>NC_141324.1:28853125-29453125 GCF_037954235.1 Aulostomus chinensis
CAGACTTTCTGTTTAAATTAAACCGCGGCTCTGATGGGACTCGAACCCACAACCTTTGAATTACATCTTACAACTAGAAGTCCAATGCGCTATCCATTGCACCACAGAGCCTGTGAAAACCTGTAGTTAGCTCAAAATTGGGCTTTCACTTTAGCTTAGACTTTCTCTTTATTATTATTATTATTATAATTACATCTTAAATACCAAACTAGAAGTCCATTGCACCATGGAGCCATCCCTCTGCTTGTAAGGCCTAATATAACTGCAGAGTTTTGCATTCAGTTATGACTGACCAACGTTTGTGAGGTGTGATTTTGGAGAGTGTGTTTGTTGTCGTCCAGAGCCGATCTCGAGGTTCCAGGTTGAACATTATCATAGTTGCTGAAGGAGCCATTGACAGACAAGGACAACCCATTACCTCTGATTTTGTGAAGAATGTAAGTAGAGTTGAGCTCAGACCGGAGCAGAGGAGAGACCAGAAGCTGGACCAACTCAGAGAGATCAAGTGACATCTTGGAGTTCAAATTTTTGTCTGGACACTTGACACATTCAGAGAGAAAGTTTGGACCTAAAAGCTAACTGAAGTTAACTGTCATCCACTGTAGATTTTTAGAGATCGTCCACCCTGTAAAATTATTATCAGTCACCCAATTTAAAGTGAGTGAGTTCTCACAAAGTCCACAATATTCACAGGTAGCATTTGTGAATGTGCTGACTATTCTGGCTACTTCCTGTTAGTCCTTTGCTGACTTAAATGTGGGTGAATAATTCACTTGTGCTTCACTTCTGATTACCAGTTGTGAAACAATTCATCTTTCAAGAATTGCATTCCAACTTCCTGTTGATGCCGAGTATGATTTCAGATTGAGTGTATAGCATCTCACTCAATGTGGCAAGCGTCCTGGCATCAGACGCAACGGACCGAAGGATCCAGCTTTTGGGATTGCAAAACGTATTCTGTCATGTTCTGTTAAAATGTTCTCGCATCTTTATATTCTCCTCTAGAACCGTGCTGATAAGAAAAGGCTGAACATAATTATTGTAGCTGAAGGCGCCATTGATGCCCACAACAAGGCTATAACTCCTGATTATATAAAGGATGTAAGTATGGTGGAGAGGCTGGGCTACAGCACGGACCCAGAAACTCCCCTTCAGAAGCATGGATGCTTTTACTTCAACCTGTTTTGTTTAGTTGGTTTGCTTTTTAAGTTCATAACCTGCTATCAAATCAATGTGTGTGCGTATTGGCATGCATCGTGTCACTTACAGGGTCACTTGTCGCCAGAGCCAGACGAAAGGAACGAAGCCCCTCTCTCCGGGGACCAGCTGACTGCTAGTTAGCTTAGCACAATGAATGGTAGTGAATGAGAAGTGTTAGCATACATCTGTCAAAAGCCCACAAATACACTGTTCTTCTGCATTAATAAAATGAGGGTTGTGCTTCAAATTCGCCATCAACATTGTAATCGTAGACACGTAGCCGGAACTACTTCCCTGACTGGGCGTCGTGATTTCACACAGCACCTCAAAACTTCAGCAAAACCAAAGTTTGTCTACTTGAACACAAATATACAGAGAAGAACTCCCGCTTTGGAAGCTGAGCAGGCAAGAAGGATGTAGGCTAACACTTCCCATCCACTACCATTCTTTGCGCTAAGCTAACTAGCGGTCAGCTGGTCTCAGTGGTTCTCCGCTCCCTACTGCGTGCACACTAACATGGCATGTTCCTTTCAATTCCACAAAAGTCTCTTTTATTAGGCTTGTTTAAGTGGGACTCTTTACTTTTCACATTTTATTGCATGTTGGGGGGGGGGCTTTTAAATATTTCGGAACTTGAACACTTTCCTTGACAATGCTGATTCCACAGAACCGCTCTAGTCCTCTAGAACCCATCTGCTTGCAGCTGCATGTCCCCTTCGTCCCGTTTCCTTCAACATGACAGGAGACGTTTTGCATGTCCTCCCTCTGCGTTTATAATCACGCATGAACTTTTTGTGTTCACTTGACTTTTGTCCTGATTAATGTTTGATTTCAACCCTGTTCAAGTCTGTCCTCGGTTATCAGCGGTTGATGTTGTCTACAAATTATTAGAATCTCTATCCGTTATCCGCAGCTGGTGGTCCGCTGCCTGGGTTTCGACACCAGGGTCACCATCCTGGGCCACGTGCAGAGGGGTGGGACCCCGTCTGCCTTTGACAGGATCCTGGTAGGTCGCAGACTTTGTCCAGACTCAGCTACATTTACATTTTTTCCATATGACTACACTAAGAGCCCTTTTTTAAAATTGTATTTGTGATTTTAATTGTTCATAACTCATGTTACATTCGAATATTTCTCTGTTCAGATCAGGTCTTCCGGTAACATTTTATGTTGTTTTTAACAAAGCTGATGCAGTTTTGTGGAATCTTATGCCAAAATAAACTCAAGTAATAAATTCAAGTCAGTGTTTCTTCTTTTTCAAAGCGATTCCATTCTGGTTTAACATTCACATTCAGCAAGGACGTTTAAAAAAAAAAGAAAAAAAAAAGAGGCCTTTCAGCTGTTGAGTGAGTCAACATTCCCCCTCAAGTGTTTACTTTTGACCTTAAACTGACCCCCCCAGGCCAGCCGCATGGGCGTGGAGGCAGTGCTGGCGTTATTGGAGGCCTCTGCCAACACCCCCGCCTGCGTGGTATCTCTGGTGGGAAACCAAGCTGTTCGACTTCCACTTATGGAGTGTGTTCAGATGGTAAGTACTTGTGTGTGTGTGTGTGTGTGTGTGTACTTGCAGAGAAAGTGCCCACAGACTGCATCGGCAGCTTGTCCAGGATGTGAGATATTTTGGCAGCAGAGAGAATCAAACCCTCGACAGCCAACACGAGTTCGTTCACGTTAACGAATGTCCACAAAGAACGCCGGCACGTTTATGCTATCAGGAAGTCGAGCGAGGATGCACACGAGAGTCTGTAGATGGTCACATGACTTATGGCTGGTCTCACTGTCAACATCCCTGCAAAAAGTGAAATACATTTAAAAAAGGGACATGGTAACAGCTTTTAGCTCTGCTTTAAATATCAGACATCTGCATGCGCTTGAACATGTAAACCCAGTGGGAAAGGAAATCAAATTTTGAAAAATGGTGAAATATAAAAAAACAAACAGTCTAGATTTGTATTTAGATGTCCTAGAACTGAAGAAGCCTCTCAGATGAGAGGTGAAACGTCTTCAAGATAAACTTACGTCCAGTTTTTACTTCGCTTCGATCTATTTAGATGTCTTGTTTTAGCAACAAATCAAGCCAGATGTCGAGTTTTAATGTTTCAGTTATGATCATTGTCCTCATAAACACCTGAAAACACGCCGCGTGAAGTCTGACATTAACATTGGACATTAAACATGTTGGTGTAGCATCTTGATAAGGCGTAATAATAATAATAATAATAATAATGTGAGCAATGTAATAATAATCAATTAGCAGGACGACAGCTGCGAGCACAGCAACCAAGACGTGGAACTCCTGCTACGTCACCACGGTCCTCCACTTGTAGTCCTGGATGTTCTCCAGCTAGCTTCATGTTGCGTTGACGGCTAAAGGAAGCGAATGTGGACGCTTGCTTCATGATGTCCAGCGTCTCCACGTCATCAGCAGACGTTACCGCTAGACTGGACTGATGAGACCTATGGCTTTTTATTATTATACTTATACAATATTATCTAACGAGTACGAATATCTTGTGAATGTACTGTTTGCTTCTTTTAATCGCATCAATATCACGTGACCCAGAGACTCCAAATCGACACCAGATGTTATTGCCAGGCTGGACGACTGAGACACGCCCCCTTTTCACTGTTACGAATGTTTTCAGTCACTTAAAATGCAAAATGTGCACAAAAGGCATACGGTCAAAACAAAACAACAACAACAAAAAAAAACCTGTGTACTCAGAGGACTGAGGCTCCTGTAGTAGCATCAGGTCTTTTGTGTTCAGGTGTGCCAAAGCTCCGCCCACCAACGCACCTGACAGTTAGTTTAGGACATCGAGGGCTGTTCTCTCTTCTACGGCCGAAAACAAGCGAACAAAGTGAACATGAAGGTGAAGCATCTCTTTCCCGTTCTGTCACCAGACCCAGGAAGTGCAGAAGGCCATGGACGAGAAGAAGTTTGACGAGGCGGTGCGGCTGCGTGGCAGGTACTTCTCATTCCTGAAACGAGGAGCGCTGAATTATTTCGTTAAAGAAAACTAACAGCTCTGGTTTCAGCAGGCCCTGCAGGCAGGCAGGCGGCCCCGCTGCTCGCCAGCGTGACCTGGTTAAACTGCATTTGCATTGATTTGTCATCGGCTGTCTCGTCACAGCCGCGGTTCAACTTTATTTCCTACATTTTCAGGAGCTTTGAAAACAACTTGACCACCTATAGGCTCCTCTCTTACCGGAAAGCCGACTCTGAACTTCCAAATGTAAGTATCTTTAAAGTCAAACAGCGCTAACATGTTGAAATACTAAAGTATATATAGTAGTTTTAATTCTTCTACTGTGTCTTCCCACCAGCGGCTCTGAAATGTGTACGTTAGTATATAAGGTACTTCCTGGGCAGGTGCATTGTGGGTGCTGCGGTCTTTTTGTGACACTAACCGAGTCCGTTTTCCTGTGAATGTTTCCGGCCTGAGGGAGAGGAGGAAGCAGGGGATGAAGAGCAGTGTAACGTATGTGATGGGTCACGAGGCCTCTGAAGCTTCTGCAGATGTAGTTCAGAGCAGATGGGCTTGTAGGCCGCTGGCTTAGACGGCCGACATCTGTAGAAGTCTCTACTTTTTCATGTGATACTTCACCCAGAAAGTGTATTTTGCCTTTCAATATTTTAGTATTTCGAACTCAAAGCATGTAAGGGTGAGGTTTTGAAAGGCAAAGATGTTTTTTGTACCACTGCGTTACTTCTTTGTGACTCCAGCATTCAGACAACTACACATCTTTAGCTTGAAGCTAATGGAGACAGGCTAATTAACTAATTAACAACAGCCTCAAACACTTTGACTGAAGCTCAAAACATACGAAGTAAAACACTTCTGGTTTGGTCGCTCTCTCAAAGCGCCTTTTTTAAATTTTTTTTTTAGATTTTTACACGAATCCAAGTGTTTGTGGATTACCGATCGTACGGCAGGATGAAGAAGAGGTGGATTTGTGTCTTGAACTCCTGAAGATGTTTTTCCCTCTGCAGAACTTTTCAGTGACTCCAAACTGAAGGGCCAGCCTGCCATATTCAGCTTGAAGCTCATGATGTCCAACAGCAGCTAAAACGTCCAAAAACAACAGTTAACAAACTCTGTGTCACGGCCATTTACGTTTTTTGAGTGAAGTATCGCTTTAACTTTGGCTCCTAATAGCGAGGAAATCCATCTGAAACTGTAATATTGCAGTTTTTTTGACAGTATTTTGAACAAACATACCATCAGTATCTACTCTAACAGCCTTCTGATATTCGCTGGAGGTCAATCGTTTTTATTTTCCAGTGACCAGGTAACACAGGGCCACAAAACGACGGCGTCAGTGCTCCTTCTCTGTTGCTCAGCCTACTGTCGCTCATCTCTCCATGCTTGGACGTAGAACTGTAGACATGCAAAAACAGGCATTAGTGGTGCGTTCACTAGCCCCGCTCTCCAGGAATAACCCCTCTCAACATTTGACTGTCTAATCTGTGGAGACCAAAGCGTTTTTGGGGAAGTCAAACTGGACAGACACCAGACTCCCTCTGTCTGAGACGGTGCAGGAGGTTGAGCTCGCGTGCTATTAAATGATCAACTGTCTGTTGGTTGAGGTGCCTGGATTTAGTGGAGCTGAAGCACTGAGTGATGCAGCATCGGGCACATCTCTATTGTTTTTGTGATTATCGTTAAGCAGCATCCCTTTGGAGGCCTTGTCAATGTTTTCCCCTCAGAGTTCGTTTCAGCTCCACCTCTAGTTTGGTGGCTATCACGAACCAGAGTGGACGTAGCAAAGCTGCAGACATGAAACCACGCAGTTACACGCAGTTTCTGTCCATTTTGAATTTCTCCACTTTGTCTCCTCTTTGTTGTTATTTAAAGCTACAGTGCTGCATTTTTGTCTCCCTCTGGAGGCAGCGACAGTGATTACACGCTGTTACTGTTGAGGCTACAAAACGGTGGATGAATTGAGTGATGGTCATAAAATCTTGTTTTGTGATCAGAATTTGATCCATTTTGCCTGGTAAATCTCCGTCCAGCCACACGGTTCAGTTAATTATCCACATTCTAATTAGCAGCGTTCTTGTTGTTCGTTCCTGCTTTATTTTGTGATGGAAGAACAGATTTACTGACACGAAGAAGCTCTCAGAAGCTTTAGAACCCAGCCTGGAGCCTCACTGCCTTTTAGGTTTCTTTCTACTCTCTAAATCTGTCGTGGGTGAAAGTCTTCAGTGACCAATCAGAGCCAGGGAGAGGAAGCAGGGTGAAGGAGTGCTGGGCAATGGAGTTTGGTTACTCGTGTTTTCCCAAGCAAAGTACTTGATACTTGAATACATACAAATATGACATGTTAACGTACAGACACAGAAGAAGAAGAGAGAAAATAACGGATTGATGAGCATGAACCTTCCAAACTGAACCTTCGCCGTGACAGAACAAAGGAACATTGGAAAGTAACTGACTACTTACAAATCAAGTAACTCAAATGTCTCACCTATTATTTTGAAGTGATGAGTTTGAGGTCTTCACGCTTTCACAGCAGTAACAGCGAGCTGGGCTGCAGCGCCGCGTCACCCCATGTTCCACTGTAGCTTTAACTTGTGACTTGCGTCCCCGTTGAAGGACGAGCAAGAAAACTGACAGGAAAGTGAAGCCTGCAGCAGCTTCCTGCATCTTCCAGCAGCATGTAGCTTCTTGCATGTCAGGTTCTACGATCTTTGCCTGCTGCTTTGAGGCAAAATCTTGTCCGCGCCTAATCAAACATGGATGGTATAACGAGGCAGCGGCGATGGTCCCGGCGGGCATGAAGAACCACTATTTCTAATTGCTGCTGTTCTTCATCCTCTGCAACCTGCCCGTGGACCATCGACCGAAGCATCACACCTGAGCGGTTCAGGTGTGACCAAGCTCGGCAGCGCGCACGCGTGCGTGTTTTAATGTGCTTCTTATCGTGTGTGATTACTGCTCGCTGTCGTCCCCAGAGCTCCTTCAACGTGGCGGTGATGAACGTCGGGGCGCCTGCAGCAGGTATGAACGCTGCTGTGCGTTCGGCCGTCAGAGTTGGAATTGCCGAAGGACACAAAATGTTTGCGGTCAACGACGGTTTTGAAGGACTGTACAAGGGACAGGTGAGCGTGGCACCGCTGCACTGACCAGGTGGTGAAAGGCCTGAATTTCACTGCTGCAAACGTTTGACCGTAAAAGATATTAAACAGTCTTGAATTTGAATTTTTGAGGTCTAAATGGCGAAAGCTTAATTTTTAACCAACAAACTGATTTGAGTCTTAATGTCATCAAAGGCCTCCGTGGGCTCTTAGCCACTTGTTAGCAACACATAAACACTTAAAAAGCACAAGTGTGATATTTACTCGTGTTTATGTGGTAGAATAAACCTTAGAACACGTTAAGCTCGCATGAACCACAGTCTTTACTTCAGTTTAAAAGTGAACACTCATTGATTGGAGGCGAGAGGCCCAGAGGTTCAACAATGCTGACTGATATCCAGGTGCTAGGATTCGGTCCTGCCCCCCTCCATGCTCTCAGCTGCAGCCCTGAAGGTTTTTTTCTGCTAGCTAACTATTAGCACTGAGAGCTAACGTAAACACGGAGGCCTGAAACATTCCTCCGAGGACTTTACTGGTCAGCAGCACAGCTGCAGCGATAAGACCTGAGTGTGTCCACATAAACGGAGGTCCAGCCTCACTAAAACTCAGCAGACTGGATCTGCTCCTTCCTCATGCTCACAGTTTCAGCTGTGAGGACACTGACCTGCTGAGAGCGACGAGGCCCAGCGGCCAGTTGTCTGCAGAAGGATTAGATGTGATTGAAAAGTGAAGCCGTGATCCCGGGCTAAAGCCGCGGCTAAGTAGGACACTGATTACAATGAAGAGCTGCAGGTTAAATGTGGCTCCGCTGGTCCAGGATCAGCAGGAACAACAGAGCGAGAACAGATATGAGGTTTAGGGATGTCCAGGATCTAACTAACCGTGCTGGTGCTGAGGAGGGTCAGGGACTTGATGAGTCCATTAATGCAGATAAAACACTGATCATTTGCCACTAATTTGATTTAAACAATAAGCCAATAATTAGTTTATTTTAAAAGTTTAGGGAAATGGTTTATAAATTGATTTCTGCAAGATAAATAAAACAGTGATAAATCTGAAAGCATATATGTGATGTGTTGGTTTTTTTTGTTCTTTAAAACAAAATTTTTAATTTATCCATCAACAGGTTTCAGATGGCACTATTGCTAACTTCCTGTGGTGGCCATGTTGGATTATTGCTTTTTGTTATATCTCCTGCATGACTGGATGGACTCTATGCTGTTTTCCGGTGGCTGGCAGAGAGTAGCGAGTGATGCCGAGTCGCAGCAATGCAGCTACAACAGTTGCAGTTGTACAGCGGCGTGGCTGCAGGTTCTCTAGATTGTTACCACGCCCTTCTGCTTGTTTTCCATCAGATTAAAGAGATCAAGTGGGGAGATGTAGGCGGATGGACGGGCCAGGGAGGGTCCCTGCTGGGGACAAAAAGGTAAGAAGCTTGAAGGTAGAAGTCCCGCGTAAAGACTCAAAGTTCAGATCGACATTTTTCCTGCTTAAAATTGGGGTTTTAAAAGAGGATTTAAAAAAAGAAAAGAAAATCTTAAAGTGTTAAGCAGCAATGAGCCGTTGGTCAAGGAGAGGTGTTGGTGCTGTTTGACCTCTGGCTCCGGTTCATTCCGGCTAACGTTCCCCTGCGTTCTCAGTCTCACTGTAGCATATTTGTGCTACCTGCTAGCAGGAGTTGCTACTCTGCTTTTTGTCATGTTACCTGTGGTGTAAGTGATGATGTAACTCTTCATTATCCTGCTGTTTCCCGCCAGAACCCTTCCTGCTAAACATCTGGATAAAATAGCCGAGCAGATGAGGATCCACAACATTAACGCCCTGCTCGTTATCGGTGGCTTCGAGGTGCGGAACTTTACCTCAATGAGTATTTTAGCTTTCTGAACATTTGAATCATGAAACAAACAATTCTGTTTATTATTATTGTTGTATCCTCCAAGCTACTGATAATCATAGAAAAGCAGAGCAACTGTAAAGTCATACTCCACACCTCATTTTTATGTCCACTTTGTATTGTGCTGTTTATGGTTGTTGACTCCATTCTCACTCTTTTAAACACGCAGAACATGTCACGACTTTTTCAAAAAGACAACAGAGACACATTTACACGTCAGGGTCGGTCTGTGGTTTTGTTTTCTTCCTGGTCGAGCTGCAGAGCCGCAGCCTCCTGAGGGCTGGAGTGTGAAAACTCCTGTTTTGATTTTCAGAACAATACCAGTGAATCTGAGTCACTCAGATTTGGACACTCACAGGTTCTGAACCCCCAAAACTTGCTGTTCACTTTTTTTTTTTTCTTTTTTTAAATAAATTCAACCTCCTACATTTCGGTTTGCTTAAAACATCCCGTAAAAGTTGTGTTTTGTTTTTGTTTTTTCTTCATACGTTTCGTGATGCGAGCTCTGACTCTGCAGCTCGGCCAGAACGTGAACACTGACCACAGTTCCATGCTCTTAATATTCCACTCTGGTTTATGTCCTCATTCCAAAAAAAGGGGAAAAAAAGACAATATTCAGACGACAGGTGGAACTAAAGTTTGCTGTAGTTGTTTCCCTTCCTGTCCGGTTACACACTTCCCAACATTTATTCTCTTATGTATTGCGGGGAGTTAGACGAGCATGCTAGCGGTTATGCTAGCTTAAATGGGAAGAGGTTGCATTTCGCGAGGTTCAAAATGTTGTTTAAACCTCAACTTGAGACATGTTAACATGCTAAAATTCATAAAAAGGCCAAATTTCAAAACTTCAACCTGAATACGCTGTTTTCACCAAACTACCAAATATGATAAATAAATATAAATAAATTGTCTTTTTTTGGAACGTGGTGGAATATTAGCGTGCATGTAAATGTGGCCTCTGTCTCCTTCCTGGTCCACGTCTGGAGGGCCACCGTCCACTTCCTGTGTGTCACACTGTCCGTCATGATTGGTCTGGCTCTCTCCCCTTGGCTTCTCCCACCAACACACATCCCACCCACCCTCAAGCCCCTCCCACTTCATGACTGGCCCCTCCCATCACACTGTCCTCCCTGTGCAACTCCACAGCTGATCGTTGAGTTATGAGTGACCAACACTCGTACGTTTACTTTTGATTTGATTTAGTATCTACTGATGATCCACTTTCCCACCTCCCCCCACCTGACCTCCGGAGCCCCTCCCTCTCGACATTCTCATATCCATCCGTAGCTGTGAGGGTCTCGGCCCCCTCACCTGTCTCCCACACCTCACCCCTCTCTGCCTCCTCACTAACCGCCAACACGACGCTGGCTCTCACCGCTGCAGGCCTACGTGGGATTACTGGAACTTTCAGCAGCGCGGGACAAATATGACGAGTTCTGTGTCCCCATGGTTATGGTCCCAGCCACCGTCTCGAACAATATACCCGGGTCAGACCTCAGCATTGGCTCAGACACGGCTCTGAACGCCATTACTGATGTAAGTGAG
Source organism: Aulostomus chinensis (assembly GCF_037954235.1). Classification (NCBI taxonomy): domain Eukaryota; kingdom Metazoa; phylum Chordata; class Actinopteri; order Syngnathiformes; family Aulostomidae; genus Aulostomus; species Aulostomus chinensis. The sequence goes on from NC_141324.1 coordinate 28,863,847, forward strand.
GCTGGCGCACGGTGTGTTGGTGTGCGTAGTTGCATTTCATGCCCACGAACCAGCCAGTGGGAGTGTGGGGCGTCGCTGATGGACAGCTCGCCTCCTACCACCAACAGGCCGAAGGTGGAGCTTTTCACAATCATTAGCATAGCACTACATCCAGAGAGCTCAACAGTGAACGCCGACTATTGGAACGCTCCGGAATTCCCCCTTCAGTTCCTCAATCGAGGTTTAATTAAATTCTTTACATGCAGAGTTTTAAACCAGGACCCAAGACGACCAGCAAGCGGCTGAATCACAACCGTTAAATATTTAATTCAGCACAAAAAGATATCAGGAAAACAAATTAGTTTAAGAGTTCAGGATCTACTCACCCCTTCAGGGGTTATAAATGGTATTTCCCACCCAATGTTGTTAAAGACAAACACATTTTGTGACCAACACGCTGTTGTAACTTGTGACTGATGTCAGTGACGGTAGAATATTAGGGTCAAAAAGGCAAAGCACATTTATGCTGCTGGGCCAACAGTGATGAGTTCAGTAAACACTTCCACGGTAATGGCGCGCACTAGCAGTCAGAGAGGATTGTGGGTAGTGTGGTAGTTCTTAGAGAGGTTGCTATTAAAACCAGTCAGTAAGTAGTAGTATTTGTTTCCAAAAAAATAGGAAACATTAATGTGCTATTATTTCAGCATATTATATTGAATCCGGCTTGTTTTGTTCGTAGTTTCTTCATAGAATGAAATGAAGAAGGGAAGCAGAAGCGAGAGAGGAACCAAGAGGAACCCTGCAGGTGTACAGTGTTAGATGTTTTCAGTGTAAACACCAACAGATTTAGTCGTTATTGAGACGTTCTGCTTCCACATAAACAGAACCACACTGTAATGGTGGTCACATGACTAAACGAGCCCAAAGGTGAAAAACTCTGCAGAGGCTGGAGGCTTGGAATCAGATTTTAACAGTGTTTTTAGTTCCAATTAGCTAGTCGTGTTTACATGCTTCAATGCTAAAATTAAATTACAGAAACATGAACAGTTAAGAATGAACACTGCATTAGGCTATTGAGTCAGGCTAATGTCCAAGGCTATTGAGTCAGGCTAATGTCCAAGGCTAATGTCCAAGGCTATTGAGTCAGGCTAATGTCCAAGGCTATTGAGTCAGGCTAATGACCAAGGCTATTGAGTCAGGCTAATGTCCAAGGCTATTGAGTCAGGCTAATGTCCAAGGCTATTGAGTCAGGCTAATGTCCAAGGCTATTGAGTCAGGCTAATGACCAAGGCTATTGAGTCAGGCTAATGTCCAAGGCTATTGAGTCAGGCTAATGTCCAAGGCTAATGTCCAAGGCTATTGAGTCAGGCTAATGTCCAAGGCTATTGAGTCAGGCTAATGTCCAAGGCTATTGAGTCAGGCTAATGTCCAGGGCTATTGAGTCAGGCTAATGCCCAAGGCTATTGAGTCAGGCTAATGCCCAAAGCTATTGAGTCAGGCTAATGATCAAGGCTATTGAGTCAGGCTAATGCCCAAGGCTATTGAGTCAGGCTAATGCCCAAGGCTATTGAGTCAGGCTAATGCCCAAAGCTATTGAGTCAGGCTAATGATCAAGGCTATTGAGTCAGGCTAATGTCCAACACTATTGAGTCAGGCTAATGTTTGAGGCTATTGAGTCAGGCTAATGTCCAAGGCTATTATGTCAGGCTAATGTCCAAGGCTAAGGAGTCCTGCTAATGTCCCAAACTAATGACTCAGGCTAATGAGTCAAGCTAACATACCAGGCTAATGTTCCAGGCCAACGTCTGATAAAAGGGTCCATTTGAGCACTGAACCCTGGTGCTGCTGCTTGTTGCTGGAGGCGAGCTGGTCAGCGGTGGTCCCAGGTAAGTGTTCAGGCATGCAGTGGCATGTTGTGGCATGTTTTTGGCGTGTGACCTTGGCAGAAGCGTACGGCCCTCTCTGTTGTGACTGTTTGCATGTTGTGACGTGGCTTCCTCGAGGACTGACTCGTTCATCAGGCTGATTTAAAAACTCTTGTCTGTTGGACATAAAAGGACGCGCAGCTCCGGACGCCGTCTGAGTTTTTATCAAGTCACGTCAACGCTAGTAGATGTCAGCTGAGTGAGCCCACCCCACCACCCTCTCCATCCCATCTCCTCTCAACCAATGAGAAGCCAAAGCCCCCCCCCCCCCCCCCACCCCCACCCCCACCCAGGAGAGAGCCAACACACACGCACGCGCACACACACACACACACACACACGGCTCCCTGTGCTTGTGTTCTTGGCTCTTTATTCCCCGACTGAACCGACTTGTCCGTCGTGTTGCTGGATCAGTGTTTGAGTTTTGGCTGAGGTTTGTGTGTCTGAGGGTCTGAGGCTCCACCGGCGTCCTGTTTTAAGGCCTCAGGAACACTTTAGTTGTCACTCAAACCTTTTTGACGGCGTCCAACAGCAGAGAACATCTTAGCCGTTTCGCTTGGACAATAATGAGCAAATATTAAAAAGTGACAGGATATTCCACAAGTTCTTATTATCAGCAGCGCAGGTGAAAAGCTCTTCCTTCCGTTGACAGCTAGCAAAAACTATTCCTTCAACTAGAACTCGTTTTCATCAGTGAAGACAAAGTTTGAAGATTGTTTTGGTAGTTTTAGTGTAATCCTGTTGACAACCGGATGCATGCGGACACAAGTGATTCACACTCAGTTAAAACAAACGGTTGTTAGTAAAAAAACAACCTCAACTGTTGAGTATGAGGGGGGAAAAAAACCTGGTTGTGATGTTTAATCGTCAGATTCCTGCGTCGGTTTTGTCCGTTTATTGACGTTTGGCTTTGACACGAGTATCTGATGCTCCTCATTTTTAAAAGGGAGATATTCAACCCCCTCAGTTACCATGGATACAAACCAAGGGAGCCTCCATCACTAGCACTCTCTCTCACACACATACACATGACAGGATGTAATAAGTGCAGAGTGCCCCCTGGTGGTCTAACCTGTGTGTTACGGCCGCCACCATCAGGCCTTTGAGTCCCTGCTGCAGCTGTACGAGGCCCGAGCCAGCTACGAGGAGTTTTGCATCCCCATGTGCATGCTGCCTGCTACCATTAGTAACAATGTTCCCGGCACTGACCTGAGCCTGGGGGCTGACACGTCGCTCAACGCCATCGTGGAGGTAAGATGGGCCCGGCGGGTCAGGGTTAGGGGAGGAAAACAACCACCTGTCCGGTGGTGGCGAGCTGCTGAGTGACGGTTGAGGACGTTATCAGCTCTCGCCTCTAAACTCAAGGATGTTCCAGACTTCCTTCAGCAAAAATCCTTTCAGTATTCCAATCGCTTCGATGTCATGTGACACACACCAGTGCCAGACTGGGAATATTGGATACAGGAACATTGATTGCATTTTGAGATTTCTCACATTACAGATGTTTGTTATAAACAGTTAAATCTTCAGTTCCTGATCAGGCTGAAGTTCGCCGTCTGAAACTGTCCGTCAAGCTAAAACCCAGAAACTCCAATGACCATAATGCACTTGTCTATCAGTGATGTGCGAGCATCCTGCTGCTAACGTGTGTGTGATGCTGTGTTGTGGTTGAAGCGAGTATGAAGGTAACGTGATGTCACTGCTGCACGTTTACGAAAAGCTGGGCGGAGTCAAGATTTCAAAGACGCTCTGTTCAACTCTGAGGTTACAGAAGATTTGTCTTTTTTCTCTGCAAACTTTTCCAGTCATGGGAGCACCGTTGTTGTTTGAACATTGAGTGGTGATCAAACTATCCCTGTCCACCAAAACTGCTAAATTTAAAGCTCCTCTTCATGGTTCACCGTCGATTGATTGTGTAATAACAAGACCTCGTGTGTGTGATGCAGACATGCGACCGCATCAAGCAGTCAGCCAGCGGCACCAAGCGCCGCGTCTTCATCATCGAGACGATGGGCGGCTACTGCGGCTACCTGGCCACCGTGGGCGGTCTGGCCGCCGGCGCCGACACGGTCTACATCTACGAGGAGCCGTTCGACATCCGAGACCTGCAGGTCAAACCGACATCTCTCTAAATACTACTACTACTACTACTACTACTACTACTACTACTACTACTACTTCTCTTGCCTGTTTGCTGTCCGTGTGGGTCCGCCTAAGTGTGTGCGCTGCCTCAGTCCCGTTACAGGAATAATTTTAGAGTAAACAGAACTATTTTCCTGTCAGAGCGCGATGATTTGTTACCAAAACCAAACGTCTGTTGTTGTTTATTACCTCTGGACAGACCAACATCCTGAGCCTGAGCTAGTTGAGCTGAGCTAACGCTTCCCACCCACCACCATTCATTGTGCTAAGCTAACGAGGCTAAGCTTGTGTCTGGAGACAACGGAGAGTAAGAGGAGATCCCAAACAGTCGGCGGTTTCCTTTAATAGAACACCACAGATCACCTCCTACTGCTCCGCCTCTGCCTGCGTGCTTGAGGAGTGACCCGGATTATGGTGCGCGTGAGGCAATTTATTAATAACCTCGATCTGAATCCCTCATTCCATTAAAGACAGATCAGCTGGAGATTAGAGACGTCAGGCCTGTCAGAGTGTGTCAGCAGTAGCAATGTTTTCCCATAAACACAGCTTTCCATTTCTTTGGCCTCACTAGGCCTTTTTTACATTTAACCATTTTACTTCAAATGTGATCCAGTAGATTGTTTTCACTGGTGTCTCGTTCCATGTTGTCCTCGCCGTTCTGGTTTTAGATCTAAACATCAAGACTGGAGTTTCCTTATTTACAAAATATATTTTCCTCCTAGTTTATTGAGCGAACACCCAGAGGCGATACCAGGGAAAACCTCCCAAACTCTCTGGCCCGTGAAAGGTGTGAACAGGCTGTTTAGTGCCCCCTGGTGGTGGACGCCTCTCCCTGCGCCTCCATCCCGTGGAGTATGAGGAGGCTGAGGAGTGAGACTCGTCTGCTGCTGGTGCGGGTGGCAGGACGCCGTCGCTCCGGTTTCATGTGATCATTTCTTGGTGTTTGCAGGCCAACGTGGAACATCTGACGCAGAAGATGAAGACGAGCATCCAGCGAGGCCTCGTGCTCAGGTGAGTGTCCACACACACACACACACACGGTCCACCTGCCGCCACATTTCTAGGCCACACTTGTTTGCTCAGCATTACCTCAGTTTACTATCCAGATAATTAATCCAATTGGCACTCGCACTGTAAATCTTTGAGGTTTAGTCATCAGTGAGGCATTTGTGTGTTTGACGTCTGTTCCACCGCACACACACGTAGCATCATGTGGGCTATTTTAGTCCACTGCACCAGTAAAGTGCTCCCAGCAGGACAGAGGTGTGTGGAAATAGGACAAGAATAGTTCTTTGGACAGTGTGTAGGTGACATTGTGCCTCTGCACCTGCATAATTTCTTTGTCACCACACACACACGCGCACACACGCACGCACACACTACTGCAGAGCGTTTTGCAGGTGGCAGCAGACACTTGAGTCTGAGGACTCAGTGAGTTTACGTGAACAGTTGCACACAGAACCGGACCTCTGTCACTGTTCTGGTACACAAAAACGTGCAAGAACCCATTAATCAACAAAAGCATGTCCCCCTCCAGAACATGAGGTGGCGCTACACCTCACAGTCACGTTTAGTCGCGTCACACTTGCTACAAGCTGCCTAAAACAAAATCAGATGCAACAATCCGATTGGCTGTTGGTGGAGGAACCATGGAGATTATCACTTCCTGTTGGACTACAAACATTCCTCATCCTTGACATGATCACTTCCTGTTACAAACTTACTTCCTCCCTGTGGCTCTCTACATTCCATCCATTTTCTATACTGATTATCCATTAAGAGTGGGGGGGTGGAGCCTATCCCAGCTGACTTTGGGCGAGAGGCGGGGTTCCCCCTGGACAGGTCACCAGTCTGTCTCAGGGCCATCAGGAGCAGTTAGGGGTTCAGTATCTTGCTCAAGGACACGGTCACTGGGGGAAGGGGGGATCGAACCAGCGACCCTTCCGTTGCCAGACGGCCACTCTACCTCTGAGCCACGCCACCCCCTTGGCTCTCAACTACAGACAAGTTGAAGTCATTTTCAGTCACAAAGATGGAACGTTAGTCTGACTTTGAAAAGTAGGAATTCAGTTGGACTGATAAGTTAAAAATCTAAACAGACGAAAACAACAAATCAACTTTTTTTGTGTAAAGTGCGGAGACGTTCTTGTTTGGTCCGATGCCGGTACTGGAAACCGTAGCATGGGTAGAACCTGCCTCCAAAGGAACCCGCCTTCTGGACAACTTCAGCTTTGTCTAACTGACCCTTAAATGAACCCTGTGACGTTTTCAGGAACGAGAACTGCAACGAGAACTTCACCACCGACTTCATCTACCAGCTGTACTCGGAGGAGGGCCACGGTGTGTTCGACTGCAGGAAGAACATCCTCGGCCACATGCAGCAGGTTCAAACGCACGCCAGCACACACTTTCTCCATAGTGATTAAACATCTGGAGCTCGTCGAAGTTTTAAAGTTCAAAATGTTAAAATTAAAATGTTTTCTTTTATTGTGAAAGGGCGGCGCTCCATCTCCATTCGATAGAAACTTTAGCACCAAGATAGCTGCTAAAGCCATTCAGTGGATCACACGGACGCTGAAGGAGTCTTACAAAGGAGGTGAAACGCTCGCCATTGTGTTCGGGGTGGTTGAGAGTTTGACCTTGTTGTCTCTGTGTAACGCATCATCCATGTGTTTGACGCAGGACGAGTGTTCGCCAACTCTGATGACACCGCCTGCCTGCTGGGGATGCGGCGCAGGGCTCTGGTCTTCCAGCCCGTGTCACAGCTCCGTGATGAGACCGACTTTGTGTAAGAAAAAAAAAATTACAGCCACAACTTTCACACGGTAACAGTTGAACTTCTCATCCCACATGAAGAGGAACGCCGCCTGAAGGAGGTGGAAACCAGGAACACGGTTTGACAGAGCGGGAACGTCAGACCCGATGGTGTCTGAGCAGGACCAGCGCGGCTAGCATGGTTAACCCTTGTGTTTCCTCTTTCCAGCCACAGGATCCCAAAGGAGCAGTGGTGGTTGAAGCTCCGCCCACTGATGAAAATCTTAGCCAAGTACAAGACCAGCTACGACGTGTCCGACTCTGGCCAGCTGGAGCATGTAACCCGCTTCCGAGCTAAAGAGAGCAAAACGTCGGCGGCCATCTGAACTGCCGCCATGCTGCCGGAAGAGAGCGTCACTCCAGAGCAGGGGCGGCGCCCACGCCGCTGATTGACTGCTACTTCAACAGATAGATTCTAAGGGGCTGTAGGACATTAAAGGTTATGTGTGCTACGGTCACTGCGTTTCTCAGAGGGGAACTATTTTATTTTAGGTCATGAAGGAAATTTGACCTCATTTGAGATTAGCGGTTGCCTGCCAGCTCAAGCTCCTCCAGCCAAGTTAATGTCAACTCTCAATATTATATATATATATATATATATATATATATATATATATATATATATATATATATATATATATATATATATATATATATATATATATATATATATATATATATATATATATATATATATGAAGTATTTGATTCAAGTTTTAACCCTGAGATGTAGCTCCAGTTTTTCACAGCTGAGTAGATGTTTAGCTTCTTTCATCTCTAAAGCACTTTGATCATGAACGTAACCACCAGCTGCTTCTAGAGTCTCACGACTGCACGCCATCGAGCACATCAACATGTTAACGCTCCTTTGAGTGTGTTTCCTGTTAACCTGCTACTCTGTGTGTGTGTGTGTGTGTGTGTGTGTGTGTTAGCGTGTATTGTGCTTTTGTGTCCATCCTGGGCTTTGATGTTACAAGTGGTGTTTTGTGAGTAGCCTGTAACGTGGTGGTGAAGGAAGTGGAGAGGAGGAAGCCGTCCAACGTCACTGAGTAATAAAGCTTTTACTGTGTTAACGTGATGACCACCGCGTGGCTTCTTCTTCTCCTTCTCCACTCAAACTTCAGTAGAAGAACCAGTCTACTTACTAGTTTTGTGGAATTACTCCGCGATACTGGAACTGAAGTAACCAGATGTACTCTTCGTATTCAGGTATTTGTAAAGAAAGATTAGAGTTTTTCCAAAAATACCCTTCCCAGATCTGGAAACAGCTTCTTTTTCCTTAAATTCTGTGACCCCCGGTGGGTTTTTCATGGCTGAATGACGAGGCAGTAAATTGTCTGATGGATGATAAGCTCCGCCCCCAAAACTCGTACTTGTACCGTTGTAGTACAGCCCTCAGTCCGTCTGCTCCGTCAGCCACTTTTTCTTTTCACTTCAAAACTCCATCTATTTACCAACTGCAGGAGCTGCGTAGGCATCAATTAAATAAATCAACCAATAGGGGTCCATCTTATAGCTTTCCGCTTAAGTCCCGCCCCCAAGACACAACTGCACAGCAAGTAGTTTACACTTGAACCTCCCGTCAGTAGAGTTGGTTTTGTTTTTCGCTCTCAAGTCCGTTTTAATTGCTATTTCTTTTCTTTTTGGGTCTTAAACACATAAAAGTGCCTCCATATTTTGGGGGTAAATTAATTTTTCTAGTTAAGAATTGAAGAATAAAGAGACGACTCAGGTTTTATATTCCAACGTGATGATGTATCAGCCACATTTCCATAAATTATGTACATCAGACGACAGCATGAGTCACAGGAAGAGTCAGAAATGACACGCGTCAGTCCCAGTCGTGTTGTGCGCTTCAGCTTTTGTGCCACTTGAGTAAAGAGGGAATACCTGCTGCTGCTTTACTTCACAATCCATGACGGATCTTTCTTGATGTTCTCGTTCTCTGGGCCCAGGATGGCGACGCCGCACGTCCTCCGGCCGACACCCAGGTACCTGCAGGAGACCGTCAAGAGTGCTCGGGTCACATTTCGGGTTTTTCATTAATCAGATATCATCGCCTCGATCGGCCACGTCTCTTCTTTGCTTTTACTAAATAACCAATGATGAATATTGGAAAACGTTACTGTCAGTTCAAGCTAACGGTGATTCACGCTGCGGAAGATTTTACAGGACTGCGGTTCCCTGTAGATGTTAAAGACGCTACCTGTCGGCGACGTCCACCAGGCCCTGATGATTGACAGCGAAGAGTCTTTCCCTGTGACTCTGCTTCATTTCGTCTGTGACGCCGCTGAGGAAGCGACTCAACCCTGAAACACAGTCAGCCATCACAGCGAAGGTCAGGAGCCGCCATCTTTGGCCACTAGCGTTTCTCTATTTCAGCATTCGTCCCAGTGTCAAGTATAAGTTTGGCCGACGGCAGGAACTGCAGCTGGAGTCTCACCTTTGTCTGAAGGAGCCACAGGTGAGTCGACAGCGGAGAAGATGGACAGTTTGGCTTCGTCAATGTCCTGCTGGGTGAACTGGCCCGACCTGGCCCAGTCCACACCTTTACGGAAGGCAGATAACGTCTGCACTGAGTTTGGATCCCTTGGAGGCAAAAGACGGAGAACGTTTAAGTTGCGGTTTCACTGGGAAACAGAAGCTGCGGTGACATCACACTCGTCTAGCTGTGGTGATGGAGAAGATTAGTGGTGAGCATCATCACACCTGTATGAGTAGAAGAAGAAGACACCACCTTCCCCCATTCTGGCTCCGCCCCCGTAGGCTCCACCCTTCTCTCGGATCTCCCCGTGGAGGAATTTGGAAGTCATCATCCTTGACAAGATGCGGAGACTGACGGAGAGAAGAGTGAGAAATTAACCCCAAAGACAAACCCTGATCAGGTGACCAAGGTGCTGAGCCCTGATTCTGTTTATCTCCAAACACGCCGTGGGCGGTACAAATGTGATCACCTGGCGAAATCCTCGTGGCCGAACGGTACAGCCCGTATGGACTCGCTGACAAAGTTGACAGGGAAGGGCAGCTGGAAGAAGGTTTTCATCGGGCAAGGCTGGAAATTCAGCTCCTGGGATGAATTGATTGGTGATTGATTGATGTCATCACATCTCGAAGTTCACGTGTAAAAGTACAACATACTATGCAACACGTGTGTGTGTCATTTAAACCACCATGACACCTGCAGCCCCGAGGTTCTGTTTGCAGTGCTCGGTGAACTCGGTGCAGTCGCGGTTTAAAGACAATGAGCCAAATGTGAAACAGCTCAATGTGGGAAGAAAAGGCTTCATTAAACTCACGGCAATGAGTTTCCTGCTCGGTCCCTGGTCCTGCCCCGGGTCCAGCGGCCTCTTTAATCAACAGAGAGCAGGAGTCATTCCCTCGCACTTCAGCCAGGCCTCCTACTGTCAATCAGCTCCACACCCAGACCAGAAGACAACAGACCCTTTGCTCCTCTGACAGAGCTACGCTAACACTTCCCAGATACTACTATTCATTGTGCTAAACTAACTAGCGTGGGAGGGTCTCTATCTTCTTGTCCGTCTCTGGAGGCGATGGACACCAAGAGGATCTACCGCAAAGTTGTTGAGTTCCTTTGACGTACCTCGGTAATGTTTGATCTCATGGCTTTACGCTCTCTCTTGTTTGCAGCAACGTCCCTCATAAAACTCTCCAGCTGACTCGCTGCGTCAGACATCTTTTGTGGAGTGGCATTGATCGCACACCTGTGTAGACCCCAGCGATCATCACGAGGGAGGAAATATGATGATACACGTGTTGAACGGATGTAAGAAAAAAAAAAAAAAACAGCAGACAAGTTCTCAAATCTGGCAGGGTTTTGGTGAACGGAACCTGAACCCACCTCATGTTGGAGGGGTTGAAAAGGTGCCTCTTGATCCTGGGGAGCGCTCGGATGACCTGGCCCAGGTCCGACATCTCTGCTACCCTCTTCATGAACTTCACCTGAAGGTCATATAATAAAACACTTCACCACTGAACAGTAGGTAGGAGTAGTAGCACGAGTAGTAGCACGAGTAGTAGCACGAGTAGTAGCATGAGTAGTAGCACGAGTAGTAGCACGAGTAGTAGCACGAGTAGTAGCACTCGTGATATCATGAGTATTAGAGTGTGTGAAAAAACCTGCATATCACAAGGTTGAAAAGCTTTAACCTCTAAACGTGTTTCAGTCCTCAGCTCAATGTTTTCTGTGCCTACCATCGTTTACATCAGCAGTTTTAGTCAGAGTACCACAACAAATTGTCTGTTTCTAACATGAAATAAAAGTACTGCAGGCGTCTACTGTTGGATACCTGGTCCATCCCACCAAATAACTCCTGGAGGTCTCCCGCTGGAGTCAGGTGACGGCCCGCCCGCATCATAGCATACATGTGACCAGAATAAGAGATCCCATTGGCCAACTCCTGCGCTGACATCATCACCAGCACCCTCAGACGCTCCTCGTCATCTAAATGGGGGCTAAGACAGAGAGGGTTTGCTCATTCTACTACAACGGTCACATGGAGAGAGCAGCTTAGCTTAGCAGCTAAGGGACGTGGGAGGACGCACCTGTTGAATACATCGCTCCACAGGTGAAACATGTGAGGCAGGTTCCTCTCCAGGCAGGACGAGGACAGGAGGACGCCCTGGAACACAGACACCACACACACTCTCATCCTGCTCCTCACAAACACTTTTCTCTAGACAAAATTCTCTGGTCACATTTGTTCCTTTCTAGGGAGGCAAACGGCTGCAGAGTATCCCAGCATGAGAGCAGACAGCAAAACTGGACCGTTAGCCACACTAGCACAGATTTACATATTTCTTTGAATTTAGACCAGAACCACATGCATCATGCTGACAGGAAGGACCAGGGATTAGTCCACCATCAACCTCTGCCAGGCACAGTCACAGTAGACCTTTCTGCGTTGCTAGGTAACAGCGACCCAGAGCTGGCACTGACCTGCTCGTACACGTCTATGTGAGTAGAGTCAGGGATGACCTGGGTGGAGGCAGACATGCCCCCTGTCCTCAGCTCCATCTGCTGGGCCTGTTCCCTGTAGTCCAGAGCGCCACAGCCCATCCTGATTATACACACACGCACACACGAGTCATGATTTAATCATATGATGTTGATACTAGAAGCTTTATATCCTGACACTCTGCCCACCCCTGACCACCATCTCACGTCCAAAATATCGGTTATCATCCCCAAAGCCAGACTCTTTTCCTCACCGTCCTCCATCTCTGTAGCGAGCGACTGAAACTCACTTGGTGATGACGCTGCAGAAGAGCGGCACGTACTGCCGGAGGTCCTCCGGCAGGGTGTTGAGACTGCACATGGCTCGGAAGTAGACCAGACCGTTGGTGGGCTGCTCGCAGTACTGCACTGGTACACCTTCTGCAGAGAGGAGAACACACAGGTGAGCTCACACTCTGCTGGAGCGGCGTGAACGCCAAATATAACCACACGGTAAAAGACAGTGAACTTGCCTGCGGTGCCGAACTGAACAGCAGTGATGGGTATGGTGGGCGCTATGTCGGATATTTGGAGCGCAGGTAGACAGGAGGCGTCCTGGGTTTGATTCTGAAGTGCCAGCAGCTCCAGACCTTCACCGAGCAGAAAGACCACAACACGTTAACACTCAGAGGATCCTTGAGTCTCAAGTTCCCGTTCATCAAAACCTGATTTAAGGCTGACGATCTCTGTCAACCCTCCTCTCCAGCAAGTACTTGAAATTCTGAGATCATACAAATTTCTGGGGAACAAATTCCAAACTGTAGAGAAATATTGTGTGAACTTTTTATTCCTCGTCCAACCTCCAAACCTGTGTTTCTGTGCAGTGAACAGAAACCTCTCCCACTGCGAGATGCTAGGTGTTAGCAACTCAGCTGGTACGAACAGATCTGGTCTAAAACATTCCACCATTTACCCCAGTCCTCAACAGCAGGACTGGTTTTAATGATCCCCTGTATGCAGATAGGCTGACATTAAGGTGTTTAACGGACCAAATACTGATGTTTTGTTTGCTTCTGGCATTTGGTAACACTTCAGGGATCCCGTGAACCACCCTGACCTTTCTCATAGATCTCCTGTCGGTCGCCGTCGGACAGAGCCTGGATCTTCCTCTGGAGCTTCTCCTCCTCCGATTTGGCCTGTTTCTCCATGTAGGCATCATCAGGGCTCATGGAGAGGGTCAGCTTGTGCATGTTCTCCTATGAGGGGGGTGGTGGGGGGTGGTGAGGGGGCGCCAATAATTCATTAACAGAGATGATGTAACTGAGTGAGTCTCATCAACTTTTGCTTGACACAGATCTTTAGTCAATAAAACCAAGTAACAGTAAGCTGTCAGCCAACAAAATAAAACACCTCATTCCTGCAGTGCTCCAGAGCAAAAGTATGAGTCCCGCCGTGGCTGGCGCACGCCCACACACACCTTAAAGTAGCGACGGACTTTGTCCTGGAGGAACTGAGGGTTTTCCTTCAGCGCTCGTCTGAACTTGGCGACGCTGTCACTGATCTGCAGCAGCTCCACAGGATCCCCGTCGTGGTTCCACGATGATGCTATGTACTGGTACCACATGGACACAACGCCACGGTGAGAAGAGACACCACGAAACACACAGGAACAGCAACAATGGAAATAATAGAAATCCATGTTATAATTCTTATCTCACACACACACACACACACACACACACACACACACACACACACACACACAAGCAGTCTCAGTTTAAAACTGATAATTGTAGGAAAAAACAGTGATTTCTGGAACAAGACAAACAAAACATGAGGAAACAAACAACAACAACAACAACTGGAGTTATTTAGGAACATTTAGGCTACAGGGAAAACTAACAAGATGCTAGAGATAGTTGAGCATGGCCTTCAGTCTGTGGTAACACAATGAATGTAATAAACAGATAAACTCTGTGTCTGTGTGTGTTTGTGTGTGTGTGTTTGTGTGTGTGTGTGTGTGTGTGTGTGGGGGGGGGGGGGGGGGGGCTCACTGAGGCCAGAGACAGGCCGAAGTTGGTGGACTGATGTTTCATTTGGATCTCGATCTTGTGGAGGACAGCCTCGACCCGCTCCTCCTCAAAGCCCTTTCTGTGACACAGGAAGAGGAGGAACAGAAATCTCAGTCACATTGGACGGGGGGGGGGGGGTCCTGACTCCTACGTCAGCCGCGAGTCGGGTACTTACTCTATAATGTCATTGATGGTTTGACTTATGATCTGTTTGACCTTCTCACCGTCCTCCTCAGCCATGCCCTGCAGTCCGATGCTGAAAGATGCCTCTTTGGTGCTGCCGTCGTACCTGAGGAACAGAAGGTGGTGGTGTTTCAGTTCGTCGTCTGCTCAGAATAGTAAACTCACACTGCTATTAGACGCCCGGAGGCATCTGAGGCACAAACACAGTCTCAGCAAGGAGATTCAGACCACTGATCGGTTTGGTGTCAACAGGGCTTAATTTTTCAAATCGGTTCAAAAAGACACAGCTGGGGACAAATTAAAGGTTGTTGAGACTTGAGAGACACGTCCAACTCTGGTGATGCCGCTTGTGCTGACGCTGCCGTTTCCTGAGAGTTGCCACACCTGCATACAGGTGTGTCACTGCCCCCTGGTGGACTGGAATCTCTACATTCTGATTCACGGAGCCCAGCCCGACATGGAGAGGTGAAATTAACTTTTATCGGTTCAGTCTGTTTTCCAGACCGACCATTTCCACACAAACACATTTTGTCAGACAAAATAAATCAAACCTTCTGACTTCTACTGTTAGTATCACTGAAGTTTTCATCTCCGGAGCTCATGTACACACCCAACGACTGAGGAGAAGTCCGTTCCTATTTTGGGTTCGATGAGAGCTTTGTAGAAGGGAGAGTTGGGCCCGGAGATCATCAGTGAGGACAGCAGGCTGAGCGTGAACCCTTCAAACGTGTCAGTGATGCTGCACAGAAAACAAAGATCACACAAACATTAAAGACGGGACAGCGTCACTCCTTCCTCACCTGGGGACTGAGTTAGCGCTGAGAAAGTTTCCTTTGCCAGGGTTTTTATCACGAAGTTATCATCTTTAGTTTCACCTCTAATCAATAACAGGGAGTTTTTTTTCCATCGGGGGGTGGGGGGTGGAGGAGGAGGACAGGTCTCGAGTAGCTGTCAACACAACTTTACAAGCCAACATAAATAACTATCAAGCAGGCAGCTGAGAGGAGCAGCATCTGTGGCTGTCTGACATTATCAGGAGCAGAAAGGCCTCAGCAGGATGAAGACGACTTAATCTTACTCTCCCAGCAGGTAGCTCACACACAGCGTGTTCTGTCTGGCTGGGTCTGGAGCCAGCGAGTCCGGGCTGCAGGTCATGTGATCCTCTCTCTGTGGAAACAAATGAAACAAAACAGCGAGATCAGAGACTCTCCAGCCACAGTGAACCACACTTGTAAATAACAGTTGATCTGACACGGAGTTCTGATGCTGACCGGACTGGACCAGTGCGGCTGGGGGGGGACCTGGGTGTCGGGGTCGATGCGCTCAAACTTAGACAACGCTTCTTCATCAATCTGCTTCAGATGCAGCTCCAAAGGCAAATCTCCATATGTGAAGAACCTGGAGGACGTATTAGCAACACCGTCAGGAATGTGTGTTTGTGCTGTGTTTGAGTCGCCATTTTGGGTGGCTGACTTGTGTGAAAGGCGGCATGCTGAGGAAGAAAAACACGCTCAGAGCAAATGGATTTGATTTCCCCACCAAACCTCGAACTTTACTGCTCACTCTACTAGTCTGACATTGACCTGGGACAATCCTCCTTGTCCAGCCCCGTGCGCGTGTGTGTTCACGTTACCTAGCGTTGCTGGGGTGGTAGTGTGTGGTGTGGAACTGTTTCAGCTGCTCCCAGGTGAGATCAGGGATAGCCAGCGGCTCTCCTCCTGACACCACCGAGTAGGTGTGGTCTGGATACAACTTGTTCTGGAGGTGCTGAGCATACAGACGCTCATTGTCTGACTGCAAGAAAACACACACACACACACACACACACACACACACACACACAATAAGAATGTCAGGCAGAATCCCTTGTGTCCTTTTTGACATTTTTGTAAAAAGACGATGGAATTCTAATGTTTGATTTCTACCATCGTCTGTGTCAAACAGGGACTGTCCCTTCCGTCTGGTAGGATGTTATTAGCACGCTAGGATTTCTCTGCCGCCCTGCTCTGCCTCATTTAGGACTGCAGTTTAACAAACACTTGACCTTTAGCAAGTATTATGCTGCAGGAAATATTGTGGTTTTGATCAAACTCCAATTAACAGTTGAGCACCAACAGGACAAATTAATGGGGGGGGGGGACTCACAAAGGCCCCCTTCATTTCATTGAACACCACTCCTTTAAAAACCAGAGGGGAGTTGGGATCAGTGGGGTTCTCGTTCTCCAGCCTCCAGCCCTCCTGCCTGGAAAAATACAGCACAGACACAGATCACACACAGATCTGATACCCCCAACATGGCTGCGTTGCCAAGAGCCAACACTCACAGGAAGTCCTGCTCCCGTAAACAAGGGAAGAAGACAGCATCCAGGTAGACCGACAGCAGGTTCTGGAAGTCTTTTCCATTCTGTGTTGAGAATGGATACATGGTGTAGTCGCTGGCTGTGGGTGAAGGAGCAAGTATCCAGGTTGGTTATTGAAGTATTTTAGGGACACATCAGACAATTAAAAAGGTACAGCTGGAAAAACACTGTCTTACAATACTACAAAACATTACGTATAGTTACATAACTGATGTCCACTCTATAGTAGATTAACTTTACTGATGTCAAGTACATAGAGTATAAACTATACTATGTCCACTATATAGTATATTTACTTTAGTTATGTCCAGTGTGTAATATATCAATTTATATCCAGTGTATAGTATATTAATTTTACTTATGTCCAGCATATACTATTTTTTCTTTACTTATGTCCAGCGTATAGTATTTTTCTTTACTTATGTTCAGCGTATAGTATTTTTCCTTTACTTATGTCCAGCGTATAGTATTTTTCTTTACTTATGTCCAGCGTATAGTATTTTTACTTTACTTATGTCCAGCGTATAGTATTTTTACTTTACTTATGTCCAGCGTATAGTATTTTTCTTTACTTATGTCCAGCGTATAGTATTTTTACTTTCCTTATGTCCAGCGTATAGTATTTTTACTTTCCTTATGTCCAGCGTATAGTATTTTTACTTTACTTATGTCCAGCATAGAGTATATTAACTCTGTTATTTACATTATAAAACTAAATTAATATTATCAAAGTATTAGACAATTTTGAGGGGTCCAATCCACGCTTGCGTACCTGTGAAAGCGTTCATGAAGGTGGACAGAGACCTGTTGAGCATCTTGAAGAAAGGGTCCCTGCAGGGGTACTTCTCAGACCCACACAGGACGGTGTGTTCCAGGATGTGTGGGACCCCCGTGCTGTCCATGGGGGTCGTCCTGAACTGGACACTGAAGCACCACAACACAGAGGTTCTTGCTCTTTAGTACACACCTGTGGTGCATCCCGGATGAAGGACACAAGGTCTTCAGAGGCGCGACCCACCTGAAGAGGTTGTTGGCGTCGTCCCGAGCTGCGTGAAGGTACTGGGCTCCTGTTTTATCATGACGCAACTTTACTGCTGTGAGAAACAAGTCAGGAACCGCAACAACCTGCAAAACAAAGCAAGCAGCTTGAAGGACTTATTTGTTAGTTGAACCCTGCAACGTTTAGACCAAAATCTGACTTAAAAGCTTGAACATGTCCGTCACAACACCCCTGAGTTCCGTGTGCACCTCTTTCACTGTAAAGCCGTGGACTTTTTGCCCCGGTTGGAACCGGAGGGCTTGCTCTCCTGCTGAAGTGCTCTTCAGCCTCCGTGGATGCTGCTGTCCCTTCAAACTGGAGGGAAATATTTCGAAAATAAATAAATAAATACATAAGTAAAACGTCCGAATTTACACATCACACACAAATGTTTAAAATAAAATTGTTGCCTTTCCAGAGTTTCCATGTGTTTATCAGCAGCATTTATTAACATAAATATTTTAATATGACAGCCACAGGTGAACTTTGCCAAGTTAAGGAAAAATTAATATTTCCAGAGCTCCCATTCCCCTCACCTTTCTTCCTGATGTCAGGAGCTAGCTACCCTCCACCAGGTGTGCTAGCTTAGTACCGGCTTAGCCAGCTAACGCCAGTAGTGTTGTCACACCGAACCGCCACCCGACATTTACGTTCCTCGGGTAGCTGACCAGCACCTGACATTTGTATTACTCACTATGATGACGCAGCAGTTCTAATTCTAACTTTACCGTTAGCTAACTCACCTTACATATCGAAGTTTCTGGAGCGCCGCCTTGGTTTGTCGAATCATGGTGGGGTCAGAGCCGTAGCACAACCACCACCTCCTCTACAACCGGCGATATAAAGATGCGGTTTTAAATTACTAGTGTCGGTTTTTTCATATTATTCCACTTGGACATCCCGTGCCTGTGTCCTCTCATGCCGTGCGCTGCTCGGTGACACACAGAATCGGTGGTGAACGTGAAAAATCACCACAGCAACTGCGCGACCGCAGATCTCTCAGACTGTCCTGCGCAGTTACAGCCATCCTCCCGCATTGAAGCTCTACGGCGGAGTCGCGGAGCAAATGTTTGGCACCCGTGGGTGGACCTAGACTCATTCTTCGTTCTCATTGGTTGGCCCGTGAAGAAGAGCCAACGTGATTGGCTGAAAGTGGTATTGCTAAGGTTGCCACGATGTGACCGTCGTGAGGCGTTTAAAAGGACGTACTTGAATTCACGGGCAGAAATTCAACCCCCTATTTACTTTTTGTCAACAATCACTGTAAGAGTGCCAATTTTAAAGGAAGTGTCGCCCTCATCGCTCATTTTCTGATTTCAACTGTAATTCGATGGCCTTCACCAGCAGATGACGCTGTTATATCACGTTTGGAAAAATAGACGCGCTGGCTGACGTGTGTCGGTTCTCTGACAGTTCTACTGTCAAAAAAATAAGAATAAAACAGTCAACACACATGAACACTTTTGAATTCGTCAACATTTTTTATGATCCCATAAATGGGTAGAGCCTCAAGAGTGAGTATTACACTCTTTTTAAATGAATCTAATTAATTAATGGGTGAATTTCTTTGTTATTGCTGGTTTTGGACGTACTCTGTTACATAATTCCACATCTATTTAGAACAAAGCCATGTTTAAATCTGTGCGGGCATAAACTACTGTACAAATTATCCACCAGTGTGTCCCTATACCTGTCCATTGTTTATTTGAACATTTGAGCTTTTAGCTTAATTCAGAGTATACAAGTAATGGGTTTCAAAACTAAACATAGAAACTTCATCGACATTAATGTCCCGCGTTCTCTTGAGGACACATGAATTCAACTGTTTGGGGGCTAAAATGAGCTGCTGGGCCCCTACTCAGCCTCATTCCAAGGCCTCCTGGTGTTTGTAGAGGTACTGCAGTTGGAGGGCAATTTACTTAGTAAGACATGGCCATAAATGTGTAAGATTAAGTGGATCATGTTTATATTAGTTGAGATATTGTGAAATTGTCCACCTAAGATTCTATTATTGCGTGTTAAACAGTCAGATGGATTAAACTCACCATTTTGATCATTTATAGCTTTTGTTGCTTTTGTAGATGGATAATTAATTTGGTCTGGTTTGCTGCAAACGTAGAACAGTTCCGTTTATAGAACTCAATTTCATTGTGCTACGCTAGCAAGCGTGCGTCTCAGCTTACGCAGCGCGCGTGGGAGAGCAGGGTCTCTGTCGTCTTGTTTGAAAAACCGGAAACGCAGCATTGCCCAACATGTCCGTCAGGTCACTGGTCAACCGAGGAGGAAGTCACAGCTGTGTTTTCAAAAGGAGCATCCTTACTGACAGTGCTGAGCTGCAAATACATCTGTCACAGGTGTGAATACCACAGCAGAAATAGCAATACAGAAATACGGTAATGCACGGAGCCTCAAAGCGGCCATAAGAAACAGGTTAACATTTTGTGGTCACTAGATCTGTGGCGAGAAGATAGAACCTGATCCCTCAATTTAATTCAAGATGTAACGTTCCTTCAATCTGATCAATTTGTGGCCATGAGAAATAACTTGTTCCCCTCAATTTTATTACATTGTGGCTACGAGATTTTACTTGTTCCCACAAATTAATCAAAGCTTGATTAAGATCATCAGATGGGGGGGGGGGGGGGGGGTCACCTTTCATGGTCATAAATCATCTAATCAAACTCTTGGAACAAATTAAAAGGTTACAAGTTATAAATTGTGGCCAAGAATTGATCAAATTGAGGGTTCATTTTATATCTACTGGCCCAAACTTGTATTTTCTTCTCCACCTATGGCCCCTCCAGGTGTCTGGAGTGGATAAACACAGTCTGGACAGTCAGTCCTTTCCTCGCCGCTCTGAGTGAAACAGTAGAAGGCGTTCTGGCGTTCTATTCAAGGATCTATCGAGGCACCCACGGCCATCTCTTGAGCTTCCTTTGACAGCATGTGGGAGATTCACCTGCAGCATGAATAGAAAGAAACGCCTTTGTGAGGAGCGTCTTCCAGCACTCTAGGCCGCCACTGATTGGTCAAAAACCTTGATCACACTAACAGGGTGTGAAACAGATGCTGCAAAAAAAAAAAAAAAAGAAGAAGAAGAAGAAAAGAAAAATCTTGAAAGCTGATTACATGAAAAACGACGTGACAAATTTAAGGTTTTTTTTTTTTTTTGGTCAAACTTTAAAAAATTGCTGGTAATTTTTTTTTTAACCACTATTTAAATTGTAACTGTACAACTCAAAATTGCAGGAGGTCTTTAATGTTTTATGTTGAGGATGAAAGAGATTTTTCACAATAAACCTTATTTAATGAATTTGTTGTGCCTCTGTTGCAACAGCGGATTGAGGTAAGACGTTATGCAGGAATGGGTCAATTAAAAGAGTAAAATACATTTTTCTTACATGGACATTCATTTGTTTTCGCTACGGCATGAGAGAATATGAAAGATATTTCCTTGTGCTTTCCTGTACAAAAATGCCCTTTGATTTATGTTTTTTATTCTGCATTTGTTATCAATTCTATGATGTGAAAAATTAGACAGTTGAAAAAGACATTTTTTAAATTTCATGGTGTATTTAAGGTCATCTGAAGGATTATATACAACTGTGTGTGCAGGCGCAAACTCCGCCGCCCTTGTTCTTTTAAAGCCTTTATTTAAGTTAACCATTAAATACACGATGTGCTTATATGCTAACCCTTCCCATACATCACCATTCACTGTGCTAAGCTAACTAGCGTGAGTCTAAGCTCCCTTATGCAGCTTGTCTGGCTCTGGGGACAATGGACAATAAGAGGATTTCCCAACAAGTCGAGTATTCCTGTAAGTGCTGTTTCCGCCAGGTAAATCCTCAGGCTTCTAAAGGGTCAGAACTGTCCAGACGCCGGTTCATCCAGGCTTAAGCGATCCATCAGTGTCAGATGGAAAACAAAACCCAGCCTCTCATTGCTTTGTTGCGCTTCTTGTCTTTTACAGCTTTGTTATCGTGTTAGTGACAGTTCGCTGAGCATTGATGTTTCAACCTGCCACATATTTTTCTAGTAATATGGCACAAAATGTGTGAAACAGAAAATTTGCCGTGGAGGCCTCTTCGTTTCAGTTGCATACAACAAAACATTTATTTTGCTGCCCGTAATCTCCACTTATTTAGAGACATTTAGAGACACCTGTACAGCCTCCTGGCAAATATTCACATAGGAATTATCCATGAAAAATGACCACACATCTTAGTTTTAAACACCTATGTTATTGCTTTAAACATTCTTAAGATCTACAAATATAGTAGTAGTTCAACAACAGCAGCGGTTCCCTACTCTTTCCCAGAGGAAATAGCGGAGAAATGGATCAGCACAAATCCTCCTGATGTGGAACTCCAATCGCTGCCATAGTTTGTCAAAAAAATGCAAATAAGCATCTGAAGGAGACTGCAGATGTTAACATGATCGTTGGAACCTCATTGTGGTGGAAACCTAAGAAGCATGAAGCATAGCACGATTGCTGTTGAACTGAAGGTGTGCTTTGCTCTTAGCATAACGTTAGCTTTGTGCTTCTGGTGACTGTATTTACATACCAAAAATCGTAAAAGTGGTTTAATTTGTTAAGAGGATCTTCCTGAATAAAATGTGTAAGTCTTCTAAACTTTCGTTCACCACAGAACTAATTTTTCTGCAATAATTCAGTTCCAACGATGTAACAATCCCACCGGCTTCGGTAGAAGGAAACATGGTGATGCTACAAAGATGCGTCATCCCTGGAACACTCCACTGACAAGACCGTACACCGTCTACCAAGTACAGAGAGTTAATTATAGTTAGTCTAATAATAATTTGTCTTATTTCTGAAGTCTGTGTTGTACATTGTGTTTATGTGTTGAAGGAAAGGAAAAGGTAGGCCATTCTAGAGCAAGGTCACATTAGCAGATGGCGAAGTCAGCTAGCTAACGTTAAAAAACCAGCTAGCTTCCATTCCTCCAACTTGTAACGCACCCTATTTGCATTGATTTATGTAAATTTTGACCATCAAAAGGCCACCTGCTTGCTCATGGATAACTGTTTGGTCTCTTCAAATAAAGATAATGTAAATAAGGTGTTTCCAGATCTGCTGTGTGACTTTGCTATATTTTGCTGTATAAATAAAACTAACCTGGCAAAAATGGTGCTTGCTGATCTAACTGTAAATCTCTGAGGGCAAAAAAGGCATTCGACAGACACTTATTTCCTATTATCTGACATTAAAAGGTCTGCTTATGATGCCACCATGCTTTTGGCATTTTAGCTAGTCAACCTGGTGCTGCATCTCTGCAGAGGTTTATCACGTCGCGGCCTCACCATCCATCCACCTCCATCAGTCCCCTCACAAAGGCCAAACAAAGGTTGTGTGTTTGATAAAATAAATTATCATGGGCTGTTTACTTTAAGCATCATGGGAAAGCAGGCCTGGGCTTTCTCCCGACATTCCTTTTAGCGTCAAGAGATAGATTTGATGTTTGTATGAAAAATAACATTTGTCAGAACGGAATCAGCTGTGAT
This sequence comes from Aulostomus chinensis, assembly GCF_037954235.1. NCBI lineage: Eukaryota > Metazoa > Chordata > Actinopteri > Syngnathiformes > Aulostomidae > Aulostomus > Aulostomus chinensis. The sequence goes on from NC_141324.1 coordinate 28,886,841, forward strand.
GCTGCGATACAAAACAATATCCAGCGACATTTTTGTTTCACTGAAATTGGATTGACGTGGGGGGAATTTTGGGGGGGGGGGGGGGAATGAAACCGTTTGCGTAATATTTGAGCATAAAGTAATTTCATGGCAGTCATCAGCATTTACTGCTTACATAAACTTAACACTGAGGCAATAAACAGCAACAAGAGATTTAAATGTTCGACCTGAAGCCTCGTGGGATCTTTACCTCTCGCAACTGATCCTTCTGATGATAGAAGCTCTTGTGCAACTGAGGCCAAATTCAGTGTTTTGACATATTTTTGTCTTAAAATGTGTGATAGTTTGTTGTACAGATCCTAATTAATACCTGCTTTGAGAGTTCGAGTCCCACAAGGCTCTTTGCTTGGCCATTAGCTGATCTGACAGGGCTTTGCTCTATGCAGTGAAATGTCAATTTCTCCCAGACCTTTTCATTAGCGCACATTTTAGATGGATAGTTGGCCCCGGGTCTGCGCTCCCATCCCATCCACTTTCCTCCTCACCCCTGGGGCCAATTAGGGCGCTGGAGCTGAAAATAAATGAAACGCGGTGGCAAAACAGTGTTTACTTCAAAACCCTACGCTTAATTTGAAGATCTCTCTCTGATCTGAAGTTGAATTAGCATGGTGATATTCCCTTTGATCTCACAGGTTTTGCATTTGTTGCAAACTTATTGAGTGGGGGGCTCCGGGGGTACAGTCGGGGCTGGTTGCTCACACACAAGCACGTGTACAAAGAAAGTGCATGTAGTGAACACTGACTGAACTGAGAAATACAAAGTGCTGTCTTCTTAACTCCCTCTGCTTGCGACACAGACACTCCAACTCATATATTTTGTTTATATTGAGGGAGTTGCCAGGGTAGCGTAACCTCCACCCTGAGCCCTTAATGTGATGACACTCTTGCAGCCACTACCTTAAACCGCAGTTTTGGACATCAGCAAGTAACGACGTACACCCAAACAATTAATTCACTTTCAGTTTTTTTCATTTCCCTTCTCCTTTTTTCTACTTTATTACATCGCCACCCACCAAGCTGAGGAGCACAGTGTCGAGGACCACGCTTATCTCCCCAGCTACGCTACCCCCTGACCAGTACCCCAACTGACTGACTGTTAATGCAACACCCAGGGCACATAAACTGTCTAGTGGGTAACAACAGGAACCTGGTGGAGAACACGAAGGGTTGTTGCCTGGTGCGCCACAATTCTATCCAGTATTTGTTTGCCCACCTCACACAGGATCCTACATGACTTCTTCAGAGGTTTTGGTCATGTCATGTTTTTCTGCCTCACTTGCAAAGTCTAAAACAGTCCTGGCTATGATCGAAGTAGGCTAAGAAACAACTGTAGCTTGATAGACACACTGGACACACAGATACACACACACACACACTCCCTAGACACACACACACACTCCCTGGACAAACACACACTCCCACCGCAGACAGACAGTCACCTATGCCTGCCTGGTTAAATCGGAACATCGATTGCGCGTTTGACACTGATGTGGAGGGATGGCCTGGATGGAAGCGCGCCCTCGTACCTCAGACTCAGATGGCTCTCCTGACACACAGCCCTGGGCTCGGCTGTTTTTAGTTCCAACTGTGGGACATTTTTAGAGAGCAAAAAAAAAAAAAAAAATCCACACACACATGTGAAGTGTTTCCACTGATCCACACTGTGCAGCTACTAGGACAAATGGAAAACATGTGAAGTGGCACAGAACATTTTTGGCTGTGAATTCTGTTCACTCAGTGTGTGTGTGTGTGTGTGTGTGTGTGTGTGTGTGCACGTGTGCGTGTGCGCTGACTTGAAAGATTCCCATGCCAAAGTGGAATCACAGATCTACCACCTTGTGTTGAAGGACTACATATGACCTCATAACTTATTACGATGAACGATTAACACCTCATGAAGTACATTTACACTTACACACAGGCGTGGGAATCACCAAATACTTCACAAAACCGTCATGATACTTCGGCCATGATTGTATCATGACACGGGTCGTCTAATTAAGGTGGGAATTGCAAGTGATGTCTCGCCGTGTTTCCAAGTAGGATGTCTGACCTCAGGCAGGTTTCCTGTTAAAATGACAAAACTCGGATGTTCCAACTTCCCAGGTCAGCTGGAACATACCATTATCCCCAACTCCTTCCGCGTGTGACTACCTCTGTGTGCAGGCACTTAAGATGCATATCCAGCAGGTTTGAAAAATGAGTCTTTTTTTCAGCTGACAAAACGCCTCGATTCTGGCTCATCCGTAGGAAATTATTTCAAAAGCTAAACGCTTCATTCCTCCCCTGGAGAGTTTCTTCTCCACTCAAGGTCCCTGTGTTAGCTTCGCTGGCGAACTCTTTGCCACCGTCGCCTGGGAGAACACATGTAGGTACAAATACGGGTGAGCAAGATGTTGCGGTTGTCTGGGGACCAGACCCTGGCGCTGCTGTTTATCTCCTGTAGTGAACAATCAAAAGTAAGAAAACGGGAGGGAATCCAAATAAGAAATCAGTTCTACGATTTGATATCATGTGTCTGGTTCAGTTTTTGTCAGCTTTTTTGACTGAAAATGGCAAACATGTCCTTGATGAATCCATCCATCATTAAAGGGTTGATGAAATGGATGCACTTCCAAGGAATCTATCTACCTACCTATCTATCTATCTGTCTGTCTGTCTGTCTGTCTGAGGCTCACATCGTGCTCTGTTGGTTCTGTGGGCGTTCCTCCACGTTAAAGGAGTCTTCCCAGCAGCCGTGCTTCTGACCTCCAGAGAGGACAGATAATAACTTCACTGCAATAGATGTTCAAAGTTAGTTTGCCCTCCACCCACAGCTATATCTCCAATTTCTCTATTCACTTTCAAGCTCTCCGACACGCTCAGACTCTCTGCCTCTCCCTCTCTCTCTCTCTCACACACACACACACACACACACACACACACACACACACACACACACACACACACACACACACACACACACACACAGTATCTCTACATCAGTGCGTGCTCACAGGCAGTCTCATTCTTCATATCTGTGTATTTAAGATTCAGTCTGTAACATAGAGGTATATCATCTTTCCTCTCTGGATCTGCTGTAATGGCGGCGAAGCAGACAAGCCCGCAGAGTCTTTATATATATATATATATATATGTTATATGTTTCGCTCACATTTTCTTGCTTATTCAACTTAATAGAGAAACAACAAGCAAACATAAGCGGCATCATGTGGAGGAGAAATATCTGGTTAGACGCTTCTTCTCCTCCGTCCTCATTTGAAATATTTTCTATTTTCTTCCTTAAACCCCCCCCCCACACACACACACACATGTTCAAACGCAAAAATGTTCTGAACAAATAATACATGTCTGATATGAGTTAAGACGTTAAAACGCCACCCGCTCTGCTCCCTCATCAAAAATAAATTAATGAATTCAAGATCGGATGAAAAATGAGGATTCAAAACTGAACAGTTCCAAGTTCTGTTTGTCACATACCTCTTTCACACTGAAAAATGCGTGTCAACGCAGGTTTTTGGACCCGCGTTTGCTCGCCATTCGGGCGCTTTCAAGCTTCCAAGAAACCCGGGTCTGAACTCCCGCTGTGGCGGCTGCGTGCTTCTGTTTTTCTCTCTCATACGTCATCGCGCTGACAACGTCATCGTTACACATAAACGTGCGCCGGAACACTGAGAGGTAAACAACCGACAACATGGACGTCGTCGAGTCCAACATTCGCGGGACATCAACAGGAGGACTGATCTTACGGCAGAGGCCAAAACTTTATTGAGAGATGAGTGAGCAGCCAGGGACAACGCATCTTTATTTGTTTTTTTTCCGGAGCTTCCACGATGACAGCTTGACAGGCGAGACAGTGACAAAATCAGGATGCGACCGGAAGGTCACGTGAAACCTGAGACAACGCGGGTTGCCCTTTTCACTCTGCAGGCGAGCAGAGCCGAGCCGAGCTGCTAAACTCCCGGGTCGCTTGGCGAGTCGTTCGACGCGGGTCGAAATGCCGAGTCGACCCTTTCAGAGTGCCGAGAAACTCGCGTTGACCCGCGTTTTTGGTGCTGTGTGAAAGGGACTAAACACAATTTTTGGGGTTCCAAAAGAAACAAAAGTTGCATTCGTATTCAGGCACAGGTGACGATAAAGGAGAGCAGAACCCAATCCCAACGATGTTGACTCATACAGGAAACTGAACCCAGACCAAATATGGAGGTAGTTTTCATTTGTAGATGTTTAATGTCTGGACGTAAGATGCTTCCTATTTTTCTCTCCCGGAAGTTTAAACGCTCCACATCACACTTGTGAAGGTGTACCAGAACATTTTAGTACCAGAACATCAGCATCTGCAACATTGTCGATGCCACAAATAAAGCTCTTGGAACCGCCTCTGAAAATCAGATTTACAATTAAAACAGAAAAAAATAAAAATAAAAAGAACATTTGAACCGGTGAAACTGAAAACAACCCTCCGTTGTCACAAACCGCACATGAACTATTTGACACGTTGAAGCTAAAACATCCAACTGATGAGACATTTTGAATATTCTCGCAGAGTTTTGGACGCTCTTTTCAATTCACACTCGGTCAAGTTGGAGGTTATCCCACCCGAGTTTCATCTGCCCCCCCCCCCCCCCCCCCCCGTCAGACTCCTCAACCATGTTCGGTTTGAACCTGCTTTGTTTGTCAAAATGTCGCCTAAATTCTGTATTTAGGAGGAAGGTCTCTGAACAACTGTCACGCCGATAAAGTCACTGACTCGTATTAAGGTGTGGGAAGCAGCCACAGATTGACAGGTGTTTGCAAACAGCATTTCCACCTGCTGCAGGCTCGCTGTAACCTTGCTGAATATTTCATATCACCAATATGTTTCTGTGTCACACTTTTGAAGTCGTGGTGTTGAATTTCACGGGGGGGGGGGGGTTGGCGGATTGTTTTTTTGTGTTTTTTTTTTCTTTTTCTTTTATTGTTTTGCTTTGCCTTTTCCCCTCCACAACAAAGTCAATTTAGCATGCATGGCTCATCAAAAGCAACCTTGTCTGCCAGCTGCTGAACAGAAGCCTCCTCTTTCAGAGCCTGGCTGTTGTCATACGTTTAAATTATTCATCCGAATTTTAATAGACAGGAATATGATTATATAGTTTGACAATGAATAGGAGGGGGCAGAAAGGGGGGGGGGGATCCTCCGAAATTTATTTCAAACATTCATGCATATTTAATAGGCATCCAGCAGTATAATCCCAATATGCGGCAAATCGTTATCGCTGTCATAGGCAATATGCAGTAATTCTGCCACTGTGCACCTCTTTGGAAGACCAAACCGCGTGGAGCTGTTCAACAACCAAAAATAACTGCTTCCAACATGAAAACCCGCTGCAACACACACAGCCTCCTGCCAGAGTGTTTTTGGGTTCCCTCAGCGCCTCACTTCTGTCCTCGTTACTCTCCGATGTCGCCGAGACATCCTGCTAAACGCACGCCATCCCACCAGCCCTGGGAGGGGGGGCAGGGGGGGGGGGCTCTGCATTGATTCAGATATGTCAAAAAATGTATTTTGTACTTTTTTTATTTTTAATGGGGTAAAATTTAACTGCGAGGTCACTGCAGCAGCTGTGGTTGCGGGCCTGTTTTTAATTAACGACTCAATAATTACCTTTGCGAGGTGAATGGGAAGCACGTAGCGAACTTTCAACTATGGCACTCAGAGAATAACTTCTGTGGGGCAGCGGAGTAGAAGTCCGGCTCACCAAGATCTGAAATACCTCTGAGGTGAGGAGAGTAATTTGGTGCTCAGTCTTCCTCCCTTCAAAAAGTCTGTCCAAGTTAATGGGCTTAAGACAGCAAAATGGCTGCTGGTGACATCACGTTCCTACGGGTCGAACTCTGCCTCCCCATCACCTTCAAATTAAGTAAATACAACAAAAACCTGACTGAAATGAGTTAAACGATCACGACTTCTTTACGCCGCAGGGCAGTATACCGTCACGCAAACTGAAGTGTTCCAGGGGTTATGTTTCGTTTAGTATTTTACTGGACCAGTTTAGCAGGAATCATAGCCTTCTGGGAAAAGTTTGTGAGTTGACAATATCGCAGTCAAACTTTTCAAAATACAGACGCTCAACAATTTTATGCGCTCTTCAATTCTGTATTTGCCACAGAAGGCTTCCTACTGCCCGGCTGTAGCAGGTCCTGAAATTGTAGCACCGCGAAATTTTCAGTTGCCTTGAACTAAGTGCAGAATCGAACTGTGACCCCAAGAGTCAAAACTGAATTAAATCATGAAATACCAAATGATTCTCTTACTTTCCACCTCTTATGCTTTATAACCTATATTTCCACAACCCCCTTTCACTTGAACATGAAGCAGAAATGTGGATCAATTCTCTAATTTTCCTGTTTCAGTCTTGATACAGAAATATTCATCACACGGTTCACGATAAAGCTAAACTATATTCCCTCTCTTTGTTGTGTTTTTCCCTTGAAGAATGTTTTAATTGCAGGCTCTCCAGCATTATTGTAGAAGTGATCAGAAAATGTGTCAGAGAACGTGTTCAATAATGAAGCAGCACTGGGAGAGCTGTTAAAATACAAACGCTAGCGGATAGCGATGGCGGAGGAGGCGGTGGAGAGATTATGGCCCTGAAGAGGCTAGGCGAGTGGTAGAAGGGAGGCAGCTAAATTCATTCAACATATATTCACACCTTTAAATCGAAGGCTGTATTTTTCATTATTTATTTATATATATGCTCATGTTTGCGTTAGCTGATCATTAGCTTGATTCACCTCAAAAGGTACCACACAGGCTTCTCTGACCTGGCTGGTGTTTGAAATATCTGAATTCAGATTTCTAAAAAACAGTTCAATCTCTTGATTTCTCCCTAAAATGAACCAGCACATGCAGTTTTGTTGTGCAGTAGCAAGAAAATTCGCGCATAGCAACGTTAGCAACCTGAGTAGCGACATTTATTAGCTTGTCCACAATATTTATTGGCAAAAATTTCAACTTTTGGTCGTCGAGCTTCTAAGGGCAAAGTTTTCGTTTCAGTTATTTGTAACGGCTTGTATTGGCAAAGTCAGTATTAGCCAGCTAGCTATGGCAAGCTAACGTTACTTCAGCACACGCTAATCTGCATCGGCAGTACTGTTGTCATGTGTCATTTTTTTAGTAATATTTCCATTCCGGTTCTGGTTCATCAGACATTACACGAGTAAAAACGACTCCGTCGTCTCTCCTTCAAATTTCTCCCCAACATAAACGCATACTATCTTGTTGTCTGGTAGCAAGAATTTAAGTGTGGCTTGAGGCTATTAATAGCAACCTACTGTAGCAACATGTATGCACAAGCGTGGGTAGTGTTGTCCATAGAAAGGTTTATGCTCAAAATATGGGGAAAGATTCATATAGATGTCAAGCTCCTAAGTACCACGTTTTCAACTCAGTTACATGGAGCAGCTTACAAAGGGAAAGTTAGCCAGCTAGCTACCGTTACACATTGTCAGTCCAAACACACTGTGACAAATTCAGATGATTCCAGAACACTTCACTTTTTCTTTTTTTTTTTCCTGCCCTCTAAAAAGCGCCCTTCGCTTTAAGAGTTCAGGTGTGTCATGAACTCTCAGTTGTCGCACCTGCCCATTCCAAAACGCCGGTGAGTCTGAACAAGCCCCCTGTCACCCGTTGCAGTGCCGGCGTCCAGCAGCCACCTGCTTCCCACGAGCCTCTGGTGGGCTGTTGGCCTCCATTCATAAACGTTGGGGAAATTACACATGTCAGCTCTGACCTGCGTGGCCATGTAATGGGCAGCATGCATAATTAACCCAGAGAACATTTATTAGCCCTGGTGGAACACTGTGTGTGTGTGTGTGTGTGTGTGTGTGTGTGTGTGTGTGTGTGTGTGTGTGTGTGTGTGTGTGGATGAAGGGGATGGGGGACATTTCAGGGGAGTACACCTGTGTGCGCACTGCTACATGTGTGAGGACCGATGTGCTCCAACAGTTGTGAAACTGAGGACGTTTTAGAGAGTAAGGATGTCTTTGGTCTCGAGCTATTTTTGACAATGAGACCATCTTTTTTTTGAGGTAACGCGAGTCATTTTCTGAAAGGACGTCTTTCAGAGAAGGGGGATTTGTTTCAATGGAGGGGAGGGTTCTATTTTCCTATATTTTTGGGTCAAAACTTATGAGAGACAGATGTAATTTTTGAGGAAGAACATTATTTAAAACAGCAGTAGTATGAAGGTACATGGCAGTTGTCCTCCTTAGGCACTTTTCTCCATAAGTACTGGTACTTAAATAACAAATAGTTCCTGGTATGTCTCTTCAAGGAGCAAACAAGCACCTGTACCCCATTATTGTTTACGTCTCCACTGGGACGCGCTGGGATGAATATGCTTCCCGGGCCGGTGACGTGTAAAGAAGCCACGAGTACTCGACAAGTCAGAATCCTTCAGCGTTGCAGCACCGCTCCAAAATTGGTTGAAGTACCACCGCTCGAGCTGGGGCGTTTCTGGGGGTACAACAATGGCTAGTAATTCATTCAGAGCCACGCGGCATCAGAGTTACCCTGAAGGTTCCTGCGATGGAAACGCAGATCTGGTTGTTGGTGGGGTTTTCTTGTTTTTGTTTTTTTGACGAGATCCTTTCCAGAAATCAAATTAAAATCAAGGTTGCCAAAATAACTGATTGATTTTGATTAATCAACAGTAGAAAAGGCGGTGCTGAAATTGATCGATAGCCCAGATTCAAATATGATGAGAAGTTAACTATTTTGTCAAAAGTTGAGATAAAAGAGTAAAACCTATAAATTAGGGGATTAATCTCTTGACGACATACAGACCAGACTGAAAAAAACTACATAATATAATCAATACGGCACAGCACACACACAGTACCTGTGCGGTGTGTTTTCATGAGTGTGAGTGGAGTGTGCAAAGGAGGGGGGGGGGGGGGGGTCAGGTTGTTTAGGGAGTAAAAATGTCTGTTAATCCCAGATTTGAACCTCAAGTCTGTGGTGAAACCCCTCACTCAAATTCACCATCACTCATCTGTCTTTCCTCTCTGCGCTGACAACAAAGTGAATCTGGTTGGGAAGCAAAACAATTACGCCGGCTCTGTCACAGATAGGTCTGCAGAGTGCCTCAGCTCCTGTGAAAGCATGCCAGGTTTTTGATGCGTCTCTCACCGTCCCCCCTCCCCGTCCCCGTCTCATGGAGTTGTTGGCCGGCTATCGCTGTTGGCCAGTTGTCTCGCTGTTTGAGATGTGCTCCCTGTGCTTGAGTCAGGAGGGAAGCGGTGACAGGCTTATCTCCCCTGGCGCTCACTCACCTAGAAAAAAAAAAAAAAAAGAAGAGGAAGAAAAAAAAAAGTTCACGGCTTCACCAAACACTTTTCCACCGAGCTGAACCCCCACACTGGATAAAAAATAAAATCAAGAATGTGTTACCTTGGGAACTGAGTCTGGAGTGAGGTGTTAGGTGTGAGGGAAAGAGCAGCAGAGGGGTAAAGAGGAAGGGGATGTTTCGCTGACAAATACCGTCCGTCATGCAACGGCACTTTACTGGTGAGGAAGCACGTCGACGGATGCAACCTTGAGTTCATTTGGAACTGAATTCCGACTCCACACGTCAGAGCAGAGCAGCGGTGGCTACGCACGCGTCACGATACATGATAAAAACCAACAGGATCTCAGGGGGAAGATGGTGACTGGAGACTGGTTCCAGGTCACCGGCGCTGGTAGTAGTAGTAGTAGTAGTAGTAGTAGTAGTAGTAGTAGTAGTAGTAGTAGCTACTGCAAAAAAACAGACACAGCATGACGTAAACAACCATGACAACAATCGCACAACAATCTTCCTAAAAGATACAGGAAGCAACAAGCGGCAGTAAGAGTGGGCGTGTCCTATTCGTGCTGAATGATATTAACTAGTACAGATTTGGAGTCCCTGGGTCACATGACGTGAAGGCTGTTAAATGCTGCATTGTGCAGTAGATGGAAAAAAAACAACAACAACAACAAGGTTTTTTTGTACTACATTATTCTTGTAAATAATAAAGAGTTGTGCCCTGTGTTTACCAGTCCAGTACCAGTATCTGGCACTGATTTGGAGCCCCAAGGTCAAGTAACTGGGGAGGCTTTTAGTTTGCCAGACCTTGTTGTCCTTTAACAGGTCTCTTTAACTCACCTCATGTCTTCCCACGGCGCGCTTTCCTTCCTTTCCTTCCTTTCTTCCTTTCTTTCATCCCAAATATCAACCCACTTCACCACCGCCACTTCAAGACCTGGCTTTCATCCGCATCTGTTTGCTGGTATTTGAAAGCTGCGGCTCCAGTACATTTGGGTTAAAGTTATGGATAGTTTAACGTAGGGTTTAATTAAATTAGAGGAGCCTGGGGCCCTGATGAAGGTAAATGCTCTCCGCCGAGGAAACCTCGTTTTTTACACATTAATGCTTACATTTAAGCAAATGCGAATAGTTTAAGGGGATGTTTGGGGATGTGAAAGCGTGTGTGATAATTTGAACATACAGCAGAGCGGAGTTCGTCAGGAACACAAATGCTGGTACATGATTTATTAATTTGTTGCTAATGTGCCCAGATGGAGGTGTGTGAGGCGCAGTTCTACACGACCTGATGTTCTTCCTCTCGTTTAGCAGCTCTGCATGTAAACAAACAGGACTTAAAGAACGTTTCCTGCTGGCGGTGCTGCAGTGGAAGCATGCACAGGTGAATATTTGGTGGTTATACAATCACAAAGTTTTTCATTAACACCTTTCCCCTCAGGTTTCCATGGAAACAGGCTTGGAGACTGCACACATGTGAATGTGTTGGAAAGTCTGTCTTCTCACGGTGTGTGTGTGTGTGTGCGTGTGTGTGTGTGTGTGTGTGTGTGTGTGTGTGTGTGTGTGTGTGTGCGCGCGTGTGTGTGAGGGAGATAGCATATGGCAGCACATACATGTATGAGTAAATGCAGCATATGTGTGTGCGTTTGTGTTGATGTATATGATTTTTAGTGACACGCTCGTGTGTGTCACGTGGCCTTGAGCTCATCTGTGTGTGCGTGTGTGTGTGCGCGTGTGTGTGTGTGTGTGTGGGAGCAGTGTGATGGGTAAACAAGCCAAGAAGAAAAGTAAACGATCAGTTTCTGATGAGGATGAACAAACATCCACTTGATCCACTTCTGAAGAGCTGCTGATTGCCTTCCGCCTCACCCCCCCCCCCACACACACACACACAGTTCCTTCCTCCTGGTGGCGTGGAGTCGTCACCAGTCAGCAGCAGCCGATGGCGGCTGTGGCAGCATCCTGCACTATCTCAGCCAGCAGATGCAAATTACTCTCCTGTGACATTTTCTGTGCTTAAAAAGAGGAATTTCATTTGACCAATTTGACTCTTTTGGACAGCCAGGGAACACACACACACACGCACACACACACTCACGATCACACACACCAACACACACCCTCGCCACACAATTAACTCCAGTCAAGCGCTGCCTTGAGGAAAAAAAAAAGGGGGGGGACCTGATGCGAGTCAAAGGATTTTTCTACATACGTGTCCACTCGTGCTGGCTTTGATGTGAGAGGTATTATTTATTCACGTCTACTCTGCCCACATGACACACAAACACACACTCGTCTGCCCCTCTGAAATTCTTTGTCTTCCAGATCTCTGACCCTTTAGAGTCGTTTTTATATTTTTTTTTTTTAAAAACTCCTCCGTTTCTTTTTCCACCTTTTGGATTGGAGAGGCGGTGAAACAGATGTAGGACACTGAGGGGAAGTAAAAGCTCTGCTCACCTTCGAGTCAGTTAAACGTTTCTCTGAGGTTCGTGTTGTTACCTCATCCGATCTTCTTATAAGTGAAACGCTGTTACGTGTACACGTGAAATGTAACAACAGGTCGTGGAGGATCAGTTATTGAGCACTGCTGATTGGCTTTTTCTCCTCCCGTTGACCCGTTGATCGAGTTTAGCGGAGTTAATAATTATTCATGATTTCATCAGAGAGGTTTACACAGGGAATAAGTGGACTTCCAAGTGTTTTAAAATAGATTAACGGGTCCCAAATGTACATATATGGAAAGAAGACGTTTTAAAAACCAGATTTGAGAAATTGCTTTTCTGAATGAGCCTGCAGGCGACCGTAGGTTCTCCTGAGGGAGGGGGAGGTGAGTGTCTCACGTCTGAGCTCCGCAAACAGACTGAAGCCACAGTCCACAGTTTGCGCTGTCTGTCAGCGAGGGAAGCAAAAAAACTCAGAGTTACTGCATAGAAAGTTGGAAGAATGAGTCATGCTCAATTTTTTTTTTCAGAGATTAAAACTGAAACAAAATTAAACTGAAAGACAATTATTCATTCGTGAATTCATCATTAGGGAAACGAATCAAAACTCCAAACCCGGTTTTTCTCCTTTTTGTGCAGATGAAATGAAAAAAAAAAAAAAAGTCTTACAAGGAGAATAAAAGTCACGTTCTCTGATTGTTCGTGTCTCCCTCTTTTCCATTTCATCCCCTTCCTGTCTGCCCTGTAACAGTCTTTCACTCTCAGTCGCTCCTGCTTCCCTCTTTCTGTCCCATTCTTTATCTTTGTGACTCACTCTTTCCTTCTGTTCCCCTTTTTCTGGTCTGACTCACTCTCTCTATTTTAATCTCCATGTACCGACTGTCTCACTCCGCTTCCCGTCTCAGTCTTTAAATCTCTGTCTGCATCTCTGTCCATCTTTTTTTTTTTTTTTTTAAATGTTCTCTTTTGGCTTTGTAGTTGGTCATGTTCTGTACATCTCACTTTGTTGTCCTTCACTCTCTCCAACCATCATTCCTTTTATTATTGCTTTCCTCTCTCTCTTTCTCTCTCTCTCGCTCTCTCCCATAGTCTCCTCACCTAATATGGGTGCAAATCCTCGCCAGCCTTTTCTGTCTATCATCCATCTTCCTCTGTGTACAACCTGATTGACTCAGACCCCGCCCCCCTCGACGCCTCCTCACACACACATTTCTGTCCTCACAGCACAAGCAATACCCGGTGCGCACACACACACACACACACATGCACACACACACAGACATGCACACACACACGCGCGCTCCTATGAAAACACTCACTCCACGCATATGTATCTGAATTAGCCTTGGTTGCCTGCAGCGACTTCCATCTTAATAAGTGTGTTGTTTATGGGCCTATAAGCAAAATGTTGCTGCACAGCTCATTACTGCTGAGTGGGGAGGGAAACTCCCAGGAGGCAGCTTGCTCGCACACACACACACACACACACACACACACACACACACACACACACACACTACGACTGACTGGTTTCACTCCAGGTTCCATCATGTCTGCATCGGTCCTGTGTGAAGTGCATAGCCTAACCACACTGAATATATTTGAATAATTGTAAATACTTCAACAAAGTGGATCCTCCAACACTCCTGACCCCCTTGGCCTCCTGTGCCGACCGCCTGACAAGGTCCTCCGTGCAGGGCAGACCCCAGAGCAGTCTTAATGGTCATTTTGGAAGGGACAGGACAAAAGGTCACTGTTTGAGTTAAGAGGAGCCAGTAAAGGACATGAGCTCACTTGAAAGTCCGCTGTCTGATCTAAACTAATAATCAATAATGAGCATCAGGTTCAACACCACAGGGTAATCCAAACCCTGCAGGGTGTCTGTGGCTTACACAACCCATCCAAACCACTTCTTGTTATGATATCAGCACCTGAAAACTTCTCACGTCCTGTTCCATGAATGTTTCAGCCAAAATTTGAAGAAAGTGCCTCAAGGCATCTCTGAGATAACGAGAATGGACATGTGACCTTGACCTTCGAAATCTTTTCAGGTCATTGTCGAGGTCCATCAAGGGAGAAAGTCCCAGGAGACGTCCTGAAAAACGCACTTCCTGTTGCCGGTGCAGAGAGTAGAGAATGGCTGCAGACTTCCTGATTTGATTTGATTATTTTATGGAATTCTGAAGACTGGACTCTATGGTTCTGATTTGTTTGTAAGTAACACATTGCCCTCATTCACCCGGTGGAATCACGGTGGAATCCTGCAACCCTGTGGAATCACGGCAGAGTCCTGGTGGAATCACGGCGGAATCCTGGTGGAGTCCTGGTGGAATCACGGCGGAATCCTGGTGGAGTCCTGGTGGAATCATGGCGGAATCTTGGCAGAATCCTGGTGCAGTCCTGGTGGAATCCCGGTAGAAACAAAGCCTCATTTCTGATGTTTTACTTTACTTAGCAATCGAGTTTTCACCTCATTTTTATGCCTCATTTATGCCTTGAATTCAGTAAAAAAGTTCGCTGGGACACGTGGAAGAAGCGACAAGATTTTGGCAGTCAAACACATCACCATAATGTATTATTTCTAACTGATGACCTTGAAAAGATTTTGTGGTCAAAGGTCAAGTTTACTCTGACAGATTATGAAGAGAAGCAACAAACAATTCAGTTTTTGGAGTTGTTAGTGTAGAGGGAAGTGACCCGGATCTGACAGCCGACCTTGGAAGCTTTCCTTCCATTTGTTATGTTCTCACCTTTTTGTTGTTGTTGTTGTTGCCTGAGGTCACTCTTATTGTTTGTTCATAAACTTGTCTTTCTAACAACCACCTGACTAACTTGACCTATTTTGTAACGTCCATAAGTAGAGCATTGGCGGCAGTAGTGATGTTTTACACGAGATCGTCTTTCATGTATCAAACTGGGGACTGGGTCCAGAAAAGCCTACTGGAAAGAGACGCTGATATTTTTAAACAGGAAGCTCTGCTGTCAGCTCATCCCACTACATTTTTAGAGTAAACTCGCTTAGCTAAAAAACAGAGGAAAGCTTTTCCCTCCCCTGATCCGTTCCTCTGGGGAGTGCAGCGAAAGTGCAGCAGTCAGCAAGAAGTCTGACTTGTTCTAAAGCAACATGTATGCATCTTTTTTTGTTTGTGTTATTGTGCAGTGCAAAAGTTTTGTTGGCTGTTTTGAAAAAAAAAAGAGCTAAGCGAGGATGGCAACAAAAAAAAAAAGAAGTCAGATTTAAATCGGTCTTCGGTGGGACCACCATGCTTGCAAACAGTTTTCCCAGGCAGGTCAGTTGTTCCACGCATGCCGCAGAAAGCTCCCGGTTGTTTCCGTCTCTTCGTGTGATCCAGATGGGCTGGATGATGTTAAGATCAGGGCTCCGTGGGGGGGTGGAACATCTGTTGAAGGCGTCCTCATCCTCCTTGTCATTGAAGATAGTTCTTTATGACTCGGCCGTATGTTAGGGGTCACGCTGCAGAATGAATTCAGGACTGAGCAGATGCCTCCCTGGTGGTGCTGCATGATGGATAAGACTTCCTGGCATTCCAATTTTGACTCATCAGAACAGCTGCCAGTTTTCTGCACCCCATTTCTTGTTCGATTGGCATTGTTTCCAGATCGCAGGCGTGGCTTTTTCTCTCGGTTTCCTTGGCCGACCATGACATTTCTTTTTGCTTCATTACTTTTTCCTACAACAGAAAAGTCTGGACATTTGACTTTGTTTTCTTGTCTTTCGGAATCATCTCGCCATGTGTGATCCGTCGCTCATCTGCTGTGTTGCCAAGTGGGCAAAATAAAGGCCCGTTTTCCTTAATTTACGTGTTGTAAATTAGCGTGATTACGAGGGTGAGGCCATGAGTTGTGGGATGTCACAAAGCATCAAAGCGATCCCAATCCTCAGCCTGTCACCTGCCTGTCAGTCAGAATCTTGACTGTCATCTCAGACTGTCATCTAAGACTGTCATCTCACAATCACATTCCTGAATGTCATCTCATCAACTGACTATCAGTCAGAATCCTGACTGTCATCTCAGTCTGTCACCTGAATGTCAGTCAGAATCCTGACTGTCATCTCAGTCTGTCACCTGACTGTCAATCAGAATCCTGACTGTCATCTCATCAACTGACTGTCAGTCAGAGTCCTGACTGTCATCTCAGGCAGTCACCTGTCTCTTATGGTCCTAGTTGCCATTTCACTTTGTCGCCTGAGTATCCTCTTAATCAGTCCCTTTACTGTCAATCAAATTCCTGACTTTGAGAGATAATAATAATCACAGTAGCGGTGCTGCCATCACAGATCCAGACTCTGCAGCTTTGGAGGGATGAATACCCGGTGGCAGGTTGGGGGAGAGAAAGCACAAATCTACAGGAGAGAGCAGACGCAGAGTTAGTAAGGTGCTTTAATTGAAACTTAAATGTTGACAAGTGTGAGACAGACACCCCGCAGCAGCAAGAGACAGAACATTGTTGAGGAGCCTGTTCTTTATCTAAACTTCCGAGGGACAAATATAATTACGATTCCATGAAATTCATGCATTGTGAATTTTGTTTTCCTCTATAATTTCGTACATAATTGAACTGAATATCCCTGAGGTATTACACTGCCTAAGCCAACTGCGTAAACACACACAAGGAGAAATCAATCTGCCTGCGTGTTGACTTATTATATCTCTTCCATTAGACGACTTATCTGAGTGTGTCAGTCTGGATAATGCCAGATTGACTGGTGCTGCCAAAAATCAAAATAATTGCCTTAAAAATAACACAAGCAATGGCAGAGGATATGCACAACCACACATCGGGAGGTACATATGCAGGCACATTCAGGCACGTCGACTCACGCAGGTGAAAGACTACAAAGCATCTGGCAGTTGTATGTTCGCCTGTTGAGCTTTCATTAAGTGTGATGGAGGTGTGAAGGCTTCGTTTGATCACTGTCTTATCCACATCCCAATTACCCCGGCCTGTTAGCTGCCAACCAGAGTGAACAGGGAAGCTAAGAATGCCTTGAAGTCCACTCCCCTCCCCCAATATCTTGTACTTTAAATTAGAGCTTCTCTGCCCTTTCCATGATGGAGTTTTTAACCCAACATATATTTGGCTTTGGGTTGGCGAAGATGCGAGCGAATCGCCTCTTTACTGAGCCTCAGATGAAAGGGATGCTATATCTCTGATGTGCAGAAGAGATCAAAGCAACTTCAGTCAGCATAACAAATGTAAACATACATACAGGACTGTGTTTTTGATTGTCGCTGCTGCAGAGATGGTAACTTAAAGAAATTCAAACCCAAGCAGGAGCAGAGAGACAGGAGGCGGACTGAGAAGACCATGTAAGACATGTGAGGGATTTACAATCCAGCAACAGGGAGAACACACTTAAAGGCACCAGCGGTGGAGAGTCCGAAAGTACATTTACTTGAGTACTGTAATATTCTGTAAACTAACGAGTACTTGCTGTTTTCCTTGAGTATTTTTTCCTTCATTCCAGTGCATTCCTATGAACATTGCTCGTTCAACAGGAGGGAAAACCCGATTGATGGCTGACAGCCACTGCTAGTGTGATGTCACAAAATCTCTGACACAGTTTCTATCTTTGATCTCTCACTTAGATCTCAACAACTCTGTCATCTCCAGACTACATCAGAGCAATCCAGAATCTTGTCTGTCAGACCCTGGACCCTGAGACCCCGGGCCCTCTTGGACTTGAAACTTGGCATTAGGCTTCCTTGAGGCACTGGAGGTGTTTATGATGGTTGTTATGTCAATGACAGATGCACATAAATACAGATTTACTGGGTTTGTAGGGGAATACTTCTAAAGTAACACAACTCATGCCCAGTAGAAGCTAGAACGACTTGCGCACTGATGTAGAACCCAACTGTACGATTGGAGGGGGGACCGAGTCCAGCAGCAGCGCAGTATTCGATCAGCTTAAATGTTAGTCTTTCATTTACCGAACACTCATTTTAGTTTCCCTTTTCTGCTTTGTAAAATTACCGGAACATCGGCTAAGAAACTGTAGCCTCAGCTTTTCTTGTTGTTCAGCCCAACAACCACGAGGGAGGGAAAGACATCTGACCGCTGAGGGAAAACAAGGAGACATCGGTCTAGCTGCCTGTGGCGGACTGTGTTAATAACTGCAGTCATTTTATGTTATATAAGAGCTGAAGGCGAGGCAGGTGTGTGCTGCTGTTGACCTCATTCGGCATTCTAATCACACATTGCTCGGTCTGAGTCCTGCAGCCCGAGGCCGCCCGGGTGTAGGAGACAGGCGTTAGGATGTCAAGCGACACCAGGTTCCACGTAGTCAGCTGTTAGCCTCCTGGGCGACGCAGTCACAAGTTAATCACGCCGCATCGATCCCATCATGCACTGCTCCAATCATCTGCCACCCCCCTGTATACCACCCAACCACTTGCTGTTTAATTTTCACAACATAGATGATGTAAACTGTAAGACATGGTCCTGGATGTGCTGGAGCCAGAGGACTTGCCTGTCTTGTTGTTGTACACAATTTAGTAGAATCCATTTTTAAATTTTGTTTTTTGTACAAATAAGCTCTAATTTATAATAAAGCAATAATATTTCCAGGTCCCACAGATCAATATGACCCAGCGAATGAACCTTTATTCACATCATCCATCATTCAGTGGAATGATAAAAAAAACATCAATGGGTCACAACCCTTCCAAAGAGACACGGCTCTCTGACCGGCTTCAGCTTCAGCCTCAGCCTGACCGCCACACCGCCTTCAGGTGCTTCTCATGACTTTCAAATCTCTTCAGAGTTTAAAGCGAAAGGTTTCTTGCAAAAACGCAAATCCATACACGTCTGGGGATAAATAAAGTCTTGTTCCACTGTGGAAGGAGACGTCCAATCACGTGTATGGATCATCCTCCCTCAAGTATGTGACTACATTTAATTCTAAGATGATGAAAGCTTGCAGTGCAGCTCGTTCTCTTCCTCAGGACAGAACGTTGGACGGTCTTTGTGTGGAGTCAGCGTCAAGTGTTCACAGCAATGACTGAAGGGTTTTTGAGAGATGTCCTTGATTTTCTCTCTGCACCGTTCTGTGCTGATGTGAAGGACACGAAAAAAATCTATTCACTTGATGAAATGCGCTCGTAAACAAAGGCGTGCGTTTAGCTGAAAGCTCCGAACAGAGCGGAGTGTTTCTGGGCGCTGCTGCTGTCACCACCACCACCAGTGTTTTCAAAGTTCTTAGTCTTGTTATGTAAAGGCAATTAAATCATAATTATTTCGAAACAGCAGAGCAATCTCAGAGCTCCGCGGCTGCTGTGTCAACAGAAACATCAGTGTTAAGTCTTAGTTTCATCATAGCTCATTATGTTGCACAGAATCAATAAGATCATGCAATTATGGGTTTTCTGCTTTGAAAGAAACAGTTTGTTTGAGTGGCTCCTTCTCCTTTCTCCTCTCCTCCAGCAGCACCACAAGTCACATCTCGGAGGCCCAATACCTCCATTATTAAATTCTGCCGCGATATTGAATCGATTGAATGATTTGCTCTGAAACCAAATTAAATTACGACATCATGTTACCAGACGGCGTTCCCACGTCAGGGCCGGGAGTAGAACATCCGCTCACTCCCACCAACGGTGTTTCACGGTGACATTCTGTCACTTACACACGTTGGTCCTGAGAGCTCAACACAACGTATCCATCCACTTGACACGACACGTTACAGACACGCAGCAAAAGTCATCAGACGGCAGCGTTGGTACTTGATGGAGGAGCGATGAGCACGCTGGCGTGCGCTGGCTAAAACCAGACGGATATCAACAATGATCAAATTATTTAAGTGTGACCAAAACCTGTCAGCATGCCAGTCTGCTGAGTTGGAAACCCTGGTTGTGTGCCTTCATTGTGCCTGCCACTCTGACCTTTGACCCTGAAATTTCGCTGAGTTCATCCTTTAGTCCCAGCAGATGTCTGTACAATATCTGAGGAAACGTCCACAAGGCGTTCCTGAGATATTGTGTTCTTATTTGTAGTGGCAGTGACCTTTGACCTCAGTTCTCCCTGGAGGCGTTCCAGAGATGCAACAAGAGTTGGATGTAGGGACACGTAGCTGACAACATGAGACGACCGTCACGTGCGGATATTTAGAATGGAGGTTTACGAGGACGCCTTTGTGTTGAAACACAGTAAACTTCCCCGCGGGTGTGTGGTTGTGTTTCTGGTTGTATGGATTTGCACTCAGAGACACACCGTGCAAGAATAAATATTCAAACAGAAAGAATATTCATCTTTTATGGCTAATTTTGACATCCGAACATCCATCACACACCAGGCATCCAGATCTGCTGCTCTCTAAAAATATGATCTGTCGACTTCACATACGTTGACGGATTTAAATAATCTTCCCCTCACGTCAGTCGAAGAGCAACACACACTTGGATTTATTGTGTGGAACTGGTTAATGAACAGATGCTTTTATGTGCCTGACATTATATCAAATGTAGTTTATGCAACAATCATTTACTAGATCAAATGTTTCATTGCTGCAGTTTTAAATAACCAAACACACACACACACACACACAAACACTTCTACTGGGGGAGTTAAAGCTATACACACCTTCTCCTCGACTCCATAGTGACAGAAGACTTTAGATGTCAAACACAGAAGATCTGGGGTGATGAGATGAGAGCGGGGAAAGTCTCTCTCTCTCTCTCTCTCTCTCTCACACACACACACACACACACACACACACACACACACACACACAGGGATGGATGACATCATTCTGGATGAGATCATCATGCCGATCTCCCCAGCATACTCAATAGCACACATGATATAAATTTCATAAAAACAAATTCAGAAACCCTCTTTTCTTCTCTGTCGTCCTCTCCCGGTCTGAGGAACACAGATTCATTAGACGCAGCAAACGTTTTATAAAAGATAAATAAAATGAGATATTCATGCTCCTCTTCTCCTGTCGCTCCGTCTCATCTCTCCCAGTTCAAATAGCTCCCCTCTCATTTTTGTCTTACAGCTCCTCTTCGTCAGTGACAAACAAACAAACGAACAAACAACAGCAAAAACATCTTAAGTTTATTGTGACTTGCAGTTAAATATTAAGTTACATTTCAGTGGCGACAAAGTGAATCCAACAAGTAAAACGAATGCAGCACAGTGGCTCCTGTTCCTGGAGATCTACATCATCGTTAACATCCAGTCACTACATAATAATCCACGTCTTCTTGGGTCGCACGCTCAGTAATCCACAAACACTTGGATTTAAGCGACAAAACAAAGTCACCAGAAGACTCTGGTCCACAAGAGCGAGCAGCGCTTGTTCGTGGGAAAAGTTGTAGACGTCGTCGTGCGTTACCTTTAAGGTGAAACGCTACAAACACTTACAAGATCTGGAGGCAAGGATTGTTGATGATGCCGTGCTTTACTTCTTGTCCCTTGTGCTTTTCCAAAGTACTACGTCAGAAATGGCAGCAGTGCTGACAGGAAGTTAGCAAAAGCGTTGCCTCTTTGTGCGGGAAGTTGCGCCCCCTGCTTGTTGCTGCTGTGAAGTGAGTTTCATGAGATTGCTTAGGAGAGACCACCCACGCGAGAACCGTGTTCATGTAGTGATATGAATGTGACGAATCGCTATTTTCTGTCGCTGTCACATCATCCATGCGTCACGATCGCCGCTCCTCGTCTTCCTCAGTCCTACTGACCTCTTTCATCTCCTTCCGCTGGACTTCCTCCATCTTGCTCCGGCTGTATCAGCGTCGTGGCTCACGAGAAACATTCCCAACGCAATATCTTTCTCTCTCAGCCATTTCCTTCTTTCTTAAAAATACACCCAAGACCACAATGAAAACTCGACCGAGTCACGCCTCAGCACCAGGCACAAGTCTCTGGCTCCCGGGGTGACTCGAAAAGAGTAACATCCCTCCAAGGCCACGCAACTTTCTTAATTAAAGGCATAAATTCCTTCTGCCATTTATTTTTCCCTGTGACAGAACTACAGGGTGTTCTCCTCAGCCAAGCCTCCATGAAGACAATGGTGATGAAAAAAAGAAAAGAAAAGCGAGAGAAATAAACAGCAAACCCTCAGCGACTCAGCTGTGTTACAGTAGCGAGTCCTCAAGGAACCCTATCCAGAGAGTGCCGTCATTTACATATTGCTTTGATGAAAGAATACATTTATTTGGTTTTTATTTGCATCAGTGAAACAAGAGTCTTCATTCTCTACTAAAAATGAAGATTGAGGGAGAAGAAGGAGGGGAAGGGGGGGCTGGGAGTCAAATTTTTGTTTTCAGGTCACATTGGAAGTTAATTTAAGCGCGTTTGAAGCTGCGGTGGCAGCGGCGTTCCTATGGAAGGTTTGGTTCCTGAAGGTGTTTTGTGCTCCCCTTTTTTTTTTTTTATCACCAGTGAATTTAGCACCTCCTCTGCTGGTTTGTCACTTTCCTGTTCTCTCTCAGCGGAGGGTGTTTTTCTGTCAGACTTGCAACGTGCTTGACAGCAGAAGTCTGATTGTTTCTTGATGTAATGACGTGATATTGTATATTGGCTTCTTATCGAGAGGGTGCAGAAAAGAAATGTGGGAAGACATCATAATTGATCACTTATTTAACTTCAGCAGCAGCAGCAGCCACACCGTCGTCGTCAGCCTGAATCTCACAAAGAAAAGTTTAAAAGGCTCGTTTTTCTGAATGGAATCTGGATCGGATCTGTATGTTGCCTGTCAAACACTCTCAAATAAATGACTTGAGCAAACAAAGATGTGTTTCCTACCTCCTGAATGACTTCTTTGCAGCTGTAGAATGCAGAGGGAGCCAGCCACGTGCGCTAGCTGACGGCTAACAACAGCAACCGCTCAGAAGACGGGGATTATATCTGAGGATGAACCCAAAAGTTAAACCGACTTTTTTTTTGGACAGTTTTGCTGTCGCTAGCTCTCAGTCAAACTTAGCTCAAAGCTAAGCGCTACGTGGCTGGCTCTTCCTGCATTCTGCAGTCACGACGAAGTGATGCGGGAGGGGGTAAAAAAAAAAAAAAACAAAAACAACTACATGGGCCAAAGATTTCAAATTAAACTTTTGGGGCGAAATATAAGTTTTTAAATTTTGTGTCGCATTTCACAACCAAATGAAGGCACCACAAAGCTCCGAGGTGTTGGCCGCTGCTTCGGGTTCCAGTTTACAAAACACTGCTTCAAATTCTGTTCACGGCCCCAACAATAACATGGTTAAGACAATTATCTGAAGCTGGACTGCAAAAATATTTGTCCTGTTTAGATACCGACTAATCTGATAGAAACATTGAGATTTTAGTAATGAGGAATGTATGTCTGTACTTCCCAGATTATAGCTGATATACACTTTAGTTTCAGGGAGGTTTTTATTTTTGTGCCATCGTGTCATATCTGCCTGGTTCCGACTCCGGTTCTCCAGTTTCGGTTTCAGTCCTCAGGTTCACTTCTTGTTTTTCAGCTCAGCCTGGATGAAGTGAGCTGCCTCGGTAAAACGTCTCCACTCTGACTTCCCTCTGAGAGGGAGCGCCGCTGTCATTTTTCCTCTCAGCTGTGTGAACGGACTAAAACTGAAGAGTATGGCGAGTTTCGCCTTGAGAGCACAACTGAACTAAATTGTTATTTTGTTTGCTATTTAAAAAAAAAAAAACCTGTTTCTCTGACCTTCACTTGAAGGCGACTTTGTTGCTGCTCAAGCTTGAACTTTGATGATTTGGCTAAACATTGTTGACTCACTTTTACTGACTGAAATGTAATTAAATGAGTTCTGTTCTGACACTTTACTGCTCAGACACATAGAATAAAAAAACAACAACCCCCAAACATGTTTTTCAACCTTGGAATATCTGTGATCAAGTTTGGAGAGTTGAAATATTTCAAATGAAGCCCTGACAGCTGAGGTTAAACTCCCAACTCCTCTTCTCATCAACAAAATCTGAGATTTAATTACGGGGACGTACGCTTCGTCTTTCGACTGTAGAAACAGTGGAATGTTGTTGTGGAATTTAGAAACTGCACTCATCAGGATACAAGGAGCAGTGACAGAAAAACATCAAGCAAGAGTGCAAGCGTGTACCCGAACCAAGGGGTCGAGCTGCCAAGGCAGTTAGTTCATTGATCCATGGTAGCAGCTTTGGTCTTTGGCCCCGAACATCAGGAACAATACCAGCACTTAGCACCAAGAACCTCAAGCTAACGTTCCGCTGCCTCGTATCATCAGAGCACATCCAGGCGGGTTTTTATCCACAAAGAAACATCTCTCGTCCAGCCTGCGTTGTGAAGAGCAGCCTATTCCTGCTCTGGAGCTCATGACCACGGTATGAGCCGCCGGCAGAGCGGGGTACCTGCTGGCTGGTACACCGGCGTTATGATTGCTCGTGCCGCCGTTGCATGAAAAATATGTTAAACAACTTCCGAACGCTAATCCCTTGTTCCTTTACCCAAGCATTTTTAATCAAAATCTCTGCATTTGTTCTTGAGATGTCCTGCTACAAGGAGACACGACCACATGACCTCATTAGTGCAGGTGGCACCTCCCACCTTTTCCTGTTTTTACCTCACAGCGTTACTAAAGAAAGTGGTACAGAAACCTCACTTTTATTGGCGTTTTTCTTTTTTTGTTGTTGTATTCACACAGTACAAAACACAGCAGGACTGCGGCTGCTTCACTCTCCTTCAGAGAAACCAAAACAAAAAAAACAAAAAAAAACTTCTGTCTGCTGTCAGTCACATTTCCGATGAAGCAAGTTCTACTTTTATTTTCCTCGCTGCATCTCCTCCAGCAGCGCTCAGCCTGTGACACATTAAGAAGTCTTTTTTTTTTTTATTCTTTTTTTTTTTTTTTAAGTTAAATGTGCAGCGCTGGGTTACCGGGCGAGCGGCGCTCTAAACTGCGATGTCCGCCACTGCAGGAAGGGAAAAGAAAGATAACTGGCATGAAATGAAAGCAGATTCATGATAGCACGCGCCAGGAATAAACCTAATAATCACCGTAGAACACAGCTCCGTTACTGACGGATGAATCTAAGCAGTAACTGATGAATTCAAGAATCACAAATAATGATACTTGGTCGTGTTTTGGGTGGAAGCAATCAAATCCTTTATGGAGCCCATCATTTCCCATGGATGGATCTCCCCCGAACAAATAAACATTTATTTGCATACTTGACACTAACGACCAATCGGTTATTCCTTAATGGCCTCATATTTCTCTAATTGAATGAGTGTGCAAAGCTAATTAATTAGCAATTACTGGCTAATGGTTGCATATTCATGAGCCCACAGCCTATTAGCTTCCAATAAATACTTATTAAGAGGCCCTGATTGCTAAGTAGTAGCTTATCATCAACACGCTCATCTGTAACGTGTTGACATTTTTCATTTTGTGTCGATGAAAAACACACAGAAGGATTTCCATCAATCTCAAGAAAACACTCCCTGCTGGGATTCTGTTCAAATTTCCAGTGGTTGAGTAAAAAGTCTTTGAGCTACAAGATGAAAGCAAGTGACAAATGCTAGAATCCAGTTGAACATTACAAAATGTGAAGGGTTTTGGGAGTGTTACTACAACATTTCTAATGAGTCTGTTGCAATGTTGGTTATATTAAGAAAAACACACTTTCTGCAGGAACAGATTCTATTCTATCGAGAGCCACAGAGACCAGCTAACCGCTAGTTAGCTTAGCAAAATGGCTGGTAGTGGGTGGGGATTCTTAGCATCAGCTAGTTCAGGTCCAGGCTAGTTAGCTTAGTACAAT
Organism: Aulostomus chinensis; assembly: GCF_037954235.1. Lineage (NCBI taxonomy): Eukaryota > Metazoa > Chordata > Actinopteri > Syngnathiformes > Aulostomidae > Aulostomus > Aulostomus chinensis. Next base: position 28,912,414 of record NC_141324.1, read on the forward strand.
GGCTGGTAGTGGGTGGCGATTCTTAGCATCAGCTAGTTCAGGGCCAGGCTAGTTAGCTTAGTACAATGGCTGGTAATGGGTGGGAAGTGTTAGCATCAGCTAGCTCAGGTCCAGGATGCTGGTGTGTCCAGCAGGAGTCCTCCTCTTCCTCATGATCAGCAGCAGCAGCCGCTCTTCTAGTCCTCAACAAACGTTTGGTTCTGTTGACCCAAGTTCCAGTGGAGCTTTGGAGGTGCTGCGTCAAATCACTGCGCCCAGTCAGGAAAGTAGTCCCGGCTACGTGTCTGATTCTAACACTACAACGCCTCCTCATGTTAAACTGTTATTCCTTACCAATGTTACACACGACACTTGCTATATTAACGCAGGCAGAGACGGAGCTATGCTAACACTTCCCACCCATGACCATCCATTGTGCTAAGCTAACTAGCCTGGGTCTGAGCCCCCTAATGCAGCAATAGAGGACAGAAGGAAATGATTAAAAATATATTTATAAATGCTTTCGCGAAAGGTTCCCGAGGTTCTGGTCATTTAACAGTTTTGCGTGACTTTACTCTCTGTAGAGATTCTGTCAAAAAAAACTGCTAAAACCTAGAACAAGTTGAAATGAAACAGATTTTCACAACAACAACACGAACATGAAAAATCCGTCACATGAGGAGATTATTAAGTAGTGTTTTAGGGAGGCTAAAAGAAGTAAACATGCACTGTGTAGATTTATTAGCCACAAGGTCAGTGACATCACTTCAGGAAGTTGGAAGGCACCCAGTGGTTCACTTTTCCAGTAAATCTTTGCCTTCTCCTCATACATTTGCACACATTCACATCTTGAAGCAGCAGGACAATGAGCGGCTCCCCTCGTCTTGTGCTGAAGGACATTTTGACAGCGTGTGAGGACGATGCTTGTATTTCACTTGACTTGCACCGATTCCAGGGGTGAAAGTGAGCCGGAACGGGCCAAAACGCAGTTCCGGTAAAATATTCACGGCCGGAATGGAGTTCTGTTAAAAAAAGGAGGAGAGAGGAGCTGTCAGAATCCCATATTAAATAAAAAAAAATGACGTCTGAAGGTGGTTTCACACTGAACGCGGCAGACGAGGCGCGCTGCGCGGGGTGGGGCGCAAGCGCGCACAGCGCTACCGAGTTGCTGGGCTTGGTTTGCGCTCATGTGACGTCACAGTGCCCACATACACAATAAAATGACTTCCCCCGCGCAGCCTGCGCCTTGCGTGTTCAGTGTGAAACTGCCTTGACACGGAGTCGTGCCCATGAGCGCATCTCCGCATGCGAGGCGTTTCTGGTTGGCTGACAGACGCACACGTGGGTCACGTTACCAGCATTGTTCGTTTTGATTGGTTAAAACCACACGCGTTCTGCATGTGAGGGCAAAATCAAATTAGTGACGGTTCTTGAAATTTTCCACGTTTTGTGTTGTGTCACTCGCTGTAAAGTGTAAACTGATACTTTGCTAAATAAAGCATTGAGTGACACTGATGATCTGTTTTTTCATGTCTGCCTGTTCCCTGTTGTCAGCACTGTAGTGGGCAGTGACTGTACAAAGCAGTTTTCAAAGCATTTCCAGGGGGAGCGCGGGAAGGGTGGGGCTATGGGGGCTGCAGATGTGTGGGGAATAGACACCCGAATACTAACATAAAAATCACCCAAAACCCATTAAAAACTGTAAGCGCGCGCTTTTTTTTTTTTTTACAGCTCTGGCAAGACTTTTAAGCCACTTTCACCCCTGCCGATTCCTGTCTGGCGCTCCAGCCAGCGGACCTGCTCGTCGCCGAGAGTCGGTGACAAAAGGCACGCAATTACTTTGTTTATAGAAGCTTATGATGCTGGAACGCTTTCACAAACTGTGTGTTTTAGAAAAAAACTCAACGATAACCTTCATATATGTTTCCCAAGAGGGAATTTAAATTATTTTGGAACTGAACTCTTCAAACACAGCAGCAGCAATCCATGAAATACGGCGCTACAAGGACGCCGCCGCACCTGTGAACAGCCTGACACCATTTTGATCAAAAGAGCCAACTTTTGAAAGTGCATAATCAAATAAAAGGAATTATTCATACAAAATGACACACAGGCTCCAACATCTCCCGGCTCTCAATGCCGCTTTTGAATTTCCAAATGAAGTGTTGTCATCTTCCACGCTGTCTGTTCGTGTCTGTACGAGTGTGTTTTTTTCCTTGGGTTTTAATCGTCACGTTACGCTCTCTCTCTCTCTCTCTCTCTCTCTCTGTCTTTCTCTGTGTAAACACAACATATATCTTCCCGTCCGGCGCCGAGGGACGCCTGTGGCTCGGGGAGTAGCGATGGTAACGGCTGGATGCACTCAGGCTCGCCTCCATGCAGCTGGGACCCGTGCTGCGCCGTAACCTCGGGGGGGAATGCTGGGAAAGTGGTGTGGAGGGTCAAGGGTGGGGGGTTGGGGAAGGGGGGGAGGAGGCAGAGGAGGCGGTTGTTGAGTCAACTGCAAACATGCACTGACCTGATGAGGAAGCAGCTTGTTTTGGGGCATTCTGGGTAATTAGGTTGTTCTGTGGAAAGTCATGGATATAATATTCGCTATTTTGGGGCAACGAGATACAACTTGTTCCCTCATTCAGTTAAGCTGTCAGTTATATATCCTGTTCCTTTACTATACTTATTAATTACCTCAAACATTCAGTTATTTCAGAGCCACAAGCTAAAACATGTGATCACAATTTAATTCGTTCCCCCAAGAGGTGACTTGTTGCCTCCATTCAGTCAGAGACCAACACGCGTCCTACATTTGATTCATTTGTTGACCCAAGATATTACTTGTTCCTCGATTTACAGCCTTGTGAGAGAACTGGGTTCCCTCAGTTTCATATTAGTCAGCAAAGGACAAACTAGAACCTCCTTCAATCTGGTGATTTCAGGGCCTCAAGATACAACGTCTCAGTTTGACTTGTTTGAGGCCACCAGATGAAATAAAACGTTCCCTCAATTCAAAAAGTGATGGCGGCGACCCAAGATGATAATGATACGACTTGTTTCCACACATTCATTAATTTTCGGGAAGAAGTTATATCAGACGGTCATATATTAATTAAACTGAAGGAACAAGTTTTATGGCCATGAATAATTTAATAAACTGGTTTTTCTTCCATGGCCTCTCCAAGGCTCCGTACAAAGCAGAGGTGTGACTGAAGTGGGGGAGAAAATGGGAGAAAATCCATTGGAAATGAAGCAAATGAAAGTATGATGATGGAGAAAATGAAGTCAGTAACAGAGAGAGAGTGTGTGTGTGTGCGTGTGTGTCTGTCTATGTGTGTGTGTCTGTGTGTTCAAAGGCAGGAAGGAGAGTGTGTGTATGTGTGTGTGTGTGTGTCTACATGAAGCTACCGAGGAAGAGCTTCTAAAACCTGTCAAGAAAATGTTGGATCCCAACTACTTTCCTGCAAGTTTTATCAGCAAACGCAGCTCAGTGAACTACACTTTTCCACAACAGTGGAAGAAATATTCCTCCAATATGAAGCAGCTCCCATCGCTTTTATGATTCCGCTCCAAATATTCGGTTTTATGAGGATATTCAAATTGTTTGCTTGAACACACGTCCACACATTTCAGTCGTCTAAGCAGGGGAGGCGTTTAATGAAACTGGCAGTAGCTTGGAAAACGTTGCATCACTTATCTGTGATACTGACTATTAAAATTAGAGACATAACTTGAAATGAGTTTCATTTAACATTTTATATATCCAACTGAAACTGATGCAATGTCCATTTACACTTCTGCAGAGCAACCTTTATTATCCAGAGAGGATTCAACTTTACAGCCTTTCTGAAGGTTGTCAAAGGAGTTGAACGGTCTCTTAAAATGAGAGATTTTTCTAGCGATTTATTGAAAAAAAACAAAATGTACCTTTCCCTTTTGTACGTGCTAATAAAGTCATGTTTTATAATCCAAGGACGGCCAATTAAACAGGGCTTCCTGTTGCGGCACATTAAGAAAACAAACTAGAAACTATAGTCAGGAAGTTTAACTGTTTGTTGGGTTTGTTTCTGGTAAAAAAACAAAAAACAAAAACCTTCGTTAACTACTTTGAAACAAAGCTATTTACTCACAAAACACAGTAGTTTGTAATATTAACTCTGAGCCAAAGTACAACCAGCTGTTTTTTAACCATGTACATTGTTCCAGGTTGTTAAGGAAGACGATTTTGCACAGAACCTTCACCATCATCGTTCGCTGTGTGAACTGGAGCTGCAACAACTAAAAGCTAATAATACCTGTCAGGCCAGTTTAATAAAAAAAAAAAATTTTAAACTATGTTTTCATCAACATTTCATGGTATAAAGGAGGAGAGATGCACACTCAGGGTTCATGGTACAACTGCCAGTGACCAAGTTGTCGTCTAACTGCATCCAGTGGCGATTATTTGGTGACGCACCTGCCAAACACACCTGGACCTCATCTATGATGACGCAAGAGAATTGAGGGTTGCACACTGGGTATTGTCTTGGTGTTGGATGAATACCTGATGTTTTAAACGTTCAAAATGGATCAAAAACATCAAATGCCAGACCAGAAATCAAACCAGGACGTATGAAACCAGCTAGGACCGACTACAGGGGAAGACCACAAGACCTGACCCCGTAGAGGTGGGCCATCAGAGCCAGAAGGGCCGTCAGTGGTCGCCAGACCAGTAGCCTCATTGATAGACTCCTAAAATAAAAATCTGAACATTATGACCATGAGAAGCAGGAGTTATATCTTTCCCTTCATACCCTGAAGACTGAAGAATAGTGGCGGCGATGAGGTCCTCAGTCATTCGGCTTCATCTCAGTTTCAAGCTCAAAAATACTTTAATTAATAGCAATTGCGGTTATGTCACTCATTACAGCTGTAAATGTCTCTTAAATCTTCCAACTTTCCAGCTTCCTGACAGGGAGAGCATCGTTAGTCCCACACTTTCACATACATGTCAATCATCTTGATGAGCTGTCATCCTGCCTGAGGCGGAGGTAACTGGCATCCGCCGAGCCTCCACAGGCGTCGGAGGAGGCAGACGCTGAACCCAGAAGATACGCCGCAACAAAAGGCTGCGCGGATGTTTACTGTTTCTGAACATTTGGCGATTGCCCTTTCATCACCCGCTTCCACGGCACACAACCGGCTTACAGCAGGTCACGGTGAAATGGTTTACACAGCATCCTCAATGTCACCCCGGCGCCAATGAAAAGCAGAGGAGAGGTGTCCGCAGACAGGGTTATACAGCAAGTAATGATTTATTGTATTTTCCATTAATTTAATAGCTGTTAAATATGGAAAAAAAAACATCACTACGCTGCTGCTTGAGCCCCACAAAATGTCATTTTGTCGACGGACACGTTCGAAACACTGCATCTGTTAAGGGGTACAGCTGAATCGATCCTAACAGGTAACTAAATTTACCTGTCAGAATAACGCCTTGAGCTCAGAGCAAATATATCCCCGCTAGCAGATATATAGCAACCGCTACGAGCTGGCGAGGTGGGTATGTTGGGGGTAACAAGCCCGTTGTTTAGCCGACATGTCACATGAATCAAGCCAATTGTATGATGGCCTTTTCTGCCGCCGCCGCCTCGTAAACTCCAAGGTCAGCTGCAACAGTGGATGGAGATCTAAATGGGTCATATATATTGTAACAAGGCCTTCAGGTCAATGCAAACATGACCTTGAGCGCAACCTCGCTTGCATCCCCTGCCCCAGGACTCATTCTCCCAGACTCCTTTATTGCTTGTTTCTATGGAAACGGCTGGCTGTGTGGATGGCCTTTTATTAGTTAATAGCCCGTTTGCTCTTATGGATATAGAAAAAAAAGAAGGGTCTCGCTTCATGATGTTTTTATGGAAGCCGGCAGCGCTCTGAATGCACATCCCTGAATTGACGTTTTCCCCGGAGCGTTTGTTTTGCTGCTCCACACAACCTCCACACACCTACTTCCACCGCTTGCCCATCTCAGCTCCCCGGTCAGGCCATCCCACCCGGGCCCCCAGGGTGGAGAAACAAAGATAATAATTGGCTTTAGTTTATAGTTGACTGCATTGTGTGCACCCTCCATTTGATCTATTCTTTAGTGGCAGGCATCAACAGCCCAAAGAGGCTCCGGCTCTACCAGGAGCCTGTGAGCTCATCCATGAAACATCCTCTAAAGGCTCGGGGGCCATGATGGCGAGCCACAACAGCTTCATCAGGTGTGGGATGGGGGGAGTGATGGTAGATCGTAAGATAGCGGTTTGATCTGTGACCCTCCATTACTCTTTAGAGTTATCATGTTTAGAAAACGGTTGAGGGTGACATAATAGAGATGTCACATAATTCAACGTACAAATCTGATTGATTATGGGTGTAACGGTGCTAAAATGATGCTGTACCTCAGCTCTGAAACGCCTGTTCAGTATTGGTACAGTAAGAAAATGAAGCATAAAGCTGCTATTTTTTTGCCTTTTTTAATTAACTCTATCACGTTATTGTTTTTGAGCATTTCCATGTATCATTTAACTCGTAAAATTTTCATTAAAATTCCTTGTAATATTCCTTATAATTTCATCCATTCATTTTTTCAATCAACTCTTTAGTGAGGGAGTGTTTCACCCAAAACTTTCTTCAAAAAAACAAAACTGAGTACAACATTTAAAAACAAAAAAAGTAATTTTCAAGAATATAAATGATATGATTCATTTGGCTGTTTCAGGACCTACCAACGCAGCGCTCTTTCACAATGTGCGCAATACCGTCCTCTTCCTCATGATGACTTTGAATGTCGCAAAATCCTGTCAGCGGTGGGAATGGAGATTTTACAGAAGTGGTAAAGTGAACAAACTATGGTTCTGTACTTATTGAATAAAACACAAAATTACAGAAAATTGGGATTTATACTGTGGACATATATTGAGACCTGGATAAAGGTGTTGTAGCCAGTATTCCATGATGATCAAATGGGTCAGGACGTTAGCTAGTAAGGCTTGCAAGCTAATGTCAGCACCACTGTCAGAAACAGCCTTATGTCAGCAAAGATCCACAAATTTACTGTTAGCTGAGTCTCCCGGAAAGGTTAAACATGGAAAAATCTGTTTTATGAGAAACCAGGACCTGATTGAGGTAACTCTCCCCATGAGCAGAGACTGCTAACGTTAACGTGCCTCAAAGCTAACGGGCTGCTGCTGTGTTTCCTGAGTTTCCTGTGATCGGGCTGTCAATAACAGAATGCTACCTTTCAGGATATAAAACACTGTTGTTCCAAAGTTGAAAGTTGTAACCAGAGAACAGGTGCATGGTTTACATTTTATCCCACTTCAAAGGGAGAGAGAACATTGTGAGAATACAAATTTCTTGGCTGAAGGCTGATGGTATTGAACAGTCAAATCCAGGATTGACTGAAAATTCGGAGTCAGGTAAAGCTCAGGTAATTACCGGTCGTATAAAAGTATTCAGAACTATGCGTTGTGTTCGTTTTCTGAAACTGACCCCCATCAAAGAGGTTTGACAGCTTTGGTTTAACAGCCAGGTCAATGACGTAAAGTAGCGCTGGGAAAATGAGGAGGGAGAGCGAGTGAGGCGATGAAGCTTAAAATACATCAGGGGTGAAGAATATAAGCAGGAATTATCATGAGCGATTACTCCTTGCTGGTTGTAAAAATGAAAGTCTTATAATAGAAAGAGACATTTCAAGAAGGGGCTGTACGAGGTGGCGAGAGAGGACGAGGAGGGTTGAGGATTTTTAATGCTTCCTTTCAAAGATAAAAGCCGGTATCATCTGGAGAAACAGTGTGATGCCAGTTGTTTTTATGCTTTCCTGGTTTTTATTTTTCACTTTGTTGTCGTCCTTTTGCGCTGCTCTTAGGCAGTAATTCAGGATGAATGGACACTGCCTGTGAGGATGAGATAAATAGAGAGGAGTGGGTTGAAAGAGAGAGGTAGAGAATATGAGAGCAGGCATAAACAAACAACGTGAAAGGGAGGAAATGGAGGCAGATGGGCAGTGAGGGAGTGGAGGAAGGAGAGGAGGATGAGGATGGGCAGGGACTTACACAGATCTTGAGAACACAGAGTGGTGGTTTATTCATCTTATCCACTTTTCAAGATTGTTGGATGTCTGCAGGAACGAGTGCCCCCTGGAGTCATTTGAGTGCTCAGCCTTTAATTCGTTATTTTCTTTGAAGTCCTCAAAAAAGTGTTTTTTGTCGTCCCCCCCACCACCCCGCGTGATTTCTTGGAGGATCCAGAATTCAGAAAAACCCAAGTCACTCATTTGTTGCTGGAAGCTGCTTGTCCAGTGTAATCCACATCTTCATCCAGTTGGATGTTCAGTTCTCCAGAAATACGATTTGAGACGTAACTAGAAACGTTTCGGACTGCAAACCGACAGCGCTTGATTAAAGCACAGCAGAGGAGTAAATGCACCTGAGACGCATGGAGGACCCGGTCTGATCGGAACCACCTGCGGAGGTGGTCAGGGATGCATTCTGATGGTGGAACTACTCATCACCGAGGACGCAGTTGAGCGTTACTCCTAAAACTGCTTGTGACTCGCTGACATTGTCAGTGACTTGTGTCTATATAATTGTCTGCTCTTTAAACAGCAGACAATGAAATACTCTGCACCACCATCTCCTTAATGAGGTAAAATTAACCAGGTCTGATGGTGTATCAGAGAAAACGCAGTGGAATGCGTGTGTGAGAGCTTGGCCCGCGGTCTGAACTGACCGTGGGAGGACGCCGAGGCTCTGCAGCTCAGGTCAGCTGGCTGTTCCATTATAGATGTCAATATTGACTGTGAACGGCAGAAAGGCCAGTGGTTTCTGACTAGGACGTGGTGCGTGCCTGTTGAGCAAAGCCAGCGAGGACCTGACCAGTTCACACAAACACACGCACACACAGGTTGAGGTATGACTCCGAAACCAAATAACTTGTTGATACAGCGGGCAGGGACGGTATTACAGCATGCAGCCAGCAGAGCACCAACCAGGGATTATTCCCTGACGAGTGCTTCTTCCATAGAAATTCATTTTTGGAACGAAATGTTTGCTGATGCGTCGGAATGCTTCAAAGTCCAGTTTGTGCTGGTACCAACCTTCACGGCTTGACGGCAGTAATCACCTCAGAGGGACGGGCGTAAAGGTCATCAATAAAAGAGGTGAAAACTATCGATAATCCTGTATAAGTGACTGATGACCGCTGGAAAGTCAGAAGAAACATGACGTGAATAATCAGTGGAGACCACTCCGTATAAAGAGGTGGAGGGAGTGGAGGATGGATGAACAGAGAGGCGATGGCAGCAAGCGGAGAGCCATGTTTGTGGCTACTTAGTAGAGGAACAGGTTTAACTGAATTAATGTTGTCTGGCAGTTGTTTTGACAGGTTATGTGAATATTGGGGCGGATAATATGCAGCTGCGGTGGGAGCCGGCTGTTGATCTGTTTCCCATTTCTGTCACAACAGTGCCCATTTGAACAGAAACCATGATCTTTTCCAAACACTAACCAAGTGTTTTGTGGCTAAACCTAACCGGACTGTGCTACAAATGTGTCGTATCAGGTGGTTGGAGCAAATGACGAATGTAGCTGTAAAAGGTTGGAGGACTTGATGGAATTTGTGAGCCCAAAACGGTTTGGCAATGGCATCGTCGCCTTGTAGCTGACATGCAACACATCACTGTTTGTGGACTCGTGATGATTTGGTGTTTTCCCCATGAAATTTGCCTGCATGTACAAAAAAATAATCAATTGCCATCAGATTTGGCCTGTTTTACATTCCTCTGGTGTCGTTTCAAAGTCTCCATCATGCCGAACAGACTTGCTGCTGATGCGTAGAGAAGGAGGTCAAATTCAACGTAACGTAGATGCCAATGAACAATTAAAATTAAAGGCAAAAAAAAAAAAAAAAAATGTATGGACATTCGGTGTAGGTGGTGTGTGTCCATCTACTGTACATTATACAGTGATAAACTGAGTTTCTATGGTGCAAATCAATTATTTGCGCTCACAGATGAGCGCACAGAAAACCGCATGGTCTCTTTTGCCTTTCATGCTTTCATTCATTCAAAAGGACACACACACACACACACACACACACACACACACACACACACACACACACGCTGGGACACAGAAAACCACTCATCACAGTCAGCTGCTTCCAGTCTGTTTACAACCAGAATCTTTTGTTTTGCGCTGCTCCGCTGTGTGTGTGAAGGGAGGGGGAGTCTGCTCAACCTTGACCGGGCACCTCAGCGCTGCTCCCAGTTATGAATAGATAAGAATGGATAACATTCTTCACGGGTATTGAACAGTGGTGAGCACAGCATCAGCAGATCGTGTGTGGTCTTGTCACAGACATGATTACTGAATCGGTTGCAAAGCAAGGCATGTTTTTCAAGTGCGAATCATGAAATTGGATAATGGTTGTGACACTTTGCAATTTCACATCAACCCGGGGGAAAATAATAATAATAATAATAATAATAATAATAATAACGATAATAATAACAATAATCTCAACCTGTGACAGTTTCCCAGCAGGACCAGTTGGCATAAATCACAGCAGAATACATTATCTGAACAATGCAGTCCTGGTGTGGATTCTTCAGGGCTGCCCATCACAACCTCCGCAGAGCTTCATCTATCATCGTTTGGCATCATCCTTCATCACCATCATCATGCATTCAACAGGGGAAAACACATACAAACATTAAAAAAGCATCGATTACTGCCACAGCGATTGTACTCAGCATGGCCCGACGCATGTCGTCTCACGAAATTATATGGACAAATATATATATTTATTTTTGCATTTGTGTGTGTGTGTGTGTGTGTGTGTGTGAGAGAGAGAGAGAGAGAGAGAGAGATATTTGCATACATTACTTAAGAGTTGTCACCTTTTGACTTCGCAGCCACGTTTCTGCCACCATAAACAGGGTGAGTGTTGTTGGCAACACGCTGGGACTTTTGCAGCCACGTTTGTGGTAACAAAACCTGATGTTTTTAGTGAGATGATGTCGGGACATTTGCAGCTGTGCTTTCGGTGACAAAACAGAATGTTTTTAGCCAGGCGTTTGCAGCCACAGTTATGGCGACAAAACTGGGTTTTGTTCGTCAGATGCCCTGACATATTCATTTACACTCACACTTGTGGTACGAAATTTGGGTGTTTTAGGCTAAAAGATTATTTGCAGTTTTCTATACTGCTTATCCGTTAAGGGTTGCGGGGGGCTGGAGCCTGTCCCGGCTTGACATTGGGCGAGAGGCAGGGTTCAGGCAGTACAGGTCACCAGTCCGTCTCCGGGCCATCCAGAGCAATGAGGGGTTCAGTATCTTGCTCAAGGACACTTAGACATGGTCACCAGGGGGAAGTGAGAAGGGAACCAGCAACCCTTCGGTGGCTCAATGGCCACTCTACCTCTGAGTCATGCCGCCAGACTTCTGTTTGCTTTTTAGAGTAAAAGAATGCCCAGCAATTCTGCTGCAGGTTCTTACTGCAGGGGTTTTCATGGGTGCACCAATCACTGGTATTGCTAGACATTGGTGCCTTTTGTATTTCAAAATATCTCAAGTGACCCATTAGCAAACAAGACTCTCACATGTTGAATAATTTCAAGCAGAAATGAGCCTCTGTTCAGCTGCCTCCATTTTGTGTCGGTTTGTCCTTGTGACTCTGCCATGTGAAAGCAAGGGGATGTTAGGTAAGGGCGGGTGAGGGTGCTCAACAAACACTCCGAAATCCTTGAGTGCAGTTCCACAAGTAACAGGCGAGTACACACAGGAAGGACATCAGACTTTCTCCAGGAAGCTGCAAGAAAAATCTGCCTCTTTTCATTGTCTCTGCCACTAATCTGGTCTGAGTCCAGATTAAATATTTGATTAATAAGCGAAGAATAATAACGCCTCGCAAGGGTCTGGAGTCAAATCTCAGGGAGTCTCATGGGAATGAAAGCACAGTCATCCAAATCCTGGGCAAGCATGTTGCAGCCGTGTCTCATGTATGTTGCAGCTAAATGTCAGGTTTTAGCAGTCAGAGGGAGATAAGAATGATTTGAATAATATTTTCTGTCAGCTGCTGTCCTGCTTGTTACATATTCACACACATGCTCACACATGCACATACACAATCAAATCTGCTGCATATATAGATATATACATACACACACACACACACACACACACTGTATGTAGCACTCAAACGCACACTGACAAGCATGAACTTAAATGTGAATTGGAAGACACACAAAAATGTAAATACCCACTTGAAGGAGCACAAACACACACACACACACAGGTGTAGGAATATACAGCTGAAGAGAAATGTGCTTAAATACATACTATTTATAATAAAGCTAATCCTATTTTGTAAAGCTGTTTACTGAAAAAGATTATGCAGTGTTTTGCAAGGATTAAAAAGCCCCAAAAACAAGAAACACAAAGGAAAAGGTGATTATAGCATCAAAAAATGTTCATAAAAACCTCCTTTAAAATGTTTTCAGAGGATTTTAAAGAAGTTGATGACTAGAGTTTATTTTTCGCATTATTTTCTATTTGGAGAAAGACCATCCTTCCATCCATCCATTTTCACCACTTGTCCTGTTAAGGGCCACGGGGGGTGGAGCTTATCCCAGCAGCCATCAGGTGAGAGGCGGGGTTCACCCTGGAGCGGTCACCAGTCCATGAGAGACTGATAATACAGGAAAAAAAAAACAATGACAGAAAATGGCATAGTAGACACCAGAGGGTTTTCAAAACCTAACCATTGTAAGAATGTACAATTCAGACCGTCAAGACAGTCAAGAGACAGGATAACACACTTGCTGTTGAATCTAAGACAATATCAGTGACTTCGCCTTGGGAGGAAGCAGTTTTCATGAGGTCACAATGTCACAAACTCATGCAAGAAACCATCTTGTGAGGTTCAAGAATAAATCAACACCCAGAGTTTTGAAATCAAAGATCATATTGCCAGATTTTAAGGGATGATCTTTCCAACCAGCCTCTAGTCATGAATTTGAGTTAAAATTAGAGTGAGTATCTGCCAGTGTGGGATCAGCACAACTGAAAATACAAGAGGACCATGAATGGAGCCTTGAGGAACACCACGCTCAAAGCCACCTACAGCGTGAACACATTTTCTCAAAAATTGCGTCAAAAATCCTCCTGTCACATTTGACAGAAAGGGCTACGGATGAACAACTTTCACTAAAATCAAGGAATGAGAAAAGTGGTGAATGATTTCTCCTGCCTGGGTCAGTGATGCAAAATCTTAGGGTTGTAGCCAACTAAAGGAACCTCGATCTACTTCAAATAAAAAAACCCAGCAGTGCATAGGAAATGCAATCGGATATGATGCCTTGCTATGTTGTGAAATATACTGTATATATACATATATACATACAGGCTTACACTCAACCTTCTTGTTTAGCCCTTGATGAAGATGCATAGCTTTGATTCGTTAGATAAAGAGACGGACGAAAAGTAACAAGTCCATGCTGGGTCGTTCTTTTCAAGGAGCACCAGCACAATCGTGAGGTACAGTTGAGGTGTTTCTTTCTCCATCTGCTACTTGAAATAACCTCCAATTCTAAACAGTAAGCACAACAAGGAACACTGAATAAGATGCACAGTCTGCAAGGCGGATCCTCGAGGCACCGACGATGAACAGTTCTGAGTCAGAGGAATGATTAACATGCAGACTTTCAGTAATTTCTTGCGGTTACAGTTTGATTCTGCACATGAAACCAACTGGATGACTTTCACAAAACCCTTTGCCGATTAGCATAAAAAAACACACACACACACATTGTCCTACAGACGCCGTTTACGTGTCTGAGCTTCGGCTCACAAACACTTTTACAACACGTACATAAACACTAGCATAAAAAAGAAACACAAACATTTGCCTCAAGTGATAAGAGGTGCTGCTATTTTCTATCAAATATCCCATCATCTTCATCATTGAAAATTGGCCAAATTGCTACTCCTCTCGCCCATCAAAGGAAATCATCTGCAGCCCTTTGGCTTCTCTATACATCAGTTTGTGTGTTTATCTGGTGAGATGCTGGCTCTATGTATATTTTTCAAGATAATACGGGGTATAATAGTTGTGCTGTGAGCTTCAATGTTGACTACCAGTGTTTTGTTGCGGGAAAAACCTTCATCAATTCACTCTCTTATGACACTGCAGTGGAGTGTAGCAGGGATGATGTATCTATGTCGGCCAAAGTACATGTTAGCATCTGCATGGTTTCCCTCCAGCAACAGCCAGGTTATTTGGGTTATCGCAGAAAACCAGCAAGAGACGCGCCTCATTTCAGATGTTTCTCCAAAAACTCATCAAGACTTGGAGACGAGGGAAGTGGAGGTTCAACGCTGCTCACGTATCTTTGGGTTTTACTGAATTGGTTTGACTGACTTTCTCAAGTTTTGTATCCCAATAATCACAAATTAATTTCTGAAATCTGAGCCACCATGTCACCGTTTGCCCAAAAAGTTATGAGCAGATATTTTTGTGCCGTAATGTCAGTAAAACGTTTTGATGTTTGTATGATGTAACGTTTATTCCCTCTAGTTTTATGTGATGTTGTGTTGTTAAATTCATTGTGTGTTTTAACTTGTAATACCATAATTCTTCTTCGGATCCTCCTACCCGGGGAATGCAGATTATATTTAGCGATTTAGCTCATTCTGGGACAGTCAGTGACTGCTAAATAAACAAAGCGAACACATTTAGGACTCATTCCAGTGTCTCTCTGTGCCCCATCAGCTGGTGTGATCAGTTCAAGAGTGCTCATTTAGACTGAAGCATCTAAAAACTCATTCTAGATGTGTCGCTATGCAACAGTGTGGGTAAATGTGTAGATCTCCACCGTGACCAGGGGTCCACATGGAGCTCTGACAAAGACTGTAACACTAAACTATGGCACAGAAAAGAAATGGAGCAGCAAAAAGCGAGCTTGCATCGCTGTTATATAATTAGTATGTCAAGCACTGGGCCCAGAGGCCGAAAATAGTGCCGCTGCATTGCCAGGAGAGTTGGGGGGGGGGGGGTGTTGGTGTCAGATGAGATGGGGAGGAGGGGGTTCAATGCCCAATATAACGGTGGTCTAATAATGCCAGTCAAGAATTTGTAGAGCCAGGCGGCTGCATGCAGTGTGTAATCCCTTACACTGGTGGCGATGCTTTGCTGACACGACATCCAGAAAGTCAGGACGGAGGAAAGTGCTGAACTTTTCAATTCAGGACGGGACATTCAGGGCCTACTTGATAAATTAAATTTAAAGGAATTGTGATGGGACGTTCATCTTTCACTCTCTGGATATTGTGTTCAATAAAATGACCCGGGTCTCTGTGACAAGATACAAGTTATGGCCACGATAAAAATCTTTGTTGGTCAAAACCATTTAAGTAGATTATTACATTAGGATTTATTGTATTAGGAAGGTTTGTTAGCACTGATATATCAATAAACACTGATATTTTAACCTGAACGGGTGCATCTTTACGAACGTTCTGTCCCAGGACAAATAACGCCTGACACTTTATTGTGTCACGTTCAATGTTGTTTGAAATGTTAAAGCCTCAAGAACGAGCAAGCGAGGACGCCATTAAATTAAAGGTGTGTTTATGTCGTGTTTGTGGTTGCGGTGTCTGTTTGGTCAGCAGGATTACCCAAAAACTATGAGACAGGTTTATCAGAATGGACCAAGGAAGAATTTCAGGGCAGATTGGCCACAGTGCCACCTGGTGGCAACGGAAAATTCCCTCTCCTCGTGGGGGAACCAGATTATCTGGTGGTCAGAGTTCAGCAACACCAGAAATAGCAAGCATGTGAGTTGTCTAGCACTGCCTAGAGGAACACTGCATCACGAAATGCGAGCAAGGTGGAAAGCTGACAATGTCTCATATCTGCTCAGAGGAAATCTTAGATGGGATTCTTTCTCTTCCATCACATGTCGAATAAATAAAGCCGTTAGTTATATTTCATTTATAGCTGTTCTCAGGTCTGCATTCATCATGAATACCGTGCATCAGAAGTGAAACCCCAGGGTGTCTGTGGGGTCACGAACAAGGCTTGAACTCCCATTTCAGGCATTTTGTTTTTAATCATTCCGTATCAAAAGAGCCGATCAAACCCATATCCATGAAGAACTTGTGATGCTAGCTGGGTACAAGCTAGTTTATGGTTGTTCTAAAGCCACAGACTCACTGGCAGCTGATGAGAGCTTTGGCTAAATCACTGAAATACAAATACAGCAAAATACAGCTCGTGGGCTCCCCCCCCCGCGAGCAAACCAACTGCTGCGTGATTTATCTGCAGCTCAGGTCCACAGATCCACGCTGGTGAGCAAACAGCATCACAAATGAATGAGGAGACGTCAGGCGAGATCATTGTTTAGGTTATCATCTGTCGAGAGCTGACATCGATAGAGATGTCTTTCCCCTTGATTAAGCATGACCCATTTCTACACACAACCCCCATCAAACACACACGTGCTACACACACACACACACACACACACACACACATATATACATACAATCTCACAGATAAATCCAGTCCTATATAGATTCACACACACACACACACAAACAAGTCACGCATGCACATACAAACACAGAAACACACTGCGCACGTTGACAAGCTTGCACTTTTAACACACACAAACCCGCACACAGAAGCAGACACACTGAAGGCACAGATAAGGCACCCGTCGTCACAGCGACTTCATTCACTCACTTTGTGATGCAATTTCCTGGTCCTCACAGAGCTGAAAAATGCCATCAATCAAACGGCAACATCCGAAGCGCCGAGAGGACATTCATTTGAACCGCGCTCGACCTCCCTCGCTCTTCCCTCAGCCACTTCCCCAACTTTAGGGCTGCATGTCATATTTGGAGGCGAGTGCCGAATGGTTGAGACGCATTTAGGAATTCATTAACCCAAGAACAAAAACAAGGACTACAACAGCAAAAATGTTTTAAAAAAATGTTTAGAGCAAAACTCAATACCTCCTGCAGCAAATATCATATTTCATCATGATGATAAAACCCCCTAAACGACACGGTTCAAACGGAGGAAATGCAAGTCAAAACTGTAAATGAGGTCAAATTTGATTAAAATTGGAGAAAATATATTTTTAAAGCAGTAAAGTAAGTAAATACATGTGAATAACTCAACATGAAGTGACGTGATTTGAGGATTTAAGTGACAGAACCTGAATCTTGGCTTGTCGTGAAGGATAAGACTCGACCAACTTGTGACTCGAACACGGATGATCCCATCCCTCCTCTTCACGCCGTTCCTCTGGTTCTGATGGGACTCACCCGGTCTGGAGGACGGAGGATACGAGCATTTGTCCTTTTCCCAACAGTTCCCAAGGACGCCCCCCCAGATGGTTCCATGTCAGGAACCATCTGGTGCATCAGGTTTACTCTAGTGGAACCACCATGACTCGTTTTATGTGTAGTCATCCTGCATCAGAGAGGAGAGGCAGCTGCTGCTCCGCTTATCATCCAGCCTGCAGTGCAATTTGGTACAGGACTGATAAACTATTAAATTACACATAATCTCATTGAATTACCATCAAATAAAAGTTAATATTTAACTTCCAATCTCCCTCTTCTGCTGCTGTGTTTCCACTCAACTCTCCCTCTCTCATTCCTCCTTTTCCCTCTCTCTTTTGTCTATTATTAAAATACCAAAGCAAAATTCACTGCTCATTAACAACGGGCAGCCTTTGACTCATCCAAGGTGTCTTATCTTGAAATCTGACGACTCTTTCTAGCTATTTTTCCCCCTGACATCCACTGTGTAGCCATCAGGCTTTGCTTCCTGCCTGCAAGACAAGATTTGGGGAACAAAAAAATGCCATGCAGCCTAGACAGATTTGTGCATAAGAATCTTTAACAACGCTAATAAAGAAGCTAACTCTTGCAGAAATGGCTTTCATGTGCATGGAAGAAGCTAAACAGTGAGGAGGACAGTGCCATGGTGAGGGAAAAGAGGCTAACTCGGGATGCTAATTCGCAAAGAGAGGTGCGTAACATTAGCATGCCTGCTAACAGCAGTGAGACGGCAAGGGGCAGGTGAAATGTCCTCACAGTTCACAAGAAAACAGAATTTTGATGTAGAGGTTGAGAATGAATTGAAAGGCTAAAATGAGGCTCATGAATGAGAGCAGAACCTCTCACCACAGTTGTGGAGCCATGAACAGCAGAAAGCTTTAGTTTGACATCACCTTCTCGTTCAGGTCTCTAAGGGCGTGTTTCCGCTGGCTCACTTCGGCTCGGCTCGGTTTGGCCCCATTTCCCCCGGCCCCAGCACAGTACTAACCGTTACCATTTTGGTCCCTGCTCCCCTGGGGTTCCAAGCGAGCCGAGCGGGGACTAACATGTGACGTACACACATAGCAGGGTGCTGATTGGGTGACTCACCCACTCGGGTCGTCTACTTCGTATCATCTTGGCCTCGGCGGAATCCTGGTCATGGCTCGGTAAAGTCTACTTTTCTTGGGGGTTCTGTTTCACTGCTTGAAGCCTCGCCTGTCTGTCCTCCCTCACTTTTAGTTGAAGCAAAAACCACTGACAGAGCAGCAGGCGTCACGCTGCCTCCATGTCCTCCATCGTTGTTGTTGTGTCGCACACAAATGACGCCGGGGAACTCGCCGTGAGTCCACCCACGCTAACGTGGTATCGAGTGCTCGCGGAAACGAACCTGTACCGAGCTGTCCCCACCTGACCCGACCTGAAGCGAGCCAGTGGAAACGCACCCCAAGATACAACAGCACCCCAGAATGAAAGCAAGTGCCTGTGAATAAACACAAAATCCAGTCAGTTCCTAGAATAGAACGACTTCATGCTGCTTCGCTCTACAGATTTGGGTTTTTCACTGCAACAAGTCCCTCTTGTCATCTTCTTAACATCAAATCTGTGATAAACCATCTTTTCGCTGGTGACGTTGGCACAAGCAGATCTGTCTTACTTCTAAAAACACGGCACAACAAATTATTCGAAGAAAAAAACAGGTTTCCTTGTCTTTTAGACGGTTGCATTTCCACACTGTTGAGGTTGTTTTGCATCTGCGCTGTAAAAACAATGAACCGGTCGATCCTCAATAAAACAATCAGAACTCTCGAGTTTGCGGAGAAAATCTCACCTTCTTCAGTGCGAGAGGAGCAGAGGAGGATCTGAGATTTTCTCAATAAGAAGTCAGAGGAGTTGTGAGGTGGCTGCTTGATATTTCAGCAGATTAGCGGAGTCCACTGAGGATTGCCAAGCGTTTGATGTAATGTTTCACAGATCTATGATAGGTGCAGGTTAACCAAATGTCAAGTTGCTCTTCCGCCTGTTCTGCTGTTTGCTGGGGAACATTTCTTATCCGCTGCTGTTATTGGTGTTTTTTTCTCTTTGCAACACTCCACTGAAGCACTGACGGAGAAAATCTTTGCAGCGAGCAGGGATTCGGCGAGGTGTTCAAGGACACCTGAGCGGAACACATTCCCACTATTGTTCAGGTTTGTATGAAGCTTCTGTTTATCAAAAAAAAAAAAGAACAAAAAAGAAGAAGATACAGGCTGGTTAATGTGCTAAGAGAGTTTCATGGCCTGAGGGTTGGAGTTTAGAGGCTGGAACACACACAGATACACACTGATAAAGGCAGCATCACATGTCTGCGTCTGCTGCTGCTGCTGTGTCATCAGGAATGACCTCTGGACCAACTGCAAAATGACTGGGCATTTAAAGGCCAGCTCAACCATCACGCTCGCACACGCCTGTGTGACGCGGGATTTTTGTTCAAACTGTGGTTTTGGTCACCAGTGCTAGCGTGTTAGCTGCCAGGTTACTGCACAGGTGCGCCCTGGACTCCTGAGTGTTTTTCATCATGTTATCATGTGAAACCTCAGATCTTCGAGAATTACGAACTGCTTCTTATGGGCATGGCAACCACTTACTTCATTCGTGCCCAGTAGTCATCACACACACACACACACACACACACACACACATAGGCGTGCGCAGGGTATAGTGGCAGTGGTGGGTGTAGAGCTACGCTGCAGCTGCAGGTCATGAATGGGTGAGTCATTCATGCATTTATGCCAGAGGAGGATGAAAGCACCTGAGTTCCTCTGTTTTAAACTGTGTCATCTTCAGCTGTGTTGTAATCTTGGTCCTGTGTCAAACTTCCTTGGTAGTTTTCATCATATTTCATCACTTTACTCCGAGGCCATCAGTGTCGCTCACATCAGCGTCTCGGAGCCAGGGCTGTCCTTCATGTTGTCATCCTCAGCCAGCAGGACGAATCGGACGCCTGAGCTCAGAGAGCCTGAGCTTTAGCAGCACCAGCGGTCGGGTTTCTGCTGGATCTTTCTACCACATAGACGTCCCAGTTCACGAGAAGACCATTTTCCAGCGGTCATATTCCCCTTTTGTTTAGTCTCCTACAGTTCCCACAACAAATCAGCAGGTCAGCGTGAGGATGTGGATCGAAGGAGGATGTTTGGTACCAGCGCGTTCACCGGCTCACCCGCCAAACCAGCTGCCGCGGTCATGAAGCTGATAAAAACTAAACTGATAAAGCTCAAAGAAATCTCACTCGTTCTCCCTGTTACATCAACCGAGTGTTTGAGCGCTCCAGCCTGTGTTACCTCACATTTTGAGTCTGTCTGCAGCTCCTGAGGGTTGAAAGAATCGTCTCAGTGATGAATGATAGTTGTGAGCGAACTACATGTGAGAAAAATACGCGTGTGTTTCACGAACCTTTAGTTAACGAGTGATGCTGGCCAGCGGCCAACACTTGCATTTGTAGGCTGTCGGTCTGGAATACGGGGAATCTGTCTGCCAAAGTGCAGCAGCAGTTATAGATGAAGGTTGAAATTGACACCAGTCAGGCTGCTGCTGGCATACATGAAATACAGAGAAATAAGAGAGAGTGATGCTCGTATTTGAGGGCGTCGAGGCCGTTCTCGTCCTGAACTGAACCCCAAACGGCCTCAGCAGCGGGCGGATCGATAGGCCACATCAGGTGAAGCCGTGCTGATCAGAGAAATGCTTCCTTTAAATTTGAACTCTTACAACATCAGCTTTAGTCGTCTCTAAGAGGTTGTGTGATCAGTACTCTGGTTTCCATCGACGGCTCCTGATGCACGTTTTGAAGAATGGCGTCATAAAAGGTCGACGGAGACAAAGACAGGCGTATGTTTTGGGCTTGTGTGACCATCGCGTGTCTGTCTGAGGAAGGCCTGGAGGGAACCTCCTCAAATTTGGCGCAAACGTCCACTGGGACTGAAGGATGAACTGAAAAGATTTTGGTGGTCAAAGGTCACTCTGGCTCATTGGACTGAGGTGGATTACGTCTACGTCTTTATTGTATTCTGTAGTTTTTACTACTTTTCAAGATCTATTTTATGTTCACAACACTTGCATTATGGAGGCGTATTGATCACCTTTAAATCAACGGATCTTAGTCAAGCAGCTTTTTTCAATCTTTATTTTCTCGGTGTGTGTTCAGACCCTCACCCTCACACCAGGACACTGACCTCTAAGCAGGAAAAGACAGCATAAATTAATAGAGTGTTACTAAAATCAGTTTGGACAAAGTGATATTTTCATTTGTGTGTAATATTAACACATTCAGCGGCAGCGCTGTAGGCCACGCACACGTGGGGCGCGCTCGCTCGGTGTATTGAGCATCTCTCCACAGGTCAGCACGGGTTGATACGGCAGAGCGAGGCCGTTTCCGAGTGTTGCCATTCTTTGATCTGTTCCCTCCCGATCCCCCAGAGTGCAGACGAGCTGTAACTCGGACCATTAGCTAAAGAATGTTGAACATAACCATACCGGTTGCGTCCAGCCAGCCAAATCAAATAACTCCTTTTACAAGCGCCACTTCACAACCCGCTCCCGCGTTCAGGCTCAGCGCCAGGCTCATGTTGATTCTACCCGAGCCTTGAGAAGAGAGGCGCGTTAGCCTTGATTTACGCCGCCTTATTGGAATTCCTTTACGAGCGAGTGGCGCGCATGAAAACAGGATGGATTTCTGAAGAAAGGGCTCTTGACTGATAAGGGCCTATTTGAGATAGGGATCAAGGAGGGCCCGGTGATGAATCATAGCCATGTGAGGGAGGGAAGCTGGAGGGGAGCCAGAATGGCACGTTATGCAAGACTCCAGAGGTGATATCTGCCAGAGAGCCCCAGAGAGTTTACCCTGGGGGGGGTGCAGCTGTCAGCAGACGGGACCGGAGACAAAGCAGCAGGAATGTAGAACTGCCTGGTATTTGTAATTCCAGTTCTCGATGCACTGAGAACGTAGCCTCCTTGTATTTTTGAAAGAATAATATTGACTCAGTAATCGTTGTGAGAATCTGTTCATGCCAAGCTCCCATTTAATGGCTTCACGTGGGCCTTCGTTTCTCTCAGCGACTGCAACTTTCCCAACGCGAGTGTGTTTTTGTGTGACTCCTTGTGGTGAAAAGTGTTCCTAATGAGCAGATTACTCAGCGGCCCTCGTAACTTTGCAGGAAACATACGATTAAATCCTTTTAATTGCTTCTCATCATCAGTTCACTGGCAGAGTTGGTCAGTGCTGCTCATTGTTTTAGTTTGACAGCCACAAAACGTGTCGGTTCATTCTCCGCCGAGTTTATAAAAAAAAAAAAAAAGTTCTGAAAGACGTCAGACGAAACCTTCCCAGCGCGGAACACGGAGGAGAACCAAGGGAGTGGATCTTATAAAAACCAAGATGAGGCCACAAACATCACATCTTCTCAGCACTTCTCTGATGATCTGGTGGCACGGGGACAGCCAGTGATAGAAGCACTAATCAGTCACTTTCAGACGGCGCCGCTGCTCGCACAGCAGCAGCGGCGCCGGGATGATGCACTTCTCTCCCTGCTTGATACCAGCACAGTATTTGGGTGCCCGTTCTACAAGCGTCTCAGTTCAACATTATGATTAATAGCAGGTTTTGTTTGCTTTTCTAACGTGAAACAATGGAGAAAAGTTGACTCAACACTTCCAGAGACTTTAAAGTCACCGGAACTTTGGAGCAAAGAGGCTAAAACGCAGGCGAGAACGAGAAAAAAGGAGGGAAAACAGACAGGAAACAGGAAGTACGGCAGACAAGACAGACACTCTGAGACGTAGTACAAGTATGTCAGGAAGATGCAGTGTTTGGTCACGTGACCGTCAAATTGATTGTTCTTTGAAGCGCCGTCATCCACATACCATCAGGACCAACCTCGCTGACAGACAAACCGCTGGTCCCTTTTTCTTTGTGTCTGTGTTCAGTTCAGGGAATCACAGCCACAGAAAGTGGCTGGAAGAAGTCAAGATGACTCCAACCAGCTCAAGCCAACAACACATTTGCATGGCGGCGTTTGAAGTGAAGAAGATGATCTCGTGGTTGTTTGCCTTCCTGCTCTGCTCTTCTTCCTCTTACTTCCCCTGCAGTTTCCATTCAGGGACAAAGGAACTGGGCTCGAGGTTCGATTTACAGCCGTGGAAATGAAACGGAGGTGAACCCAGGTGATCTGTCCTCCCACCTCTGCACTTGACGACGCGTCTGAAGGAACAGCAATACGTTTGAGAAGCAGATTAGATATGAAGAAAGGTGTTCCGCCTGCTACGACACTTGTACCTCCGCCAGTGTTTGGGGGATTCTTCTATAGGTGGTGAAGTGGGGGTGCCTCTCGTCTGCCTTTCAAGTTTAAAAACCTGTCAGGCTGCGAACCCGTTCAAACGCCACTGTATTGTTTTATATACGCCAAGAACATTGTGTTTACTCAGTCTTCATCTTCTGGCCATGAATCATAAATGTCACAAGACCAAATTAAGTTGTTGATGCAACGCTCTGTGTGTGTGTGTGTGTGTGCGCGCGCGTGCACAGACGTCACATGTCCATGCAACTCACCTGTAGCCACGAGCTGTTTGTTCAGTGGCAAGTCTGACTGTGAGAACAGTGACAGAACGCTATAAACACATTGACGTAACTGAGGACTGAGGTTTTTCTCCACATAAGACCTGTCATTCCTGTCTGATAAAGGTAAAAACACCATAAAACGCTGGAGGCGGAGCAGCTGTGGAGGCATTTTATCACCGACAGATTGTTTTTAACACTTGGCAAGCTCAGAGTATTTCAGAGACCCACGCTGCCGGCGGAAAATAGACGATAATACCTGTGAAAGGTGCAATCAACATGAGCTGCAGCCAGGTAGTGAACGGGACCTCAGTGCTTTTACATTCAACACTGTAGTGATCCTTAAATACCTGGACGGGTATTCATGGGAACGAACGAGGCCCCGCCTCCAACGTGGCCTCTGCTACACATCCACGGTTCATCTCTGCAGTCGCGACGACAGGGAGGAGGGGCCTCGACTCATCGGGTCTGGAGTTAGGATCTCTTGCTAACGTCTTACTTCGGTTAGGATTTGCCTTCAAAAAAAGTCATTGCTGTTGGTGTGGAAGGGCGAAGTTGATGTGGTTCATAAACATGAGAACCAGGAGGAGGGGAGGGGCCAACCTGGAGAACTCAGACCTTTCATCGAGTGGCATCTGATCCTCCTCAAGTTCTCATTTTAAAGCCAAAAATACCTCCACGCACCGTGGCTCACTGTGTCTTAAGCTTTTGTTCTCTGGGATAAAACATGTCCGTAAATATCACACACCTGTATTTCAAAGTTGCTAACAAGCGGCTAAGTGGGACTCAAACACCATGACGCAGAGCTTATTTTCCACACTGATGGAAAATCCAGTGTAAAAATGCCATCAGCTGCTGGTGGAGGGAACCCGTGGCGGTGTTAACTTCTGAGTGGACACACACACACACACACACACACACACACACACACACACACACACACACACCCCTCATCCCTGCAGCGCTCTGTTGTCTTGATTATTAGCACCACCTGTGGAGCGGTAATGGCCTGTAATCAGCGTGTTGGTGCTCCTCACCTGTGTGAGAGTCGCGTCTCAGCGAAGAACAGCAATCCAACAGTGAGAGAAACAAATCTGAGAGCAAAAATGGAGGGGAATAACATCTTTCCGGCAGATATCATTTAGATTCATAACCGCACAGAAAATTGAAAAAAAGGGCTGAATTCAGTTTACATGCGTAGCACGAAACTAGAGCGTTTATGACGAGGGTGAAAAGGCCGGTGACTGAGCTTCTATTTTAGTGCCACTTTGCTCTTTTGTTGTTGTTTTGAAAAAGTAGCAGCTGAAGGAGAGTTTTATGATCCCAAAATGTGAAACCGCGTAGCGCACACCCCCCACCACCACCACCACCAAGCAACTGCATCACCACATCAGCTGGGAGGGAAGAAATCCCAGGGATTCAGGGTTAAACATAGCCACCGAGATTATTCCCACCTACAAAGCACCGCTAGGAAATGTTTCAAACACACAGAAAAGTGCAAGACTGAAGAAGCAGCATTCTGCATGTTCCCACAGGCCAAATGCAGGGATCATAACAACAGCAGCACCGCAGTCAGCGCTTTGATCACCGCGGCGTCTGCCGGTTTGACAGCTCTCACGCAGCCCCGCCCTCTAACCCTGCAGCAAGGCACTGTCCTTTGACCCATTATGGCTTATTCAGTATTTTCATTTTCCTGTTTCTTTTGCATCCATCTTTGCAGCTGACGACCGTCAGACAAACCTCTGCGCGGCATGGCCTCACAGCACTTTGCTACTTGGAAATAATTCTAACAAGGGCGAACCATGTTTTCAACAATGGCGCCGTTTTTAATCGGGCTCACAGTGTAAAACACGTGAAGCGCACAGGCACAGAAAGGATGATTACATGAATGAACCTTGTAACTTCCAGTTAGAGAAGCTCCCACTGTTGTGTTTTAGTTTGCTTCAACTGATGCAGAGTAGAAACGCTGCATTGCGGTTGTCTGATTCTGCAAAGAGTCACAGTGACATTGACCTTTGACCCTCTAAATCTCTTCAGTTCATCTTTAAGTGCCAGTGGACCTTGTTGCTGACCTCCAGGCATCCCTAAGACATCCTAAGATTCTTCCAGATAACAAGAACGAGATGTAGGACACATGAAAGGGGACGATATGAGGCCTCTATCTGAATACAGCGAGGCTCCGGCCCGCTCACATCCTGCAGCTACACGCAACCACAAATAGTTGCTCTCCATCCAGAGCTCAGTTCTGCCACCTCTGGGAGCTTAATACATCAAAATGTGCTCAGATTCCTCTGGACCTTTATGAGGTCAAGAGGTCCTCGAATCACCAGATCCCGAATCTGACGGTGAAACTTTCTCATGGACTAAGATTACTCTCTGACATGTCTTAAGACATGCTGCTAATAGCTGCACCCCGCCTGAAGTAGTCCTCAGGATCGACTTTGATCCAGTTTGCCTCTAACCACTTGTTCCTTGTTTTATCGTCCCAACAACTTTAATTGAAATCCCTCGATTAGTTTTTCAGATATCCTGCTAACAACCAGACACACCAGTGATCATGTTACCACCTTGGCGGCGGTAATAAACCTCCGGAGGGCAGGATTTACTGCCGACTGAGTAAAACAGGTATGAGACAGGTTCAGGATTTGCCCACTTAGCCTGATTCCATATTTTTAGAATATCATTTCAGGCAATAAATGCTCTCCGGGCCATAATAAAGCTGCTGAAAACAGAAACAAGCTGCTATGTCAAGTGCAAAATTATTCCACTCAGCTCAACTGCGGCCGCTGTGGGAGGATTTACTGACATGTTTGTGGGCTGGCGGGTCAAGCAGTGATGTATGAACCCTTGAGAATATCACTTTTCTGTGGACGTGCATTCCCCTCAGAGGGGCTCATCTCAGGTGGAGGCGGCGGCTGGCTGCTCGTGTGTGTTTAGCCATATCAGCATCTTGATAGGGCACGATGATGACGGTTAGAAATTGTCCATTTACAGTTTTTATTGAAATAAAAAGAGGAAGTGAGGTCAAGATGAGTTAAACCCAGGAGAGTCCAAATCAGCCCGACAGGAGGCCCTGCCAGGGATGAGCATCTTCTTCACTCACGTAGCCATAAAGGGGCGAGGCATCCCGCAAGAGGGGAGGAGTGAAGCGTGGAAAAGAGGCGGAGTCTTTAATAAGTTGTGAAAGTTCACTACGTCTAAAGGAAGAGGCTGCTACAGAGTTAGAAGGTTGCTAGAGAGTTACAGGGAGCTGCTACAGAGTTAGAAGGTTGCTAGAGAGTTACAGGAGGCTGTTACAGAGTTACAGGTGGCTGCTAGAGAGTTACAAGAGGCTGCTACAGAGTTACAGGAGGCTGTTACAGAGTTACAGGAGGCTGCTACAGAGTTACAGGGAGCTGCTACAGAGTTACAGGAGGCTGCTGCAGAGTTACAGGGAGCTGCTACAGAGTTACAGGAGGCTGTTACAGAGTTACAGGAGGCTGCTACAGAGTTACAGGAGGCTGCCAGAGTTACAGGAGGCTGTTACAGAGTTACAGGAGGCTGCTACAGAGTTACAGGTGGCTGCTACAGAGTTGCAGGGATCTGCTAGAGAGTTACAGGAGGCTGCTAGAGAGTTACAGGAGGCTGTTACAGACTTACAGGAGGCTGTTACAGACTTACAGGAGGCTGCTAGAGAGTTACAGGAGGTATTACAGTGTTAGAGGAGGCTGTGGACGCTGGTGTTTGTGTCCTTCATGTCTGTAGTGATGGGTAATTAAACACGCTGCTGCCACAATTCTCAGAAAGTCTCCGTAACACTTCCAGACACTGTCAGCCACTGAATTTGGTGAAATGGTTCTTGGCTCTGCTTCTACCGAGTGAAACCATGACAATGGTCCAACGAAGACTCAAATTTGTCTAAAATTAATTTTGATATCGGCCGGCCGGCCGGGAGCAGCTGACCTGCAGGGCAGGGGATGCCTTTGCAGGCCATAGCAGGTTCCAATAAAACGCTGCCGATTTGGACTAAATTCTCTCATTCTTTTTTGCTTACTTTTGCAGACTGATGCAAGAGATCAACCAGAAGCAGACAAAAGCCTTTCCACTCAAGCACACACTGTTCTGTTTATTGCAAAACACAGGCAGAGACACACACACACACACACGTTCAAAGGTGCACTAAGACTAATTTCCCGGAGATTCCTGCTGACCCCTGACCTCTGCTGCGGTCCTCATCCACAAATGACAAATGATCCACATCATACAGGCTTGAATTTTCTCCCCCCAAAATGGTAGATTTAGAAACAGATTTAGGTTCAAATAACACGAGGAACACTTGCTGCGTGCTTGTGCACCCGCCCACACACACACATACACACTCTGGCATTCATAGCCTTCTTTGTTTTGCCTTGATCCATAATGGAATGGCACTGACATTTCCCCCTCAGGTATTTCACACATCACATCAACAAAACAATGCAAACAAAAGTAGTGTATCCTTGAAGCCGTATCTTGAGGCCGAGCCGACAACATCACACTCTCCCTTCTCTAAAAGCACAACTTTTATGATTCTGAAGGTTTCACAATTCCTCGTGACGTTCTCCTCTGTTCTGCCCTCAAGATGAATGCAGACACGCCACCTCTGCTGCCTCTCTCTTTAATTTATAATTTCTCAAAAATGTTGAGAGCTGTTTATTAAAGTGACAATGATCAATAATGACTAATGTTGTAATTACAGGCCACTAGCAGCGCCGTCTGATGCTGAATTTTAAGTAGGCTGAGGAAAGAAATCCCCACCAAAAGCACGTTCATCTCCAGCAGCATTTCGTTGTCTAATTAATCTTCATTTTGAGGACAGACCCGTCTCACTAATGCACTTTTATCATTGCTCACGCTTTTACAGTACACAAGCATGAAAAAACATTCAATCCCGAGCTCACTGCTCCACCTGAAATCACGGACGCGTGTTTGCTCCGTGCAGGCTTGCAGAAAAGTGAATAATGCATGTTGTTCTGTTCTAATTTCCCAACAATTGCTCCTGTTTCATCGCTCCGACTCTTTAATTGTCTTTCCTCATTACCTCCGCCAAAGAGGTTGTGTTTTTTTGGCGCTGTTTGTTTGTTTTTCTGTCAGCAGGATTACGGAAAAAACAGCTGGTCAATTTTCATGATGCCTGGTGGCGGAGCAAGAAAAGAAGAATCAATCTGAATCCATCAGACCTCTGAAATTACATCTTGCCGCTGCTGTCACTCAGGCCACACTCGCTTGATCTCAAGACTAAATTCTGCAATCGCAGGCCTGATAACTTCCACCAGTGCTGTGTGAGCACGCGGAACAAACACGGAACCCAAACACAGGTTTCGCTTCCATGTAGTTCTCAAACGAATGTGAAAACCATCTGTGACAAAAATCACAAAAAGGCAAATGTGCCTTTGTTTCCATAAGTGGTTTGGCGTAACGTCAATACAAGATGGTGGCAGAGGCAAGATGGCCGTAACTGGCAGAGTCGTAGAAGAAGAAGAAAACGAGCTGTACATCATCAGAAACACTACAGAGGAATTACCTTTGTAATTCAGTCGTGTTGACCTCTGTCAGCCAGAATCTCCAGGACGACGGCTGCCGGGTCAGCTGGTCGGTCACGTGATCACAGGTGTGCAAACATCGGGGGTTCTGCGTGTAAACAGAAGGCCATGAGCACCAGGGAGCTTTCATGATCTTGTTCCAGCGCCTCAGCATCAGGGTTCAAGTGTATCAAACTGACTTTTGATCCTTGTTTTTAAAAGTAGCACCAGAGTCTCGAATAATGAGGACTTCCTGGTACCAGCACACGAACGCTGCATCTCCACCAGGAAACCCGACTGACGGCCGTGACCTGCTGTTCCTCCTAATGTCCTCGTTACAAAGAAAGGTTCCTTCATCAGCCAGTTAGTGAATGTATGTTCTGGAGTGTTGGTGCAGTAGCAGAACTGGATCCTCAGCTGTTGCTGATCAATGCCAACCCGCACCTTTGACCCCCGGTGCTCCATCAAAACTCCTCCGAACCGCCTTCCACCGATCGAAGCGCGCATCAGCGTATTGATCTCTCTCAGAGTTCCCTGCGTAACCTTCATCCTGTCGTACTGCTTCACACGTTTTACACGTATTCATCTTTAGCTTCCTGATCCTGGCTGTCAGGTTGGTTCCTCCTCCTCCACAGGAACAGATGAACTCCATGTTGTCACATTATAATGAAGCCACAGATTCTTTATAGGGCACCTTTGGTTTGTCTGCTCTTGTTTGGCAGAGTTAAAACTCCCCCCCTAATTAGGCTCCGCAGCAAAATACATTTTTCCCCCTCGTATCTTGCCAATTATCTCACATTCAGAGCAAAACGTGTGTGCGCTTGTATGAGTGTGCAAATACTCTCTTAAGCATCTGTCCTCAGCGGTGCTGCAGAATTCCATATCGCTCATTATAAATAAAAACACTGATTGAATGGAAATTGAATTTTAGTCATTACTTCACTGTATTAAGACCTTTTGGCTCCGTTAACTAATCAGTGAATTGCTCATTTGAATTGCAGATGACAGCGTCTCTCAGTTTGCTTTTACAGTGAGTGAGCAGACCTGAGGCTGATTGGTGTCTCATTAGGTTTGACTTTATATAAAGAGAGACACACACACAAACAGAGTCACAGGAAAGTAGGCATCCACACACACACACACGGCCTTCCATTAGTCTAATGTACTGTACAGGCGCTGGTGTCCCATGCCAAGGCTCACGTCTTTTAATCTGAAAGACATGACAGCTCATCTCCCGGGACGGCGTATAAACAGCACAACACTCTTAAGGACATTTCGCTGTCATGTCTCAGACCAGATCAGGAAAAAGAAGCTTAACAGGCTTAATAAGCGACACAAGCGAAGAGAGAGAGATTCCTCGATGGCTCTGCGCCTTCTAACGGAGTAAATTTAGGACTCTGTGACGTCCAGTGATGGTGGAACCTCAACCTCACTCACGAGATGATGAATATTAGGTGTGTGTGGCTGACTGAACCGAGCCGCACGTCCACTGTCAAGTCGGTTCTGGTTCTTGCACTGGGGCAGGTTTAGATTTGAAGACTGCCAGTGGTTCTATCTCCTGACCCCCCCCCCCCCCCCCCCCCCAAAGAAGCGCTGTACCACTTTGTGTACGCTGCGAATTTGCTGGCCAACTCCAGGCTCCTGTGTCCTACAACTGCAATATCACAGCGACTGAGAGACGTAATATGACGAGCAGAAAAATGACCAGTGACATCACGCAGGACCTGGTGGTCATTCAGACGCCAGTGAGGAATCAAGGCTGGAAAGTTGCTCACGCTCAGACACGGCAACAGTTTACGTCCTGCGTGGGAACGACTTCACCGGTTTAATTAAGAGACCGCGGGTCACAAGGTCATCTCGTTGACCCGCGTGGCGACTGGTTAGAAGTTAGTGGGGTTGCGCGCGTGCATTTCCTGCCAAACGCGCTCTGAGTGCAACGCTTCATTGCATTGACACGTGGGGGACTCGCTGCTGTGAGAGGGACTGCCGTGTTTGCTACATTCCACCCAGATGTATTTGTCTTATTCAGGCCGCAGAGATGCCAGCAAATCTGCCCAGTTAACTGAACTCATTATGGAGGAGCGAGATTTGGTTTCTCACTCAAACACATTTGCATGTTCTGTCTGCAGGAGCTGCACCCGCTAGCCCTCCATTTGCATTTCCCTGGATTTGCATCATGCATCAGCATCATCACAGCGCGTCTCGCGGTCGAGCTGTACTGTACTGCACACGCTAACAGGAAAATAAACACACTACAGGCCTTTTCCCAACACACGCACACACTGTCAACACGGCAGGATTGCTGGTGTTTGTCTTGTTAGGGAGGAGAAATGAGGGAGATAAGGAGCTGTGATCCCTCTGTTTGTTTACGTCTCTATCACAGCAACCTGACAGCAGTCATATTCTTCAAACAAAGACAGATGGGTTGTGGGAAAGTCAGGAAAAAGTCTCTCTCTCTCCTCGCTCCCTGCCTCCATCTATACATCTCCACCTCTTCACTTCTCTTTCTCTGCAGCGTGATTACTTTCAGAAAAAGCCTGTAAACTTGATCATACTGACGGAGCGCCGCGGGAGTGAGTCCTCAGACCCGCAGATATTTCTGATGGGCCGGTCCCCTCGTGTCCTGGACGTGTTTGTCCGTCCATCTTCAGCCACTTATCTGACTTTAGGCTGCGGGGGTGGAAGTTCCAGCGGGGAACCCCAGACCACCTCTGGCTGGCGGGTGCATGATCCTCCATCTGGTCCCGGCGTGTTGTTTGTATCCTCTTAGATGAGATCTACCTCAACAGGAACCATGCCCTCGGGTTGAGGGTCCACCCCTCTGTCCGGGTTCGTCTGTCCACAGGGACTCCGGTACGACCCGCTGGTCAAAGGTCAAGGATACTGACAGGCACAGTTTGCAGTGGTAAGCAACCCCACAATACTCCTAGTTCTACTTGTATCAGTACTTCTATACTCAGAGTAAAGGTACTTGTATTAGAAAGGGCAGGAGCAAAGGAGTTCAGCAGTTCTTGAGCAACATCCTGACGGAGGACAAGGTGTTAACTTCCTCCTCCTCCTTCATGCCATCGCTCTCCGGTGAGGGTAAATAAAAATGTTCCAGTTAATGTTGCTGTTTTACTTTCTCATGGTAGCTCCTAGTTTTCCAAGTCTTATTTAATATTTTATTCACCATTGTGGCCTCTTTCTTTTTACCTAGAAAGATCACAAACTGACAACTTTCCAGCGCGGCTGTGGAAAACTTCTTTCTGGGACATTTTACAGGAGTATGAGGAGTATCGTCTCTGTTTATTCTTGAGATTAGTCAAAACCTTTGTGGTGAATTAATTTTCAAGTGTCTTCTGCTGTCATTCTCAGCTGAATATTTAATAGATACAGTCACATTTCCGTGTTTGAACGCAGTTTGAAAACTCGTCTTTGAAGGAACAGATTTGGAGACACCAGCAAACGCAAGCGCAGCAGTCGAGCTCGCTCTCCCCGCCCTGACGGGACAATGTGACGAACCGTTAGCACGGCTCGGCTCCGGCTGCAGGTCCATTTGCACGCGCTCCTGTTTGGAGTCAACAGGGAATGGCGAATTCCAGAGAGGCCGGCCAGCGTTGTTTAGGTGAATACAGAAGAGACTCTCTTGTCTCTCCGGGAAGCAGCGGAGCGTCCACTTCTATCTCCCAGGCTGGCAGGCTTCCACCCGGCTATCTCATGCCTTTCATTTTAGGGTTCATGAACTGGAGTGCATGCAAGACTGAGCACATGCACGTGGCCAAGAGGAGAGAGGAAACACGCATTTCTGCCCCGCGAAAAGCTCATTGTGTTGAGTAAGTCACACTCGCAGGTCAGTCACTGGTCGCTGCTGAGGTTTTAACTGTTGGGTTTGTTACTCTGCTGTAGTACAAATAAAATTTAAAAAAATAGAAATATGAACACTACGGTTGTGTCTGTCACAGTGACGCTGACCTTTGACCCCCAAAATCCTTTCTGTGACTGAGTCCAGCTGGATGTTTGTGGCAAAATAAAAATCACATTCTCTTCTTCACGGGGATCAACGGGCTCGGCCGAATAAAGGAGTAAAAATCAATGTCCTTCACCATGCAAACACTGAAGTACAATTACCTCAGCACTTAACATGCTACTGCATGGTACTCGAGAAACTCACTGCAATAAATATCATTTCTCACTCCCCCGATACTTCACGAAGTCTTTCTTGCTTCTGCTCTCACATTTAACCAAATTATATAAAAATCTAAATCAACCTCTCCTTATTTAAATGAGTTTTCTCATCCATGTGAGGACGTCTGAACTGATCTGAAAGCAGTTTTGTGTGTTTTCATGAGTTAAGCGTTTTATTATTGATGTAAAACCACGTCCAGAACGCCGGCTGCGTACTTGTTTACTTTACATAAAAGGATAATCCTCCTATATTAGTGTGAGTCTAGTCTTTCCTAATTATGGTTATAATTTCTACAATTGGCCACAGTAATTACTTTAGTATGTAGCACATTAGTATTACTGATGTGCATGACTGCCAAAATTATGAAAATAAGATCAGAGTTGTGATAAAACCTAATTAGCCTTTTGGTTGGAGTTTAAAAGCAGGATTTTGTATTATTGCTTTAACTCCGGCGTTCTGGGCTCCTTCCACCAGCGCAGGAAGAGAAAACTCACAAGGCTGATGTAATCCTTTGGAAATCAATTAGATAAACACAAAACACACGCTGTTTAAAATGGAGAGGGCTGCGCTTCCCCCTCGCCGCTGAAAAGATGGGAGTTTATTGGGATTTCACCTGCTAGCGATCTGTTTCATGTGTCAGCTCACAAAAGCATGCGCACATATGAAAACACTCAGCTGATGTACACACCCACAGATGAACACACACACACACACACACACACGCCACATTTCAAAATCCAATTAAGCCAGGGCTGTGGGATCTCAGCCCAACACGCCAAATGGCTTTGAGTGTCTGCACGTCATCGACAGTGTGAGAAAGCTGACAAGATTATGGCCATGAGTGCTGCATTTGTGGTTTTCGCCCGATGATCGCATATTATTAGCGTGGCAGGAGAGAGCAAATGTGCTCCGCACCAGCTGATGGCTTGTGTCATTTAATCCCAGAAAGGAACAATGTGGAAAATCTGTTTTCTTATGTGCCGTTGATGTGTGAGTGATTTGCGTGTTTGTACATTTGGGCATGAATGAGTAGGCCTGTGTGTGTGTGTGTGTGTGTGCAGCCATGAATATGTGACAGAAGCTGTAATAACTAGAAGGAGGCTAAGAGAGATGTTGCTTTCACGCTGCAAGATATGAGAAGAATAAAAACCTTCAAGCCATCACAAGCGATTTGTCTACGTGAACAGATCGAGACGTCTTCGGCCTTTGGGTGTTGAAGCCAGATTCAAGCTTCTGCAGCAGCAGTTTTGGTCCAAAAAAACACCACTGAATTGTGCTGGAACAAAGAGAAAGTCCTCGGAGTAGCGCCAACCTCAGATGACACCGAGCAGCGAGAGCTGCAGTCTGTCTGCTGCTGTGTTGTTTTATTTTCTCCAGACAGCCCATGAATGCCAAACAAGCTTTAAAGCAACACTTAGAGCAACAAAAAAAGAAATATCACACCTTTCAAGCACACACAAAAAGGTGTCTTGAGATGTTTAGTCGCTCCTGCGTTACCTCTTCGATACCACAGGATGCAGAAAGAGCCCGCCACGTATATTTAGCTTGACGCTAAAGGAGGCTAACAACAGCTAAACTGTCCCAAAATGTTAATTTATAAGCTGTCAGGTGCTTCATCTGATCTAATCCACATGTTCTGCATTCTGAGGATAAATGAGCACGCAGCCGGATACAGAAGACATGGATTACACTGCATGATGCTCTTGAGAGACTGGAATTAAAACACCCGTGGACAGTTTAGCCGTTGCTAGCCATCAGTCTCCGCTAGCTTCTAGCTAAATATACGTGGCTGGCTCTTTCTGCACTCGGAGCTCAAAGACGTAATGCGGGAGGGGAAAATGTGTTTGTGAGGACAGAACAGCTTTCTGGCTGATGAAGTTCTT
Source organism: Aulostomus chinensis (assembly GCF_037954235.1). NCBI lineage: Eukaryota > Metazoa > Chordata > Actinopteri > Syngnathiformes > Aulostomidae > Aulostomus > Aulostomus chinensis. Next base: position 28,947,921 of record NC_141324.1, read on the forward strand.
TACATTGCCGGTTGTTGGTTCCCAAAAACAGATTTTTTTCTCAAACTGCCACAACATGATAATCCCAGATGATTGTTGGCAGCTAATTGACAAAATCTTACTACCGGATCCTGGAGACCAATTTGCGTATTCGTTCTTATTTATATTTAGAATCCTAGTGCAAGGTTGTGATCCAGGACCGGCTGCTCCAGAAGTTGAAAGGGGCTGAGCGACGATCACAACAGCTTGGCGGGTGACTCTGCGACAAACTTGAAAAATTGAGGAGTAAAAACGGGGGTCAGGAGCCAAGAGCACAAGGAGATTTAAAAAACCAATCAAACTACTGGGCAGGGAAAGTGATAATACACATAAATAATCTAGAGACGAACGATGGAGCCACTCAGTCACAAGAACAACAGTTCTGGATTCCAACTTAGCGAAGTTGCTGCAGTCAACACTCACCATATTCCAGCCCTGGATTCCTGCTAATTAGCTGCTCCTGGATTTCACTCACATTCACAGTTGTTTACACAGCAAAGGAAGAAAACTGCAACAAACAGCCGCGGCGTGTGATGTAACCACCTCAGCGCGGCTGCTTCCTGCTGATATCAGAACAGAGGAGGCAGCGGCAGCGCCGCCTCACAGCTGGAAACGCTCAGTCGTGATCAGCTGGATGGAGTTGAGATGATTTCAGTCACCTGCACGCACACCTGAGCAGGTGAGGGTGGGTGTGGGAGCAAAGCACAGCCTGAAAGCACCTGGTTTCTATCAAGTCAGACTCCCCGCGCGTTTCCTAACCACCACTCTCTACATGGAGGCCAAGTACATGTCCAAAAAAATCAATATCGAAGTAATTATACACCAAAATCCTTGTTGTTCCTCTTCCTGCACAGACTGACAACATTTGATGACTCATCCTGCACTGTGCGTATTTGTTATGATGACAAACATGTTTATGTCCCTCTCCCTTCAGCCTGTCGCAACTTTTTGTAATTTTTTTTTAAATCTTTGAATCCAGCAAAAACACTGACGTCCTCATGTCACCTTTAGAGGCTCTTACTGGACTACACAAATATCTTGCTGTTCACGTGTACTTCAGGCTGTTACGACTACATCAAGTAGTATTTCTTTCACATGGGTACTTTTACAAGGCTAGTTTTTCACTTTTACAGACACTTTTACACTGCTGATGGTAGTATTGGTAGTAAAGGAGGTGAGAATCGCGCCCGTGGGTCAGCTGTGATCGCACGACGCTGGAATTTCTTCCTGAATCCCGCGGCCCTCAGCAGAATTCTCGCCCCCGCGTGACTGACAACCAGCCCGAGTTGTTGCGACTTGTCGCTCCAAACCTCACATGTCATCTTCATCTTCATCGCTGCTGAAAGGATGAAGCCTAACGATTACTGGCTGCCGGAGTCGGGTGGTTATTGACGCTGTCACCTACGGACAACCGTCGCTCCAAGTTAACTTCTTCAGAGACTCACTGGATCATTAAAAGACGCGGTGTCTCCCAGCGTCGGGCAGGAGGAGACGGATGAAAAATTCAACAATGAAAGCATAAAAGTAGTCGACTAGGGATTGTTCCGCAACAGGAGGATGCCCTTAAAATCCCTTTGTATGTGCAGATGCGTGTGTGTTTGCTTACAGTGTAGCGTTCTACATTTCCCTCTTGGAGTCACTTTGTAGTATTTTTTTTTTATTCCTCCATAGTGCACTCCTCTTGCCAATTAGCAGACAGTTGTTTTATTATTCCTTTTCAAAAACCTCAATCCCAAAAAGTGAAAGAGAGAAAGGAGGGGAGGGGGGGAGAGAGAGAAGAAACCCCTCCTCAGCTTATCGTTCCAGCAGAGCATCGCCTGTGCACCTCGCACCCCAGTCGTGAAACCTCGGGAGGTTAACTCAGAATAGCTCCGTGATCAAAAGGCATGAAAATGACATGTTGTTTACACTGCTTTGGCTTGGAGTTTTACAGGCTGGTGGTGGGTGGGGGGCAAATATTTGGAGCGTGGGGTTGAGAAACATGTCAAAATGTGGCGAGGTTTCATGAACAATTAATTCTCCCTCCATACACGAATGTCAGTCAAGCATACGTGTTGTGTTGTGAGCAACTGAGTGTTCATAATTTGCGGGAGAAAACAATCCTGTCAGAGGCTTTGACCCCGCCAGGATCCAAAGACGAGCCCAAGACTGGGAAAAAAAGAAAGAGTTCTAATTGTGTCGTTTGTGGGAGGCAGCCAGTCGGGTAGCCTTCGCTCAGCAGAGCTGCAGTGACTGTCAGCCGACACACAAACAAAACTGCAACAGCGGTTCGAGTGTAAACAAGTTGTCCGACTGAAGCAGGTGCATTAAAAATAGAATTCTGTTGTGTCACGGCAGATGAAAGCAGGCTGGTGGATCTTATTTCCTCCTGAGTTTGATTTTTATGACAAGTGAGGAATCCGCTGAGGAAATGAAAAACATGGCGGTGAATCCGTTTCAGAAACCCATGAGGGGTGACGCACCTGGTCATCCGCGATCCCCCCCCCCCCCCCCCCCGCGTTAACCGCTGAACAACGGGTCGAGGGGAGTTTCAAGGGGATTGATATTCTGATCCGGTTGGGGAAACTTTCACCGGAGGGCAGAAATCTTCTTTAACCATAAAACTTCAAATTATTTTCAAAACGCAAAACAACTGCTTAGCCGAAACACCAGAACTTCTCATTCACACAACTTCTCGTGTGTTGCCGTCCGTGTGGATCCACGGCCGGAGATCCGCCGCGCCGTCAGCGGCTGAAGAACAGCAACTACCACTTTCTCATTTCTGCGTCCTGCGCGTCGCCCTGCTATCTCACGCTATCCCTGTTGATATCTGCCTCGCGGGCTCGGGCCGGGACACATCGGTGACCTAAAGACTTGTAGGGTAAACACAAGTTAAGGCGGGCTGGTGTTTACATGCAGACGAGCCACTTTTCTTCTCTGCAACACGAGTCCCCTGGGAGTCCTGAGAACAGCTGAGCCCAACCGTAAACAAGAAGTGAGGTAATCCTGGGAGCGTAAGCAGATAATCTGAGGCCGCAACCGCCTCGCTTCTGTGGGTCGGAATGAGACGCCGTGGAGCGCCGATAAGGTCGGGAATAGAGCGGATTCACCAAAACGCTCCAACATCGAGGGACAAAGCCAGAAAACCCAAACTGAAGGAGGATTGTGAGCGAGGAGATTCGGACCTGCATGGAAAACGAGCGACGCTGCCGTGTTCTGATCTCATCGTCGCTCAAAATACAGGCCTCCTGTGTTTGCAAACGATGCAAACTTCAAATTAGGTTTCAGAAACTTTTCTCATTTTCTTTCCTTTTTTTTTTAACACGTTCAAGGTTTTCTACCCTTTAAAGAAACCCATTAAAGTGCGGCGTAATTTCTCCATTTAAACTGTCATCAATGTGTCGAGTCTGTCTGGCGTGAGACAATCAAGGCCTTAATAGCGATGCAGGCTTTCTTCTCGGGCGTCGACACAAGTTACAGTAACACAGCTCACGGCGGAGCGTTTCTCACCAGTCTGACCGCTCGTGGTTGGACGGCCGCTCTCAGTGCCGTGATGCAAACACACCTGCAGCACCTGAGGTGGCGATGGGGGGGTGGGGGTGGGAGGACACCGCCCGTCCTCCGGAAGGCCTCGATTCTCCAAATGTAGAGCAAACGTTCACCCAGTGATTCACTCTGTGAGAGCACTTTGTCGTGCTCCTCTGTCACCGATGAAGGTTCCCCGTGTGTCGTGTGAGCACAAGCTGCGCCGCCAGTTGTCTCTCGCCGGCGAGACGAATCATATTGTGTCGCCAGTGTTCGGCAATTATTAACTTTATAACAATCAGCCCAACTTCTGGAGGTTGACTGGTAATTGGATTTCTGAGAGTGATGCGATTGTGCGTGATTGTGTACGTTAGCGTCGTGACAGTTCACATCGGTCTCTCGCTCGCACACAATCGCTAAACACAGCCTCCCTGTGCTTCTGTGAGCGTCCGTGAGCACGGGGGGTCCACGCTGCTGTGTGTTTGTGCCACGCTACTGTGTGTTTGTGTGTGTGTGTGTGTGTGTGTATCCAGGGCACATTGTCTGGACAGGGAAAATGAGAATGGATGGGATTGTAATTACTGAATGGAGATATCCACACAGTGTGAAATTAGAAAAGGCTGGGCGAAAACCTCCCACAGGCACAGCCGTAAAGAGAGAGTAGTTGTCATGGTGATCGGTGAATTCAAACAGGGCTTCGAAAAACCTCCAGGGAAGGAGGTGTGAGTATGTAAGTTTCTCCTTTTATAAGTGTCTGTGCCGAGGTGGTTTTGTCAAAAAAAAAAAAAAAAAAAAGGAGCAAGGTTGCAGTGACCTTGATGATGGCTCCCAGGGATATTGTGTTTTTCAATTTGCAGACATTTAATCCCACAGAGAGCCTCACCTGAGTCAGGGGGACCACATCTCACTCCGGGATTCCCCTCCGTGGGACCAACCAACTTCCCCACTCCCACTTTTACAGATTCATGGTCAGTGAGAGCTGAGCGAATGTGGACCAGCTCCTCTGTGCCCCCCTTGTTCTGTTCCTGGCACCGGCAGCAGGATTAGCTTCAGGAGCAGCAGAAGGGGCTTTCTTCGCCCACACCTCTGCCTTTCAGGTAGTCCGCTCTGACCATCTGCTCGGCGAGGCTCTCTGCCACCTAAGCAGCTGACAACATGAAAGACTGGTGAAAACTCAGTGCTCCTTCTGTTCCAGAGTTACAGGGAGCTGAGCCGGAGCCGGAGCGCATCATCCGGTATAATCCAGGTCTTCTTTATCCAGCTGTATGCTCAGTAATCCACAAACACTTTGAATTCAGATACAAACAAACTAACGAGCACTGCCGTGAACTGAGTTTGCCCTCTGGCCGCTCTGGCTTGTTCACAGCAGGGCCGAACCCCTCGTGCTGTAGTTGGTTTGTTTACAGTTAAATCAAATAAAGAAGTCCTGGATTATAGCAGGCCTGGAGAGTTCGTGAACAGGTGTTTGCAGACAGTTCTGCTGTTGTTAGCCTCTATTAGCTACAAGCTAAATAAACGTGTCCGGATTCACAGGGAAGTGAGCCTCCTTCCCACTGGCCAACAAACCCGCTGACCTGGAGGTGTTTGGTCTTCGTTGTTCAGTCGGAGTCAAAGTTGGAAGACAGACTGACGCTACAAACACCTCAGGAACGCGTCACCGCCCTCCGTGCTGCTGCGACTACAGCTAACAAAGATTGTCTTCCAGGCCACGATGCTTCGCTCCGCTGCCACTCTGACAGCACCGATCGCTTCTATCTGCATTTGTGATGCTGAATGTGAAGCACCAGGAAATAAATGGCCGCTCTTCGTCTCCCTGCAGTGTGAAGAGGAACAACCAGGTCTATTTAGGGGGTTCATCCGTGGCTGAAAAACACGGCGGTGCAGGAGCGCGTGCAGTGAGAAAAGGAGACGCTTGCTTCAGCAGCTAAACCAGTAAATTCTAAATATTTAAGAAACTGGTACAGACAGTTTTTAATATTTTGAGTTCTCTCACCGGCTCCATTGTCTTCCTACAAAGCTACATCTTCGTTGACTGCTGGGACGCATTAACTTTGCAAATTGGTCGCAATTGGACGGGACGGAGGCGGCTCGAAGGACGCGCTGCAGCACCCCCGCTGCAGCACCCCCGCTGCGGACGGAACACAAACACTCCCTCTGTCTTCAGGAAGACACTCAGTTGCCAAAATAGTCCACAGACTGTTGAAAAGAAAAACAGCATCTCCAGTTCACCACTTCATTTGAAATGTTTGCATCCTCGGGGGTGTTATTCAGGAGGCAAAGTTGTTAAAAAACAGCTTCTGGCCACACACTCTCTTCCACAGGAGTAGCCATAAAGTACTTGCTGGAGTACTTTCTAATGTACAAATTTGATTTCATGCTGGTGTGATACGTACAGGTTTATTTTTTAAGGGTAGAAATCTCATTTTGGAGCAGAAGCGTTCAGCTTCGTGGCTCCTGGCTGGATTCATTTGTTTGTTGTCAAATAAGGTCGCAGTTGTGTTGCTGGCCCCCGTGATGGATGCCGTTGGTGTTTGGACGCCACCACTGGCTGCAAGGTCACTGCGATGCTGAGGAATGTTCTTCACCGCAGCCGCGAACACAACGTTTGAAAAATGACAACTGACTTTTACTTGTATTTACAAGCTGGAAATATCTTGTTTCTGGGGCCTGCGACTTTCTCTCACAGATGGATTCAGGTTTCTTTCTCTTACTCAGACACTGATTTGTAAAGTTAATCTATAATTAACGCGGTCTTGACCCAAATGTCCAGTCCTTGTAGATTTATTAACCAGACAATGAGCAGCGTAGTTTCTAGATAAATTTGAGGACTTTTGTCTTGTAGACAAGGGTTCTTTTTCTTTTTTTCCCCGCTGCCTTCAGAGTTTTACTGCCGCGGACTCATTTCTCTCAGCTGTATAAGGTCACACACCTCAGTGGAAACAACACACTCACAGCTAGAGGTACTGAGACCTGAAAAATAGTCTTTTCTGCAGTAAAACACAGTTACACAATACCATAAATCAAATAACGCACACGTACGTGGCTAGAAGGAGCTTGGTGGTGCGGCTGAGACTGACGGCGTACGTCCTGAGATTGAACGGGTTACCTGTTTGTTTTTGATGATCGTCGAAAACAAAGTCTGCTTTGTTTCGGTGTGGTTGGTAAAGATGATCACTAAAGAACACCTGTTAGATGTTGGCATCAGTGCTTCAGTTAGCAGTGCAATGCTAACGGTTGCCTGTGCAGGAACAACGACACGGTCACGTGACTTGGACGTCACAACGAAGCTTCACACTTCTCCTGCTTTCAGTGTTTTGACGTTTGTCGTCTCATTCCTCCACCTGCTAGTCGTCGTCCCCATTTTTTCGGACGCAACGCTGCTTCTAAACTCATTTACATTTTACGCGACTGGGGAAAAATAAAGGGTGGTGAGAAGATGAGAAGCTTGTGTGAGGCAGGTGGCAAGAGGCGGGGTCAGCCTGGACCGGCCGCCGCTCCAGCACTTGGTTTGCATAAGGACAACATGTGAACCCCCCACTGTAGGGCCTCCGCCGGCCGCCGTGGCTGTGAGCCGACAGCGCTACCCACCGTCCCAGCCCCTAGAACCGCCTCAGAATTCAGGCCTGCTTCTCTGCTGTCACTGCCTGGTTCCACCGTTTCTGACGACGACAGCCTTCGTCTTTGTTGACAGTCGCGTCACAGCAGGGTGGAGACGGAGGGACCTGCCCCCCTGGTGAGAACCGTGGCCCAGAGATGCTCGGCAAGCACGGGCAGCGAGCCAGTTATTTCATCACACCATGACTGCATTACATAACTAGAAGCCACCGACAAGGAGGACTGGATTCCTTTGTGGGAGTTCAAAGTGCGCCGTAGGAGGATAATGGCCTCCTTTTATCAGTGTTCCATAGTAATGAGCTTGTTCATCACCTTGGGGAGAATGCAGGACAGGTGGGGGCTCAGAGGGGAAGGAGGGCTGAGGAATGCCCATCTATCAGGGGCTGCAACCACAGCCTGGGCCCGGCCTCTTCGAACCCCCAGACCTCTTCATCACTGTCTGTGCGCGTACGAGCTGGAGGAGCTCGCCAATCCTCCGTACAGCGCATGAAGAGAGAGCACGAGCAAGTCCGCCCACACCGGAGGGGAGAGGAGTCATCGCTTTCCAAAGCAGGAAGCTGCCTCATTGTCAAGTCTGTCTGCTCTAAAAAAGGACTAAAATCTGCAGTGTGGTGGGATGCAGAACAAAGTTCTTATCAGCCGCCAACTGAAAAATCTGAGAACAAAGTGGATTCAGGGTGTTGGATCCTGCTGGGCGAGCGAGCACGATTTTGAATGACGAACGACACCGCCTCTACCTGAAACGTGTCGTTTTTCTAATTATCCTTAGACAAGCTTGCTGGTTCACACCTCAGACCAGACTGAGTTGCATTTGGGGAACATATTGACTCAAGGGACTCAAACAGGACTCAAACACGCGTCTCCGCAGTCTTGTGTTGGTTGGAACCAGCAACCAGACGCCTCCTGGCTCTCTGGTGTCTCAGCTCCCATCTGGTCCAGGATCTTGATCCAGGACTTCACCTTGCGATCGCTTCTCCGCTGCCTGGTACGTCCAGAGTGGCTTATTTGAGAGTGATCATAAAATAGTCATTGATACGTTACTGAATGAAGATTGCTCCCTTCAGTCTTGAGGCCCAAATGGAGGGGAAGCATCATAAACCACTGGAGACCAACAGAAGCTCCTGTCTGTCCTCTGTAAATCACATTTTACCCTTTAGAAGCCGCACACGCATGGCGAGCACCTGAAAGGTTTCCTGGTGACAGTCCCTTGACAGATGACCGTCCCCGTGTGGGGTCGCTGACCTCCACTTTCCTTCTGGTTTAACAAGCATCCCCCTGCCCCCCCCGGGCTCACGGGGCATATGCGGGGGGGGGGGGGGGTCTTGCTCCAGGGACGTTGTCCTGCTCGACCTTGAACGTTCTGCGTTGTCACAGGATGTCGAGTGAGTTCTCACCGATGGCGAGTCCTGCTGAGGCTAAATACCAACCCAGCAGCTGTTAATGCCGCATTTCTTTCAGAATTTGTGTTTGAATGTATTTTCATTAGCCTCAAATTAATCAACCTGCTGCCTCAGATTAACGGCAATTGGACTCAATGAGTGGGGGTGCCTTCGAATAACTCCACAGACTAGCAGGGGGCCGCTTGAGTCGGAGTGGCAGCAGGAAGTGGATTGCTGCAAGTTCCTGCTGGTCGAGTGAGCCGAGGTCACAGCTGAGGTCACGTCCTAAAGAGTGAGTCTGGGAATGTGAGGGGAGGGAAAGTGAAACTGCAGCGTTCAACAGATAAAAAGTACATTTTTTTTCCCACCCTTTTACAAATACAAAAGATTTATGAGCAGTAAAAGTAATACACTGCATCCTTTGTTCTAAACTGGTCAGATATGACAAATTTCCAGAGGGGGAAAAAAAAAAAATGGAGTCAGAAATGGTATCAGTGTTTCCAAGCCAGCGGGTGTAAACAAGCAGAGGAAAAGCAAAGATAGCAACTTTGCTCACAAGAAAAACAATCGAGCTTCACAAAAGCGTGTAAAATACGGAGCCGATGCTCGAGCGGCAAAATACGGTGTTTAATCAGATCCTACTAACGCACAGAGAGGCAGCAGTCCGGCTCCAGAGCAATCCCGACACGTCAGGACACTCAGGGTCACCGTTCAAAGATGGTTTGGAACGTCTTGTATTGAATGTCGGACCAACACGCGTGAGTGTTTTTCTATGATATCTGTGTGACATCTGAACCTGACGCCCGTGGCCCCCCTTTGTGCTCCATCTAGTCCTCCTGGATCTCTTCACGTTCCAGCCGCCACACGGATCTGCGGTCGTGACCTGAGGTTTAGGGAGTCTTTGAACACTGCTTCTCAACTTGTTCGATATCTGAAGATGAATTGGCAGAGGGTCTGACCAGGGGGTCTAGCGCCACCTAGAGGAGGAGGATGTAACCGCGTCAGCACGTCCACGGAGCAACCAGCTGTGCGCGTGAACCCAGGAACTTCCTGCTGCGTTCAAACTCATCTGCCGTGTCACAAAGTGAGGACCTGCTGCACCGCTGAGTCCAGCGCCCCTTTGTCGTCTCCAAAACATGATTGTAACTTATGAGTTAAAAACCTCGAGGTCTGCGTTTGCTTCCTGCTGTAACTATGGCAACGACGCCACAATATTTCTAACCTGAACCGCATGTTTTTGTTTGCCTGAACCTAACCGGACCGTAACCATGGCAGCGTCACTTCAGGAAGCGCTACACTCATCAACACCGTCCGGGGAACCCCCAGAAAAATGACTCATTCAGAGAGTCGAGTGTGCAGGAGGTCAAAAGAGAAGTGACAAACAGGAGCGACCGCCAACAACCCGGAGGAGAGAGACGGCGGCTGGGGGGAGGGGAGGGGTTACATTTTTCTGTTTTCACGTTCTGTTTCCGCCGCCGGTCATTCAGTCGGTGTAGCGCCAGCTGTTAGCAACTTCATTTTAGCACACAAGTGCTGCGGGTGCAGATGTTGTCAGTCACGGTGATGAGATCAGCCATAAACACCAGCGGGGACGTCAAAGCAGCCCAAGCGATAAAGAAGTCGTTCCACCTCATTGAGATCTTCGCCAGCCGTCCTGGGCTGGTGTCAGCCTGCCGTCGTCTTCCCCTCGCGCTCCTTCGCTGCTTTCTTTTTTTTTTAACCTCCATAACAAAATAGAATTCCACATTTATTTATTTTTTGATGATAATTTTCAGCTGTGAAATGATCTCAGCCTTCACGTGCAGTTGCAGCTGGAGGTCGACCCATGCCGGTGTTTCTGCGGCTGGTGTGTGATGTCATCGTCGGCTGATGGTTTTTTTGTTTTGTTTTGTTCCGGTGAACTACGACTTCGTAACATCAGACCAGACATAAAGTTGAGCTGCACTTCCTCATATTCAGTTAAACACTTCATGAATGATTAAAACTACACGTTAAACCTCTTCTTCAAAGCCACTGCTGATCATTGAAAAGCAATAACAACCAACATTGACCTGATGAACTCTCTACTTTTAAAAAAACTACAGTGCAAACTGCGGTGGTCTGACCTTTGACCTCTCAAGGGGCAACAGTCTTTTTTTCCCTTCAGGGATCCTTTCAACCGAGACTCGTGGTTTTGACTGCAAGAGGAAATAAAAACCAAAAAACACATTCAGATCCAATAAATTCTTTTTTATCGATTTTCCAATAAAAAATACATTCATACAGAAACTATTTTACAAAACAATTTCAAAATGAAAAAATTTGTTATGCCATAAAACAAATAAAAATAGAGCGTCACATTTTATCTCCATGTTTAATCCAATAAAGCTTCTCTAGCTAAAGATAGGGCTTCTTCTCGGGTCTCTGACGGTTGGAACGAAACCACATGGCAAATAAAGAATAATACTTAACAGGCGCCAGAAAGCAAAATCATAACAAGTGTCCATTTTATTTTCTTGACAGACGAGGCCACAGGTGTACGCGCTATCGATGCCTACTTTCAAATGCACATTTGCAGCAAAGTTCTCCAATCAAATGAAAAGAAAAAAAAAAAAAGTGTTACAGAAGCAAATGAAGGAGAATGGAGTGTCTATTTTACAATTCCGTTTTAGCCTCTTTCAGCACTTTGTTTTTGGTCCCACACCCTTTCAAAATAGAAGCTTCCTTACAAAATTCTCTTCGTTTACAATGTACACGTCTTTGCATTTTCACCATTTCTCAGTGTAAAAAAAAGAATATTGGCCTTCTGGGTTCTCTACTGTTGGTGACCAGGTGTTGACCTGCAGGGAGGCGGCCTGTGACGGGGACCACGGCGACCGCTTCTGTTTCAATACGACTTTCATGACCAAACACTGGAGCGCCGGCGCGGCTGCAGGGAGAGGCGTTCCTCCACGAGATAAAACTTCCATCTCGTTGTTTTTGCAGCCCACAAGATCTTCAAACTTAAAAAAAACCCAAAAAACAATGAAACAACTAAACCTAAGTTTCAAGTTCCAGGTTTGCAGCCGTGGAACAAACCAACTGTAACTTGTGACCTGAGTTTAGTCGTTTCACATCTTTGAAGTTGGGAATTTCTGTGTGTGATTAGAAATTGTGGGAGCAACTTGTTTTTCGTGGCCTTGGAACAACGAGTTATATTTGATGGCCGCCGAGTGTTGGTTCCTGTCCCCGGCCACTCCGGCGCTCCGGCAGCAAGAATGTTCTTGTTCTAAAACGTTCTCTTGATTCTAACTTGATTTATTTCTGTACATCTGATAAATCAGCCCAGCCCGTGCGGTGAACGCACCCTTAAACACACGAATGTTAATGTCGGCGCAGACGAACGTCTGCTGTCAGCCTCAGTTAACTGGCAGAGGCAGACAGAAACCTCCAGACTGCAGCAGATGAACTGGCTGGACTGGTTTCAGCCCCATCCCATCAGACCAGGGCTGCTGGAACCAGGACTGAGTAGAGGTACTGACCCCCATTCCGGGGTAAGACCAACCAAAACCTCCATGCAGACTCCACTTTGGCGTCTAGAGGACTCGCCAGTGGATGTAAACCAGCCTGGAGTAACGGCTCGTCGTCCTAATCTCAACTAGTTTTCATGAGAATGTTTCCCGCCATCGGAGGCGTGTCCACGCCGCCCTCTACTACACAGTAGTAAAACTTTATGAAACTGAAGTGCTCCACCTCGGATCTGTTAGGGAACATGATTTAATTCTGAAATATCGAACAAAGAATGCACAGAACTATAAAAATGGCTGTCATTATGAAGCTGATATCTTTTTATTATCATTATTTAGGAATTTAGAGCTGTCGCAAGATAAAACGTATGGATCAGAGCCTTTATAAAGCTATTCAATAACTGCATTCGCAACCCCCCCGTGTGTGTTTGTGTGTGTGTGTGTGAGAGTGATCTATTTAACAGGACAAGGCCACTTACATAAGGCATCAGTAAGGTCAACAGTGCATTTACAGATAGAACAAAAGAGCAAAAGTGAAGGAAAATGAAGAAAAGCCCCGTGATCAAGACAGTTGCCGAGCGACAGTGGTATCCCCAACAAAAGAGCATCCAAAACAACATGACCGCCTTACGTGTTTGTACATTACTATGAGAAATATGAAGGTAGCTGCTCTTGAATGGAATTTCCTAGAAGCCAACAGGTGAGCAACACATCCCGGATCCCATGCAACTTCTGTTATAATGACAATAACTGTTTGTGTACATTGTTTTTTTTTTCTTTTGTTTTTTTGTTTTTTCTTTCAAGATACAGAGCTTACACAATGGACAACAAAATGAGCTTTATAGCATGTATGTTTTCAGACAGGCTACATAATACATTGCACATATAATAGCTGCACTAAACAAAACACCTCCCGCGTTTGAGTAGGGAGCTGTAGTACCGCCTCCAGGCAACAGGGGGCGGCCTTTCGCACATGAACTCCACCAAACAAGCCTCTCTCTCTCTCTCTCTCTCTCTCTCCACAGCCAACAGACTCAAACAGCACAGACAAAACCGCTTTCTGCTTGCATTCACTCGGAGACAACAGACACACAACCCCCACCCCCACCCCTCCCGCTCCACGCCATTCACTCGCAATTCCACCATGCAAGCTCCATCCGCTCCGTACAGCCAGCACAGGCATCCAGTCGCAGGCACTCACAGTTCCCATGCGCACAGGCAAACACACTGTCATTGGAGGACCGGCACCCCCGCAGGAGTCCCATAATCCTCCAGGAAAAAAGCATCGAACACCATACAGAAGAGTCTCTTCCTGTCTTCTCCAGCTCAGATTTTTTCCCGCTTCAAAACAAAAATGTCCCCTCTTCCTCCTCCTCCTCCTCCTCCGTAAAAGCCTTTCAAGAGCAATCTCCACAGCGAGGTGTTGGAGGCACTAAGTATGGTGCAAATAATAGCCTGCGTTGCTTCATGTTTTTCCACTGACTGGAACACCACGGCGGTCCTGTTAACACGCCCAGGACGCACCGGTCTCGCTGATCCCCCACAGGTCAGGACAATCAACCCGAATCATCCCTCAGGGCCGTCGACTCACCGGCCCGACTTAAATGTGCCTCTTCATGTGCAGCGCCAGGTGGTCGGAGCGAGAGAAACACCTGAGGAGAGGGAGGGAGACGTTAATGTTTACCTCACGTGGGAGGAAGACCTGACGCTAGCTAACAAGCCATCGAGCGACCAGGAAAGTGAGGCTATCGGCTGTTACTGCTTGAACTCCGAGTCTGCGGGATAAAAAACATCAGTTTTTCTGATTTAAATTGCATTGTTATTCCTCAACAGCACGTGTCGCTTTCCGTTCGCTTTTTAGCATTTTTTGCTGTTTAGATGCGTCTTCTTATTAACTTTGTGGCGCCGCACAGCTGTCGGACATGTCTGACAACTGGTCTGCCTGATGATGTACTTATGTACCGCCTCGCTCAAACCAAACCAGCTAAGCGACGTACGGGATCCGGTCTCAGCGCCCCTGCAGCCTGAGGTGCATGTGAGTCCGGATCGACTGAGTGCTACGGAGCAGAGTTCAGTCCATCTGGGTCACTTGAAGCAGACGTGGACTCCAGCAGTGAGGCCGGTGTGTGTGTGTGTGTGTGTGTGTGTGTGTGTGTGTGTGTGTTGACTCATCAGCTGAGCTGTTGCGGTGACCTCACCTGTCGCAGTGACTGCATTTGAATGGCTTCGCTCCAGTGTGCTTCCTGAAGTGCCTGGTGAGCTCATCGCTTCGCGCGAAACGCCACTCACAGCCTTCCCACGAACACCTGTAGGGCTTCTCACCTGGAAAAGACCACGGCGTGAATCATCAGCGCTGAAGCCGACCGGCCACTTACAAAAGCTGTTTTTAACAGAGAAACACTGTCGCTGGAGGATGCAACTGCTTGGATTTTCTTCACAAACGCCGATTTGGCCGATGGACGGACGCCGTGATGTCACCAAACGTCGCCTTACAGTTCCAGAGCAGTGACGTAGCCAGACTGTTGCGGCTGCGCTCGTCTCTGCCCTCGACTGTGCTACATTTTTAACGACAATGATCGTCGATCATATCGATGTATTTCAAGAACTGATTTTGTGCTTCGGGTTGAAAACGTCGCTGTGAAACATTTTTATTTCTTTAGATGTCACTTAAAAAAAAAAATTAAGAAAAAAGTGCAACTGCTGTGCATTTGTAATTCCCGGTAACACAATGCTGACTTTAGAGAAAACATGATCCCGTACAAGTAGGTGCAAAGCAGCTTGAGCCGGCTACTGTAAGGAGCCGAGGAGAAAAACAACCTCGTGCCTGGCGGTCTGGAGAGCTGCGGTATGCGGCGTTAAGGAGCTGCTGGGGTAGACAGCTTATGTAATGGTGGTGAGCTGCAGGGAAAAAAATAGAGACTGCTTCTAATGGTCCGAGGGCCCGTTAATAGTGGAGCTAACGTGGTCGGCGAGGGATGCTAGGAATGCGACTTCCTCTGCTAATGGACGGCACAGCTGTAAACAGCTCGGCAGAGGTCAAAGGTGACCAGGCTCACATTTGAACTCGGGACAAAACCCAGTAAATGTCACATTCCCAGATTTCTTTCTTTCTTTTTTTCCTCCTTCTGGACAGTGGCTGGGAGCTTTCTCATGGTGAAATGTGAGAACTGCTGATTTGTTTTCAGGATCCACATCCTCCTCCGCCTCCGCCACCCCCCCCCCCCACGTGATGTCACGCTTCAGGGTGTGAATTAGGTCATAGTTGAGGGCATTCCTTCAGACTAACTATTCAAACTATGTGCTCGCCTTTTCAGATCATTGAGCAGCAAATCATTTTCAATTTGCATTTCCTGGAGGTTTTTTTTACTTGTTGGCAGGTGCGTGGCGTGGAGGGTCTTTACCTGTGTGCGTGCGCTGGTGCGCTTTGAGGTGCGAGCTCTTGGTGTACACCTTCCTGCATCCGTTGAAGTGACACCTATGCACGCGCCTCCTCCCGTCAGGTGACGCCTCCCCGCTGGTCAGCCCCGACCTCTCCAGGTTTCTCTCCAAGCCCCCAGTCCTTATTTTCCCAGGTGAGTGCAGCACAGTCTGTATCCCACTCCACACCTGGGCGACAGAGCTCTCCTTGCCCAGTTCGGGTGAGGATGGCGGCGTGCTGATGATGGTGGAGCCCAGGTCTTCGCTGCTGTCGCCCAGAATGTCAGTCAAAGAGCCGGAGGAGAAGTCGAGGGTCGGGGAGAGCTCCTCGGAGCTGTCCGAGGCCTCGCTGCTGGCGTCAGAGTTGAAGCCGCCGGTGTCAAGGTGCTGGCTGTCCTGATTGTCTTCCTCCTCCTTGATGTGGGGGATCTTTGGATCGGCCTCGTTGGACTTGTCCCCGCAGGCCAGCATCAGCTTGCTCCACAGGTCCTCCTGGCTCTCAAATTTGAGGTCGGTGGCTGAGACGTAGGGCTCGCTCTGGAGGTAGCGCTCCAGCTCCAGGCATGTCTGTGTGGAGGGAAGATAGCAGTGAATGCAAGGAAGCCTGAGGCCTGAAAGACAACCCTTCACCTTCAACCAGAAAGTCCCTGAAACTATTAAAAAAAGGGGGGGGGGGTGTTTGTTTCCACAAGAAACACCAGTGTGTATTCTTAGCGGCGGCAGGAGGAGGAGGAGGCTGTGACACTGAAACGCCACTGGCCTTTTATCCTTCCCGCCTGCAGGAACGAGGGAAGACACAATGTCTTATGCAGAAGTACGGGTGCCTGCAGAGGCCAAACCAGGCAAGATTACAAGCAGCACATTTCCTTCTGCGAGCGTGCAGGAACAAGGTGCTCTCACCCAGCAGTGTGTGCACACCGGCTCGAGTGCAAGCGCGCACGCGTGTGTGTGGGTGTGCGTGTGTAGGTGTGTTGGTTCTGGTCATGAAATTTACATATGCTACAGAGCCCCCCCGCTGGGTTAGGGAAGTGCTTGTAGATCTTTTAAATCTATCAATTATTCAACATAATGTGGATTTAATAATGCATTCAGAGGCATCGCTAGAAATAACATAGCACACCAGGGACGGCGAGGAGGGAGGTCTGGTTCATGGGGGTCCATAAAAAGCCTGGCATGAATACTGCAAGATCCTGCGCTGCGGATTGTGGGTTTATTTTCTCTGAAAAGGAAGTGAGAGTGAGCACTTCCTCAAACCGCCGCAGCCGGCGAGCACAGGCCTGATGCGGCCTGCTAACGGGCCTCTGCAGCGCCGTAATGGAGCAGATTAGAATTTATGGCTGAATTCCACAGCGGTGGAGCTGAATGGCGCTGGGGGCGGGGGGTCGGGGGTCACTGGATAGACCTGAGGGGTAATGTGATGGTGGCGAACATTAAAAAATGAGGAAGAGCGGAAAGGTTTTACACAATGAGGTCACACTGGAGTGAGACCTTCAGGAACCTCGGAGGAACCAAGCAACTCAGTGACATCACGACCATCACATCCTGCATCCTGACAACAGACATGGGAGCTGAGTGATGTCACAGGTAGAAGAAGCTCCCTGGGATGAGGCGGGAACGCCATGTGGAAGGAGGCAGAACTCGAGCTGCGTGAATGTTGCTTGTCAGCAGCAGAGCTGGAATAAAAAAAAACCCTGGCGAGCTTTAAATGCCTGTGAGAGAGCGACTTGGCCCGGAGCCCAAAGAAAATCTGACAAACCAACAGATAGAAGCCAACCCCCCCCCCCCCCCCCCCCCAGTGAGAGTCTTCCTCGACTTCTTTTTGGCACAAAAACTTCTGTCATTCAAGGGACGCTTGGTCCCACCACATTAGAATAAAAATCTCTCTCTTTCACTCTGTCAGCCTGTCACTCCACCGTGCGTGCGTGCTTGTCAGAGAGAGAGAGAGAGAGAGAGAGAGAGAGGACGGAAGGAGAGGAGATCCGCGCCGTGCAGCCGCTGAATCCGCAACACTGCACGTTTTTCTTTTCTTAGTTTTTTTCTTTCATTAATCACAAGCTGATCAGCCCCGAAGACATAAACCCCGCAAACCACATTTGCACCAGTCAACCGTGATCCCGCAAAACACGCAGCAGAAAAATTAAAAAAAAAAAAAAAAGTCAGGCGGAAAGCTGCGTAACACTGGCAGAATGAGAGCGACGGTTCCACGCACGTCTGAAAGTCTCCGCCGGTCCGGTGCCACTGTCACAGGGACCTCAGCCGCCGCCGCTCTCGATAAAGCCGCGGGTCTGCTGTTAGTCTGCGCGTCCAGCTGTCAGCGGAACACGGCGCACATTTGGAACTTGTGTCAAACAATCCCGTAAGAGCTGCGGGGGTCAAGCTGCGTGCGTGTGGATGAAGGAATGAAGAGGGGAAGGAAGGAAGGAAGGAGGGAGGGAGGGAGGAAGGAAGGAGGGAGGCTCCTCACCTGCTGCCAGTACTCTTCCAGAGAAGGCAAAGCTGAAAAGTATCCGGTGTCGTGCACAATCTGGAGCTCCTGGAAGATGCTACACATCGGGATGACGTCCATCTCACCCCCGGGACGCAGCCGCGAGTACAGAAGCCGGAGTCGAGCTTTGCGGAGAGGAGGGAGAGAGAGACGCGCAGGGGCCGCGGCTGTTTGAGCATGTAGCGTGCGTGCGGGAGTCGGAGGCTGCGAGTGTGTGAGACGCACCGAGAGCGCACCGCACTGAACTCTCCAAAAGTCCGTCAGCGCACTGTAAACTTCCCCCCCGATTCAAAATTACAGGCAAGCCCACCCCCGTGTGATTACGTTACGTTTCAGCACGTCAGCCAATCAGCTGGCAGGATGCGACCGCCCGCCTACCACAGCCCCTCCGGCCAATTCCGAGCCGGAGCCGACTCGTCCTGTCAGCCCGGGTTGGTGCGCCGTCCGCGGCGTCTGCGGCTCCCATTGGGCGACGCCGGCGCTATTTTTAGAGCGCTATATAAGCGCACCGCTCTCGCAGCACAACGAGGAAGTGGAGCTCGGACGTGTGTGAGTGTGTGAGTATGTATGAATATATGTGTGTGTGTGTGTGTGTGTGTGTGTGTGTGTGTGCGCGCGCACGCCTCCCGGTGCTGCTCCTCTCCGGAGCAGCGGCGGCGGCAGCAGCGCAAGGCTGACCGGTGAAATAGAGAGTCTGATGAAGTTGGTGTTTGTTTTTCCACGAGCTTCCAGAGGTGGAGGACGGTGACCAGCCGCCTCCGTCTGACGGCGGAAGCAGCTCACCTAGCCGGCGAGCTGGGAGTCGCTGGAGAGGTCCCTGCTCTCAGGTCGCTGCGCAGGTTGCTGTTGTAGCAGCAGCGCGGCTCATGTGTGTGTGTGTGTGTGTGTGTTGTGAACTTTACCACCTGTGGCTGTAATTACAAAAAATCACGTCTATTTTTACACCAGCAGCAACATTTATTGTTATGAATACTTTTATTCCAATAACAAACAAACCAAGACAATCGTCAGTATAAGATGCTTTAATATTCAGACTTTAGAGGAACACTTCATCTTAAATAAGGCGCTTTGAGTGCCGCGAAGGTAGAACAGCGCTTCATAAAATTGAGTCCATTTACCATTTAAACAGCGTGTTTTGCCTTCAAGTACTCACACAAAGGTGTTTTTCCCCTCCTGTGTTACTTCTTGGTGTCTCCAGAATGCAGGAAGAGCCAGCCATGTGTACATTTAGCTTCAAGCTAACAGAGAACAAACGCGTTCACCCTCGAGCGCGTCATTCGGCGAGATCCAGATCCTCCCCACACTTTTATCTGAGCCCAAGACAGTTTTACCGTTGCTGGCTCTTCCTGCATTCTGGAGTCCAAATAATGTGAGAGCAACCTCGTGTAGGCGCCTTCTTTAGAGGTCGTGTCTGATTTGTAAAGACGGCCAGTCGTCGTGTGGTGCACGTTTCCAGCTCGTCAGGAAGACGAAGGACAGCCACGGAACTGAAGTTGGGCGCCACCGTTTCCCCTCCGTTCAGTCGGAGCGCCACACACCATGAGACTTCACCTGCATTGTTACTCCAAATGTGCAGCCATGACAGAAACGCGTGCTCTGCTGCTTGTCATGACACGTTTATTATTACTGAGTGTATTTTGGGAGGTTAGTGTGGTTGTTTAGCTAGTTAGCAGCTAAGCTAGCTAACTAGCTGTATGTAAAAACCCAGATTCCAGACATGTATTTCAAATAGCGCCAGCTGTACATCCATCTGCTGCTCCTACGTACTAAACTCTGAAACCAGATGAAGCTGTTCAGAAAACATTTATCAAATTTGGATTATTGTCATTTTTTGGGAGTGTGAATAGAAACAAAACCGCTGATGTTTTGTCTCCTGAAGCAGGAAAAAAAAGGGGTATGGAGCGAGCAAGGACCACCCGCGGTGCGAGCCTCTGATATCAGATTCTCATCTATCCTCACAGCTCTAGAGTGACGTGGTAAAAATACACACTGGCGCAGCTCCAGGAGCGTATTTCCTCCTTCCCCTCGCCTGGATACAGATAATCACTGCTGCGCCGTAATCACCGCCATCCTACATCCATTCAGCCCGGATCCCGGGAACATGAATATTAATCAGAGCTAATAGGCCTACATGTTGATATATGAGGTGATTTATGTCCGTGATATGTGGCCCGCTCCATGCTTCATTATGATGCTAACGTAAAATCTGCATTTGTAAAATGTCATATCCGCTTTTGGGGGAGAAAAATCTGATAGTTCATAATTGCATGGCTTTGGAAATCGGGGGTGTACGAGGATTTAATTTTGTCAAAAGAGGAGTTAACTACTCGTCTTCAAGCCACGTTCAACGCCGCTTTGATTAATTTGAATTTGTGTTGTCTATCAGTTGTCAGGGGAGAATATTTAATCTCAGTCAAAACAGTGTGACTAAGATCGCCCGACGCCTACTGTAACATACAGGCGGTCTGGAGATGCATCCCGTTGCATAAGATGTGGGATAAAGTTGAAGTCAAGTGGAACAACGGCGGCATTGACGAGTTAAAGGCAGGCGATGTGACAAACAACATATTTGGAACAGAGAGGCATTGTTTTAGCCACCGGCCCGGTCGAGCGCCTCCACAACGGAGCCTCTTTTGTTTAGATCTCAGCTGTGGGCACATTTGCAGCCCTCAGCAGCATCACATTTTGTCATGAGTCTGTGGAGTTCAGGGACAGACAGTACGCGGACACGTCCCTGTTGTTACAGAGATGATAGGCAGGCCCAAGAGAGGGGAAGAGCATTGATGAGTCACTGTTGACCTGATAAAGCAGCGGGGACCGGCCGCCGCCGTACGCCAGCGCCTGCAGCCGCTTTCAAAGCTGCAACGTGCTATTTGTCGAGGTTATTGACAGAACGCAGCCAATTCAGGCGGAAATCGCCCATGTCCAGACACGCGTGTGTACGTTCGATTTAAAAAGCTCTGTTTATTTCAGCGTATTTGGAGGCAAATACGAGGCCAAAAAACACAGGGAGGGAGAAGCTTCACAAACCCATCAGAGGTCCCGGATGTTCCCCCAGGGAATGAAAGGAAAGTCCGGATGAGTGTAGGTACAGACAAGGCGCTAACACTGAAGCATCGAGTGTCTCTCTTTAACTGCTAACGATGTGTTCTCGCTCTCATGCGTGCGAGCGTGCTCTTGCACACCTTGTGACAGAAAGCGGTAGATCCGGGTCAGAGAACAAGCAAAGAAGAAGCTCCAGGAAGCAGAGGGAGGTTGTGGTTGTCCAGGGGGCCTGGGTTGCTACGACAGGCACATTCAGGGGCAATTTAGTTGGGCAGGGGAGGAGGAGGATGGATGGATGGATGGATGGATGGACTGGGGCTCAAAATATTCTAGGGGTACTGAGGAGTAAAAACATTCATACAGTCGTGCTCAAGCAGGACTTGACGTGCTCCCGACCACAACATGAGCAGACCTGCTATTTAACAGCTCCACGTAAAGAAACCATCCACGGAATGTCATGTGACGCCACTCGGCGGTGGAAGGGGCTCTGATACGACGACAGCGTGAGTCACACAACGGCAGGGATGCGGCGGCGTTGCCATGAAGCAGGCACTGATGCCGGTGGCGATGCACGTGGGATGCTGGTCTGTGACAGGATGAATCCATAGCAACAATATAATGAGCAGGAACACGGCGCTGATAAGCAGCATTACCTCGCTCCCGTTTGTTTGTTCAGCTCATGTTCTGCACGCTGCACATGTGATTGCTTTGTTTGTTTGGCACATGTGATTAATTAATTGGAGTCACTCTGTATTTACTGAGCTCGGCAAGTCAGATTATGAGAGCAGACACATGCATTCTTCAACACATTAGGCATCATTTTATATTAATCCTATTTATTTAATTTTCAAAAGAGATTGTTATTGTTCCCACAGCAAACAAGACCTCATCTTTAATCCCCGCACCACTCGTCATCTCCCCGTCCCACATTCATCTTACTTATATTACTTACTTACTGATATTTCTGTTTCACGTTAAGCTGAAAGTTAAGAGCGTCTTTCCAGGCTTTGCCTCCTTCAAACAACTCACAGTGTGTAAATCCTACACGAGGAGTCAAAGCTATGACTGGTCCCTCACTCTCTGAGTCCAAGCAGGGTAGTTAATGGCCAGTTCTTAATTTGCAAACAGCGTCTGGTGCTTGATTAGAAATGTGCAATTAGGCAAAAGGCTTTGTTGCTGCCGCTTGGACGGGGAGGTCAGGCAGCAGACCTTTAGAAGCTGAGCACGTCACAAGTTTGACTGATGGCTCAGCAAACGCAGGTCTTCTGGCGGGACCGACGTTCGGATCTCGGGAGTTTAATTTGTTAACATTTTTTCCAGTCGTTGGCACCGGACTGCAGTGGAAATGCACAGATATACGGAGGAAGGGGGACAGCGGCGTGTGTGCGGGCAGAGCCAGTGCAGTGAGCAACAGTCTGAGAAGCTGTGCAGCAAAACAAGCAGCATGTAATTGCTTCCTTACATCACATGTCCTAGTGATCTTGGGTTTTTATGCACACGAGATGAATCAGAATCATAAGACCTCCGTTAGTCGTAGCAGCGTTTAGAGCAGCAGACATATGACAGGAATGCTGCTGGTTTTAAATCGGCTCCGGCTGAATGCTGCTCTTTAAAGGGATTTTGTTCGGGGTTTATTTATCTTTTTTTTCCCGCTTCTAAGACAATAAAACGTTAGCGAAACGTTAGCTGCCATGACCAGAATAAACCCTGCAAAGTGAACAAGAACGGCTCAGTTTTTCGTTGAAGCTTCTTAAGGCTACTTTGCTGCTTTACTTGAGAGGAATAATTGAGTTCAGCAGTAGACAAGACGACCAAAAGCCAACTGAACACATGATGATACACGAACGCAATTCGCAACCACCGTTATTAGTGATCAATGTGAATAAACTCAATTATGGGAGTCAAACAAGTTACGCTGCTGTGTGATTTATCACCGTTTTAGAGCAACTTTGTTAAAATCTCCGGAAACGTATTGCGTGTGTGTTTCGCGTAACGAAAGAACAAAATCTGAGAAAGCAATGTAATCACAGGCAAAATTAGGCCCCGCCCCTCGGTGCAGATTGAGTCATTAAATGTATGAATTGTTTACGGTGTAAAAATATTGCCTTGCAGATAATTTGTCGCATATTTGGGATTTTTTCCAAGAGCTTAATGACAATGAACTCTGAAACTGGGAAAAACTTAGTGGGACCTTTTAAGGGAGCAGTTGTGGGCTTCTGTGGCAGATTTGAGGGGACTCGGATGGCCGCTTGATATCGTAAGTGATGTTTACATGGCTGCCTGACAAATAACAGCTAACAAAACCAGCATTCAAAGTTTAACCAGACTGATAACCTGGTATAACATAGCACTTGTATCCCTACAGGCTTTGGGCCTCATTGAGCCTGACTCACTGGGGGAGAACTGGTTTGATTTTTTTCTCCACAACCAGAGGCGACAGGACTGATCTCTCCACCGCGAGGCGTCCTAATAGCAGGTTACAAGCTAGTAACACCCGGCACATCTGTTTAGCGTCGAGGGGGAAACTATCAGCAGGTGAAATCTGATAGTTAAGTACATGTCAGCGTGGCCACGAACTCTGCTGATCCACCAGCGTTCACAGGGACGAGGAGGGGAAGGAGGACTGAGACGGAAAGAGACGTGGTGACATCCGTCCATCCACAAGGGATGGAAACCAAAACATGCCTTGGAGGCAAATTCGTAAAAAATACTCCAGGTTTAAGTTATGAAAATACATGATAAATTAGAGGAGAGCTGCGAGGCAACATGAGCCAAACTCAATACTGAAAAATGCAATTTTTTTCGCTACATTTATGTGCCTGCTGACAGACAAACAGCCCCGATCATGTTACCGCCCTGGCAGAATTAATAATTAACCACAAATAAAAGGGATTTCGACACAAGGATCGCAACACTATGTAAATACTTGCGGCAAGAAGCTGCTCACCAGAATATTTTATGGGAGCAATTTTGAATATTTTGTAGAAATATGCAAAGCACCCTCACGCAGGCAGCGCATCTCGACTCGCTCATCAGAGCTCTCATCAACTTGAGTCGTACACAAGAAGGCCCGAACCGTCCAGAGCGGCGTGAACGCTGAGAACAGAATCCTCTCATCTGGAGATGAGTCATGGTCCTACTTGGTTCCATCCGAGGAACACGTCATCGGTTCCTCTGGGACGGGGGCCAGGTTCATATGACCCGAGAAACAGTGTGTTAACCGTTTGTTGGAGAGTTGCACTTTGGGTTTTACCATCCCGGGGGAGCAATACAGCAGCGATCCCACAGAGCTGCAGAGGAAATGAATGCTGGAGAGAGATAAGTGTGTGTGTGTGTGTGTGTGTGGGGGGGGGGGGCGGTAATGTGCGGCTGGGCATGTATGAGGAGCTTTTAAGTGACGTAACAGTGTGTAGAGTTGCTAAGTTTCCTGCTGACATAATTTCTTTACTGCGAGAGGTGACACCACCACGACTCCCAAAGTATCTGATGATGATTTACTGATGAAACGGCTTTTATTCATCCACTGCAACGCTTCACTCAGCCCCCGTCTGCTGCCAGCTTGGGAAAAACAAGAGTGTAACCAACGTATTGATGTGCTAATTACTGTGTGATGTCATCTGGCAGCCCAGCATGACTGTTTTGTTAAAAAGTAGCTGTTGGCTGCTCGGAGGGTGAGCTGCATGTGTCCTGTGGTAGCCACGACCTTTTCAAATGGTTGAGCAGCGAGTCTGCGTCTCTGAGGACGATTGATTTACCAGCCAACATCACAAAAACCATGAGAGAAACATGAGTGTTGCACTTACGTCAAAAGATGGAAGATAGCTGTGTTCTGAAAGGAGCGCAAATACTCTCTATCGTCCGTCTTCCACAGAGTCAGACAAGAAGATACACGCCAGTTAGCTTAGCATAATGGCCGGTAGTGAGTGGGATGTGATAGCATCAGCTAGCTCAGGTCCAGGCCAGTTAGCTTAGCACAATGGCTGGTAGTGGGTGGAAGTGTTAGCATCAGCTAGCTCAGGTCCAGGATGCTGGTGTGTCCAGCAGGAGTCCTCCTCTTCCTCATGATCGGTAGCAGCAGTCGCTCTTCTAGTCCTCAACAAACGTTTGGTTCTGTTGACCCAAGTTCCAGTGGAGCTTTGGAGGTGCTGCGTCAAATCACTGCGCCCAGTCAGGAAAGTAGTTCCGGCTACGTGTCCGATTCTTACACTACGATGTCTCCTCATGTTAAACTGGTATTTCGCATTTATGTTGATGAATCATAAATGTTATGACCACTAGATGGCACTCAATACATTAGTGAAGGTAGTTTCTTGAATTCGCAACACTTTATTTTAGTTACTTTTAGTGTGGACAGAAAAAACATGTCAAAAATTCATCTCAAGAATTATTTGATACATTGTGGGGATTTTATCAAGTAAATTCAGGCACGTTCAAGGCACCTAAACCAGAAATTCCAGACTCAGTACTGTTGCTGTCCCCTATTTTTTGACTTTAAATGCAGTGATAATTAATGTTTACAGAATTCCTTCTCTTGTCTAGTTACGTGTGAATTGTTTTGATCTATTTTACCAGCTTTACATAATCTTTTATTGTGTTTTTCTTTTTTAATACCCCGATGACTTAAAGCATCCAGGTTTTGAGACAACGGGATCATTTTAAGTATGAAAAGTTTTTCGGGTTAAGTGAGGGATTGAATGGATGAGACGTTAAACGGGAAATGGAATGTATTTAAAATTTAACCTTGAAAACATAAAGATTAGCGTTTTTCCAGCCTCTCTACCGGCTCTGCCTGTTGGCCATGTTTGCAGCTGCTGTCAGCCCCTCAGTGCTGAGGTGCAGGTGTGTGTGTGTGTGTGTGTGTGTGTGTGTGTTTGTGCAAACATGCGCCTGTCAAAGAGATATTTACCTGTGAATGCATGCATGAGTGCGCTCACTCCTCCCTGCGCCTGTTTACCTGCCCTGCTCATGCTGGGACCGTTTAGCTGGAGTCATGCTCAGGAGGGTCGAGTCCCAGCTGACTATGAGTCATCTGCATCTCATGACCGGCTTCGCTGTGGAAACACAAGCCTCCATTTTACCTTGACCAATAAAGTGTGAAGTGTATCAATGCGGTGAATTTCTCTGGTTTGGTCCACTGAAGAGAACATTCAGTGCTGAATACTAAACCCCCTGCAGAAGACACGACAGCGCGGTCGGCCAGCCAAGCGGTTAGAGGGACCAGCCAAGAGCCGGAGGGTCACAAGTTAGATTCCTTCAAGAGCCAATGTGACGATCAAGAGCAGCTTTAAAGTCAGTCTGAACAGAACCGTGCTGGTTCGCCCTGTAGCCTAAGTATGAGTGATCTGGTTACTCCTGTGGGGGGGGGTCAAGCTGCCGAGCCTCCCGTCTCGCCGTCTCACACTCATCAACTGCAATGTAGTCGGAATCACGTCCTCTCTTTCCACCCGTCTGCAAACAAACGCATCCTGAGGTTTGAGCCTGCGAGGTCACCAAACCCAAGTGTTTTCTTTGAAGCACTGAATCAGAAAAGGTTGCCGGAACGGGCAAAATTCGGGAAAACTCCCTGGATTTTTGTGGTTTTTTTCACGTTACGTGAGACCTTTGGTCTTTTCTGGTCTTTCTCGAAACATGCAGAATGTTTGAGCGCGACGTCTGTGAGGCCGTCTTCTAGCAAACACACGATATTCGGTACGTAGCTCAGTTTACTGGCTCCCAACCAGGTGCTGGAAGCAGAACTCGTCTGCATCTCTTCATTTTTAATATTTCAGAAGTTTTCTGGAGATGCTCTTGAATATCAAATCACGGTAACGCATCTTAAATGCAGTACCCGTCGAGCCCAGTGACGGACTCTCCCGTGTGGCTGCTCAGCTTCACGTACAACCAGCAATGGGAAGTAACAGTAAGTATTTATGTAAAAGCAGTGTTGAAGTATCTATACTTCAATTAGTATTTGCATTTTAAGGGACTTTGTACTCCAGGACGATGTTCTTTTATATTTTGCGCAACTGGAACAAACACAACTTCAACACAGCTTTAGATCTCAGTAGTTCAAGACCTGAACACTCCCACACACCAGAATACACAAATATCTTGTAGAGTGTGTACTTTTACTTTTAATACTTAGGAAAAACTCGACTGTCACAGACTTCTCTACTTAACAGATTTTTGAATGGAGATGTTAACCTTGATCAGAGTACGATTTAATGTGGGCATTTTTATATTTACTCAAGTAAAAAGTACTGTGTGCTTCTTCTACTACTGCCCAACAGCACTGATACTACCTGACCTGTCTTCCTCTAACCAGGGCGTCCAGAAGAGTGGACCCGCTGTCTCTCCCTCTCTCTCTTGAGACTGAGGGGATGGAGACGGTCCTGGAGGAGTAAACCTCACACTGTCTGGTTTCCCCTTGTGTACTAGTACTTCACCTGTACATGTCAGCTGCCTGTCTGAGGGTGCCAGCAGTTCTCAGTTGTCCGGGTGCGATGCCAGGGTCCCTCCACACATCTGAGCACAGCCTCGGCTCAGTGACAGGCCGAGTCCTCAGATATTTCCTGGAATAATTCAGGATTAATTAAAGGCCACTAACAGATCTCGCCTCTTTGTTACCGTAAAACCTGAAAGTTTTGGGACAAAAAAAAAAGGAAAAAAAAAAAACTTGTTGCCTTTTTTTTTTTTCTTCATTCCAGCACCAGGTTTATAGTCCATGAGTGACTTTTCTAGGTGAAATAAGGTAAAGTTAAAGGATTCAGCATCTCCGAACCATCCATCCCCCATGATTGCATCAACCAAATGTGCAAGATGTAAAAAAAAAAAAAAAAAAATGTAAAAGATAAAGTATTGATTTCAGTTTAGAGGGAGCGTAGCTGTTATCAGGGAGCGCTGAGGCCGGTTGTTTTAGCGCGGCTGCGGCTCTGAAGATTTATCACCCCGGCTGAGTTGTAGTGAGGCAGTGAGATAAATTGAACGCTGATCCGCGGTGAAACAAGAAAGCAGCTTTGCTTTAAAGTGAGATATATGTGAGATATCAGCCCAGGCGTTTAAGAATGTGACTGACAACAAGAAATAAAAACAATTATCATCACAATCCGAAAATTTGCACTGTTATTGAGGTTTTGTTTTGTTTTTTTCCTTATCTTGACACTGAAAGAAAAAAACTGGCACGGCTGCTGTCCCTCTATTATCCCTTCTCGACGTTTCTCTCATCATATTAAACACTGGACCCTCGTAATAACACCGGTTAAGTGCATGTTGCACCGTAATGAAGCGGATCGCACATCATTTCCACAGCGCAGGGCCCCAGTTTTCAAAGACAGGCTCAATTTGCTCCCTCATCTCCATTATCGGCCGTGCACTTAGAGAGCGCCTTGGATTAATGAGTCGAATCATCAGAATCCCAACCTGACAAGGCAGGAAAAAGACGAGGCGCCAGTTTGAAAATGACTAAACTGCACCTTGGGAGTTTACAGCTGAACCATATGAACGAGACGTGTGCAGTCTCTGTTAATCCCGGTAATGTACGAAAAGGACTATTTCTCCATAATGGCCCGCTTCGTGCTATACCGCGGCTTCATCACTCACACGGGAATGCTTTTAAAATATATGCTGCTTCGTCTTCTTTCTTTTTTTCCCCCCTTTTGTAGTTTTTGTGATTAGAATGTAAGCATGTCTGTTTAAACAGCAGGAGAATGGAAATGGAGTCGTCGTCACCGCAGCGAGCTAAAAATGATTCACAGCTTACAAACACTTGCACGTACGGCCCAAGTAGCGCACATCCTGTTGTTCACGAGAGGAAGGAAACCGCCGTATCCCCTGAAATGGGAAATGCAGAGGACACATAAATTGATAGGAAAAACAGGGAGTGGAAAGGAAGGTTTGGAGCTGAGAACATGGCAGCAGTGTGGGGATGCTGGAGAGAGTGGGAAGATTTTTTTTTCTTTCCTTGGCAGCTCTTAAAAAAACGCAGTATTATCTCAGCATCAATTTCTTTCAACATATTTCAATTTCTTTATTGCATTTCATGCTGTTTTAACAGACATGTCTGTAACAAATGTCCCCTGCTTTCTTAGTTTGTTGAAAGGACAAAGAAATCTGACATGAAGATTTTTCACTCTGCTGCAGGGTGTGATTCTGCTCTACAAATGCGTCCAGTCAAGACTGGAACTTAAGAAACAGGATTCATTGATGCTCCGAGTTGAAAAGAACTAATTTGAGCAGCGATCTTTTATTATTGCAGCCTCCGTTCTTTGTCGTTGGGAAGCCATTCAGTCTGCAGAGACTGAGCTCTCAGACTGCTGGGTCTTATTTTAAACCGTGTTTATTCAGAGAAGTTTGGCTGAGCGTCTATGCTTCTTTTCTTGGACTCATTCATTCATTCATGCCGGACAGCCACATTACCAAAAAGAGCGTATCCCTCCGCCAAGGAGGACTCTTCATGCTTGGGTCCCAATTGAAGCTACAAGCAGTGATTGGCCAGCCTGTGCACATCTGGGAGTGCGGCTGTTCTGTCCGGCCAGAAAGTGCTGCTTACGTCAGCATGCTAACCTGCTAGCTTGCTAGCCAGATAGCGCCTGTTTCATGATACCATTTCAGTATGGCGTCCAGTCTGCCGTTTGTCCATCACGAACGGATGTAGGCGTAAGGTTGCCTCGAGGCTAATTTATGTAGTTGACTTTATTTTGACAAAACTAAATGGATCTTTAGTGGAGCGACCGAAAGAAAAACTTTTCAAACTGTGTTGCAATGTTTGGTTTTATTTATTTTCTTGCATATATGGTCTCGGTTCAAACTCATCTAAATTAGCTATAACACAAACTGAAGGCTGGCTCATTAATCAGGATTATAAGATATTGTTACCATGACTAGCTTCAGTAGTTTGGCAGTTTGTATTCTTACCCTGTTAATTGTTGGTTTGGTTTTTTTTAAATGATGATTTTAAATTCCAAATGTTTGGACCCAGATGTGAATTACTTTAAAAAAAAAAAAACAGCATTGTGCTTTTTGAGGTGGAACATATGAGTGAATTCAATAGACCAAATTTTACACATAGTATCTTTAAATGTGCTGCGTATATCCAGTCCCCAGGGAACCTGAGAACATAATAAATATAGTAGTAATAATCAGGATGGTCACTTGACAAATGAAGGCGTTCAGTTACAGATTAAAGAATAAAACTTTTGTAAGGTTACTGAGGCTTTTAAAGATTATTGTGAAGACTTTGTTCGCCGCCAGACGTCTCCGTTAATCTCACCCAAGCAAAACTATCTGTGATATCATGACATCATCAGCTTCAACCAAAATACATCAGGGTTTTTCCAAATGCCTCTCTTCATTCAAGCAAATAATTCCTCGAGTCCCAATAAAAAGGGCAGTGACATCAAAAATTTAATTAATCTTCAACACCAAAACCACAACGAGCACATGAACGCTGCTCCTCGGGGAGTCCTCTCTGCCTCGGTGCATCTCTCCACTAAACACACAGGGATCTTCGTCTCGGCTGGGAATTCAGTTTCGTGTGTGATATGTGCAGTAAAATCTCTTAATCTGGTGGTGGTTCTGGTTCCCACCTCCCGGTTCGTTACAGAAGCTTTTGTCAGTATCAAGTTATTCTGACTTCACTCTGTCATTTGCAGCAGGATCCACCTTTTTTCCCGTCCAGCGTGCTTGAAGCGTGTACATCATGGGAGATTTCTCTCTTTCCCTACTCTATTCCTCCCACTCAGCCCAACCCCAGCAGCTGTGAATGTGATGATAGGACTGAATGACCCCAGAGGACCCTGCATAACCCACCCCCATCCACATCTCCACCCGGCTGCCATCCCATAATGCGAACAAACAGGAACGTGACCCCTTCCTTCCCACTGTCGACCAGACTTGGAATCCAAGTCCCCACCACCACCACCACCACCGCCCCCTTCCTCCTCATTCCGAGGGGAATCCTCCACCCGGCAAGCAGCATTCCACATCCTGTTTGACTGACTCTCATGCAGGGAGAAACAAAAGCTAGTGGAAGAACTGACCACAGTTAGATGGGAAGGAGGGAAAATCAGAAACCCTGAAAATGGAGCGTTCCAGTGTGTTGTTAAGACGACAACGTGAAACTTCACAAGACAAAAAAACTGCTGCTTCTTTCTTAAAGGGCTCATGGAGTGAAAAGTGAATGTTCCCAGTTTAATCCTGTGTCCCTGTCTTCATTTATCTGATAAAAGCCAAAAATTTATCAAATCAGTAGCCGAGGACGTCAAGGTGCTGCAGTGTCCTATCGTGCTGCCCGCCATCACGCTGGTTCGATTCCCATGTTTCCTCCGGCTCCGTTTGTGCTGTTTGTGGGTGGGGAGCTGATATGTACACACTAGCACCCCCTGTGGTCGGTTGCGGGAGACTAACAGGAACCTAGACTGTGAAATATGTGGCTGAATTAATTTTGGGCGTCACATGACCCTGGTGAAACGTTTCACCATCACAATTTGATCCATTTGCTCTGATAACATTTGAAGGGTCTGACAGAGTGCACGGCTGAATTATTCATCCACATTTGTTAGCACAAAGCTAACCCAAAAATTAGCTGCTGTGAGTCTCTTTTGCGTTTGCTTTTCATGCTGCGGGGGGGGGGGGGGGGTTCTGAGCATGTAGCATCATCGTCTGATGTCACCGCCACTTAACATCCTCAACAAGTTCCTGCACTGCTTCATGGTTTTACCGGACACGTGTGAATAAGTGGAAACAAACGGCGCTCTGACATCTGTTTGATGGCAGGAAGGACGGAGAGTCAAAGCGACGCTCTCCAAAAGAATCAGGCACAGAAACATTTTTACATTTCGCAGTTAAAAACACTGTCATGCATATTCAAATATATGTTAATCCACTCTAATCTCATAACAGTGGAAGCACTCGCCAAATCCATCAACACTTTACAACCCGAACTCCCACGGTGTGCTGCGTTTTCTAAATAACGACGCACGGATGGCGAGGCATGACAATGCCAGCTCTTAAGGCCGGAGCAATTTGCACGTGTGGTTTGTGAGGAGGAAGACTGATAGCAGGCAGACCGGTCCCTTTGAGAGCTTGTTTGCACCACAGCATGATTCACAATTATAGTAGAGAATCAGAAAACACCCCTGTGGCCTGAGCAGAAGGAAGTAAAGGCCATAAAGGGCGCAAATCACCCCGGTGATACAATCTGCGGCCCTTTTGCAGGGGACATTTTTGTCTCAGTGGCTCTTACGTGTGCTTCTCAGCGAATTTAATCCCACGTGGAGAGTTTAAATGTGAGATTTTCCATCCTCGTTCAAGTAGTGATTATATTCCAGAATAGCTGCTCCTCTTCAGGAAGCCTGATGGCCGTCCTTTAATCATACACTGGGCTTCTGTCAAGAATATATTTATTTTTTGCCCTTTTTTTTTCCTCTTATAAATGAATTACTTTTCCTCAATGTTTCCTGTTTCAAGGGTTCCACATCAGGTTCAGCTATGTCACAAATATAATTTGTTTATTTCTCTCCGATGAATGGCATCAGTTTATGAGGAAACTGAATAAACGGAAACACTGAATTTAATTAAATTTGTCAATAGGTCCCGATAAATCGTATTAGGGCAGTTAAAAGCAAAAATGTTATGGCCTTCGTGAGTACCTGCCTAGAAAATTTTTGAACTCATTAAAACATATAAATTAAGTCAAACGGAGAAGAATTCGGACAAATATAAAACCCTTCCGTCACATCTTACCGGCGTAAATAGCTTTGAGAATTTCATCGAAGAAGAATTTTATTCTCATGTGAACGGGAAAATGGTTTATAATTTGTCATCAAATGCCATTTAAATGGTGTCACAGAGCGACTGCGAACACATGAAAGCAAATCAGCTCAACCAGCTTTGATGTCTTGGCTACCATTAAAAGTGCAGTTATGATCATTTCTATAAACTGGAAATCCTCTCAACAACACAGGCAGCCCCGCATGTTCATCCTGTTCCAGTCCGCACCAGTCAGCATCTCAAGATGGCTGCTGAATCTGGTATTTTTATGTGCTTGAGTAAGTGGCTAGGATGCGGTTGAGGTGTTCTGGTGTCTTAGACGGTAGGAGGCATGACCAGCGTCCCCATGGAGGCTGCTACTGCGGCCGGTTCGCGATGCTCACCTGTGCAGGTGCTCTACGGGCCCGCTGAGCCGTCTGACTTCCAGTTTCACCCTCTGTTGAGAGTAAATCGTTTCATTTTCTGACTCTGGGCTGGAGGAGCGCGTGGAACGTGCTGGTTTGAAACGTGAGAGGAAACCAGCAGGGCTTCCTCCTTCTGACACAAGAGTTTAAAGAAGTAAATCCTGCCGGAAGAATCCTGAGATCTGTTCCGATGATCCGCGCTGAATGTGATGAGAATTAGCGTCTTATCAGTGTTATTACGTCAGAATTAGACGTTTTGATCTACCCAATCGATGCGAAAGTGACTCACTCTCATGGAACTGTCTCAGCACGTTTCCAAGGAAGTGCAACTCGGTGATGTCACACATCCCTATTTTTTTAGCTCTTAATTTGTAATCTCAGCAGAAATTATAGGAGTTTTTTTTTTTTTTTGCAGACTGGCAACCGGCCGTCTATTTCAGAGGGCAACACCCCCCTCGTGTAAATGCATGTTTTCCAACTCATGGCAACGGCACTCTTTGGGTCACATGTTGTGACTGCATGAATCACTCCACTGCAAACAGTGAATGAGAGAGCTCAGTGGGAATAATAGAGATGTATTTAGACAAGCTGTGGGATTTAATGTCAGAGTAATCTCGGCCGTTTGTGACTCACTCTGCCCTTAAACATACAGCCGCTGCAGCCGCACGGGGAACTCAGGCAATCATGTGGGTGTGTGTGACTCACACCGTCCGGCCCGGTGATATCTGGTGTTTAGAGGACGGCAGCGTGGCATTCCAGAGTAATGGGCTCTATATTGGGCTCTGGGGATTGAGTGTGTGTTCCCTCACTATGCGGGCTGGCATGTCAGTGCAATTGTGGGAGTGTTAGTGTGCGTCCGTGCGCGCGTGTTTGATCTCCAGCAAGAACGTTAAGCAGTTGTGTTTGTTTGTGCCACCCTGGCTTGTGCTGACAATGGCCGCTGTGATCATAGGCTGGCGTGTGTTTGCTTGTGTGTGGCCGGTGTGTACTGGGGCAACAAGTGCTGCACCGTGGCGCTCCCCAGAGCCGCCGTGCTCACAAACAAGCCGAGAGCTGCCGTGGAACAGTGCAGGCACGACCCCGGTGAACCTTGATGTCAGGGAAAATGTGAACGAGACACAAGAGTCGAGTGATGTTTGCACCTTTAACAGGAGCAGGCTGGTTTATTTGAGTCAGTCAGCCTTTCTAATGAAACACTACCTCAAATTCAGCAAATATCTCTGCTGGCTCCCCAGTCAGCCCTCACTTAACTCGGCCGCTGGAGTCTAGAACCCCTCGTCAGACTGACAGCACCAGAAAACTCTGACAAAACTGCATCCAGCCCAGCCAACTGCAGTCCACAAACTCTAATCAATCATTCAGAATCTCTGCTTTGATTCGAGCTGCGACTGCACAACGAAAACACACCGAGGGCCCAACATCGGTGGTGTTTCAGCCCATGTATTATGAAGAGTGTTTTGAATTTATTGAAAAAAAGTTTTTATGCCGACTTGTTGCTTTTTTCTTCTTCTTCTGCATTCTTCAAAAAAGACTAAATGTGAAAACTGGGGAGATGTGAACCTTCATCTCAGGAGAGAGACCAGCAGTTTGAAACAAAATCGAATCGCGATTATTTGGACGGATATCGTGGTACCGTTTGCGGTTCTTGGAGAAAAGTGGATTTACGTGTGTATGATGTGATGTTTAGGCCAGACATCGGCACAATACAACAATCAAAATGGGATTATAATCATTTTGCTATTTGCGATTCATCCGGTTGAATGTACAGCCCTCGCTGCTGGACTCCAGCATCACGGCCGACACGAGCTGCACAAAAGGACAACTACAACTCGTCCAACCTCACGCCATCCCTCACAACGACTCTTCTTCTTCTACTCTGTTACGGTCATGCATATGTTGCCTTTACTGCCATCTTCTGGCAACAACATGCAGAGTTTAATTGATCAATAAACCAGGTGGGAACGCAGCATCTGAAGAGTTATAGCGTTTGTTTTATTTTCAAAGGAACATGATTGTGGATGAGTGTGCACACGGCTGGATTAAGGACACGTAGAATAAGTTTACCGTTGTTAGTAGCATTAGCTTAAACATACGTGGCTGGCTCTCTCTACATTCTGAAGCCACACACAAGCGGTGCGGGAGGTATAAGACATCATGTGAACTCAACACCTATTTGTGAGCACTTGAAATACACATTTTTTAGGGGAAGTATCGCTTTAAAGACAGCCAAGGGCAAACTTATGTCCTAAACTGGTATTAATTGGCAATGCAGCTCAGTCGCCCACGGTGAAGCTGCTGCCTGGATGGAGGTCATTGCTGCACCTCAACTGTCAGCTGAAGGCAAATCGGCACGATTCGCTGCTGCACTACATCTGCATTCAGGGGCCCCGGTGTTGTGTGCAAAACCCTGCAAATGTTTGAGCAACAGAAATCTTATCTCTGCTGCCCCGAGCTCGTGCGCTTGCGCCCTGTACCTGACAGCAGGAGTCCGGTTGGACTGCAGTGTTAAATTTTCAACTGAAAAGACTAAGAGGTAAAAGGTGGCTTGCAAAGCAGAGCTTCTTTGCTCTTAATTTTTTTTTTTTTTGCAGTGTATGTAATGAAAAACTGACAGGCTAAAGTCCGCAGTGACAGGTCGAGTGCCTGTGTGTAAAATAATTATTAGCTCCTGAAGGGCTGCGGTTAAAGGTGCTGAAATGTAAGCCTGCACATTACTAGGAGGCAGAACCACCCAGGCTCCTCCATTTTACTGGAATTAAACATTTATGGCGCCTTAAATGCACATTAATCAGCATCAATAAGTGTTAATTAGTATCGAGTAACATTTGCTACATCTAACAAGAATTAAACATTTATGATACCTTAAATGCACATTAATCAGCATCAATAAACATTAATTAGTATCGAGTAACATTTGCTGTGTTAATCACCCCAAAGTCATGCGCCCACGGTGGAAAATTCATTTTCCGACTCCTGTGGTGGTTTCACGCGGCGTTACCCACAATGCAGTGTGATGACAGTGCCAAAGCCTTACTGGGGCAGTCTGTCACTTTGTCCCAATTCTGTGCCTCGTCCACACCAAAGACTCCGCTCGTGTTGACTCGCACTTTCAAAAGTGTCAAACGCTCGACATGACACACTTCAAAACCTACTGCACTCCTCTCATTCCTATCTTTCAAGTCAAGAGGACAAAGGCGCTTTATTTTAACGTTTATGTAACCAGCTGTCACTGCGAGAGTGGCAGCTTTTCTGTTTAGACCCATGACAAAGAAGAGAAGCCAGAAACATCGAAACAATACACCTGAAATACGCAAGATAATCTCAGTAAAGGGCAGCTGGAGCGAAGCCTGGAGAAAGTCAAACCAAAGTGAAGCCAGCTCCTTATGGAGTCGCCTCATGTTCCCTCATAATCAGTTTACACTCACACAAACAGACCAGCGCTTGTCCACATTAAATACTTTTGCAGCAAACACACACTTTAATAAAAGACTGTGCGAGCAGCATGTGGTGGATGGATGGTGCCAGGGTGGATCAGCGCAGGACGGAGTGACACCAGTGGCGGGCTAATGACACGAGCCTCAAGCTGTTCTCACACCTGCCATAGATCTGCCTCATTCGCTTGACATTAATATAGAGGAAAGAGGCCATCTCAGACACACAACGCCACTCATGCATGGACAGGAAAAGAACGCGCGCGCACACACACACACACACAGTTAACATCCAGAGGCTCCTGATTCCTCCCATACTCACACAAACAAACAAATCGGCCATTATCCTTGAGAGCCCAATTAGGCAGTAAATGGGAGAGCTGAGTTGTTAGTGAGAGCAAAGCACTCGTGATGGGATGACAGGATGAGGCAAAGACGGGTGCAAGCTAAAAACGACAACTACCACACAGTCGTATCCCTCCAGCAGCCGGTCCAGTGGCGGCTCAGCTCAGGGGTTTCGAGTTCCACGTGTGTGTGGGATGGTGGACGCAGGCGGTTCTACGTATATATTTGGTCTGACTAATCAACTTTGCTGTCACGTCCGTTCTCAGAGCCTCTAAAGGGAAGTTTAGCATGAAAGACTTCGACTCACGCCTGAGATGAAAGCGAATATGATGTTCTTTTCCCCTGAACATAATGATGTCACATTGAAGTTGACCTTTGACCCTCTGGATATAAATCATCATCTCATGCTTGAAGACGTTTGTGTGTAATTGAGTCATAACTGTGAATTCTACAGTTACGGCCAGAAACGTTTGTTCTGTTTGACCTTTGACCTTCACGCACCACAATCGAATCCCTTCATCCTCGTGCGCCGCGGCTGAAGGTATTCATGGGAGGTGACAGTTCCCTTTAACCTTTGACCACCAAAATCTGATCGCTTCATCTTTCGGTCCAAGTTTGTGCCAAGTTGGAGGGAATTTCCTATCGACAGAGAGACCGACAACCTGGGAGCCTCCATCGCCGCTGTCGTCTGTGCAGACGCGTTAAAAAAAAAAAATGTTTATCAACCACAAAATAGCATCCTTTCCCTCCCAGTCGTTATTTCTGACTTTTCCCCCGATGTCCTCAACACTGCAGTTCATCTCAGCTCCTCCATGAAGCTTTTTAGCATCTGTCGGTTTATTATTTTGCTTTGGCTGCCAGCACATTTTTGGGTAATGAGAGCGGTTTCTCTTGTTCCAGTCGCAGCTCGGCTGAAAGCTCTCAGCTCTACCTGCTACAGGCAGAGTGGGCGAGGAGCTGCTGGAGCATTTAGCGGCTTGTCGCTCTCTTGGTCAGAAACCAGTAGCGCACAGTCGAAGGGTGAGTGAAGTGATACATTTATAGAGTTCCGTGAATTGAGAGGGAGGTGTTTGGGGTTCGTGGCAACCGTACAACAGGCTGGACGCTGAGAGAGACGGAGGCTCGTGTCCTGTGGTCAGTTCAGGCAACAAAATCACTTTGGCTGATTGAAACATTGTGGTTTCTGTTTGACATGAATACGCGTGCTGCGACTTGTGATTTAAGTCACCGAAAACATTTTCTGTATTAAATGAAAACCCCATTCCTTCCCCAACCGTAATCAAGTGCCGACAGTGGTTAGAAATGCTGTCGTAACGACAAGCTGACTTTGTGCCACAGCATCATTAGCTATTGTTCCATCACGTTGACAAATAAAACATAATTCTGGTGGCGGTTCATGTCAATGTGAATGCGATTCTTGGAGACAGAGTTGCACGATCCTTTGGAGAGAAAACATCACCTCAAATTACTTCATTCCAACAAGCCATACTTCCTTGTCTATTCCCTCTGGTAGTTGCTCGCATGTTTTTCAGCAACTTTCTCTCACACTAATGAGCAGATGCACAGATGTGTTAATTGTTCATTATTCAGTTGCTCTCAGTTTCAAATTTGCAAGTCTGTGGATTGTTTCCTCGGGAAGTGAGAGGCTTGTTTTTTCCTCTAAATCTGACTGAGAGGATCACAAACTCAGACAATAAAACTACAATCACTCGTTAAGTTTACAAGTGCAGATTTATACATTTAGGCAGGGTTTTGCTACGCATGTCACTGCTGGTTATGTTGCTCTCCCATTCCTCCACAGACTCCCCCGGTGCGCTCAGTAAGTGCCAGTTAACCTAACATGTTCCTACATCTCCGCACGCAGCTGTCTCCCCCGCAGTGGAAAGCCTTCCTGGCCGGGACACAGTTTGCACTTTACCGTTAGATTCTTGTCCTTAATGAGCTCCGGTTGTAGACCTTTAACCAGCGAGTCCTGTCAACGTGGTGGTTTGTGCCAAATTGGAATAAATACCCCTTAAGACGTCTCTGACATGTTGCTTTTGGAAGAACAGGACTGATACCACATGGTTGAGGTGACAGCGACCTTTGACCATCAGATTTTGCAGGTCATCCTTGAGTCCCAGTGGACATTCGAGACAATGAAAATGTCCCCTGCCTTCGCTCGTCCAGAGGCATAAAAACACAAATGAACAGATTTTAAGTTATTTGGAGTTTGGCAACAAAGTGACAGGATCCGAACCGAACAGAGTTAAACAAACATTTCCTTTCTCCTGGTGCAAGTTGAGACGATGAGTTTACGCCTCAGGAGTCAAAGCGTGAGGTCGGACCGTCGTTGGTCCTCAACACACGAGTGTAGTCAGGAACCACGGTGCCTCAAATGAGATGTGGGAGGGAGAAGAGGCCTTCAAGAGAAGCCTTGTCATTTCATCTGGACGAACAGTTTGGAGGTGAAGACACACTGTCCCCAGTCCTGCTGTGGTACTGGTCCTTCAGCAGTGTGCAGCGAGGTGTTTTACTACGGCCTGTGAGAGCCCGAGGAGCTGGGATCCATCATGCATCTGCTGGTCTTTTGCTTGAGAGCCGTTTAATCTGTTCCATGAGAAAATCTCTGCCGTTGTAGTAGTGAAGCAAGCCAAGTCGAGTTTTGGCAAAGCTTCTTGAGGACAAAGTTACATAACCTTCCCTTTTTTTTCATTTCTCTCTGTTCTTTTCTCTCTCTCTCTCTCTCTCTCTCTGTCTCTCTCTCTCTCTGTCTCTCCTTTTGGTTTTGGCAACAAGTTAGTGCACTTTTGCAACCCCCCTCTCTTTCTCTGCAGTTTTTTTCCCCCTGTATCATCTGACTTTTATATTCTTTTCTGTCTGTTTATTCGCTCACGCTGGCGCGTCTGACGAGGCCGTAACACAGACATTCCTCTGGAGTCCAGCAACATGTCTTTAGCCTGATGCTAGGAGAGCAGCATGTTTTGCAGAGCACAAAGCTGTGTTACATAACAAGAAAAGACTCATTCATTCATTCATTCACTCACTCACTCGCTTGCACCACATGTATATTTAATGTGCTCCCTCTACTCCATATTAAAGGTGCTGAGGTGTTCCAAGAGTCTGTATTCACTCTGAGGCAGAATGAAGAACACAAGAAAAGCACCCTAATGCTGTGATAACATTTGGTCTGCAGGTTTAAGGTTATTGAAACCAGTGAAATTATGTTTGTATTATTTCATCTCCACATACTAAACTATTGACAATTCACTTACTCTTGTTAGTTGATCCCTGAACAGCAGTTCACCCCCCCCCCCCCCATATACTTCCATCTCTGAATTCTTCCGGAAAAAAAACCCCAAACTGACATGTTTTCATATTACATCTCTAAACAACCATAAAAATAGTCGTACCATAAACTTGTTTATTATAATCCAAATGATTTGTACCCAAACAATCGCACTGAGGGTGCAACAATCCAATATTTACCTCATTATCGCCCACTGACAAAGAGTTACTCCGCAGCGCTGTGGCTGAGGATCGAGCTCGTGGGGAGTAATACCTCCAGAGTGATAAAACCCCGGCTGGGAGGTAGTCAGGTAAATATAGAATCTCTGCTCCAAAATGCCATTGTGTAATATGCCGCTGCAGTGATTGACAGCAGAATAATTCATGCCGTTTTAGGGGGATGAAAAGGAGTTTATGAGAGGGCTAAGGGGGGAGCAAACTGGTATCCTAAAAGCTTCGGTGCAGGGGTGGTGCACAAAGATTCGGTTTTCATTCTGGTGTGAGTTTATCCATGATAAACCGGAGTTAATGGTGCCAGAACCAAGATTAGATCACCGCAACCATCACCGTGGTTGGAAGTGTCTGCGTTCATGTGCACGGTGATTTGGGGGGGGGGGGGGGGGGAGGGAAGGCCTCAGCAAAAACAGAAATCTATGGAACAATGAACATTGTTCTTTGTCCATGTCGTACAGTGGCGGTGCCAAAGCTTCACCCTCGGGTAGTAGAACTCAAACTAAATGTTGGGCCACAGACAGGAAGTAAATGCATACATCGTGTTGTTCTGTCTCTTCCACTTCATTTGTTTCTTCACTCTCACCAAACTGCTCAGCCGAATTATGAAAAAGTTTCAACGGAAAAATATTATCTTACATCTGGTGGCCGAAACTGAACCTCATAGCGGGCCAAATTTGGCCCCCCAGCCCCACTTTGGGTAGCTTCTTCTTTTTCTTTTTTTTTTGAGTTCACAGTAATTCTGGGTAAGAAGTGGAAAACCGCTTAGGGATCCACAGCCGCTAGAATTGATCACCAGATCGTTCATCGATCTACAAAGTGGCATCCGGTTATTAGCTGACAATGTGATTGTGATTATTGCTATGACTAAAAGTTGATATTGGACCATTTTTTAAATACTTTAACCAGGAGACATGCTGATTGTTCCTTGAGCTTCTGTACCACTTTCTTCCGGACGTATCCGGACTTGGACGGCAGCGTCACTTTAATCCCTGTCCTGTTTCTCAGCTGCAACTCCATGAAGAGACTCGAAGGGGATGTTAAGCGAACTGCGCAGAGGTGGGCGGGGACAAGCTTCCGAACAGCTGTGCATGTTTCTGATTATTCTTTCAGGAATTTAACCATGAGAGTGTTGGATTCTGTTATGATTCGGCATATATATATATATATATATACAGTCATGGAAAAAATTATTAGACCACCCTTGTTTTCTTCAATTTCTTGTTAATTTTAATGCCTGGCTCAACTAAAGGTACATTTGTTTGGACAATTATAATGATAACAACAAAAATAGCTCATGAGAGTTTAATTTAAGAACTAAGAACTATTCATTTTCCATGGTTTTCTTGATAATAACCAAAATTACTTAAATTCTTACATCAATAGCTATGGCATTGTACCGCCAAAATCACTACTTTTAAGCATTCCATGTTTTCTTTTCTGTTTGCTTTAAACACATGATACACACAAGAGGTAATACTTGATTGCATAACCATTGTTTTTGATGACTGCAGCCATGCATCTTGGCATGCTCTCCACCAGCTTCTGACATTGTTCTGCTGTCACAGCAGCCCATTCCTGTTGGACAAATTCAAACAAATTTTCTTTGTTTTTGGGCTTGTGGTTCTCCATTTTGAGTTTGATGATTTTCCACAGGTTTTCAATTGGATTAAGATCTGGTGACTGAGCAGGCCAAGGCATGGTGCGAATGTTGTGGTTCTCCATCCAGGCTTTAACTGACCTTGCCGTGTGGCAAGGGGCATTGTCTTGTTGGAAAATCCAGTCATTCGAGGCAGGAAAGAGTTTTCCAGATGATGGAAGAAGACTGTTTTCAAGGGTAGTCCTGTACATGACCTGGTTCATTCGGCCTTCACACAATTGCATTTGCCCTGTTCCACTCAGACTGAAACAACCCCAGATCATGACTGATCCACCCCCATGTTTTACTGTAGGGGCAAGACAGTCTGGGTTGTAAGCTTCTCCAGGCTTCCTCCTAACCAGTAAGTTGGCTGGAGTGGGCATCAATTCAAAATTGGATTCATCACTGAAGAGAACCTTAGCCCAATCATCAACAGTCCAATCCTTGTGGTCTCGAGCAAAGAGTAACCGGACCTTCCTCTGCCTTTCATTGATGAAGGGCTTCTTGCGTGCTCTGTGTGACTTCAAACCAGCTTCAACAAGTCGGTTTCGAACTGTCCTTGCCGAACAAGTCACATTTTTCGACAGTGCCCACTAATTTTTAAGGTCCCTGGAGGTCTGACGATGATTCCTGACACAGGAACGGATGAGTGCACGGTCATCTTGTGGGGTAGAAAGACGTTTCCTGCCACGGCCAGGTAGCAATTTGGTAGTGCCATGTTCAGCTTGTTTTTTTTGGTTGTAATGAACGGCTGTCTTGGAGATCTTCAGTTTTTTCGCTACCTGTCCCTCACTCATGCCAATTTCCAGCAGTGCCAAGATGGCTGCCTTTGTGGCTTCACATGATTCTTTTGTTTTAGGCATTATGTGAGAGCTGACAACTTCTGAGTTGTGCTACGGCTTGAATGTAAGCAGGAAACCACTCTAGGCCTTTGCATGTGCAGTGCTGCTTGTGACATGAAATGGCCTCTTATATACCCTGGGAATCAATTAAGCTTAAGAATGTCAAATAGGACATAAAGTATTATGTGACCAGCTGCATTTTTTGTTGTGTTCATTGTATTATACGTTTATTGGTACCAGATATTAGAATGTACAAGAAATTGAAGACAACAAGGGTGGTCTAATAATTTTTTCCATGACTGTATATATAGTGACAATTTTCACTCACTCTTCCGCTCAAACTGAAGTCTTGCCAGCGTGTTTGTGTGAGTGATAGTCACATTTTTGACCTAAGGATTTTTTTGGCACGTTTACCTGGACCGTTTAATTGACCTAGCAGTATCCAGACAGCTGGAAATGATTCCATGCTTTGATGCGGCTTCTGAGCCACCAAGCTGCCGTTTTCTGCCGCTGACACGAGAGGCTCCATCCTCCTCTGACAAAACCAGAGACGCAAAGAAAACTTCACTGCGCTTCTCCCTCAACGGTACACAACATTTAAATGTCACCTCAGAGGCTAGCGGCCCTTCATTGGGAATGATGTGCAATGACATTCCCACTGTGATACACCATCCGTTGGTGGAGGGCCAGGGTGTATGCATGGACAGTTGCCCGCTGTGATATCCATCTGCGTGGGAGATGCTGTGGCACTTGGCCCTCCACCCGGGGAGCGGATGGATCTCTTACACAGGTGTCTCTGCCAGCATGGACCATTTAAGTGTAAGACGTGCAAGGGCAAAGAAACATGAATGGCTACAAAAACACACACACACACAAGCTGAAACTAGAGAGGACCGTGATATAAAAGAAGTTTGTCGGCTTCCCTAGTTGTTAAAAATATACAACAAACGAGAGCTGGATACTGACAAGAGTATCACAATGCAGTATATATCAGAAGACAAGGCTCCCAGTGTGATTTTGACTACAATACATGTTGCAACACTCAACATAATTTACTCAAAATTTTGAAGTACAGCCAGTGCTTAATTTGAAAATCATAAGGTACCGGAACGCCAAGTGCATATGACAGCTCAGGGATGAGAGAGGGGCACAGGTCCGAAGGTATCCAGGAAACATGCTGAGAACAACATACAAATGCCCACTTGCCATGCTGGGGGACTTACAAGCATCAATCTAAAATAATATCCATGGTATAAAGGTTATGACGATAATTTACAATTATCTTAGGCACCTCTGTGCAGCACAGGTGAACGCCCACATCACCACAGGTGGGACTTACAGTCTACAGTCAGCGACTCGTTTCTCAACAGGTCCAAACTTGGAAAACAAACAAAAAAAGAGCTCACAATAAATCGCACGAATCTTCCATTATTATTACGGTGTTTAGAGATCATTCCATCCCTGACCTGTCGCTGGACGTCCCACACACTTCTCTTCTCAACGCGCTCTCCTCTCCTCCTGAATCCTGCTGGAAGCGAGCTCATGTCGCGGTTCCCGCCTCTTGCCCCGGCTGCTGTAGCGGGCTAGCTGATGCCAGGGTACCCGCCTGTTGGTGGTCCACCTGGCTGACTGCTCGCGCTGGAGCTGGCTCCTGCTCCGACTGGCGGTGAACCTGACCACCTGCTGCCACGGTGCCCCGGCTTGGCTAGCTGTAGGTGAACCTGGCTAGCTGTGGCGGCGCTAGCCTCCTGCCCCGGCTTGGCTAGCTGAGGGTGAACCAGGCTAAATGTGGCGGCGCTAGCCTCCTGCCCCGGCTTGGCTAGCTGAGGGTGAACCAGGCTAAATGTGGCGGCGCTAGCCTCCTGCCCCGGCTTGGCTAGCTGAGGGTGAACCAGGCAAAATGTGGCGGCGCTAGCCTCCTGCGGCAGCCGATTTTGACCGTCAACATGACCGCTGCAGCTGCCCTCGTTGCCGCTTGTGGAGGC
Source organism: Aulostomus chinensis (assembly GCF_037954235.1). Classification (NCBI taxonomy): domain Eukaryota; kingdom Metazoa; phylum Chordata; class Actinopteri; order Syngnathiformes; family Aulostomidae; genus Aulostomus; species Aulostomus chinensis. The sequence continues at coordinate 28,992,761 of NC_141324.1, forward strand.
TTTTCTGACTCGTTTTGAAGCGTCATGCTACTCGTCCTTCTTTTTGAAAAAAGAAAGCAAATTTCACCGTCTTTTTGACAAGTTGGCGTTGAAATAGTAACTGTTTTTTCCCTCTCTGCTTGCTCCTCAAATGCGGCGAATTTCAAAAGTTTTTTTGTTTGTTTGCTTGTTTTTTTTTCTGCGTCAGGGGCGTGGTTTGTTGGCGTCAGTGCGTCAACAGACCTCCGACTCTTTCAAATGACATTAAATCTTAAAGACATGCAAATCTTAGGATTTGTTCTGTAAATTAATACATGCACATTATTATTTCATTTTAAACATTTTCAAAACGTTTTTATATGTGTCGTTGTCGTTGTTGTTGTTGTTGTTGTTGTTGTTGTCGTTGTTGTTGTTAATAAGGGAGGTACCGGATCTGCCCAAATAAGTACCGGAACACAGGGAGGCCAAAATTCAGAGGTGCCATTTTCTTGTTCCGGCAGGATCCAAATTGACCCCTGAGTGCAGCTGAAAATACAAACTGCTGTGTCTCTAAAGAACCCTTTCCTCCCTGATTCTCTACAAAAGTTTAAAAACTCGTAATGTATCACTACTTAGCGCTGGAATATCGATATAATTTTTCTTTTAAAGACAACATGGCAATGCACAGCCCTGAGGAATGTATTCACGAGTTCTAGGTGATTAATTATCAATAATTATTGATACTGAAAGGAAACATCTATCATGGTATGTTTGTCAGCCGCGTGGCTGAGTCGCTCCCCTGCTCTCACGGGGGAGGACAACCGATGCTACGGCTCAGTGGCTGCCGTGCACATCCAGACACCTGTGACACGAAGCACTGAGACGTGAAGATTTTCTCAGGGAGCTAAAGCATGAAGGTTTTCATACCTATGACTCACTCCTGCGTTGTGTTGCCCAACACATCACTATCTGTACAATCTTGTGTCAAATTATGAAACAGGAAGCCATCACATAGTTTGTAATCAGAACCCGGGATTGATCCCCCACAGCAGCCGACGTGCCTACTGGTTAGCAGCGGTTCTCTAGGTTACGCTGGTTATTAGTGGGTCTTTGATATCACCAAGAGGGGCCTGGAAGACTGATGATTTGCAGAAGGAGGCTGATGCGCCTGCCAGTCTCACCCTCAAAGTTTCTCATTGGCTGTAAATCATCACAGGTATGCATGTCATGCAGGTCAGCATGTGTAACCTGTATGGGAGGGGGCGGGGCTTGATATGTGTACCCGAGTTGATGGCAGCCTGACTTCAGAATGTCACTCTGATGGTACCGCCACTACGAGCTGAAATATTTCCGTCTTGTGCATGAAAGGTTACACGGGTGTCAGACATCAAGTTATGTCGATTCGTGTTAGGAGACGCGTCCGCCGGCTGGGCAGCTAGCTTAGCTTCACTGAGCTAGCCAGCGTTAGCGAGGATGTACCACCTGAAATTGAAGGATGGGTCATGTCTACGATACCCATTTGGGCCCCATTAACACCCAGTGTAATCCTGCAATAATCCAATCAGAGCCGACTGTAACTCCTCGTTTGGGGACTCCCCCAGGATACATTCAATGACTGTGAGCTCTGCCACAATTTCTTCTTTGACACTTCAGCAATGTTATTGTTTCAATGTGCTGAGCGTCATTAGAGGAACGGAGGGAAACAAAGAAAAAAAAATCATCCGGGCCCAAATTTCCAGATGTCACTCAACTTTGGTTTTGAAGCTGGACTCTCGGTGAGGATGCAGGAGGCGTTAGCTGGGCCTCGGGCGCCATTATTACGGCCAGTATCACGTCCTCGTCAGTCACTCACACAGACAAGCTGCAAATTGAAGAGTTCAGGGAGGAATCCTCTGAGAACTCCCCTGCACATATGGTACTTTGATTATGTTAGATGTTAAACTGTGAAACAACTTTGACGGAATGACCAAAAAAAAAAAAAAAGTTGTGATGTCATCCCAGGATAGATGTTGGAGCTGCTGCGTTGACTCAGAATAACGCTGTGACAGCACCCATGGTGATTGTAATGAGACATCACGCCAGGGTTTTTTTTCTCTGTCATGTCGGCAAGCTTGGCGTTGAAATAAAAAAAAAACCAAAAAACAATTTCACTACAATACGTCGCTGGTGAAAACATTCATGAGCTCAGAAAGTGATGAAGCGTGAATGGAGACGGCCCCTCTGGTCAAAGCGCTGACGTGTCCAGCGTAGACGGGAAGTAATGCTCATGTTTTAGGTCACTATGGCAACAGACAAGGCTACAAACCTCAACTCACAGTGCAGGACTGAAGCGTTAGCTGATGCTAATCTGTTATCATCTCTAAACAACCGTCCTCCAACGGTATCGGCATCTGTTGCTTCAATATTCTAACATTGCTCTGACTTGAGGTGATTGTCTTTGCTATCGTTTGGTTTTACTTGTTTTAACAAATGTTTCATGTCTTGTAACTTTGCTCGCAAAGGTGCGAACCAAACACAGATTATCATTGATTTGCCTGTTACATGCTTCAGTCGTTGTTCTGTATTTGGGACAAAAAGGGACGTGTCTCATGTGTCTCTCTCCACCAGATTATCTGCTCTCTTGTTCCCAGCAGCCTCCCCGGTCCCCCAGCACGTCTGGCCCTCAGACGCACGTCGCAGCCCCTCACCCTCCTCTGGATCACCACAGATGTGTCGCCGCTGCTCCTCCTGAGGTTTGTTCCACAAATCTGACAGCTTGGATTCCGCTGTTGTCATTTACCATCAACACATCGCCCTGAAGTTTGGATACTAGTTACTTATGAAGAAAAATAAAAAAAAAAAAAAAAGCAACCTGCTTCTTATTGGGTGTGTCTGTCTAAACATGTAGCAACACCCAGCCAACAAAAGTGCCTTTAATTGAGCGTTTATGGGTTTCTGTTTCACCGTTGGAGCACTTTAAAGCACCACACATCAGTGTTTGTGTGGTGGAGTCGTCATTCACCTGCAGGATCTTTTACAGATTTATTTCTTGAACTTTGGGCTTTTTGCCATTTGTTTTTTTTCCTGGTGAACTGAGACGGGCAGAAAAGTCTGTTTATACTGTATATTGTTTGTTTACTCTGTTCATCCACCTGTGCGTAGAGTTGATATCTCGTTACATCTCCGTGTGTGTGGACGCTTCCTATCTGTGTGTTTTCCTGATGTTTATTCTCTACTTGTGTCAATACTGTTCCTTACCTTAAGACTGCATCTGTACTTTATGGTCCTCGTCGTGTTTTGATGCTCTATTTGTGCTGCTGTATCAACAAAAACATCCCCTCGTAAAGGCATGTCTTATCTTATTATAGTTCTGTTGATAAATGTATTTTTCTTAACACAGACAATGGTTGCCAATCATGTTTCTGCTTGTCTGCAGCAATGATCAAATCAAGTCATTTCCACAAGCGTTGTCCTGCGTAAACGTCTGTAAGCTTGTTAAAGAGGAATCTCTCTGATCAGAGTCAGTCTTTGTTGTAATGTGGGGTAAATACTTTAATAAATATTGTGTCACAGCGGAGCACAATGGAGAGGTTCAAACCAGCCCAGACCAGATATGCCCTTTATGAGTACTGGAATGATTACAACATGCGCATGTTGGCAGGAGCTCCACCACAATAAAGTGTTTCAGATTTATTTTTCCCATGGCCCATTTCCAGCTTCTGTTATTAGTGATGGTGTTATGGGGGCCTGTCTGCCTGCTCTGGCTTGTCCCTGAGAAACTCTAGATGAGGTGTTGCTGTGAGGGGAACGAAAAAAAAAACAAAAAACCACCCAGCACAGGAGCCGACATGCCGCTGCAGCTCCAACACGCATGTGATTTGACTCAGCCAGCCTGCTGGTCTTTGGCTCCTCTTTACACTTATTCTCTTATATAATGTTCCGTGCATCTATCCAACCTCAGTGCAATCAGATTCATTCCTGGGTCGCCCACAAGTGAGGCAGTTTGTCAACACTGATGCACATACAAGCTGACATATTGAGAGTGCTGCTGACATGACAGTGACAAGGGCAACAGTTCACCGCAAAGCCATTAGATTCCACGGCGCTCTACGTACATCCTGTTTCAGTGTTATTCAGATGTTCATTCAGCCATACCTATAATAAAATGACTCTCTGACAGAATTCTGAATATTTGGAAACTCATCAACCGCTATTGAAAATGAAGGCATCCAAAAATCATATCACTTTATCATCTTAATAAAAACTCCTAGAGAGAGAGAGAGAGAGAGAGAGAGAGAGAGAGCAAGAGAGAGAGAGAGAGAGAGAGAGGGAGGGAGGAAAAAAAACAGGTCATTTGGATCGTGTGAAACAAATCAAGTTGTCACCTCGGGGTTCAGTGACTCCGGTACAGCGAACTGGTTCTCCTGTGCAGGCAAGCTAATTCATGCACAGAGCGCTGCAGGCTGTTCTGCTGGTGCTGTCAGCCCATCTCACCATCCTGCAGACTCCATTCGCACCACACATGGATGCACGTAGTCACGCTTGCATGGGAGATGCATGTGTGCGCATGCATGCGCTGCTGCATTTCGTCTTCTTCATACTTTTTATTTAATCCTGCAGGAGAACACAATTCTCAGGGCTTAGGAAAGAACAGATAATAACGACTGTAAGTGTCACTGGCACTTGGCGCGCTTATGAGCTTGTGCTAAAGTTTGTGATGGTGAACGTCGTCTGTGACCACAGCTTTGGTGCAGAGTACGGTGAAATTCTTCCTCACCTCTGGTCAGGAGTAGTGACAGGAGCATCGAGCCAACACAGAAGCCTTCAGCGGTTGGAAACCAGAGCACCTGAGGCGGCTGCTGCACCGTTCGTTCCAGAGATTCCACTAATTGTACTTTCTTGTTGCCTTTCACGTCTGATACTCGATGCCAACGCTGATTTGTCGTCAATTTGTTGTTGAATGTCCGGTTCCCTCACCTCCGAGTCTGTGGCTTTATGGTGAAATGCTTGAAATAAAGACTGGGGTTCACACGAGCTGGAAATATTTTAATACTTTGTTCTATAGTACGATCGTATATTACCACCATCATTTCATTTCCAAGTATTTTTGTGTCTTAAAAACAGCAGCCGCCAACAAGTGGCCTAACAAGACCACAAGGGCTAAGCTAGGTGTGGTGAGGTCACGTGTCCGTGGTGTCTTTGTCCCGAGAACGATTCACATTCACACTGCAAAAGTCACAGCAGCGGTGTTTTCACGGAGGGCTGCTGGGAGTCAGCATCTCCTCACGAGGACTCGTACGGTGCAGCGAACCGGCTCGCTAACGTGAGCTAGCTGGTGTTGCTGCTTGTTCCCCGAATGGCTGTTCAACTCAAACGTTCATAAGATGCCGTCCTTCGCTCCAAAGCAGTGCCTTGAGTGGCAGATGCAGGCAGTGATGCAACCAGGCAGGCAGAGTTGCTGAAGTACGGATCTCTAGAGGCCAGAGTTTTCAGATGTACACCCAGAGAGACAACGTTTTATATAACAGAAAGCAATAGATCACATGATGCTCATCCAAAGAGGGTCTAATACAAGAATTTGCACATGACCACAGATAAAAGGTTCTGATTTGATGTGGACATTAATATTTAGACACAGTTTGATACTTTACGACAGATGAAATCACAGCAGCAACCAGCCCTCGTTTTGTTTTGTTGTTTTTTTTTTTAACTTGACCTTACAAGAAGCAGCGCAGACCTTGTATTAGATTACTGAAATGCATAATGGATCTATGGTATTCTTAAAATAAAATCTCCATGTCGCTCTGACTTCTGTTTCCTACCTGGGAGACTGCACGCTTTCGCCTGATTACCATCTCGATGGTGATGCAATAGCAACAAGCTACAGGACGTTATAAAGTCATGTCAAAGAACGTTATAAAAGAAAGAATTTCCTGAGGCGAACGGAAGCTGGAATGTTTTCTTTCAAGTGACACAAAGCCAAGTCAATGCAAAATAATCCATAAACACTATAATTCATGGTGACTGTTGCCGTTTGGCCGAACCGCCGTCTGAGCCTGAGATCCCGCCATGAAGCCCAAATGTATCAGCTGACAGTCACATAGTCGGGAGGGTGCTGGAGGTCATAACGCTGAAGTGGCGAAGGTTTATATGTCACGTAGAGTCAAGAATCACAGAGTGTGAGATGATGTCATTCCATAGCTGAACACACACTTGCCCAAGATGAGCTCATGCAGTGTCTGTCTGCAGCAGCGTGTGCATCCCCGCTCAACACGCAGAGTTTTTGTTGGAGGTGTGAAACTCATCTGGAAGCAGAACCGATCACATTTGTTGAGATTAACTTTCTCAGTGTCTTTGGAGGTAATTTCTTTCTTTCACGGTGAGCAGCATCTCAGATGCACGACGCTTCTTAAATATGTGTGTGGGGGGATGGAGTTCTGTCTGTTAGTGAATTTCTATTTCAAAAATGCAGTAGTGTAGAATATTATTGTCATATTGATTTTCTGCCCTAAAAAGTCTAGATGAAACTGTTAGGGTTGAAGTCAAAACTTGCCAGGCCTCTTCACCTTCACAATAAAAGCCTCACCAGTGAGATCCACATCAACCCGTAGCCCCTGGCGGTCTCGTTATCTTGTCAGGGGTGTTTAACCCTTTTCTGTTTGACTGCTGGATTATTCATCACGAACACAGGTGTTGCAGTAGTGGCTGTTTGTTGCAGGTAACGTTTGCCATGTTGATCATAAAAATGTGATGATTCGAAAGCGGATCAATCGTTGTGGCCTCCATCTTAGCATTTTTTCAGGGCCTCCGTGATTGTAGTTTTAAATGACTTGCAATTCAAAGACATAATTATTGATTCTGGCTCTTTATGCAGCGCCTCACTTCATCCTCTGTGTGAAGCCATTTTTTTAGCTCCTGTCTCTTTAAGACTGCCCCCCCCCCCCCCCCCCGCACACCATGGTGAAAGCTCAGTCGCCCTTTTCCCACCAAACTGGAGCAGGTTCTTGAACTGTTCAAGATTTCCTGAACCTCGGATCATTGCATCATCAGCTGAGGATGTTGCACAACGCACAACAGAAGTTGCACAAAAAAAAAATAAAATGGGGGAACTACAGTTCAGACTCGCTAATACAGATTAGATATTTGAGATTAGAACGAATGAAACCACATAAAAATAGTCATTCACTTAACTGGCTCGCACAGGCGCAGACGACGCGGCACCACTGGAGTTAGTCATGTGGTCACATGTATCGCCATGATGTAAGATGGCGAGGAGGAAGAGCTGGCAGCATTGTACTCCACAGGTAAACCCAGACAACCAGAGCTTGATGTTGCTGTCTCACTGACTGTGCTCCGGAATTACAAATAACATCAACAGGGATGTAAATAAACACAATCCCACACGCATTTGTGCTCAGCGATGCAAGTAACATGATTTTGCGTCATTTGCATAAGTTGAAGATATTCAGCTAGAGTGAGAAAACTGCCTGTGACACAAAAAAAAACAAACAAACCTGTGACAGTAAGTTCCTCTCTAGTTCAAAATAAAGTTCACAAAAGGACACAGAAGCTGTTCCCTGTCAGAGGGGAAGGCCTGTGGAGGTCTGGAGCCGGCACGCAGCTTCAGGTAGAACCGTGGCGTTCACAACTTCCATCAGTCCACTGCACGCTTGTCTCACTTTCCTGTAAACACATGAAAATATCTTCCAAAATATCTGAAACAAACATGTCACACCGAACAACTAGAAAGAGCTTCAAATAAGGCATTGTTTTCCCCTCTGGAGCTCCCAGCCCTCCGTCCCTCATCTGTCCATCCGTGCCCACGTCTGGTGAATACACACATCCACACATTCTCAGCGCGTCCTAACGCTAAACATCTGGAGGGAGAGTACGAGCCGTTTCAGGGCGCTCTATTAAGATGCACAGCAGAGCTGTTTTCAATTGATTTCTGGCCCGGGGTGAATAATGTGCAAATATCGCCGCGGGAATATTGCTCCTCCTGTGGTCACTTCCAATATCTGCAATTACTTAAGTGCCATTAAAGTCAGTCTACCTTTGAGAGAGCAGATTCATCACCGGGGTGACTTTGTTGCTGTCTGTGACGGCCTCCCACAACAACCGCTGCTCTCCGTTACGTTTTCTTTGGAGCAGAAATGAAAGTGAACTTCAAGCAAACAACATCATTCCTGAGAAACACTTGTGTCTCAGATGATGTAATTCAGAAATTAGCAAAAATCCAATACTCCCCCACGCGCCGGCCCCGCGGGTGCCAAAACAACAAGTTCAAACACATCTCAGTTCCGCCATAATGGGATGCAATTGTCCTGTGTGTTGCAGACAACCGCAAAACATCATCAGGGGCATTTTCCCATGATGCCCCATACTGTAATTAACTTCTGAGAGAGCTGCAGTCAAATGCGGTGAGGGGCAGCCACTTGTTTGATAATTTCCTGGCACTTTACAGAAGGGTAAATGCAACCTGGATGGGATTTCACACAAATTGCCACATGCAGGACTTTCCTCTTGGCAGGAACATGACGCTCCAGTATGCTATAAACATCTTGGTTCAAATTGCTGTCACTGGGTAGCAATTACGTTTATCAGATTAGAAGATAAAACTGAAAGTGTCACTCGGCCTGGGAGGAAAAAGAAAAAAGAGAAAAAGAAAGCCAAACGGGCACCGGTAAGCAGACAGGACAAGTGAGGTTTTGCAGTAAGTTTGTTCATAATTTCATGCCAGCTGTTAAGACAGGTAATAACAGGCTGCACATGAGGAATCGCCGGGCTTCCCCTCGTGGATTTGTGGCTGTAAACATGACTCCCATCATGCCCCATGGTTCTGCCTGTCAGTCACAGACATGTTATGCGATACTCAGTATCCCTGTCATTTAGTCCCAAGGGTACTGTGGCTTCTTCTGTTGGTCCTGGAAACTCTGCCCCTGCCCCCAGCTACCCGCCGAATGATCCGCCTCGCAGTCCGTGGCAGTTGTAGGAAGACTGAAGTTTTATTTTGACTCTCGTGTGCTTGTGTGCGTTTAACGAGAAACACCAAATAACCACTTCAACGCCGTTTTCTTGCCAAACGTGCAGTCAGATTACAAATAAAGTCAGCACGAACGCACTAATAGACACAATCTTGCACGTGTTCCTGCCAGCGGGCTGATACGCCAAACACGTTTGTGGACAAAATTCCTGAGGTAGAAAACATTCCTAGATCTTTTATTTGAGCTTGTGAAGTAAAAAGCTGGACAGGACAAATACCTTATTAGGTTTTTTTCCAAAACAAGCCTAAATACAGTTTAGTAGAGCAGCAATCACATCGTCCGAAAGACTCTCTGTGCACATTTACATTATCTTATATATCTTATGATTTAAAAAAAGTAAAAGGACTTGACTCTTCTGTACGATTGCCGTCTTAAATCACCGCTGGCTCAGAGGCAAACTGATTAAATGACACAGGTGAAGACAATAAATGGATGCAAGTAAAACCCAGAGGAGACAAATGTTTCCAAATAAATGGGAAATACAGCAAAAACCAGCTGCTCTGAATCTCTGCAAATCACGGACAAACTCACAAGAGCCGTGACAGGAAACACCAGAACTAAAAAAAAACAGCGTGACTCTGACAACATGTCTTGAACAGTTTCCACATCAAATGTTCTCTCCAATTCTAACAGGGAAATTGTTTTTTTTTCCCTCTTAATATAATAAATAAAGTCATTAATCATGAATGGGTTTAAAAAGCTCGCGCTCCTGAGACCCGTATGGGGGGGAGCACCGGGCCCAGCGAGGCCGGCAGAGCTGTATATTTGTCACATAAAGTCAGAATCCTGACGAGAGGCTGATGTCACCCTCAAGCGGACTACACCCCGTATTTCTTCCACATGAGCTGATGAAATGTGTGTTTTATTAAAGACGTGCGAAGATCTTATGAATACACACTCACACACTCACACACTCATGCATATTTCTTTGGGGCAGATCAGTTCTACTGTGTTCCACATTCAGTCTCCCATGAGGTCAGTGAGTCATTTGTCTCTCAGGTCAATATCTCCATGAAGGTGTTTCCAGGATGTTCCTGTTTACATGCAACACAGTTAAAGTCTTGCCAATGACTGAAGACACGCCCACCTTACATCACTACGTTCTGCGTCGGCGTTTCCCTCTAGAACCTGACCTGAAAACTCTCTGCTGTGTTGGTGACGGTGAATCTTTTCCTGCTCATGATGCAGAAAACTGAGCACAGAGGCGGGTTTGTAGCAGCGGCTGGAAGCCGGATGGACATCACGGGAACACTGGAGAAACTCCGTTAGGTCTTCGTAGCACGATCGCAACACACTTTAGTCATGTGACTGAGATCAGAACGATTAATGTCTCAATGTGGTCATTGATGGCTGTGACGATGGCCGTATTCAGGTTGGAATCAGAAGGTTTCTTACCTTGTGAATGAAGCCACCGACAAGTCCATCCATCCATCCATCCATCCATCCATCCCTCCGTTTATTCATTTTCTACTGCTTAGCCTGTTAAGGGTAGTGGGGGGTGGAGCCTATCCTAGCAGCCTTCCCCCTGGACAGGTCACCAGTCCAGGGCAGGGCCAACACATAGAGACAGACAACCATTGGCTCTCCCAGCCACGCCTACGGTCAATTTAGAGTCTGGATTAACCTGGTCCCTCTTGATGTCTTTGGACTGTGGAGGAAGCTGGAGTACCAGAGAGAACCCAGCAGGAACAGGGAGAACATGGAGACTCACCCAGAAAGACCCCGTGCTCCAGCCGGGGCTCCACCCACAACCTTCTTGCTGGGGGCCACAGTGAGGACCACTGCTCCACCGTGCTGCCACCACTGACAAGTCACATACTCAAAACTGGGAATTTTACCATTAAATCAAATGTTTCTTCCAGTTGCCTCCTTTTTGTTGTTGTTGCAGCATCTCAGGCTCCACTGCATGTTGGAACAACTCGCGAGTCTTTTCCAAGGGCTGAAGGAGCAGATGTAGGCAGCCGTTGCTGCAGCTCTACCCGGCGATACTGGCTGGCGACTGGAATCATTCCAGCCCCTGCAGGAGCTGCAGAAATACAACGTTCATAAACTTTTCCGGTGATTTTTGATTGCGTCTTTCCCCCTCCTTTACTCTGTCTAAAAGTTAACCTTGAGCTTGTGTTTTTTAATCAACCAAATGGATTAGAGACAAATGGATCTCCGACCAGTCCGTTTGGTTAATACATATGCAATACATAATCTACCAGGCACAGCGCCAGGATTCCAATTTTGGATGGGCCGGAGTGATTTTGGCTGGGCCTTTTAATTACAGATCTTGATACTGTTTGTCTTCCTTTGATGGTTTCCAGCTGGTTGTCTGGCTTAAAAGAGAAACGACTGATATCACGTCTGGTTCCTCTTATGAAATGGAAATTTAGCTGCAACAGTTGGTTAATTATTGAACGTGAAAGTGGGTACCTGCACCACTTTATTCACCCCTGTAAAAACTGCTGGCTAAGAGGATGTGTGTGAAATCTCTCACTACTGCGTCCGGATGCACAGGGAGAAGTGTTGTTGTACTCTAGATATTTTGACAAGTAGCGTCCCCACAGGAAAAGCAGTACACATCTGATGGTCACTGAGTTCAATATCCCATCATGCATTGTGCTGACTGAGTGAATCAATGAGGACGACTAAGAAGCAAGAAAGATGCTCGCAAAGGGTGAAAGTTTTTCACTTTGAAGACTTCCAAAATATGATGTATTTCACATAACTTGTTACTTTTATTTGAAAGTGAAAAGTTACTCTATAACCTTACTGTGTTGAGTAACAAGTTACTGATTACATTTGCAATACTTGCTTCAAAGAAACATCAGCAGGCGGCTATAAATAGTCACTCAAAAATACTTAACAATATTCTTTCATGTCGATTGTTTGGAAGATGCGTATATTTATATAATTTATGCACATAAATCCTCTATTACTCTCTTTTTCCTGTGTGAATATACTTTTACACATCCTCGCCTTCTTAAAATGATGGCCTAAGTCATTTTTTTTTCTGGAAAATGCAAAGAACTGGAGACTAAACATTGTAAGGAGTTGATTCAAGCAAAAAAAAATTGTCAAAAAATGACGTCGAAGGTGACGATTTGTGATATTTGAAATACATACTGCATACTACAAGCATGGCTAATGGATTTGTCTGGTAAGGTTGAAGGGATCAATAATATAGTTCTGCTTATGAAAAAGAATTAGTACCTAAACTCCGGTACCCAGAACTCCTTTTTTAATGCTTGCACTTCCTGGAAGGGCTGTGATTGGCTCAAACCGTCGCGTGGCTCAGAATGGCGGCGACAACAGGTGGACGGGGGCGGCAAACGGCCGCTTCTCGGCGCGGAAGAGCGGATTGAAACTCAAAAAGGACGTCGGATATCGTTGTGGATATATATTTTTGAAAGACTCCTTAAAGCCAGGGAAGTTCCAGGGTGGACTGCAAAGCTCCGTAGGAGGAGATATTCACTCCGGACCGGATTGAGGACAGAGCGGCTGTCGGTGTCCAGGGGGTTTCACTGTGAGTAAAAAGTTTATTTCGCGGCGAAATAAAAACTGTAACGAGCAACAAGAGGGTTAATTTAGAGGTAACGTGTCGCTGGATACATAAACTGTTAGTAGTACTGAAATTACGTCACCAACAGGTAACATTACTCCGTTTGTGACTGGAAGCTAACAGCTGCCGTGTAGCTAGCCAGAAGAGAGAGGAGAGGATTTCACCACCATGTCCTGTTAAGAGTTCCCTTCACAAGATGCAGCCAAGCTTGTGTTGACGAAGTCTGATTTTTCTGCAATTAAGTTTCGACAACATGGCTTTGAATGTGAGTGTTTCATAAGGATGATGATTTATTGCTGGTGGGGGGGTTGTTCTCCCAGTAAAACCATCAGCTGGGATTGCTTCCATCCAATGTTCTGGCTTCAAGCACACACTTCTCCCTGTCCTTTACTACGTCTTGTTTTATTGCCACATTGTGACATCTTTTTCTGGTCAACAGAATAGGAGAAATTATTCCATCCGTATGTGTTTGTGATCTGGGTTTGTGCTTGCGTTTGCATTTTCACTGGGCTCAAGCGTAAATCTGCATGTGTTGTGTTTTAAACTTGCAACAGCACTTGGCAACTGCTTCCTTCCTGTTTCTCTCTGTTCCTCCGTCTGTCCCGAAATGGCCTTCAGTCCAGCAGTAGCCAGGAGAACTGGGGTGCTTTGGCCAGACTGCAATTCAACCAATAATCTCTTCAGCTAATGGGATTATTTTGGCCTCTGACAAATGTCTGAATAGCTGCAGCACCTTCTCAGGCTTCAGCTCCACAGGTTTCTTGAGTTAAAGGCCTGGTTTCAGCTCTTTGTTCCTGCAGGAAGTGATGGTGAATCATGGTTGCAGGAGCAGCGGAGGTTTCAAGCTGCATCTCCAGAGGTCACTGCGTGGCGATAGCGAGTCACTGTCGTTCAGATGTGGTTGTTGGCAGCGATGTGGAAGCGGCCCTGATGGAAGACGCGTGTTGTGGTTGCAGTGATTTCATTGTTTCAGCCACTAACAAAGATGGTGCCTGTAGACGAGTGTTGCAACGTCAAAATTTGCATCTCTGCGTGTTTGCGTGCGCCGTGTTGTCTGTCTCGTAGCCTGAGGAGATTTGCAAGATGCAACTGAGATTGAATCAAAAATGGAGGGCACTTTACAGGTTGTGTGCCTGTTGTCTTGTGGTCAGTCTTGACGTCTTGTGGCCTCGTACCTGCAGCTGTGTTTCCGTTGCGAGTTTTAGATTCGGTGCGTGCTGTTTTACATGGATGCAGCTTCACGTGCACAGACTCCCTCTGGGTTGTTGTCGCGCTCTCTTCAGGTGACAAACATCGGGCTGACCTGTTTTATTTCCTGCTGTTCTTCTTCTACGCTTCCTGTTACAGCCGTTTAACATTGCCTATCCTGGCTCCTTCTGACTGAAATGCGCTCTGCATAATCTGGTTCATTTGCTATGATTCGCTTGACATTTCATGAAAACATGGCTGATACAACGGATTGGTATAAAGTATGCTGCTTTTTTTTTTTTTTTTTTTTTAAAAAGGTTGAGAACATGTGACCCGGCTAGAACATCTGCTGATGGGTTTATTTTGGAGTTGAGAGTCGGGACTTGACACTGGAAACTGTTTGCTGGTGAATCTTTCAGCATTTTTTCTGCAGACATAATGATTTTTTTGTTAAAGTGAATGAATCAAGCAAAGTATTGTAAGATATTTTGCTTCAACCAAAAGGTTGCTTTATAGAAAACTGTATCCACTGAGTAATTAGCACTCAAGGTTCTCCCATTTCTCTCTGTTGCTTCTCTTGTTCCCTCTCTTATCTTAACCATCGCTGTTCCTGTCTGTCCCTCACTCACACCATCTATCCTGCTTCTTTTCTGCCAGTCTGTTCTACCGTCTGCCTCCGTCTCCTCTTCTGTCTCCTTTGAAGATCTATCCCCACTCTTGATTTACTGAGGTATATTAAGTGCATGCAAAGCCTGCTAAGATTAGTGATGCTATCACATTCTCAGCATCGCTTCCAGAGAGAAATCCCTCCTCAGACTGAGTGGAGGAGGGATCCTCAGAAGAAGACCCTCTTCAGTTTACAATGCCACAAAGACCAGAGCTTTTTGATGTGAAAAATTAAACACAGAGAAATGTCAGCTGATAAAACGGTGTCAGATTTGCAGCTTCTGGGAAGAGCCACGTTGGTGGTCAGTGTGGTGCAGCTCCATTTAGGAAACACTAGTTTTTCTCTTCTCCCACAGACAAGTAAAGCACACATGCTATTTTTATATTTTTTAACTGTAATATTCCACGGATTAATGCCTGCAGGTTGGGGGACAGATTGGGGTCAGGATTGATTTAACTCAGCCACAATCCACACACAGGTGTTTTCACTTATTTTTAACCTGATTAAGGCCTGATCTAAATAGCACACGGGGCCTCCGGTAATTCCCAGCACCCACCGTCTACCTGAGCAGAGGTCTAATTAACCAGAATAATTTATAACACCTGTAAGGTTGTTCAGGGTCTTTGTAGTTTTACCTCAGTAACATGAAGGTCAGCTTGCTGAAGAATACTCGCATATCACAGCGAGAAAACTCTTCACACTACAGGGGGCGGCAACTTTGAGATCTTTAACACTGAAGTGCATTTAGCGACCTTTACGTTGCAGGCAGAATTGGTCCAAATGTGTTTTTTTATGATAGTGTGAAGAGCACAAACCACCCGGAGTCTGATTCTTTGAAATCAACGTCAATGTGGTTGGAAATCAGACGCATATCAGATTTTTTTTTTTTTTTGCAGTACAACTTCAGTCTGAACAGTCAGATCAGGGTGGCCACCCTTGCTGCCTCAGGAAAGCTGAGGTCAAAAGCAGTCACTGACATTTCTGTGTGTCCGCGAGTCCATCCACATCGCGATCGCAGCGCTCCAGGCTTGACTGCTGCTGCGTGCCTCCGGACACACACGGCAGCCGTGGCCGCTCCACCAGAAGCCATGTGAAGAAATGTAGCCGTGTATTCTCCTGATTCTACCTCTCATGTCATCTTCGCTGACTTCCACTGCGTAACAGCTGATATGTGTATCTGTAGATGCTGATTTCAGCTGCCTCCATGCGTACTTCCTGAAGATAGCGTGCTGCGTTCAGCATTAGCACTGTGAATGTGGCTGTAGCTTTGATGCAGCTTTGCAGTTCCAAGAAGGAACCAAAAAAATGAAATCACTCCAGTTTACCAGTGGAAAATCTGTCGTATCTGTAACTTTCTACAGAGTCAAGTAGAAATTCAATACATTTCAACAAAGCACACTGATCTTCTAGATTGTGTTTTGCACTTCACGGCCGTGGTTCTGATAATTTTCTGACCATGAAGAGCCAAGCACTGACAGAACCGTGCTGCAGGACTGTAAAACATTTATGTAGCTCCCAGGGAAACACGGGCTCCATGTGCACCTGCAGCAAATACTTTTCCACCTGGTAGAGAGATTCCACAGCACAACTGTAAAAACTACCCCAACAATCAGACGGTTTGCTTTTTGTACATAGAACCAAGCATCCACCTGGAATTGGGCGGTGTAGTTTTTGCCTTTCGTTGCTAACAGACAGACTGCATCACTGCTTATCCAAACCAAAAGCTGTTTTTGACAGCTGGGAAGTTAAGACGGATAGATTAATACACACACCTGCTTTTCTATCAGTCGTGGGCAGTTCCAGCTCCGTCCACAGGAAGATCTGGGTGCAGAAATTCTGCCTTTACGTGTTTGGCATGACACTTTTTTTTTTCTCCCCAGGCATCAAATGAAAATTCAGAGATAAGGCATCAACTTCCGGAGGTATGCGACGTGTCTGTTTGTGGAAATCTGGAATGATTCGGTTGCATTTACACTGACCATCTCAGTCCTATGCTGTCCTCAGTGCTCCGGTTAAACTGGTTCTAACGGCAGTCTGGTCACCCTGAAACGCATTTTAATGTGGGGTATAAATGTGATGAGAGACCTCACCTCAGTGTGCAATTACGCTCCAGAACGCAATAATGAATACAATAAACTCTTTTGACTTCTTCAACCTATCGATCAGTTGGCCATTACAAACTACATTTAAAGATCTGTGTAAATCTTCCAAGCAGGAAAGGCAGGGAAAGGAAAAGTATTGTGATGTGCCACTAATTCAGAATTTAATTGTGCCACCATAAGAGTCTTCACTCACTTCATATAACTTCAATAATGATGTAGAGCGAGTGTGTACAGAATATACACGGTTTATATGATCCTGTTTTCTACCCTGGAGCTATTTTAACTGAAAATATAAGTAATAAAACTTTTAAACTGCTTCCACCTTTTACTGCTTCTCTGTTGCCCATAAAATGAAGTGCTTCTAAATTGCTGCTGCATCTCAGCAAGCAAAACTTCACATATGTAATCCTGCTTCCAATGACACACACATCCACGCTGCATAACTCAATGTTTTGATCCCTGCGCTCCATCAATCAGCAGGTTTCCAGCAGGCTAAGGAATAGGAACATATTAAAGTTGCCATCAGCGTGCCCATATTGCCACGTACAATCTGAGCCCCCCCCGATCTGTTTATTGAATTATATATCTTCTCTGCTCCGTTTAGAGTCGCCTTTGTCACCGCAAGCGATCGATACGCTGGCGCTGCCGAGGCTAACAAGGGGCTTTGTCTGCTGTGGCCAGCACTCCCGCCTGTCACCAGATGGTATTTACTATGTGCTTTGTTTTAACATCCATTCGGTATGAGTGGAAATCAATTTTTCATTTGGACTTAATTGTCTCTGTGCTCTGGCAGCTCAAAGCTCTATGGCCCTGAGCCTCGGCTCCCCTCGGTGTTGCAGCGAGCGGCCCAGGCCCACCCTGCCCTCCACACAGCTGTATTTTATACCTAATTACACATGTCTGTGGCCCACGGTGAGGAGTATGAGGCTTTGGGGAATTGTTCCTGTGGAGACTGGCCAAGGGGACTCACTGTTGGTATCTCTCTGGTCGGGATTTAGTCATGCTTACGCCAGCTGAGTGGTACTTGGAGCGAAGACTCTGTGACCCAGACTCTCTGTGCCTCTGGTCTTTTACATAGCTGTTAAAAAGCTGGTCGTGAGGAACTGCAGAGCTGAGCAGAGACACGGTGAAGCCTCGTGTAGCTGAGCTGGAGTCAGGACTGGGATGGAAGCATGTCATCCCACCGCTCAAACCTTCATCTTGCATCATTTGTTTGTTTCTCCAGTACACATTGTAGATGTTGTTTGTTTTACTGCTGTGATTTGGGCAGCATTTAGCCTGGAACTGTGAGGGGTTGCCTTTGGCCTCATAGCTTGAAGTGAATATGTACATTAAAAAAAAAACCAACCAAACAAACTTGGAAGGAGCCTGCTTTAAAGTCTGAATGCTCAGAATAACACTCACATTTTAATAGTTTTCAATTAATGAACATGCCGTAAAAGCGAGGGTCCGTATTTGACGAGTTCAGAATGACGGCGTGTTTCTATAACCCCTTCACTCTCGTTATGATCAGATGATTAAGGTTCAGTGTTAAATGAACTTGTGTTTAAAGGTAGCAGACAATCTTGGTTAAAAGTAAGCATTGACCTTTGAATTACAAAGCTAATATTAAGCTATGAATGACCTCCACCGCATTTGCTTGACTTAATCACAACAACAAGCCTTGTGACACGAATTGTTTTCTGCAGGATGACGGCTGTCGCCTCATTTCGCCATGTTGGCTACTGCCGTTTTAAGGACACATAAAATGTCATCGAAGAAAATGTTTCAACATATTAAAGTCACACAGATCACCTTATTTCAGGCCTAATTCTGACCAACTACCCACTGAAAAATGTTACTGACTTTGAGGCAAAGGAACCGCATGTTCAACCGTGGTGGCTAACTTCACGGTTCCAAATCGCTCCTGTGCCTCTCTGCTGTTGTGGCTGTGTTTGCGACGTGCTACTCTCGTCCGTATCTACTACATCTGTTTGAGGTTGTAATGGCTCCTGGAGTTTACCTACAAATGAATCCATTTACTCAGCTGCAGTTACAATTAAGATGAACTCGTTGATGTTTGATGTTCCGGATTTACTGGGTTGTTTTTCTCCTGCGCTCATGTAAAGCATCTCAGCTCAGTCTGTGTTTATTAGGACGTGATTATTGGCTGCTGAGGGTGAATATATCTCCAGCACTGTCGTGGTCTAGGATCTGCTTCAAGTTTCCGTCTGACTTCATATAAATTCACTAGTTTGGTATAGAGACACTTGAATGAAACATCGGGAAACAGCTTTTCAGCGATCGTGTCTTCACAAACCTTTACAGGAGTGTTTGGTTGGGTCTGTCCAACAGTGGCAGGTGGGCTGGACCTGCGTAGGTCTGTGGTGGATCTGTCGTCACGATTGCAGGACTTTTGTAAACACTTCCCATTTAGGGTGTCACAGCCGTGCATAACCAGTCAGCACGCTATGCAGGCTTCATATACGGAACTAAATCCTGCATATAAACAGACCCATCTCAGAGTACAGGCTCGTTTCTGCCTTTTGATTCCATGCAGCCTCTTCTGCCTCGTCTTACATGGCAGCTAAAGCTCTTGTGGCATTTCAATCCCTTGAAACTCTGTCCTTTCAGCCCTTTACAAAGCGTGTATCTTTTCAGACAGCTTTGCAAGGCTTTGCTCCATTAAGTCTTTTAATCACACAAATAAGATAAAATAAAGCAAGGTCATGTGTTTTTTTTTTTTTTTTAAACTGCAAACCTTTCAAAAACAAAAGCTGTGCTGCTCGTTATGATGCAAACAATATTACTATTGTAATACGAGCTTATCTCCTTTCTCTCCCACCATTACAACTAGCTGATTCTTTTCACTGGGAAGGTAAAAAAGACAAAGCTGCCAGAAAGGCACCCAGGGAAAGTGAAACACACTATCTGGACTATTACTGGAAACAAAAAGCGTAGCTGGATGAGATCAGCAGTTCTTGCTAAGCTTCGGGGGGGATATCTGCCTAACACTCTTTCCTGGATGCCAGAGTGACTCGGGCCACAGCGGCTGATAGGAAGCTGACTCACTGAGCAGCAGATGCTGGCTGGATAGAGTCAGTAATGCAGGCTCAGGGCATTGCTGAGTGTAAATTGTGAAGGGTTTGTTTATGTGCCTGAGAGACTGCGACCTGGGAGCTGAGATGGACTTTGGTAGGCTGGATCCATTAGATCAACTAGTGTTTGTAGAACTGGACTCAGAGATGTCATACTGCTTCTCAAATTACAGGAAATAAAATAGAAAAGACTCAATTTTGTCTCAGTTCCTACAAGACATACAGGCCTTATTCCAAGATCCCTTTTCGTACACCTCCACACCTGCAGCAGCCATGGAGAAGGCATTTTATTTTTAGGTCATCTGTGCATCTACTCCATTCTTGTCGATGGGATATCCAAAGAATTTTTGTTAAAAATTTAGCTCCAGTGTCTACCGGGACACACCGTTAAACTGAAAAGATTATTCAGTTTATTGTGAAGTCCCATAACAGGTCCTCTTTAATGTTCATCTGGAAATTATGTTGTAGAGATAAGTGTCCCAGTCCCAGTTGGACTGTTCAAGCTTGAGTTCTGGACTTTTAGTTTTGTACTTTTTGAGGATGGATCTTTATGTTGTTCCTTATTTTCTTCGTGTCTGAGGTCGCTGGTCTGACCATACCCTTAGAAAGTTCTTGTGTTTGGAAACGTACTTCCTTTGTGTGTGTCCTCGTACGACAGTCTTCCTCTCTTTTTCCCGCCTTATATTCTGTGCTTCAGCTGGGTCTTGTTAGTTAATCGGTCTTGTCAGCCACAGCCCTGTTCCTGCTGTTCTCCCTGTCCTCGTGTTCTCCCACCTGTTCCTTGTCATGCGATCAGTTCAGCCTTGAGGGAATTGCTTACATTTTGGCTCCGGCGTCCACTGTGACGCAAGGATGACCTGAAGAAGTTTTGGTGGTCAAAGGACACGGTGACACGTGGGAGAAGCATGTGACAGCGATGCGGTATTTCTAGTTTCTTTCGTTTTTGTGGAGGTCTGTAGAGAACCTGGAAGAGTGTTCATATAATTTTAGACTTGGGCCCTCTTTACAATATGGGAACTTCACAATAGCAGCAAGTGAATGCAGATGGTACAGATCTGTGCACTTGGTTTATCAGCTACAACCATCAAGCATATCTGGTTATTTTAATTTTCCCTAAAAATACAAAACACAGTTGTTGTTGTCCTCAGTTGTACTTCACCACAAAATGTTGTTGGAAATATCCAGCAGACAAACAAATGAAGATCCTCAAGTGAAATCAGACCGACAGCAGCAAGCAAGATGTTATCAATCTGTTACAAATATAAAAGATGAGAAGTGACCTTTGTGACAGGATGTTAGAGGAAGAAATCAGGCTTCAGCTGATACAGTAAAATGTTCAATATGTAGAGAATCAGCATGCACTGCATCCAGATCGTGATGTTATTTACAGTAATTTTGCACCCACAAACTGGGATTAAAGTTTGATGCTGACTCAATGCAGACTTGGAGAACAACTGTGTTCTGACACATCTTAATCCTTCCTTGGTACTTTGGAAAAGAAAGAGAAACCTGTAGCCTGCAGCTCATGTCTGCTCATTACAGGTCACTACACATGGAACACACCCACATTTCCAGAAACCCTCACTTTCATTTACATGGAGGGGCCTGGATTTAACGGGGGGGGGGGGGGGGGGGGGGACTGCTCCAGAAGTGAAAGAATGAGCCAAAACAGATGGGGAATGTACAGCTCAGAAGCAGACTGGACCCAGGTTTGATTTGAAAGCTCTTGGACCTGTGCAGAACTGAGAAAGTGGACTGAACAAGGCTGGGAGAAGCAGGTGTGTCAGCACTGATTTCACTGCTGATTAACACTCTAAGGTTAATTCATCAAAGCCAAACTTTGTGTGCTGCCTAATGTAACCTCAGCAGCCTCCTGCCCGCCGGCTGGCTGTGACACACAATCCATCGTCCTCGCTAAGGAAGCTGGCAAACAAATGAATAATGCTGTTTTTGAACCTAGAATTCTGATTAATCCCAGAATAAAACTACAGAGCTGGAAATGAGCAAAAGGTCCTGTTCTTCATGTTATGTATAGAAGAGACCCCTGTGCAATTATGTTAACGCCGTCAAGGAATAAGCCCACCAGTGTTATATGATGTAATACATTGCAATAACTTCACTTTCCAATTAAGAGTGAATTGGTCTCAAGGTGGCTGCATAAACTAATATGTTTGGAGACCAACAGCCGTCTGACAGCAGCAATCAAGGAGAGGTGACTTAACGCTCTCCACGCCTGCTGTCAGCCCACTCCACTCTGGAAACATTAAACGGGACCTTCTGTATTATGGTAACCATATTTTCTGGCTGTAACGTTGCAAGTATGTTTCTTATTAAATGTGGTGGTGGATGCATGTCGATGTGAATGCCACACCTAAGATGCTCTTCTTGGGCGTCTTTGTTCCGTCACCCGGGCCATAGGGGACTGGAAGGCTGCCCCCTGGTAGGCTTCAGGAGGGTGGACAATCAGGAATGTTGGATTTAAGGAGGGGGGCTTTACAGTAGCCAAAAACGGTGGTTTCAGAGGATGAATTTCGCGGCTGAATAAAGGATCATCCAGTGTAAGATGAATACAAGTTTTTAAAACTTAATAAAAAGCAGAGCCACTCTCATTGATTCCCATTATAGGTTCTATTGAGTATTTTTTGGGAACCTGATGTTATAACTCTGAAACTTTGGTCTCTGAGTTTTAGTTTGGATCTTTGCGTTGCTCCCCGTTTTCTTTGGTCTTGCCGGTTCGTGGTTTGAAAGTAGCCTTTGCCAGTTCTTGTTTTATTTTGAAATGTCCTTCCTCGTGTATGTCTTTGTGTGACTTCCTGTCTTCTCATCTGTTTCCTGCCTTTATTCTGTGAGCACCTGTGTCTTGTTAGCTAACGGGTCCTCGTCAGCCTCAGCTCTACTCCCAGGGTTCCTCCGATTATCTCCTGCCCCCGTGTTGTCTCACCGGTGTCTCGTTCCGTGATTAGTTCTATGTGTCTTTTAGTTGAGGTTGTCCTGCTGCTCCTTCTCACATCGTCCTCTGTTCACCATTATTTAAGTGTCTTGTGAGTTTAGCTTCAGTTTATGTTGGATGATAATATCCACATTTTCAGTTCTTGTCTGCCTCAGCTCATCTCTGGGTCCATCTGCATCCTCACAACAGTCGCTGTGGCAATCAAGTTTGACTAGTTTATATGTGAAATAAATAATAATACACACACAGACACACACACACAACAAAACAAACAAAAAAAGACACCATTTATCTTTGCCAGAAGTAGTAAAAATAAAGTCTATAGCTTTCTGACAGGCCTCAAACTAATTATGTGCATGCAGACTTGCTTCTGTCAGGAAGCAAGCAAACAAAGCCAAGCTTAATTTTTGTATTTTGTTTGAGCTAAAACAAACTGTTTGCAGCAACCACATCCTGTAAAAAAAATAAAAATCAAATTCTAAGCTTCTAGGATTGACTCGACTGAGGCTGATATTTACAAGACAGGAATTAGACTGTAGGCAGCAGGCCGTGAACCTGTCAATGCTCATGGTTCAGTCGTGGCTGTAACAGATAGACATGTTCATTGTCATTGCAGTGTGTTCCTGTTTTGTTTTTTTCCCTTCTCTTTTCTAATTTGTGGAATTGCGAAACTGACATCATCACGATGCAAAAGTACAACAAACAAAAAGCACTCAAACTGCTTTCTGCTCACAGGAACAGTTTCCTGGAGCAGCAGAATGTTCGGACGCAGACATTTTCATTGTAGTTTTGCTCTTCCTTCACCCATTTATTTGACCATTTTCCCCTTTGTATCACGTTTACTTTTGAGAAAGCAGCAGGTTTATTCAGAATGAATCTAGACCGATTTAAGACTATATATAGCAGCGCTACTGTAGAGACCACCTTCAGAGTGGGAACCCCAGCAGGTTTTAGAGCCCATGTGACTCATCCAATGAAACTTTGATATGATTAACTCATCCGTCATGATGTCATGGAGTCGGCCACTGAATTTACACACCTAAAGAGCCCAGGCTCTATAAAAGTCTCCAGGCTTTGCCATGTTAAGACATACACACACACACACGTTTCATGCACAAACAGGCACAGAATTCACATTTTAAGACTGAAGAGAAACACACACACACACAGAAGCCACAGGATGATGTCACCCTGCACACTTAGTTTCCACCAGCTCTAAATCCACTCCAGGCCAAGTGGAAATGACTGTGAAAACGTTGCAGCCTAAGTGGCTTTGTCAAATTGGAGCAGGGAGCAATATGAGCAGAACAACACTCCACTCAACAACAGACGGCCCTCCAGAATTATTACAGTAATGTGCCTGTGAAAAGCCACTAGATATTACCTGCTTATTTCATGTTTATTTCGGTCTGTCTGGTAGGTGACAGATAGCGAGGCTCACTGAACGGCTGCGTCTCCTCCGGGACTCCAAGATCCAGCAATCAGGTGCTCTAAGGCGCCGTACAATTGGAATTTAAACCTTTTACTTACAATCAATGATGTCTTGAGAATTTAAGCAGGTTCCTGTAACTATATATAATAACTTTTTTTCCATAGAGTTATAAATACTGACAGTGAGGTACATTTTAGAGGCAGGCTGGTATAAAAATGTAAGCAGTAGAGCGCGGGGGGTGGGGCATCAGTCATGAGCCAGTTGGATGTAAGTACAAGAAAGAGCAGACAGGCAGTAATCTAGGTTTTTCTGCACG
Organism: Aulostomus chinensis; assembly: GCF_037954235.1. Classification (NCBI taxonomy): domain Eukaryota; kingdom Metazoa; phylum Chordata; class Actinopteri; order Syngnathiformes; family Aulostomidae; genus Aulostomus; species Aulostomus chinensis. Next base: position 29,017,021 of record NC_141324.1, read on the forward strand.
AACCGAAATTACAAAAACTCAGGATCAGCATGTCAACATGGGCTAAACTGAGATTAAACCGGTTCACTCAAGAGACTAAAAGCATTTCTGTTTCTGTCTTTGTCAAACAGTCTGACACACCTAGACACAAACTATGGGACTGAAACAGGGAGCAGGTGGTGAGACTGGAGGGCAGCCTGGGGGGGCGGTGAGGATGAGCTGAGCAGGACTAATGAACTGTTGCAAATCCGTCCCATATTTATGGCGTAATATCACTGGAGCACCTCTTGTGAAGGATGAACTTAAAAAAAAGAAAAAAAGAAGACATTTTGGAGGGTCAAAGGTTACTGTCATGTCACATGACTATGATATTTCAGGAACTCCAAGCAAAGTGTTCTTCAAATACAGTCCAAACATCCACCGGGACTTGAGGATGTAGTGGAAACGTTTTTGGCCGACAGGCACACATCATTTACACAGCCATGATATCGTGGTATTTTTATCCCTGCATCCCTTTGATGGACAAACCAACAATGTCTCGATTTTCTGTGTGAAATATCTTTCCCCTATAGAGAGTGAATTAGTGCTCTGGCACCAAGAACACAAAGCGGTGCCTCTCTAAATAGCTCCAAGGACGTAGGAGCAGTTTGTCCACACTCACCACTGCAAACAGTCTCAGCTAATATACGAGTCCAATTTGTCATAAGTGGAATTTGTGCGGTCATTCTGAGCGTTAGCGTCAGATCTATGGCTGACGTTTGTATTTAGCATCCAAGTGGATGTGCTGCTGAATGCAGGTGACAATGATTAATCCACTTACTGTTTTAATTTTGACCTACAAATCTAGGTAACACACACACACACACACATTTCTCTCAGCTTGACTGGTTAATCGCATTAATATGTTGGGTGCCATTTTTCAACCTTTTTATGCTACTGGCAAGTCGCTGCATTATGCACTAAGATAATCTATCAAATGAATATTTCCTTATCAGCAACTGCTGCCTGCAAACATTTTTTTCCCCAACATCTTCTGAGTTTCATTGGCGCTTGTGCCTTTGCACAGTCCTGCAGTAAAACACGCGGCGGGTTGTTTTATTCCAGCATGTTTGTAGAATTCCCAAAACATTCTGTTTTGTCCACATTGGGGTTCACTTTCCCTGGTTTCCAGAAGATTTAGTCTGATTTAAGGTATTTTAACTGCATTAAAAGACCTGTGCAGATGTAAACTTGTTAATTAGGTCATCAACCACAGAAATATCTATTTAAGCAGGCAATTAAGTGATTATACATGAAAAAAACAACCCCGAAATTTGGCAGTAAAATAAAAACTTTTACCATGACATATTAATTGTTTTTTCTTTGACAAATAATATGCCATATTGTACTTTATATCACGTTTTTAGACTTTTTTTTTTTTTTTTGTTCATCAATGTCATGGGGTTATTTCCACCTTTTCAAAATCTGCAAATTTCTTGTCCGCTTAATCTCCAGCCTTTGAAATCCAAGTGAAAGAAGATAGAAATTGATAAAAATGCTAATCACCTTCAGTTATTATCACTGCCAAGGCCTCTGCGGTGGTCTAGCCTGTGCTTGATGGGTTTCTTTGTCCTGGATTTTTGCCTCTCAGGCTTTCCAAAGGTTTTCCTTTATTATTGTTGGAGTTTTTTTTTTTTTTTAAAGCGGAATTGCAGATGCGACTCAGGGCTGTGTTTGTGCTTAAAAAACACATTTTTACCCCACATTTTTGATGTTTTCAGTGGTGTAGCAAGAGCCAAGGAAGAATCCATGTGATTTTGGGGAAGCTCTGTTTAGCAGAGTGAAAATTTGTCTTTTGTCTTTTTGTTGGGTTCAGATGCCTTTGCCTTGGTGGACGAGTGCCCTCGATTTCTTTTGAATTTCTAAACAGGAAATATGTGATCAGTAACAGACTAAGACAACAATTCATGAACATCTACCAACAACTGAAGCATATCTCATTGTGTCGCCCTTCTAGGGATCTGGTTGATGTTTTTGAATCGTTTTGTGGGCCATCAGTGCTAAATATATGTGGCTGGCTCCTTCTGCATTCTGTGGTCACAAATAAGTGATGCAGGAGGGAAAAACAAACATCTGATAAGAACGACAAAATACGCTCTTTTGGTGAAGTATGACGTTCAGGCTGACATGATGAGTGTGTATAAACACAGAAAGCTGAAGAACATGACTTCTCATCCCAACTGTTGCCCGTGTCATCGTCCCTCTTGCGTCCGTGGGAGCGAGTGCCTCTCCATCCCGTCACCGCGGCTCTGGGCCAGTGGCTATTTGGCTGGGGAACATTATTTGGAATTCACACACATCTGAAGGGGACACGGCAGGGGCAATTTCTCAGCACTATGGGGGTGCTCTCAGTACTTGGGGAGGAGGGGGCGCGCGGGGGGTGGGTGGGGGGGTTGGCAGTTCTCAGAGGGAGCGCTTGGCAAATCATAGATTCAGTAGAAAGAAATGGCAGCAGAAGAACGTGTGTGAATGTTCTGATTGTTACTGACTCACAGCATAGCTTCTTTGGAGGGGGGTCTTTGAGAGCATGAGGGGGCAAAGGGCATCTCAGGCTGTCCCCCCTCTTTCTCTTCCCCTCTGTCTTGCTTATCTCTTTCTGTCTTTTCCTGGCAGAGCTGGATGTCGACTAGATCAGACGGGAGGAGAAAGAATTCTTTTTAGGATGGTGGGGGGCATTTTTCTGCAAGCACTGCTTGAAATTGTACAGACTCTTGTGGGGAAGGGAACAAGGGGGGGGGGGGCTACAATAGCTGCACAGTCTGACTGACAAAAGGATGTAATGTGGATGGGAGCTGTGAGGCGTGAATGAAATGCATGTGTCATGTGTCAGATATGTTCCAAGATAGAAAATGGAAGTCATTTAAATTTCTCTGCTGGTTTATTTCTGAGTATGACAGACTAAATTAGATCTAAAATCACAGCGCTGACCTTCTAACTGCTGCTTCTAACCAGAAATATTGCTCTGCATGTGTGTTTCACACATTCTGCTCAATCTTTACAACAAAATCCACATGCAGACACGCATAGATATGTATCTTATGTGTCTTGTCTGGACCGCTGTACTCTACTTTCCTCACGAAGCAGTCAGCCTGCTGCTGAGAGCCGCTACACAAATTATTACGAGGTCAAGAGACATGAACATAAACCCTTCCTGCTGCAGCCACCTTGCCCTGGCTCCCTGTTAGGGTTTCATATTGATTTTAAAATTTTAACGCCGACTTTCAATCTTTAAATAGCTTTGTGTGTAAATTACTGAGCTGTTAACCTGGAGCATGGTTGCACAGTCAGAGACAGACATGAAGTGGGTGACTTATAGCACCCTTCATGGTGGCAGATCCATCCCTGGATGTGACCTGGTCCCAGTCTGCTTGCTGCTGTTAATCATGCTACTGTAGGAAACACCCCTCTGCCTCATCAGAGGGTTGGAACTGATGAAGAGTGAGGTCAAATCATGGTTGCTTCCCTCTATGGCGTCTCCCTCTCACAGTCACCTTTGACCTTTGATGACCAAAATCACTTCACTTCTCTGTAAAACTGAAAAATTGAGGGAAAAGTGTAAATTTCAAGGCAGCTTACGTCACTAGATCAAACGTCACATTGCACAATCAAAAATGATAAAGGCAAAAAAGCAACACATAAGGGAGAACCGCATCCTGAAGAACGGGATAAAATAAGTTTAGCCCCGTTGACTCACAGCAAGTGTCTGCATGGGTATCCACCAAAGCGTGTCCAGCAGATACTCTAATCAGTGCCCCTGAGCAAGGCATTAGCTGCCCACTGCTCTGTAAAGGATGAGTGATAGACTTGGATAAATAGGATCTGCTTCCTCCTCCTCCTCAGAGTTCAGATCAAGGTGATTGACCCTGAGGAGGATGAACAGGAGAACGGAGATGAGAATGGATAAGTGGGGTGATGAGTAAGGAAGAGAAGTAAAGGAGGATGTGTGAAGAGAAGAGATGTAGGACGGCTGAGAGAAGCATCGCTGTGTCTTCCTGTAAGAATGAGCCCTCTGAACTGGATGACACATTCAGACAAAACAATGTGTGTCTTTGTAGTGTTAACATGGTGTGACCGTGTGTGTGTGTGTGTGTGTGTGTGTGTGTGTGTGTGTGTGTGTGTGTGAACCAGAGCGATATCATGAAAAAAATAAAAAGTGATGGTGTTTCGGGAATTTGGTACAATTCAAAACATCTCTCGTTTCCCGTTCAGATTCGGGTATGTACCAAACAACAACAGCATGCTCGAGTGATGTGGGTCTTGGTCGACTTCCAAGTAAGTTTGGCTGGATGTCTGTGGTGTGACAAACAAAGTATCTGTGAAACAGGTTTTGGCAGAAACAATGAACTGCTCTATGCTGCTGATACATTTGAATATGGAGAAACTCCATCAGATTGTGTGAAATAATCAAACATGGCTGCTGCAGGAGGTTCACCACACCTGGGATCCCGTGACACGGTCCTGTTGTTGGAGTGTGGATGACTGCAATTTTCAATTCACAAAAAAAAAAAAAAAGTTAAAGGTTAATCCTGAGTCAAAGTAGCATTTTGAATTAATTATTGTGGTACCGCAGAGACGTCCTGTCCACACATGCTCTACTACAGATTTGATAATGTGTCTTTGTTCGGTACAGATTCTCACTAAAGTCACACCATCATCCTTTTGATATTGTTTCAATGAAAGTGAGACAAATGATGTAATTCCTTCTAATACTACAAACTGTATTGTAATCAAAATATCTGTCATAATAATCACAATGGATATGATTTCAAAACCATGCTGCCCATAAAGAAGTTTGTGTGGTACTAATATTTTGTAGGCTACATACTGGAAAACCCATGTTAACGTTGTGAAAATTAAAAACAACAACAAAACAAAACATTTTGTTTTCGTTATTTTAGAATATTTGGAACAGCCCAGAAATAAAATTGTGGATTTATGGGCTAAAAACATAGAGATAATGACATTTTTAGTAAGTTTATTAGTGGTCATAAATTAGTTATTGTTTTTAGCTTAAATCAAAGTGTTTTGGGATTCCTGAGCATACGTACATAAAACGTCGTAGATTATAAAAAAATGACACGCCTGATGGCTATCAGCTGTGATTAGCTTCAAGCTAACTATATGTGGCTGGCTCTTACTGCATACCGGAGCCACAAACAATGGAAAAAGTCTCCCTGTGCGCTCAACACACCTGCTAGTGAGCTCGTAAAAGGCAACATACACTTTGGGCCAAGTAGCACCCTCTCACGTGATGTTAGCGTGTATGTTGTGCTCGTATGATCCAAACTAAAGTGGCAAAATGAGGCCGGAAAGACACTCCCGTGACCCACTGCATTGTCTCAGCAGCTCTCTGGGAGATTAAGCACACCCATAGACACTCAGTCAGAAGCGGTGGATGCATGTCACCCTGTGCCGGGATGCAAAGTCATTCTGAGACTCTTTTGAGTTATTCCACTGATGCAATGGAGGCTTTGTGTGTAACAGCAGACCGGATGCGGGCCTCTTGTGTCAGCCGATGCACCAGTCACAGGCTTATTCGTGGTTGTGTGTAGACTCTAGTTTCCTGACTGTATAGACTTGTATTCCACAAACATTTAGGATAAATAGCATAATCTCAAGTAATATTCTAAATAAATGAAGGTATTATATAAACCAATCATATCATGCCACTGTCTTCTTTTTCATATAATCATTATGACTTTTTCATACATATTTAATCGAGAAGAAATGAAAGTCGATTTACAGTTAATTACATTTGTCAGCTCATCACACAAAGAACAATGAAACAAAACACATTTAAATTTCATTTTCGCCCAAATTGGGAGAGCAGATTCTCATTCTTTTGATTTCCACTCATATTTCTCTTTCTTGGGCTGATGATGCAGAGTACATGTACTCGTAATTTTGTCGTCAAAAGTAGAAATACCACAGCATAAAATGCTGGATAGGTTTCAAAATAACTTTTAAGTGTCAAAAGGAAGTCATTGGTTGAGTTTGCGAACAGACATTTTTGGAGAGTTTTGCTGTTTTAACGGCGTCAGTCCCCATTAGCTTCAAGCTAAATATACATTGCTGGCTCTTTTTGCATTGTGGAGCCACACAGAAGTGATGCAGGAGGAAGCACAAGACGCCTATTTGTGAGTACTTGAAAGGCCAAGTACACTGTTCAGTGAAATACTGCTTGAAGCATAATCTCTTTTACCAAAAACGAAGCATATTCAACGGAAGAAAATCCAAGTCGACTGAAATTTGACCAACTTGTCTCCTGATCAATGAATCTGGAAGTCAAGGTCTTGCATAACATCTAGCACTTCACACTGCCTGAGTTTCTGACACATGATATTCATCCTCTGCCTCATAAAAACTGCTGTATTGACCCGAGTGAGAGTTCAGCCAGGAAGCAGTTGGAGAAGAAATGTTCTCTAACTTTGCAGATGTGTGTCACAACCGGCTCGCTCGTCCCCGCAGACAGCACCGCCATCCAGCCGGATCAGCAAAAATCAGCATCGTCTGATCCTAAGTTCTACTAGTGCAAGAGGAACAGCCAGATGTAGGATCAGTACTCGTCACAGTACTAACAGGAGCAGCATTGCAGCAGGCGTAGTTGCTGGTGTGGTTGCAGCAACGTTGAGATTTCCTGCGGGGATCAGCAGAGTATCACAATGGAGACAGAAACTGATGTGATTTCCGTCGGACAACCGCTGCAGCTAGACTGCAGGCAAACACGGCTCGTCTGGACAAACACCAACACGGCCCTTTAATAAGATCTCCAAACAAAGCGCGCCACCATATAGGCGCCCTTTCCACACCTCAATATTGCAGCTATGCTATGGACAGACTAGTGCATTAACCTCAGCCTTATTGAGCCCTCCTGTTCCACGGGCTGCTCCACGTGTTCAATCAATGTTGAACATATCCTGACCAGTGCGCCATTCATTACCAGACATTACAAGTAACGTTATACCTCAACTTTAAACATGGTCATCGACCTGGGGGCCAGTTAATGATAGAAAAATGATATCATTTGCAGCAATGTTCCACTGTAAGCTGACCCAGAAAACCACACGGGGGTCTCTTCATCTTGACCACGTCGGCTATCGATTTCCACTGAGGATAATGACTTTTTATGTCTGTAATATATGAGGGGATGTTTGATGTAGGCTGATCTGTTTGCTCACTATGGCCCACTTTCATTGCCACTGTCAGGGGAGTCATACTGTGGAAGCAATATATATCAGAAGACACTCTATGGACTTTGCTTAGCAGGTTTGCACCTTTCATTTTAGTGAACAGCTTATATATCTGAGTGCCGGCTCCTTGCAGACACAGTCGATACTGAATATTTCACTGGTTTGACTCACAATGCACAATTGATCCTGGACATGTATCTTGGTTAATCACATTGCATAAAACAAAAATGTACATTGTTTGTTTTGTTTTGTTTTGATTCAGCGTGATATCGAGAGTTCCTCTGATTAGGACGTGGAGAACAGCCGTGCTCGGAATGAGCTTTTCCTTGTTCTTACTGATTTAATCCTGCAGTCACAAGCTGCTTTTGCATCATCTTGAGAAAACGGAGCTAATATTCTCATGAATTCATTCATTTTTTTTCTAAAGAAAACAATTGCCATTTTTGTTCTTGATTTTTCTCAGGTTTAACTCTTTAGTTTGAGCAAGTGTCCTTTTTTTTTTCAAGATAAGATAAATGAACAAGTGAGCATAAAAAGCTAAGCTATGCTATCTATGGCTGTGTATATTTAAATGTGCAATCTCAAGATCACTAAGCACATTTTCTCATAACCATTTTTGGTAAATGGACTCAATTTTATACAGCGCTTTTCTACCTTAGCGGCACTCAAAGCGCTTTACAGTGTCGTCTCATTCACCGTTCACACACACACTCACACACTGATGGTGGAGGCTGCCATGCAAGGCGTCAGCCGACTCATCAGGAGCAACTATGGGTTCAGTATCTTGCTCAAGGACACTTGGACATGGTCACCGGGGTCGAGGATCGAACCAGCGAGCCCTCGGTTGCTAGACGGCCACTCTACCCCTGAGCCATGCCGCCCATTTTTATCATAATTATCTTGTTAAGATCATTTATCTTGACATAGAATAAAAAGATTCACACATTTTTTGGGTCTGTTTTTTCAAGATGAATTTATCTGGACTTTCTTGAGATTAACCCATTAGCTTGAGAAAACGGCCTTTTGTTTTTTATAAAGATAAGGTCAACAAACCTGTAATTATGAAAAGCAACCTTCGTTAATTCAAGATAACACAATAATTACTTTGTGATCTTGATATGATGACATTAAAAATTTGTAACAAGCGCAACCATTTACGAATTCTGTTGTGTGGCACATTCTTTCCTATCGTTGATAGATTCAACAACTTCCTTGCTGTATTTGGTGGAATCGTATTTTTCCACACAGAAGTTAACCATGCACTGAGAGGACGTAAACAGCAATAATTAGTTGTTTATTTTTCAAAAGAATGAAGTTTCACACTTACAGTAATGGTATTCTAACATCTTTAATCAGTTCTCCATTTCAAGGTAATGTGCTTTGATAACTCTTCTGAATTTATATATGAAACACTGTTGCTCGGATGAAATATTCGTGTAAAAAGCATTGGAATAACAAAATTACCTTCCATAAATTCAGACTTGACAAGAGGACAAAGTGAGTCACTCATTTACATAGCCAGTCAGAGTAATATCAGACATCAATAACAGGAGTGATCACTCTCGGGACGGAGGAGTTTTTTCCCCCGTCTTTTGTCTGGTTGCCATGGTTATGACCTTTGACATTGCCGGCTTGTAGTGCTGGATACCATTGTTTTAATTCACAGCAGCTAAAGGAAACTCAGATGAGTTAATGAACATTTTACCCAACAGAGTTCCTCTCGTCGGAACTGTGACACGGAACAGCTACTCTATGTTCAGGAAGTAATTACAGTGTGTGTGTGTGTGTGTGTGTGTGTATATTTATATATTTTTATATATATATATATATATATATATATATATACACATATATGTTTGGCAAGATTGTGATGTCCATCAGCATCCGTCAGGTCATGTGACCTTTTTAAAGGGCAGCGAGGAGGATGAGCTAAGAGAAATTAGCTCAGGCAGCATCTGGATAATGACCCTGCAGTCTGGCTCAGTAGCTTCACTCCAACAAGCCAGGCAACAAGAACACCCCCCCCCCCCCCCCCCCAGCCCTCCCCCTCAGGGTTAATGGACGCATGGATTTTTTCTTTTTTGATTCCAATTTATCTCATTCCTATTGGCATTACCCTTTTGCCTTCATGCTCCAACGGGGAGGGGGGGTGCCGGGCGAAACCCGAGACAGTAATGAGATTTTGCAGACGTTGCAGCATGTAGAATTTCTGATGATCATATTACATTTTGTCGATAACCAACAGAACATATTAAATCAGGCCTTCTTGGTGCAGCCCTGGATTGAGTGGCGTGATTACATATTGCGTCTGACCCACTTTTTTATGTGCTTTGTTAAAGTGGAGATGTACACTTTTGACCCTTTTCTTCTCCAATCAACCCCACGAGATTAGATTGTCAGTTAAGTATCTCTCAGAAATATAATCTCATCTGTGAGCGCAATATGGCCGAAGACAGTGAAGCATATGACAGAAACGTTTGAATCAAGGGAATCTAAAAAGAAGCCTCTTTTTTGTTTTTAATCTTCCTGTTTTTATTGTCTTTCCTCTGGACCATGATGACAACTCCACTTTCTGTTTGTCCAACAAAATGCGTTTTAAAATAACAACAACAACCAAGGCTGAGATAAATAGGCTACCTCAGGCTCCGCGTATTCATCCAAAGTTGCCAGAGAAACATTTGAATTTATTTTGTTTTGAATTGATAATGGGATACAGAGTACAAAGCATATTCATATCCAGTCAAATAGCAACATTCTGATCGATATACCAGCCTTTTGTGTCTATGGAAGACTGTTATTGAGGCCATTATTCATATAATAATGATAAAAAAGGACAGTTATGTTAAATTTGAAATACCATGTTGAGAATCAGCTCAGCTCATCTGGTCCATGAGGAAGACTGACAGCCACTGCTCTCCAAGACCGGCCCTGTGTTTTTTGCCTTTCAGTTTCTCGAAAACAGGTGTTTTTTTTCCCCCCCTCCTGTCTTACAACTTGGTGACTCCAAAATGCAGAAAAAGCCCAGCACGTATAATTTGCTTTAAGCAAATGGTGATTGATGGCTAATAATATCAAAACTTTACAAAAACATTTTCTGAATAACGTAAAAAAATCAATGGAAATGTAAAAAACATCTACAACCTCTAGAGCTCATTGTTTGGTATCAACAGTGTCTTTAAAACTTTGATTTGAGGTGAAATAATAAAGCCCTATTTGTTACTCTTGATTTTATGCCTTCTACATGGTGAGAATATTAAATCTATAGCATGAAAATGTCTTCTGCTATCCATCTGTTCATGTGTTTGCTTTTATACGGTTGCTGTGTAACAAACACATGGCTCCTCCTGCAGCTCAGCAGTTGCATAATTAGCTCAGAATCAGATCGACACCATTACAGCATGTTGCTCGCACTTGACATTACAGTAACCTCGAGCAGGCCAAGCCAGCCACTGAACCGAAAAGAACAGGAGACGAAAAAAATGAATATAAGGACTGAAAGTGGGTCAAGTGGAGCCTGCCGGGGGGGGAAGGCATCGAGCAGGACTCCAGATGCGAGGGGATGGGGGGTGTGGGGTGTGGGGGAGCTTCCTTACAGGCGAGGGTTGACCCTGCAGTATGTAGCCCCAATGAAAACCATGTGTAGCCTGCGGACAAGGTTCACTCCCAGAACCAGATGTGCAGTGGCTCAGGTGTCACTGGCTGTGTGATCGATGTCGCCGTCACTCTGACTGACTGAGTCCCATCTCTCTCGCTGCCTCGAAGCCAAAGCCAGATTCCTGTACAACTGCTTCGACAAAGTCGGCGAGTAACGAGTGTTTTCAGTGTTGACATCCTTCCACAACCAATAAAAGAAAACCCTCAGGGTTCCTGCAAAGCCTTGAAAGTTTGGAAGATGCTTAATTGATCCATTATGTTCTCAGGGTTAGGAACATGCTTGAAATAAGAAAAGGCCTGGTAGGGTTCCATCAACACAATCAGGACCAAAAATCTTTCATTTCGAAATTTGAAATGGGGGGGGGGGGGGGATCCTGTTGTAACACGCTCACTGGGACTGAAAAAAATATGTCTGTTTTTCTGAAGATGAAAGGGAGCAGAGCCAAAATTATACTTACTTTGTGAGAACTTGTCTGGTAGATACGTTTCTTTTTGTCAGGTGAATGCAACACCCTTCTGTAGAAAGGCATTGCAATTATTATTATTATTATTATTATTATTATTTTATTAATAATCTTAAATAATGAGCTAAGAATGAGGATATTCCAGTTTATTACCTGAGTCACGTCTCAGTTCCACACAGTAAAGATCAGTGGAGGAGTTCAGCGTGAGGGAAGGAGGTTAACTACAATAGCAGCTTAGTTCTGATAAAAGTCAAAGACAAAACCGATACTTCAGATCTGTAACGACCTGAAGCTGACAGGTAACTGATCTTCAAAAGGAATATCCAGCAGCAAAGCATGACGGATTATTGCTGCGTGGCTCAGGGTCATTAGTCCTGTAATTTGACTACGTGATGGATATGGAACGTGTTTATTACTGGGGCCTCTGCCAGCCTGCAAATGTTATGTAACTTTCGGCCATCTATCTTTTGGTTTATTTAATAGTCGTTTGGGATGTTTCAAGTCATTACCTCTCAAGTCCCATAAACCTTTATATCACACTCATAAACCCCACAGACATCAGTGTTTGGGAGGGGTCACTTATACCGGGCAAGTATTTGTTGTGTCTTGCCACCCTTTTCTACATTTTTATCTCTCTATACTGGAGTATTTCTTCTTTATCTTGTCGGTTTTTGTAGCTCTACTAAAAACACAGGCAAGAAAAGAGTGATACCCCGTGAGTGATGTCACAGCGGGTGTTTTCCATTAGCTCTCAACCCAAAACATCTGCAGTTACATCACTTATGGAGGTTTGGCCCGATTTTTCCAACATACTAGAAACTTTCAGCCATAAGAAAACCGACCATCATCAGTTTTCCACCTTGTTATTCACTGCTGAATAAACCTCTCTGGCAAGAAAAGAAGTTTGTCAGCTACAATTTAAAGTGGGTGTTTTAACAATGGCTGCATCGTTCATGCTACATTTTTTTTGGCTTGTGCTTCCCAGGGATTACTTGTCTGTTAAACACTGCGTGGGACTGTCATTCCGCTGGATAAACTGTAGGATTTTGACATTAGCTATGCTTTGTTTGTGGTGGCTGTGGCTTTTATGCTGACTGTGCAGCTCTTCGTCTCTTAGCCCCAACAAGCCAGAAACATCAACCACATTGCAAGCCACATGGCAAGTTTCTGTCAAAGAGGGACCAGGGTTTGGATTTTTGGAAATCAGCGACTATGGAGGCTTTATTTGCCATCGCCGTGAGAGGATGTTGTGTTATAATGGGTTCAAGTGGTTACGTTCAGATTTGCCACAATTACCTGGATTTGTTTAGCTTTAAAAATAACAAAGCTATCATGGAATCTCCAGTCTACGGCCATTTTCATGTTAGTTTTAAAATCAGTTCAGATATTTGAATGCAGTTTTTCTTCCTGCTAGGGTTGCACTGCTTGTTTGTTTTTAGGCTGACTGTGTGTCCAAAGTCCTTTCTGAGTGAAATGGCGTAGGTGCTACAGAGACGCCTGTCAACATGTCCTCGTCTACAGATGTAAGGAAACATTTATTTACAGAAATTGCCACAAAATCATACCATAGTCATTGAAATGGGGATTTCACGGGAAATTAGAATGATACAAATATTAAGATTCCTCTAATATTGCAGATCACTTTGCAGTGGCTAAATCGTGCAGCCCTACCTCGAATATTTCTAAGCAGTGTTACTGGGGTGGATGTTACTGGACCGCTGGTCAGACTGGCCCATTGCAGCTGTGTTTATTCTGTTTCATTCTTGACGTTTTGTTAAGAAACATCCTTGTGGCCAGGATCAGGCAACATGCTCACCAGCAGGAAGGACCTGACTCCACCTGAGTTTCGTTTTTTTTTTTTTTTTTTCCCTTTCCCAGCTGAAAATGCCAGCCAGTCTTTTGAAAGCGCCCAGCTGTGAGCATTCGATAGCGCTTTGGAGGCGCTGCGTTTCTTTTAGCTGAGACGCTTTGGTTGCTATGATTTGGGAAATCTGTGGAGGTAAAAATGTCAACACAAGTTGGAGTACTTCCCCTGGCTCTGGATGAAATAAAGGCTGAGCGGGAACAGGAGAGAGGACAGACCCGCAGGTATCTGTGGACTGATGAGATTTTGTGGCCGTGGAATAGTTTTGGCGAGTACAATTGTCTGGTTCAAGAGCTCCTCAAATTGTTATTCGGCGTGTGTACTTGTAAGATGTGACGGTTCGTCTTCAGTCCCTTCTCCTCTGGGATTTCGTGTTGCTGGGTAAAAATTTACAGTGATGAGTTCAACATTTCACCCAGTGATAATCATTTCTCGACAAGCAGGAATAAACTGTAAAAAAAAATTACATTTACGGTGGACACAGTCACCAGGGACAAGTGGGGATTCTAGCAGTTTTATTCGTTCTTGATAATGCACAGCTATAAACTGCACTCGTGTATATTTTCGGGCTTCTTCAGTGTTGTGGTAGTATGCTCAGAGAGGCCGGCTGTTCTGCTGATGTGTTTATAACTTCATAGACGCCCTCTCGAGGAACGCAACATGCACGCCCGTGATTATTGAAGCATTTTATGACTGCTACTCTAAAGTTTCAAGGTTAGCATGATCTGGTGTCCTGCTGGTCACTTGCTCTTAAAATAGCTCTGAGTTACAGTGGCCTGGAGTACACATCCATTAGGCTGTTAATTGCTGGTATTAAGGGTTGGTGTGTGTCGCTGGAGCGGCGGTGATGGAGTATCCGCAGGTCTGTTGTGGTGAGCCGGTCTGACTAAAAAGGCCAGGGCCATTTTTTTAGTCCCAGCCCCACTTTCCATTTTCTTCACATCCCTGCAACTCCCAGTACCACAGGAGTCAGGACCGCTTTGGAAATAAGAAGAGGGAAGAGCGATGTAAGCAAATGTACAGTGAAATGGGGGAGTTTGGGATGGCGACGGACGGACAGACATGAAAAATATTTGGAGAAAAATGGAGATTTTATTCAAAGGAGACATGAAAGCACATTCTTTAGCATGAAAATTGATCTGGTCTGCTATGCTTCTTTAATGTTGTGTCAAAATGAAAGAAACTGGGCAATGGAGACGGAGATGGAAGATAGTACATATGAAAATCAACGGCCAGAAAATATATTAGCTCCGTCTCCGGTGCCAGGCCGACTGGAGCGCCAGGATGGATTCCTCTGAGCTGTAAATTGAGCTTTTATTTTGAATCCTGTTGCAGAAAGAACTGCATATTGAAAATCGGTCCTATAGGGAACTGATTAAACGCCAGTAGGGTAATTATGCCACAGCCGATACTACTGTGGTCCATTTCCCCCCCACCCATACTTCACCTAAATGCATTTCATTCTTTTCCGTATGTGATGCACATAATAACAGCTGCTAGATCTTTTGATTCTTTGTTTACACTGCTAACTCTCATTCTCACGAGTGTTTTCATGCAAGTTTTGTCCACTTGGAATTTGCAGTGAAGAGTGGTGTAGTGTGTACTCCCAGTTTGTGAGTCATCTACTGAAGCCAGACATTCAGTGTCTACTCCCAGTCCTTTCATATTTTGTTGTGATTGTGAAAGTCGTCTCGTGTGTCCAAAGCTTAAATGGTGATATGATGTAATATCACCCTGGAAACCCTTTTGGTGTCTGAAATGGCTTGATTTTGTTGGTATCACGTGGAACAGATATCAAGCAACAGTTTTTATCTTTTTCTGTAATTTTATACCAGCATGTAAACAAATGCAACTACATTAAAAGAACATGTTTAATTCTAGTGGACCTTTAAGTAAAGAGTAGCAAACACGATTGCTGTTGTAAGCCAATTGTGTCTCACCGTCATTTGGCTCTTTGCCCCCCATTGTTCACCAGCCAAGTTATTTAAACACAACAGCAGATCTGCTTTGGGAAGCCAAAACCACACAAATACAGAACCGTTATGGCTCTTGTTCTCCCTCACATCATCTTTCTCTTTCTTTTTTGTCTTATTTGCCCAATCACACCCTCAGATTTTCAGATTGTCCTCCTTTGCTAATCTCTTTCCCTAAGACCTGTAGGAGTGGAAATTTTCTTTTGGGGACATGGGTCAGACGGGCATGTACCAGAGTGTGTGTGTGTGTGTACTGTATATGCCCTGTTACATAATACACCTCCAGCAGGTTAGAACAGTGCAGGGATGAACTGGCTTCAAACATGACACCTTTTGGCAGAGCTCCAATCACACAAGCACAGACACGCCTTTGCACCTTCCCCTTTGGCTCTCAATCCCAAATACCACCTCTATCACCTCTTCACTGGCACAGAAACTAACTCACACCCCCCTCTTGCTCCTCGTAGGCAAGAAAAACATGTCAAGAGCTCCTCTAGAAATATGGAAAATGAGGGCAGGAATCTGATCTCACAGTTTGTCATGCAGGATGTCAAAGCGTTTGTTCGGTTGCCAACTGCTGACTGGGGCATGACCTTATACTGCACGTCATACTGGATGTTCGATCCCTGCAGCCATTAGACCATTAGCCTTTTCAGCTTCATTAAAGAAGGTTTTCTTTTTCCATTATTAAACACGGCTATTTTTTTTAGAATTTCTTTTTGCCCCTGATAGAAATACGTGGTCAATAGTCCAATAAACCTTCTAAGTGAAAGGACCAATCTTTAATCTCTGCACTCAAGACCAACTCTGAAAGGTTGCAGCATGCCTGGCACACACTAAAGGATTCTCTGTCTTTGATCTCTCTCATTTCGGTTCAGATTAAGGACGGAACTGAAATTATATTAATTATTTGATAGTAAGAACTTGCACATCAGATGAATCAGTCAAGTGGAAGAGAGAATCAGACTCCAAACCGTCCCCATCATCCGCCAGCGTTGATCCCGTTGTAGCTGACACCGCTGTCCCAGAGATACAACAGTCTTTTGATCTTACTATGGCCAAGGTTCAGTTAGGTTTAGGCGAAAACACAACTTTGTGTTCCAGAGACATGGCGATTTGGGTTTATCTTTACTTTTCTTTGGTCAGACATTCCTGGTCATGGTTACAGTAATAACCACTTGGTTAGGGAATGACTACGGAGAAGAAATCATTGTTGACTGTTGGTAGGAAGCAGGAAAACTGTGGTCTCCAATGTTTTACTAACCCGTCCAACGACACAATTCTATGATATTGTAAAGAAGAAGAATGTCACGCGCTTTCCTCCTTTGTTCCAGACTGTCTAGTTGATATTTACACGGCAGTTAGAGGGTCTTGTCTCTTGAATGTTAGCAGATGTTGTTCTGGGGCCTTTGCCTAAAGGACAGATGCACTTATTTGAAGTCACTCTGTCTTTTTGTACTTTTGCTCAAGGCATTTTTTTCCTTGTTTTTCTCAAGTTCTCTTTAGCTCCAATTAATGAAAACCTTATGTATATGACTTATACTTGAGATGATAGTGTGTGCTTACATCTTTTCAACATTGCAAGAGTCAAAGGAATGCCGCTTGTGCAGGAAACTACTGAGTCACCAGAACAAAATGTTGGCATTGTGGAGTTGCTGCTGTGTCACGTAACCGGTTGAATCAAAATTTGCAGACGACATGCAAAAACACCACTTTCCAAAAGAAAAGTCATTCTTGGAAACTGAGGTTTTATAAAGAATAAGTGCTACGGTGAAGGTCTGGTAGGGGTTAGGCAAAATAACGTCATATATTAGGTTTAGTTGGGCTCAAAGTTGAGTGTTTGTTGAACCCATTCACCAGCCCAACCTGCCTCACACTGGAAGATATTGATGGAATCCCATCACCCCTTTGGCTCCTGTCAGAAATGTTGATATGAAATATAACTGTGGTCGAGAAACATTAAGACTGTATGTATTTGTGGTTTGCACGGATGTTCGTATAATGCCAGTGTTTTATTGCATCAGCTGGGCTGCACAAACCCTGCTCAGTGGAGGAAAGCTTTCTGGAGCGCTAAATTCATCCCTTTAAACATCTTGAATGGAAACTGTGAGCCAAGTTCTATCATGCAATCATGCAGCATCAGTGAATAACCTTAATATTCTTGTACAGCTC
Organism: Aulostomus chinensis; assembly: GCF_037954235.1. NCBI lineage: Eukaryota > Metazoa > Chordata > Actinopteri > Syngnathiformes > Aulostomidae > Aulostomus > Aulostomus chinensis. The sequence goes on from NC_141324.1 coordinate 29,034,356, forward strand.
TGTTTCCTGGGAATTGTGTTCAAATTGGATGATACCATCAGCATTCAGTGGTACAGGGAGTGAGCTGCCCTTTATGTTGAAAGGTGGATACTAAAAGACCTGTAATTAATATCCTCCATTTTTAAAAATATCCTTGATCTTTCCCTTATCCTTGGCATTTTAGATGCCTGCCTCTCACCACATAAAACTATCAGTGTCCAAACCGTAATCCTTCCCTGATCTTAACCGCTGTGTAGTTGGCATTCACTGAGAATATTATCCAATATCAACATTCTGCCTGGAAATAAGGCTGTCTTGGGAGCAAATCCCCTCAGCTGGAAGTTTTGCAAAGAAGAGTCCCACAAGAGTGGAGCAACACTTTCTCCACCTTGAACATTAAAAGTAGGGGATGATTGTGTTTGGAGGAATGTCACAGTTGGAGTATTCAACAGCAGCTTGAACTCACGGAGAGCTGACGCAGCAGAAGATTCTAGTAAGCGTACAAAAGCGCTGATAGAACACATGTCTCCACCAAGGAGGCTACGTGGTAACAGAATATACTTGTTTCCCTAATTAAGATACACAGCATTCGAACCATTTTACCACTTTATCAAAAATGATTGCTATGGACCACACAGTCACGATGATTTCTGGAAGTTGAAGCATTCTTTTAACCGTCTCACGTGGACTTGAGGTATTTGATTGGAGCCTCTGATGTGAATATGTGAAATGTAATTGCTACATGCTGCCAGTGGCCTTGTACCGGGGGTTCAGAATTTGCTGGACCTGCATAGCTGTAACTCAGCCTTCAAAAGCAGCAGCACCTGTGGTCAGGGTCTCCAGGTAACGCAGGTTATGCCTGTCCTGCACGGCAAGGCAGTAATACTCCCTCTCCTGGCTGTCTGCAGTATATGTACCGTAGTTAGCTTGCTGTGCTAACAGTTGTTTCGACTCCTGTTCGTCTTTTATTTCTACATGCAACAAAAACATTTATTCAGAAACTCTTCTTGGATTTATCCATGGTTGGGCAACTGGGGATAGAAAAGTTCAATAAATTGCGTGCCGGCGGGTGACGCACATCCGTGATTGTAATGAATGTTTTGTGCGACAAGAAATTGTACGTACTTTATTTTGATGCTACAAGATCACCATAATCTTTCAGTATTACATAAAAAAAACCTGACAAATTAGAATAAAATAAATTGAAATCAAATACTCATTATTTACTCTCCAAAGCCACAGGGAGACGCAGCAGAGGGACCCAAAAGCCGCATGCGGCTCTGGAGCCGTGGGTTGCCGAGCCGTGGTGTAGATGCTACCTGCTGACAAGACAAAAAAACCCCAAACATGTATTTTATGATATTGTTTACCCCTGACCACAGTTATGGAAGATTTATTGAAAGCAGGAGTCCATCTCTATTTGTCCAACTTTCCCTCAAGTTCTGCTGAGTCTTCCATGGTTCACATTCCAGGAGAAAGCCAGGTGTATTTTTCTAAGCTACGAGTGGAGGTGGGGGGGGGGGGGGGGGTGCTTGACAGCACATTTTTAGTCATCAGTTGCACATTCTTTTTTTTTTTATCCCCAACATGTGCTTTAGTTGCATAATGCACCATCTCAAATGAAAACACAATTTGCTTTGCAGTGTTGATTTAAAGTGCGAATATGGAAAACATATGGTGATGTTGAAAGCCACTGTGCTTCTGCTCTTGCTTGTTGGGTCCCATCTTTCGTGAGCGAAGCACAGATGGGACTTCAGAGCGGCGGCATTCGGCAGCTGCTTGCATGCAGGCGAGCAGAAAGAGGGCGTCGTCAGAGGAGGCCCACAGCTGAGGAGCTGGTGGAGATGAACGCCACCGTCAAGCTGTCGGCTAACGAGACGCAGAAATTTACATGTGAGGCATTTAGCTGACAGTTTTACCCAGAGACACATCCGGGGAGGACCTTGGTTTCTCAGTCTAAGACTCCCCGTGGCTTCTAAAGCAGCAGACTGGCTGTTGTAAGAGACACTAAACTTATGACCTCCTGAGGTGCTAAAAGTACACACGTTCATTACTGAAGTAGAACTACAGATATGTGTTTAAATAAGATCTGTGAAAGGGTTGAATCAGTACTTCTCCTTTTAACTTAAGTACAAATAAAGTAGTACAGGCTCTTAAAGCTGACGGCATCACATCCTTCTCTACATCAGACCCTCGTCTCTCTGCAGTTGTCTGGCTTGATGTCTTCTCCTTCCTCTTTTATTCATTTTGGTATGTGGGGACCAAAGTTTATGCACATTGGTGCCACCTGCATCGGAGAGAGAACAAGTTATCTGCCCTTTTAATGTCATGCATCAGCTCAAGAGATGGTACCAGTTCATCAAAAACTGAACTGTTCAGTGCACATGTAAACTGTTCAATATGCAGGATTTTGTTGTTGTTGGTTTGTTCCACGTGGAAACAAAAGTTAATTTAAATCATGTGTCTCTGCTGCCCACACAACCCCCCACACAATACACTGTTGATGTTGGGTTATGAGGCCGTATAGCGTAGCTGATATGTGGTATTTCTGGAGTGTTATAAAAAAAATAGACTAACCAAAGTGAAAACTGTGACTCTAGAAAATATAACACAAACAAAAAATATAAGAAGGAAGTACAGATATTTTTGTTAATATGTAGGGAGTAAAAGTAAAAAGTTGTCTGAAAAATAAAGTACAGATACCCTGGGATATACCTGTATGTACCTGTACCTATGTGCAGTAACAAAGTATTTGTACTTCTATTGGGACGGTGACCTCACAGATGCAGGGAAAGTCCCTCCCCACCTTCCCACTGTTCTGCCGGCGCAGCCGTACAGACCTTGAAATGTGGTTTTGGAGAACATGAGACCCGATGTACCGAAACACACCTGGATGTTTTAGAATGTGCACTGCCACTGACGCTCTAGTTATGATACCTGAGTAATTGGTGACCCCTCGACCCCCGCACGGACAAACAGCGCCTGCTCTTTGAAACACCAACTTCAAAGCTAATCCGCATCTGTTAAGGTGTGAATTATGTGGACCTGCAAGCCCCCCCCCCCAACCAGCCCTCCTGCTTCTACAGTGGCGACGGCGACGGCAGGGTGCCTCCAACCAGATGTTGGCAAGCCCAAACGCCAGAGGTCAGAGGTCGTGGCCTAATGCTGGGGGTTGAGGGGGAGGAACGTGACGGCCATTGAACCAGACCATGTAGCACTTCATCAGCTGGAGATAAACAGACAGTCCCCCCGCCTCTGACCTTGTGTGGGTTGAATTATGCCGCCATGATGGAGGTCTGCTAATTGAATTCTGCCACCACTAATAAATAACAGGTGATGGATATTTTTAGAAGGTCATTTGTTCACAGGTACAATTTCACTGATTTGTTTTTACACAACCTTTTCTTTATTTTCATGGAATGATCTCCATCTTTTCATCTTTTTCCGAGGTAATCTGGTTTAAATTATAAAACAACATTCTGTGTCATGGACAAAGGAGCGTCCGTGAGCTAACAGATGATGCACACCAGCTCACTCTGGAACACACATCAGAACCTGATGCCAGCAAGTAGAAGGTGTTTACATTCCTCTGTGTTCAAGCCAATCTGAAGATTCCATGCCGGCTTGGTGACATTAATCCAGCCGCAAAAGAAGATATGCAGGAACATTGAGAAGACTTTCAGATATTTGACAGAATACATCAAATAACACCTACCTGCCAGAGGATTAACTGGATCGGGAAGAAAATCTAACCAGCAATAAAAATGATACATATTATACATACCTCTGCTAAACTGTTTATGTAATCAAATACTTAAAGAAATTAAATGAATAATGTGGCCGTGCAAGCAGCAATTAGGGGGCGGAGCAGTCCGGCAGGGCTCTGTCACCACGGCAACGTGATCTGATTGTGTTAAAAGGAGGCCCTGAGTTCATGTACCATATTTGGTGTCACTCCATCAAAGAGTTGATGTCATGTGACCTCATCCTCTGTTTAGCGGCTGAATTCCACTGACAAATAAATAAATCTGTCTGGTGAGCTTTTAAAGGTTTGGTCTGAGAGCAGAGGACGACTGGACAAAGTTTGCCACCGGAGGCAAATGTTTTAAACTTTACACAGAAGTCCAATATGGCCGATATCGACTTGTATTGTGTTGAACGCTCATCGAGGATCGAAAATCACCCTCATCAGTGACAAGTCACGTCAGTAGCTAATCTGAAATCCTCAAAATGGATGACATAGTGCGATTAATTTTGAAACATGATGATTTAAAACTGGATTCCTGAACAAACGTTCCTGTGGTGATCAGATTAAAGGTGCAGCAGAGGAGAGAGGACATAGTGGAAGATTGTCTTTCTTTTTTTTGTCGTCAGGTTGGGGGGGGTGGTCTGAGAAAGAATTTGGATGCCTTTTACTCCCTATGAATTCTTTTGGATCTGAATTTCTTCTTATATAACTGACAGCTCCTTCCAATCACTCCCACAGATGCTCCTCCTTCATTGCCCCTGCAGTTCAGAATAACGTATATACACCAACGTGCGGGCCTGCCTGTGCTGATTTATAGCTGTTTACATATGTATGTCAGCAAGTGTGTCTGCTAATACGCGTGTGTGTGTGTGTGTGTGTGAGAGAGAGAGTATCTGTTTTCATTCCTCCATATTGCCAGTGTCACACGCACAGACGAGCAGATCTAACTACAAGATGTAGGATTTCTTTGCAATTTGTTTTGCCATTTACGCGACTATCTGATCCTTCCGTAGGTGTCATAATCCAGAGCCGGCGCGCTCATCCATCTAAGCACTCCATTCGGCCCAACTACATTACTATTCATCATCAGTATTCACACCTGTCCAAATCCATAACCTCATTGCCTGGAGGGAGGATAGAGTGAGGAAAAAAAAGAAGTCATCGCCATCTCGCAGAGAAGGGAAGAATCCAATTCCCCTCTGCCTGCGTTTCCAACATGCATTTGTCATACATCAACCAGACAAGTGAACTCCCTCTTCTCCTTGCACGCAGCTCTTTCTGACCCGCCGAGCTTTTCCCTGACTCATAAAGAGAGCTAAATGAAAACCATCCCCAGGCCCCCCAACCCCACTCCTGTCGCTCTTGTCTCCCTGCAACTGAAACTCATTTCCTCTGTGCAGTGTATCAGTGGAAAAAACTACACACGATATCCAAGTCAGGAAGGCCTGGCCGACACTCGCCATTTGGCTCAGACAAATAGTGTACATTTCTGAAAGGAATTCCCTGAATGTGGGAGTGGACCTGCAGATGTTTGAGAGCTGTCACACCCCCAACCCCCCCACCCGACTCCCAAATGCCCCTCCATCCCTCCACCCGTGTTTCATTCGCCTTGTGTTTTGTGTTGTGAATTCACAAACAGATGCAAGGAGGCACACATGCACAACAGCTGGGCATGTGCACTTGGACTTAACTTGCACACATACATTTACACACTAGTCATAGATGTAGTCAGTGTGTGTGTGTGTGTGTGTGTGTGTGTGTGTGTGTGTGTGTGTGTGTGTGTGTGTGTGTGTGTGCGCGCGCGTGCGCGCGCATCTCACACAGGTAAACTCATTTCCTTTCTGCTGCAAGTCTGTCACAAATACACACAAAAAGTGGCATACACACACACACACACACACACACACAAACATCCACAGGAATACAACCCACAAGTCCTGTCCGCCTACGCAAACCTCCTCCCCCCACACACAAACACACAGAGACCTCTGCTGTGCATACATACGCCCACAAATGCTGACACATGTACACACTCAAACACGCAAAAACTGCTTCCCTACTTGTTGTTGCATAGCTGATGCGCGCGCGCGCACACACACACACACACACACACACACACACACACACACACACACACACACACGCCTGCGCGCCTGCCTGGACCCTCTGTTTTTCCATTACAGATCCTGGCAGCAGAACAGTTCCCCAAGAAACATTAGCAGCGTTGGGAGACAGAGCTGATTTGAGCCGCCATTTTCATGAAAAGTCAGATCTCATGCGCACACACACACATACACACACACACACACACACACACACACACACACACACACAAAACTAGTTACTCAAAATTCAGGCTGAATGAAATGCAAATGTTTGTGTCCTCATCACATTTAAACTGAAGAATATGAATGTGATCAAGCTTCAGTGTCTCCTCACATTCATGTGGTTGTGGTGTCAATCACTGTGTTGTCACACATCAGTTATAGCCAACAATTCCTTGATTTTTTTCCAACTGGCCTAGATACTCATGCAGGGGATATTAAATTTCACACAATTTGTAACATTTCTATGGACTCGCATATTTAACAAAATATAATTTGACCACTTAATTTGTTAATACATAGTTGGTGTATATGTGGGAAACAAATTATCTGGAGAAATGGTAATTGAAAAGTTTCAGGTTTAAATGAAAAGTGCATGTAGGAATATTGAATATTTTTATATATCCTATGCCTCCGTGTTGTGTGACTGTCACAGTGACCTTAGGTGACCTGTGAGTGTTCGTACTATATTTGAAAAAGTGTTCCAGATATTATGTTTATGTAGGGTGACACCAGCCTTGACCTTTGACCACTGAAACCTTCCCACTTCATCCTTGAGTCCCAGTGGATGTTTATGGTAAATATAGAGAATTCCCTCAGGGCGTCTCTGAAATATTGAGTTGACAAAACGCATTTGTTGTACAGTAACCCTGAAAACACAGCAGCTGAAGCTGTCGCAGAGACACACTGCATACTGTCTGGAGTGAGTGAACCAGGCCTGCTGCAGCCTGGACTACCTGTATGTCTGTGTCCATAACACAGTGAGAAAACTAATGCCACCACAAACACATGAGCGAGCAACAAGATGCGAGAGTACACACATGCTGGAACACGCTAGCTGGGTTTGCACGGACCCTCGTCCTCCAGTAATAGTCCGACTAATAGCAGTCATGATAAACAACCCTCTCAGATTGTTTATGCATCATAATGGGATTATTGGTCAATGTATAAAAGCGGTACAGATGGATGGATTGTTACATCTCCTCTCTGCTGGGTTTCAGCCGCTCTGGAGATAAAGAGTTGATGTAACTCGATCACTGTTTAATCATCTGAATTTACAGCGTCATTTTCGGTGAGGTGTCGGAGAGACATACATTTGTTTCGGGGTTGATGAGGAAAACAAACATGGACGGCAGGCAGACGCTCAACGCGATTCAGTTTATGGTGATACTAGACTGAGTGTCTGCGTAGCCAGATGTGCTTAGACCCATGCAGCTGCATCCAGTCAGCATGGTCGTAAATCGTAGGCTGCATTTAGACAGCCGCATAGGAGGAGGCAGAGGACGGGGGCGCACCAGGCAGCAGAAATCATATCGAAAGTGTGTCTTAAAGCAAATAATGTGCAATCAATACTTTTAACGCTTTATAAAATGGCCAATTTACAACTTGTGAATATAAGCACAAATGTCAGCTGTGTTCACTCTTCAAACTAGAATAATTATCACCATCATTACCATCAGGGAGAAATTCTAGCTTTGATTGTTTTGATTCCTCATTAGCAGGTATTTATTTCAAATGCACTGCCTCTGCATCCCTTCCCTGAATATTCGCTGCTCCATATGGGAGCACCATGGCATCCAGGGCTGCCTCCGCAGACAGCTTCTCCATGGTGATGGGGGGTAATGAGTAAGCGTGCCACAGCACAATCAGCGGCTAGCTCATTAGCACATATTTATAAACCCGACCCAGTGGCAGCACACTGTTAAACCGCCCAGGCTGGCAGAACCTGGTCCATGGCAGGGGCTGAAAGAAAGAGAGGACGAGGAAAAAAGTATCAGAGTTACAGGCCCTGTCCAAGCCGGCATCCAATAATGAACAGATTGCTATGGGAACAAGGTCATTCGTGTTATTGCCTTTCTCAACAAACAACGGACGTGCAGAATCACGGCTAATCATTTCTAAAAAACTTTGCAATGGTCTCTTTCCACTTATTTCCAAACTTTGTTTTTGTTATTGCTATAAATATAATATTCCTTGGAGTTTATATAACATAGAAAGATGGAATTGAGCCTCTATATCTGTTTCCACATTCTATCTTCATTAAACACAACATACAATGAAGCGGAGGAGCATTGAGCCATCCGTTCTCTATCGAGAATAAAAACTGTGTACTGTGTTTACTGATTATATGAGGGTTTATGCCTCGTCGCAGGCCCTGAGTTGTCTTGATGTCTCCCGAACACCTGGAGGGACTTCGGCTGAAACATCCACTGGGATTCAAGGATGAACTGAAAAGATTTGATGGTCAAAGGTAGAAAAAAACCCACGACATCTCAGGAACTCCGAGGTGAAATGTCTTAGAGTATAAAACATCGCAGACACCTGTGATGCAGTACTTTTTCCTTTCAAGTAAATGAAGTACATTTGAGTTGACACCCGTTTGTCAATTGTCATTTTTCTACAATTTAATAATTCCAGCTGACGACATTGGTGTGTGGACATCCTGCCCGGATAGTTTATGGTTTCCATTACACGCTGATAGAAATAATAATACATTATACACTGGTTTGATTTCGTATTCTGGAAGCAAGTATTTGGGAAGATTTCCTGTTCCAACCTGACTATTCTGTACTGCATTTCCCCTCGTTTTCCTACCCAAGTGTACATTTGGCGCTTTCACACTGGCCACTGAGCCGTTAATTTGCCCGTCTTTTTTGCGGTTTGGTCCGAGGTTTCAGACAGAGTGAGGGAAATTGAGGGTTGGCTGGTTCTAAATAAAGATAAAAACCTCCCAGACAGTCAGAACCGACACTGCTGGCAGCAGGAGCGGCTAATTGCTGTTTTGAAACTTACGGACTGTCACGGGGCTAAATATTATTCCGACGCATCGTCACTTCAGAAAAATGAGCCCCAGCGAGTCGTTGAGATCAGGGAGCCGCCGACCATCACTGGTGAGAGGACCGTGGATCACCACCTCATGGGACTGTGAAGGATGGCTTGTTGTATGAAAGGTCACGGAAGAGCTTGGTGGATGTGGCCGGATGACGGAACGTCACCAGCAAGTTGAAAAACGTAGGAAAAAAGTACCACCATGTGTGTGACCACAACGGCAGAGGGAGGTTGGACTAGGACACTATGAGGTTTGCCAGACTGTCATAGGGCTGAATATTCTCCTGACGTACATGACGTATGTCACTGTTAACGCGCAACTTCATGCTGCACATCACGTCACATGTTTGCGCCCACACAAGTGATTGCTTTTTTGGAAAGCGGAATATTACGGCTCCATTTCACGCAGACAAGACGGCAAATTCCTGCCTTGACTGGGGCGCAAATTTGGTGCATTCTCTGTCTAAAACGGGTGATTGACTCTACAACCAACTAAGCTGTCCTGCTTGTTGCTCTGCCCCCCTGCTGCTCTGAGTGCCACCGACTACCACATGCTTCCCTGGGGTGATGGGAGTTTCCTAGGGCCGACATGTTGGTTGGGAGGATTATGCACCGTAATCTCACCTTTTGGATCCTCGAGTAGCCCCGTGAGGAACTTAGTTTTGCTTCACTTTCGAGACCTGGAGGTTGTTGCTGGTCCACTACTGTTACAGCTAATGTTGTCAGTGCAGTTACAGTATAGAAAAATGTGATAAGCATGTTGGAGACGATGTAGAAGGGCTTGAAGACACAGGTGACCAAGTAAAACACTCTTCTCTGGGTGTGAACATCATGGGAAACACTTGGGGTGATGTGCTTGTACAGCTGAATGTAACGTGGGTTTTTTTTGGACATTTTTATGCAGAAGCTGTTGATATTTCACTATAATTTAGACTTCCATCTCATCACTGTCATTCAATACTTGGGTGATGAATCAGAATTCTTTCGTTCTTGTGCTCAACTTCACTGGCAGATGTGATTCATTTTGTGGGCTAAAGAGAGAAAATTGCTGTAGTCAGGTCTCAAAATCATGTGAGAACCTTCCCCGGAAGAGCGGAAGCTGTAATGAGAGGGTATTAATGCCGAATTTAATGTTCTGTCCTGGAATATTTGGTAGCACACTGGAAACTGAATGTGGGAATCAAAGATTGCCCTGTCCATAATGTATCTATGAAGAAACCAAGCACACCGTGGAAGTCGTAGAACAGAGGGTGGCCAACTATTGTTTGTGAAATCAAATCTCTCACCCCCTGTGCCATAACTTTATGATAATAGAAATTGTCAGAGGTTTGTAAACAGCACCCCCCTCCCCCAACATCCCCACCCCCACCCCATCCCTAAACAATCAGCCCGGGTAATGAAAGTCATAATGGTAATCTTTACAGCCCACCATGCCAGCCCAAGACACCAGCGACCCCCGACACTGATTTAATTAGCTTTCTTCTCCTTTTCCTCCTGGCTGTCTTTCATCAGCTGCAGCCCTATAAACTATTAATGGCCTTTTAGGCAATTGAGGTTGATCACTCAGACCAGTCTGCATTCGGCTCGCCTGAAAATGTTTGAAGAGATTAGCAGGAGAAGAAAAATGCTCACCTGCAAAAAAAAATTGGAATTAACCACGTTGGAGAAAGAAAGGGGTGTGTGTGTGTGTGTGTGTGTGTGTGTGTGTGTGTGTGTGTGTGTGTGTGTGTGATTAATTTCCATCAGAAGAGATTTATCTTGAACACAGCGAGAGGATCAGGGTTATTTTCTTTTTATGTGATGATTCAACTAGTGCTTGGTTGTGAGATTTGCATGCCAAACCATGCAAGCGATACCTCACACTGCAATGATATTCAAGGCACCAGAAACCACAGAGAAGTCCAGAGGAATGTTATTTATAAAACCAATATCATTGTAGTGGAAAAACTTAGAGTCACACAATCCCAGATATGGAGAGTTTTTTAAAAAGTTGAATTTGAAATGGATATTCATGGTTAATAAATATTATGGTTGCATATAAAACCCAGAATAAAGTTGGAAGAACTGTATGACCCCCAACTCTGAATTGTTGGATCTCATAAAGTTTTTTCAGGCACCCACTTAGTGTCGTGGTCTGTTGCAGTGCCCCCCAATAGGGGCCACTGGTTCGAATCCCTGTGTTACCTCAGGCTTTGTTGGGAATCCCTAAATACATGGTTAGTCAGCCCGTGGGTGGGAAGCTGGACGAGGGCTCTGTGTCCTGGTTGCATCACTCATGCCCCATCTGGTCAGTTGACCACCACATGCGCCTCCACACCCTGGTGCTTCACCCATTCCGGGGGCCCCCACAGAGGTTGACCCTAACTTGGGGAGGTCCTTCATAAGACCCAGACTCCGAGCACGCCTCCCTCACAGGGTAGACACCGCATCCTGGTCTTGGCCTCGTGTCTACTGGGTACCAAACATACTCACTGATTGCAACGTCAAGGCTTGTTGGCATGGCAACCAGAGGGCAACCTTATGTAGATGTGGTGATGGCTATTCCTCATTCTACCCATCTTTTGGGACGTGCGCGTCCATGTGTCCCTCACACATCCTCCACCGCCCTTTGTCGAGTTCAGTTTCTCATTTCAGGTGTTGTCAGGTCCTTCGTTCACCTCACCTGCTTTTCTTTTCTTTGCTGGCTGCTTTGAATCTGCTTTGTTCTGGTTTGGTTTGTTTGTGCAGTAAATCCTGGAGAAAGGAAGAAAAATGAGAACAAGAAAGGAAAAGAAAAAAGATAAAAGAAGGGCATGTGATGTCAAAGTCTTAGTGACCGAGTTGAGGATTTGTTCTTCCGACTTTGTTGCGTTCATCAGTGTTGCAAGGATGATTAGATGCATTTTAGTACTCAAAGCTTTTAAATAAGGCTTCAAAAGATGTTTCCAGGGTTTGATTTCGTGACAGTGAAGGTTAATTCTCATAAAGAACATTTATAGCTCACTTTACTCAGCAGTTTCGTATCATAAAATCATAATCAATGAATGGATTAAAGAAGCAAAGACTTACCATTAACCAGACATGAGCTTTTGTCCGCCATGTTTCTGCTTATATGACACGAGGGGCTTTTCAAGTGAATTTTCCCAGTTAGAAAATCATTATTCCGATTTGTCCGACCTCGCATGAATGCAAAATGACATGAGTAGATCTATAATTTACACAGGAAATGTAGTTTTCTGTCATTTCATTTTTTTTTTCGTTCCCAATGTAGTCATTATTTTATAATTTGTGTTCCAACAGGATGCAGGAAAACGGTCTCCTGCTGTGTTCCGCTGATCAGCAAAAGAGTGTTCATGGTTCAGTGCCTTGCTCAAGAATTCCTCAGCAGTTGGAACATTTCCTTTCCCAGACGTTTCCAGGAAATAGAGCAGACAGTCACAAACCCATTTTGTTGCTCTTTTGAAATCTGTGACCGTTTGTTCACCATGTCACTTCGACCCCTTGGGGTGTATCCCATGAATGAATGAATGAATGAATGAATGAATGACTCAGGAGAGGGACGACATGCCGTCACCATCCCCACCAGGACCAACCAGAGTGACTAAGAGAAGGTTTGAAAACAATAAATCTAGTGTTAAACAGCAAGCGTGACGGTTTAAAGTTTTGTGGAGAGCCTCTATGTACGTGTGAGGAGGTTTGTGAGTGTGCAGGCCAGAGGAGGCTGTGTGCTGCTCCATAAATTGCCTCAAGTGATGGCCCTTGCAGATTTGACAAGTAAGAAAAATGCATGCATTAAGAGAGACACAATCTCTGGTTCCGCCGCATCAATTTTGATCCATTTTTTTGATAGCTGTCCATCACGGGCCTGGCAGTGTTATAGAAGTGCCACGCTAAATCATCGCAGGACTCTCTCAAAACTAAACAGTCACCTCGAGAAAAGTAATGCTCTGTGAAAGTTTAATGAGAGCACATAGGAGGAGTAAACAAAAATGCCACCCTGAAAAGAAATGAAAACCTGTAACGAAATCACCAGAATAAAATATAAATAGTGGGGAAAAGGCAAGCTCTTCTATGAAAGGTCATACTTGTCAAATATGAGGAGTTTTGTCCGTTTTTCATGGTTGTAAATCGAAAATCTCAGTAACAGGGAATATGAAGCCATCAAAGGCTTCTGAGGAATTACGGTCATTTTTCATTATTTTCTCTCGACTAAATGGTCAATCAAGATATTTGAAAAATCATCTCTAACTGCTGATTGATGGAAGGAAATGAGGCTCCTGTGGGAGAGCGAGAACATGCTCTTTAATCTTGATTAAATGTTAATTATCATTAAAATCAGGGACACATTTAAAAAAAAAAAAAAAAACAAGGGGGAAAAAAACAAGCCCGAGTGAATAAACAGAAGCTTGAACTTGGTGCAAGGAGAAATGAGTAATTCAGGTACATTGTGTACTTTCATTTTAGAAGAAGCGACTGCACGACCAAAACTACACAAGCTTGTCAACTATTGAATCGACCAAGATATCATCATTAAGATGGGGATTTCACATGATGCCACCATTTTATACAAATTCTTCCTCCCGTAGTAATAAAGTGAACTTTCAGCCCCTGATGCACTGGGTCGGGGTTAAAGCTGCAAGCGATTAGCGAACCCTCGTATTCCCTCGCTCACGTCAAGGTGTGAGTGTTTGTGCAGAGAGAGACGGAGGTGAAACCTGACAACATTTGGATTTTGCTTGAAGCAGCAGACCACTGCTGCACTCCAACGCAAATAATCACTTCCTGTGTCAACTGGGTGGCGCTAGAGAACACACGCTTACTGTGTATGACGTTGCTGTAGAGGACGTAAAGACTAATCTGTGTCATTTTAATATTAATCAAATGAAAAACCTGTGTGCATAGATGGGAATTAGTTTAGGAATATCAATATTTTCATGTCGTCCCATATGACTGTTAAGATTTTTGGGTCTCAGTCTCTCCAAATCAAAGAATAAACGTCTCTTTTCAGAGGTTACATTTCTCAAAAGTCAACCCTCAAAAATCCCCTTTTGAAGAAGATGGGAGAAAAATGAACAGAAGAAATGTTCTTTTTCTAACTTCAAATGCAGCATTCCAGGAATTTTGGAAAATAATTATACAAAATGTTCGAAGAGATGAGCAGGAGAAGAAAAGTCTTCAGGACTCTCATCAAAGGTCTGAACATGTGCAGGCCAGTTAGTACAGTTTCCTGTTCTATGGTCAGACATGGCCGCCTCCTCGCCACGGTAACCTCTCAGTCTTACCAGTACCCCGTCACTGAGTTCTGAAGGAGGTTCTGACCACATTTTAGGTTATTATCTGTTGTCAGCAGGTGGCGCTGTGGCTCACTTGACCCTAAATGCAACAGATTTCTCCTTCAGCCATACTACCCCCCTCCACCAGGTCTGGTGAACAGTGGCCTCATGGGTAATCCTGCTGACAGACTACAGAAGCTGGAAGAAGAAGAAGACTGAGCTCCTGCTGCCGGTGTGTGACACAGTGGTTTTGTGTTGCCGGGGTGAAGCCTGAAGCCAGAAATATCTTTGGTTTCCTGCTCAGCCTTTTATCTGAACGCAGGATCAATGCTCGGACATCAACGCGTATTTCTTCAGAGCGAGATCATAAACTGTTCATTTGAAAACAGATTTTGTTCCTGCCACAGGGCATGAACAAACACGCACCCACGTAACGGATGACCAGTGTTTCTAGTAATGGAGTCCGCTTGACTCACAGCACTAACTGTTCTATACATGCATGACAGAGCATGCCAGTCACCCGTGGCGGTGACTGTTGCTGAGAGCCAAACGTACTTTTCATTTACACCATCAAACTTCTCCGTCATTTCCCAAGAGGCGGACTGCTGTCGCTGCGATGCTCGGCTTCCTCATCCTCCTCCTCCTCCTCCTCCTTTACAAATCCATCCGCGCAGTTTTTTCTTCATCACCTGAGGCAGATTCCAGTAATTCAATCAATACCATCAATTTCAATGTTTACCCTTCTGTGCTCAGCTCTAGTTTCAATCCAATATGTCCAAAATTGGACCAATATGTCCATTTGTTGTTGAGTTAACATTTATGGATGCCACACTGCATTTTTCTGGTGGTACATCCTTAAATGTAACCTCAAGATTTGTACCCAAGGCAGTTTTCATCATGCAACAAGGGCACAATTGGACTGAGGTTGTTTTTATTAGTGGATGCTGGTTGAGTGACATAATCACCACTGGATGTTCTGGTTGAAATGGGATTTTCATGGACGATTATGTCCTTGCACTAATGGTGAGCCTGATCGGTCGTGCAAAAATGAATTATTTCTGCAACTATTCACAATCAAACATACCATATGACAGCAATAAAACCTCTCTCTTTGAGTCCGTTTAAAAGCTCTTACAGGCGCAGCGTGCGCGCAGAAATGCTAATGAGCTAGTTTGATATCTATTAACGTGGTGACCTCCACAGAGCAATGTGCCTGGGGATATTAACAGCAGGCCATTTGACAATAATGGGACCTTTAATCTGAGCCTGAGCCAAACACATGAATGACATCTCCCAGCCAGTGCTCCCATTCACAAACAGTAGGGGACCAATCACAGCCAGACATGGATAGAAGCCGTGCACATCTGTCGCAGATGATGGACTTTATCATCAATGACATAACAACAGAAATGTACCCATTTACTTCAACCTTTGGTCAGTGAGTTCACTTTCCAGGTTGCACTGAAGTTTGTTTAGAATAACACAGAAGTTCCACAGATTTAAACCCAAAGTATCAACGGTCTATCAGTAGTTGATGTGCTGGTGATTCCCTTAACTACATATTTGTGGTTGTTTTAAAATAGACAGCAAAAATGCTTCCTGCTCCAGCCCGCATGATATAATTAGACAACATGCTGCTGCTGGATCACAAGATGTGATCATACAAGATCTCATGATCTTCCTCGGCCTGTTAGTGTGAAAAACAGAGTTTTACTGTTGAGCTGCATCATTCACATGTCTGCAGAGTCTGCATTCTGATACTCAGTTTGGAAACGTCATCCTAAAACAGATATAAAAATGCGTGAAAATGTACAGAAAGGGGAATTAAATAAAGAAGAATGATAGTAAATAAAAAAGAAATGAAATCATAAAATGAGAGAAGATTCCATGAAATTCAGGCGAGATGCTTTTTTTTTGTGTTAAAAACAACAAATGAATATATATTTTTTTTTCCATATCTGGAAGTTTTTCTAGCTCCTCACCAAATGTTCTGGTTCTGGTTTGTGGAATGACTACTAGAGAAGAACTAGAGGGTCTGAGGGGCCTCCCTGGGTCATAGACCTGGACCACTTCATGTAGTCTGGTGTAGTCTGGTTGCACTTTCTAAACCAATAAGAGCGTGTGTGCAGTTTGGATTCGTCATAGTCAATATTCTTTATGCATATTGGGGACCCGCCACAGACTCCAACGCAATCACCTTCAGTTTTGTTGCCGCGTCATTTTTTGTTTTTAATCATGAGTCCGTCGCACAAACACCGGCGATCTTTGATTTCTGCTGGATGAGGTGTGAAGCGGTGGCAGGAGGATGTCTGCTAAATTTGGGGTTTTGGAATCAAAGAACAAGTGAGTCTTCTGAGAGGTTACATTTTCCAAAGTCAGACAGTGAGAAATCCCCCAGAGACGGGACACAAGTGCAGAAAAGAAAAGGTCAGAATGTTGCGTGACTTCAAGGAAATATTCAATTTCTAACATCAGATATAGTGAATGTTGCGACGTCTCGCTCCTGACTCACGATCATGTGGGTTATATGTGATCATCTCTGAGCATTATTTCAATTTCAGTCCAAAACGAAATGCTTGTAGTCCTCGACCACAAATGTTCAGCACTCCAGGCCCGCCCCCAAAGTTCCCAAACCTTTGCAAAGTGCTACCCTCAAGAAGGGGTGGATCAGTTACCCCGGGACTAAATTTAGCCCCTGGTTCCTGCAGTTGACATGCACCGTATGTCTAATTCTGTCTAATATATGATTGCACTATTTTCACGAACCAGGCCAGAAGCAGGTGAAAGGAAAGCATCAGAAAACTACTCATCATGTCTGCGTCTGTGTCTAGTTATCAGATTTTGGGCCTGTTTAGCCAAATTTTCACACACGCCAGTGACTTAAAATGACTGGATTCCGATGACGAGTCGTGCTGTTGTAACCTTTCCGAGCCTCGCTTCTGCAGGCGTCCATCAAACCAGGTCATTTGCTGCTTTAGTTAAAACACAATCGATAGCACAGCCGCCCCGTACACTTCGTCTTCTCTGAAAAACACAAAGCGGTCCCCGTCTAACCGAGGGGCTACTGCTGATTACAAAATCCATGAAGAAATGCATTTCTTTCGCCGGCGTCTGAACCTGTATTGATCCGAGCTGGGACTATTTGTTTGAAATGATCAAGATGATTACATGGCCTCTGATCATGCAGGAGTATTGCATACAGTGTGATTTATGGATAATCCATTGGCCCACATGCTTTTACAAGATAATATTGGATTTGGGAAGCCCCCTCATATTGGCATCAAGAGAAGGGTGTCTTGAGGTTAGAATGAGCTCACAGTAAAGATGAATATATGGTGCAATTATTGCAGTTTGATGTTGGCAGTATAAATCTCATTTCACATAACCGCTGTGTTCCCATCTACATTATTCTGACCATGAGCAAACATAATGCCCCATAGCATGTTTGGCTAAATGAGCTGATTTACCTGAAGGAAATAATTCTCAGTATTGACTTGCATTATTGAGTAAATGTGATAAGAGATAATAGTTTCACAATAGCGACACGGTCTTCATGGATTGCTTCTCTCACTGAGACGTCTCATTGAACAGCTCATCTGTGACTTTTCTCTTCCTGTGCGTCCTGTGTTTTCGCATCATCACACTTTGCTGTTAAACTCAGCTAATACACGGGAGCCTCACTCTGGCGACTGAGAGGAAAATGATTTTAACACACACGGAGCAATTATTTCCTCCGCTCTTCCTCTCTGGCCTGGCTTCTTTCTGTCTTGCTGGGTTTTACTTCCCAGCTCTTCCCACATGATTTCTTTTGGATCCGTATCCTTCAATTTTCAGGAAACGTGCACCGACACTGACCGAACTGACTGAGAAGTGTGAATCGCCGCGACTCGCTGCTGTCGCACCTGAACTGAAGTCCAGCTTGGATTTTCACGGGATCTTGGCATTCTCGCAAAAATCCAGCTGCCTTGCGAGTCAATTTCCAGATGTTGTACTGTCTGTACAAAATGCAGCTTTATCACCTTTACTTGACTATTTTTGTGAAAGTTTCTTGCCGAAGAAGGGTTTGGAGGCACTGATGACGTTGCTGTTTGAGCCGGTGCTAGCATGCTGCCCGTCCACACTAAACCAGCTGCTCAGCTAATGCTCCTTTGAGCTGAGAAGAAAAGAAAAAGCACACTTCCTCTGGTAAACTCCTGAGTGGTGGTGGTGGTGATGATGATGATGATGACGGAACAATTAGCCTGACTCATTAGCTTTCGAGGAGCATTAGAAAATAAAGCTGTGGCAGGATGGACTTCTCTCTGAGTGTTTTTGCATTATTGATTGGGAATTAATGGCGGAAGCAGCTGTCATTAAAAGGGTAAAGGATGGCTCCAGAAAACCTTAGTAATGACAAGCCGGGCCATTTAAGAGTCAGCTAGATGGCTGTTAACCACTTAAGGGTTGGACCAGAGGAACGGAGGTTAGAAAGAGCCGGCTGACAGGATGAGAGCTGGACTACGTGATGGTGCAGACACACATCTTTTTAATATTTATTATATTTGACCCTCCCTGCTAAGAAAGTAAAGAATGTGATTTTGATGATGGAATAAAAACCCAACAATCATTTATACAAGTTTGCTCTTCGCCAGGAGCTGGACGTCTGAGAAGGAGCATGGTCGGATTAAGTCACGATTGGCCCCGGGGTGAAAATGCCTCCGACGTGCCCCCCTGTCCCCGAACCCAAGGGTCAGGAGGTCCTTATTGCCTGGTCTTAACACACCATAAATGTCTCACAGACAAACAAAGGGAGAAAGATGTCTTAGAAATATGAGGATGTGGACTTAAATGTCTGAGTAGGAGCGTTCCCATGACTGCATGCTTCAGCTTTACTGAGGACTATATTTAGACCTTTTAGTCTAAAATTAAACATCCATAGCTACTAATTACTGAGTAGAGGGCCATAAATTGTGTAATCAGGGGTCAAAAGGTTGTCTCTTGGGTTCAAGTCGTCAAACTTGCAGTAGAAAACAGGATTCAGTGGGACTAGAACTACGGTCTTCCACTGTTTTTTGGTTATCCGTGTGTACCTCCGCAATTTTTCTGTGTACTCCATTACACAGGCTTCATTCATTCACATAGCGTGGTCAGTCTGCGTACTGAGGTTACTTTTAAACCTAATGATCCTTCTTCAGTCTTCAGTCCAGTAGTAGTTTTGACTTACTCCACGTTTGAAGGTTTCTTTGTTGCTCCATCTGGAAAGCGAGCACTTATTTGTGTATCCGTTTCAGTTCAATTGATGGTCGCCTCGAGTATTTAGGTTTTTGAAAATGTAAAAAAAAAAAAAAAAAAAAAAATCTCCAGCAGTACACAAGTTAGTACCCAAAGTCTAGAAGTGACATGTTGTCAAACCACCGGATCATCAGGTGATTGATTAAGTTGCACTCAAGCTGTGTCTGTTCTGACGCCCACATTGAAAAACTCACACACAAAAGAATTTTCTTATCTCTTAAATATTCCTGTCAGGGGATCAAAAGCTGAACGCACAATAATACTCTGTATGTTGGAGTACCCATTAACCAGATAACCATTCTCCAGAGAGCAGGACCTCACCCCTCCCTATACACACACACACACACACGCACACACACTCATTGACAAACATTCAGTTGCTCAACGCATTCTGAAAGGCCTGTTGGTTATTTTGCTCTTGAGGTGTTTTGTCTGAAACACAGGGAGGTATAAAGGCTACATTGAGTCAGGGGCCAGCCCCTCTGGAGACGGGAGGAACAAAGCAGGCAGATACTTGCAGGGGCTTTGCACAGGTATGTGCTCTTAGAGTGTCAGACATTCACCTGGAAGGACACACACACACACACACACACACAGAGTAACAAGAGACCTTCCGCACACACACTCAGTTATTTGGCTTTATACATACAGCTGTCTCCACAATACACGCACACACACACACACAGAGGCTCACAGCATTTTTGGTAAGCAAACTGCTGGCGTTTATGACATCTGCATCACTGACATTTTCTTGTGCATACCAGCAGCATGGCTGTCATTTACTCCTCTATAATTACACACCTGGCTGAAGATGCTGAACTGTCATCTTTATTTATTTATTTTATATACGTATGTATATATTGTTTAATTTCAAGAACACCAGCATGAACCCGAGTACAACAAAAACAAACAGGAATGAAGACGAGCCTGAGTGTCTATCATAACAAAGTAGCTTCAAAAAGTGTGTGTGCATGTGTGTGTGTGTGCGTGTGCAGAGCCACCAACTAACCTTTTTGACATTTTGAAAAACAGATCCATATGTGAGGTAACAAACGATGGTGTTTTAAACAGCTATTAAAAGATTGTCAGGCGGGAGGTGCTCTGAAAAGAAACGGTAATAAACAAGTTCAAAGCAAAAACATTATAATTATCATATAAGTGATATATAATGATAAATTGAATTGTGAGCAGAGAGGAGTTCACGCCACACGCCAAGTGAATATTCACCTCCCCTCAGTCACTTGAGTTTGGCTGCAGAGTAATTAGTTTTTATTTGTGTTGTATGTCCTCTTTTATTTAGGTTGTGCTTCTCGTCTTAAAGGGATGTAAATCATCACATCTGTTCATAGAACATGCAGGTATTTAACGTGGTTTTTTGGGGGTAATTAATCCCCCAATTGTGGATTCCCCCCAAGTGCTGGTTGCTGTTAAGTGCTTACTCATGCTAAGTTAGCGAACCCTGCTAACGGGACCTCACATCTCTGACATTAGCTCACGTTTAAACGCTATTGGAACTTTTCCCCCAGTGGCTGCCGTCTTGATTTGCCCATCCAAGGTTATTCTTGGTGGCAGACCAGCGTTGCCGGCCCAGACGGGCATCAAGGCATGCTAACTAGCTCCTCCAGATAGCATGGCTAGCTGGTAGGCATGTTACCTACTGTACAGTTACCCCTCATTCATGTGTGTTGTTGTGAATATATAAAAACAATATGCCTGTGTGACATTTTCTGTGCGACCTGTTCATCGCCTTTGAGGGAACATTACACAATGTGTCCTGGCAGATCGAGAGAACCCACAGCAGGGTCCACCTGCAGGACAGAATTAGCCCTGACACCACAACCAGGCTGTGCTGCTGGGTCCGCTGATCGGGCAGGACCAGCAGAGCCAGTCATGAAAGCTAACTTTTCTTCTTTTTTTTGAGTCACGTGCTGATCTGTTTACAGTCGGATTCTGTGATGACAAACGCGTCTCTTAGCACTTCAGTCTGGCGCACAAACTCTCTAAAAATGTGCTGCATGCAGATGTGAAGCGTCAGCAGCAGCAGCAGACCTCCATCCGTCTACCCACGAACTAATATAATAACATGATGCTGTAATTTATCAATTATAACTTGTTTGCTTGGAACTGTTCCGATCACAGTAGAAGCTGTCAAGAGGATTATGCATCTGACCAGATGTTCAATTACTGCTTTCAGCACTTGAGTTTTTACTCCTTCATGGACACATTTTTGTGTTTCCACTAAGAGTATCTACTACAGTGACTGAAGAAACAAAGACCCAGCAGCTAAACTTTGAAGCATTTGTATTCTCTGTACAGTGTCTTTAGTCCTCTGTCAAATGTTTGGCCTTGATGTATTTGGCCCCTCACGCACCCTCCCCGGCACACACACACACCCGTATCTGTCACCATTTATTTACTTCACGAGGACCATCGACGTGTGGCTACAAATAATGACGTGCATCATTCTGAACATCCATCCATCTGCAGCGCTCGCCGGGTTCCTCGTCCGCACCCCCACGCCTTGTCACGTTGTAAGAAGGACTAATGCAGCAATATGTGATCACTCCGAGACTTGAGTGATATCTGATGAGTAACATCCTCACTTCTCACTCCCACGCGTCATGCATACACACACACACACACACACACACACACACACACTCACCTTTCCACATTCTCCTCGCATGTCCTCTGTATTACCCCATACTACATTTTCTCTATCTCGACATTCCTCACTTCCTCCAAATCTCTCTACGACCCCCCGCCCTCTTTCCCGGGCCGGCGGATGTGCCCTCCAATCAATTAGTTCATCTTCTCTAATGACAACAGCTGTGGCCTGGCAGGGCTCCTCCGTGTTTAAGAGTGTTTTACTGCCCAGAAAAACCTCCTGGTGGGATGCCTCCCCATCATTCGCCCCGAGGACGGAGGGACAGGAACCTGCAGAAGTTCAGTGATGAGTCGGGAGTGAACCGGAGCTGGCTGTCAGTCTGAGAGGGGCAGCGGGAGATAGAGAGAGATACTACCTTCAGGACTTGGGCCCAGTTTAGACCTGCGGTTGAGAAGCAGCATGGGTGATCTGATTACACTTGTGTGTGTGTGTGTGTGTGTGTGTGTGTGTGTGTGTGTGTGTGTGTGTGTGTGCGCGCTCACACTTAAAATGCATCCACGTGTCTCCTCTGACCACTTGTGATCAGATCTCACCTCCCTGCTCCGAATGCAAATACACACCTACGTTACTTCTGTTCGCTAACTTTTGCATCAGTGTGTTTATCTGTGACGGTGTGAATGGAAGCGATGTTCAGAAAACGTAGAATCTGTAATATCATGTTCACCTCTTCGATTATGTCATTTGAAACTTAAACATTTTAAGTCCACGTAGGGAATTAGTGTCTTGTTCTTAATCTATGTAGATTATCATTTGTTTGTTTATGAGAGAGAGAGCTGGGCGAGCAAGAGGCTTGACTGTATGTTATTCATTTAATACTTTGTTGTTCCGTGTGATGCTAGTTATGATTGTGTGGAGGTGACTGTGCTATAAAGGTTTGCGTGTTAGTGCATGGGCTTTTCACCAGGCTGCCATTGTAATCAATTGTTCCAATGATTTATCAGATTAAACAGAGTTCAGTTATTATGATTATTCTTATAATTCCAAACAGGAAGGAAAAATATTAAAGCTATACACACCGGGTGTGTTCCTCGTCGTGTTCCTGACAAACCAAACCAGGATGTCTGATGCTCTCCTCACATCTGTTTGGGCTTCTTACATGAACACACTGCTGTTCACACGCTAATCAGAGAACATTTCCGCTTAATAACAGAGACATCACCTGATGAGGCGGTCGGTCAGCGTGGCCCGGCAGGCGTAGGCATTCACACTGCTTCCAGGACGAGGTCAGATGAGGCCCAGACCACCTCTGAGGGCTGTCATCCGATAGTAATCAGATCTCAGTGTGTCCTAAATGCTCTGTGTGAGCTGGAGTGGTCCACCAGTGATTGATCCACTCAGGAGGGGCTCTTCATGCTGGTTCTGAACAGTAACTGCATGCAATGTGGTTTGTGGAGGAGACATTATTTCAGCTAAAGAGGCACAAAATAACACACATCTGCTGCGTTTCATGCCTTGGGCTGTGCAGTTCGCTGGAACTGGGATCTTTTCACTGTAACTACAGA
The DNA here is from genome assembly GCF_037954235.1 of Aulostomus chinensis. Classification (NCBI taxonomy): domain Eukaryota; kingdom Metazoa; phylum Chordata; class Actinopteri; order Syngnathiformes; family Aulostomidae; genus Aulostomus; species Aulostomus chinensis. Next base: position 29,057,929 of record NC_141324.1, read on the forward strand.
CCGCCTCAGTTCCCAGGAGAAGGAATCAGATCCAGTGCTACTCCGTCCACTTCAGGAAACTGTAAAACCCTGTGATTTGTCTGCGATGTCCGTCTGTGTGAACCTACACAAACTCAAGACAAAAATGACAAATTAAACTTCCCCTGTAAGGTCTCGGCGGAGCCGTAATGTTTAATGTCTGGTGGTGCTGGAGATGATGACGAGGTCCAGTCAGCGATGCCGAGGCCCATTTTTCTTTGGACAAATGACTCGCTTGACGTGGAAGTGGCGTTTGGTGATTTTCTCTTCAGTTCCTACATGTCTCCTCCTGTGGCTTGAACTAAAACTTGATTTGTGCGAGTAAGATGAATACTTTTGCCCACGGCAGTTCTTCTTTGTCATTTTGGAAAGCCAGACGCAGGAAGAAGATGTTTGGACTGCACGTTTCATTTCTCTGGATGGGTTTTCTCTCAACTCTTCTACACACACACACACATACACACGCAAAACTAGTTACTCAAAATTCAGGCTGAATGAAATGCAAATGTTTCATATCATTAAAAACAAAGCCTGTGACACAGACACAGCTTAACTTAGGCAGCTAAGGATGAGTCATTTTTTAAAAAAATTTTCCTTTACTCAAATACATCCATCATCTCACGTGTTTTCTATCGAGGAGTAGCATGTTTACGTTTGTCTAGGAGTAGAAATTTTCCTCTCTCCAGCCAAAACGCATCTAAACTCTGGTCACAGCACCAGAACGTTCTCCAATTTTCACCAACTTCAGCACCTCTCTGTCATCCTGCCTCTGTGTAGATAGGTTGATCCATCACACACACACACACACACACACACACACACACAAATATATGAAAGACACACACACGCCCACAAGCATGTCATACCAGGCACAGCTTGATCCATCACAGGCCTACACAGACACACACGGACAGACATGTTCACACATGGAGCACATACTATGCACACATGCGGACACACATTCTTGCCCACATGTCTGTCATTCCAGCAGCTTCAGCCATCACTCACACCCTCACTTAGTTATTTCCAGACACACAAATACACACAGGTACGGGGGATATCACCGGGTACCTGGGCAACGTGTCAGCGGGGGGTTATGAGTCTTGAGTGATTGTCAGGTGTGTCACACAGCCAGAGGCTTCATCTTCAGCCCAGATCCGCTCATCAGCTGCCAGCAGAGCGGAGCAGGAGGATGCTTCACTTGTGGAGGACACTTGAGAAACTGTTACACGTGTTACACACCGCAGCCACGTACCTCGACTGGAATGATCCATTTTTTACTGCTGCGGGGTCATGTTTGTCAGCAAACCCATGCAAAAAAGCGGGAGGTCAAATTTCACTAAATTTGATAGAGGGGGCGGAGCTTGTGTCAAGGAGACGCACATTAACTTTTGTGGCGCCACCTGGTGTCCACGGGAAACAAGGCATTTTCTACACTGATTTCTCCTCCTAGTGGGTCGACCAGATCGTCTCAAACGTGTGTGTGTTCTCCTGCACCACTGAGTGAACACAGGAAGTGATACCACAGCGTGTGTGTGTGTGTGTGTGTGTGTGTGTGTGTGTGTGTGTGTGTGCGTGCACATGCTTATTGCTGCTTGCAGCTTCAGTTCAGACCCAAGCACCAAACTTCCAGGGGCTGACGGTTCATCTTGACGGAGGCATGTCCTCACTGAGCGCTTCCTAGCTATCAGCGTTAGATTTGTACTTGCTAATTTTTTGAATTCTTACCTCGTGTGGAAAAAAATGTTGTTTGTTATCTCATTAATCTGTCTCATACTTAAAGGTATTCACATCAGTAGGAACACAAACCTGGACAGGAAAACACGAAAGCACTAATTATTCTCTTATTTTACTCGTTCAGATATGGAGTGTTAGCTTGTTTGCCTGGAGGACAGACATGTTTTTATGTTCTGTCTTCGTCGGAGCGAAGTCTGAACATTCTAACCCAGATGTTTGACCGGAGAAGAGAAATCGTGAATTAGCGCCAGCAATGTTGCAGTCAGACAAAGATGCAGAGTTTGAATCTTCATCCATTATTTGACGCTGTGTTGGTTCTCACTGGAATTATTAGAGTGAGACGCTAACAAGCATTGATACTCAACGAGCAGACAGATGTAGCTGAAATTAGTAGCTGGCAATGAGCGTCCTTAAAATACATGATAATCATGAAAAATGGCTTCGGCTGGAAGGCACTGGTTCATCTTCTTGCTGATGCTAATGAATAAAAATATATGTTTTTGCTCCGTTTAATGAATGTGGTCCTAAATTTTATGGTTTCTTTCTTGTTCCTGCAAGCCTGAAAAAATAAATCACAGTAGTTTTTGTAAAAGCCTGCTGACGGAAGGTCTCATGGCGAGTGCGGATCGCCCGCTACTGATGGGCTCTGAGTTCTTTTGCAAGTCAGACAGATAATCTTAATTTCCTTAGCAGAAGTAATAAAGTCATATCCTTGAAAGGCTTATTTTTAAGGATCATATGACATATTACGTAATCAGAGCTAAAGGCAAGTTTTGGACTGAAGCCATCTGGATCTGGAGGAGGCCGATAATTCCATCGATTCAAACTGTGGCCGATTTCCTCCTTTGTTTTCTTCAAGTGTGGGGACCATATCAACATGGAATAGTGGAACAAATACAGGAAGTCATTGTGAATTGTAAAGTAGGTTTGGTGTGAAAACCCCACCCAGACCCAGTTAGACCCTGGCTCAGATTCCTGTTCACATCTTGGTTCGTTGGAACCAAGTGAATCAGCGAAGTATCAACATAACCTCTGTGACTAATATTCCTTGTCCGTGGAACAATGATGTCCAATAGACCAGGAAGAGTGTCCGACCGTTCCTTTTCTTCTTTAAAATTCTCATCTCTTCATTTGGAGGCACTGAAGCGTCCAACAGGAGAGGCAGACAGAGGGAGAGAGTCACACGGCCTGCTGCTTCCTGAGCGCTGGACACCCCCAACACACACACACACACACACACACACACACACACACACACACATATAGAAAACCCACCTATTTCATTTTTCATTTTCAGCAATCTTCAGTGGCTTTGCAGCAATATTGATATAAAACAACTGGGCTCTTGCGCTTGAGCTGGGATGGAAGTCACCCAGCCATAGTGCACCGGGGAGCTCAGCGTTCAACCCTGGGAAAAAAAATCAAAAATTACAAGGTCCTTTAACCATGGCAGGGGAAAAAAATAAAAATAAAATGGCGGCTTGGTGGCAGACGTGCTGTTTAAATGTGTGTTGAGGCATTGCAGCTATGTGTGACAGAAGTCAGCCTGGCAGTTCACGTGGAGTTGTTTTGATTGGCTGTCGCCCTCAACCACCATCACTAACACTTTGTTTATGTAATTTGCAAAATATATGTTACTTTCAGAGAGGAAACCCACTGAGAATGTTGACGTGAAGCGGGTTCATCCAACACATTTACTCACACGTTTTTATGCTAAAACAAAAGAGATTGTTGACAGCTGGGGAGAATTTAGGAGCCGTGTTGTCCATCATCTCAGCAAACGATAACATTTCTCTTTGTATTTTCGATATTTTCTCATCCCTTTACCTGCACGTGTCTGACGAACTGGGTGGAGCTTGTTAGCGCGGTCCCTTCTTGTGTTCTGAGTCACCGTCTGAGTTCTTAGGTGAACCGGTTGTGAGGTGATTCAGCGTATTTGTTCCATTCCCCACCTGTGACGGCTCACTCCGCTGTCTTGGCCCACTGACAGACATTACGAATGATCCAGACGTTCACACGCCAGCGGAGCACAGACACAGTTGAAATCCTGCATGGCGGTTTGTGCCTCCATGAAATACCTGCTTGCCACAGTGACCAAAAAAACTTTTTCCCCAGTCATTATCAAGTTCCAGTGGATGTTTGTAGGATATTTGAAGAAATGAATTCAAGGCGTCTCTGAGGTATTGCGCTCACAACATCCTCAAGCCTGCACACTCACTCTACAAGCTACAGACGTTTACTGAACGGTTCGTCTTGATCCTGATCTGATGAAGATCCTAGAAGGATCAGAACCTTTGTCTTTTGTGGCTTGGCGTGGGTTTGCAGGCTTTGAGTTAACCCGGCATGTTTCCTGTCACATGACCAGGTCTTTCGGTGGAAAAGTGGCAGTGCAGACTTACTAGAAAACGGATACTGGCTCTCATACACACATGGCTGCATCCAGGCATGCTGGGATACTTCTGGGAAAGGCTGCATGTATGAATGAGGCTGTACATGGAATTTTAGATCTAAAGGAGGTTTTACCCCACCTTTTACCGGCATTAGCACGTCAAGTGTAAACAGGAGCAAGACAGAAATGTTCCAGAATGCTGTTGCATGTGTGAATGGTGATAATCCTGAGGTGCCTGGAAGGTATTCGCAGGAGTTTACCGTCACTAATCTGATCCTCAAAAATGTCAAGTATACACAAGAGGTATTAAACACGAAGGGATGCAACGCTAAAACATATTTTCTGGTCTGTCAGTAAAATCTGGTAGTTAAAGAGGAAAAGGAATGTGATGGTGTTTTTCTCTTCCTCAGGAGAATTGTACCTCAAGCAGTTAAACACCTTGTTTGTGGGCAGTAAAATTTAATTCCAGGTCGGCCTCGTGCCAGTACTTCACACTTGTGGTTTCTACAGTCAACAGACTCCATGCCAAATTCCCACAGTTGGAAATCAAAAGTGCTTTCATCCAAACAGATTAACCTTTAATGCTGAGAATAGTGTTCCATAAACGCACCATATGAAGCAGGCCTGGCATTATTTGCAGATTATTTTATGGGAGAATATTAGTGGAAGCTCAGTTTGTTATCAGATGAAATGGATGCAGATTTGATCACGAGGACAATCTACTTGTGATTGTCATTAAATGATTTTTTTTTAGGACTTTGAAGTTGATGTGAAATAGTGATTATATTCATGTCATGGTTTGTAGTTTGATTAACTTTATCATCCGACTGTCTGATAAGATGAACCCCGTCAGATTGTTTTATAAATCAAGATTATTTCTGATTAAAAGTTCCTCTCTCTGTTGAAAAAAGGAGTCAAAGTTTAATGGAAGTTTGATCAAAAAAATAAACTTGCCTCTTGATGCTTCGCGCCGACATTCCAGGCGGTTTTTGCTCAGAGCAAAGAAGCGAGCAGCAGTGATGGTTCTTTAAAGCACAAACGCACAAAGTGGTATAATTCTGTGCTCCAGCCTGGCCGCTTCAGAATTGCCAGAACCAATAAAAGCCATCGCTATGATGACCTCCTCCTGTTATTTCCGAAATATATTGCTCCATTTCCTCTGCGGTCGGAGCCAGCAGGAGGAATGTCCTATTTCCTTTTTGTGGTAGAGGGGTGGCGAGGGCGAAGGGTGTAAGGTCAGTTGTTCCACAGCTTACAACTACAAGAGAACCACGAGGGCCGGGCAGTGAGGGAAAACATGAATAACTGACTCCTAAGTATCATAGCTGCTCATAACAAGATGACAATTTGAGATAAAACGCTCGATTTGTGAGAGTCGAGATTCACGCCTCTGAGACGGCAGTTGAGTCTCATCAGTATAAACCCCTGCTGCTCCGTGGAAGCAACACCGTCATGTCTAGACGTCCTCGTGTGGTGTCACACATCTATAACGCCTCTAAATGAAGGAAAGGAAGTTATTGTTTTACAGAAATATAAGAAATACAGGGGATATAAACTCATACACAGGATGCCTGTCAGGGGAGGGTCAAGGAAAAGGGAACTTTGTTCTACTTCTTGAAGATATTGCAGGTGTATTTTTCTTAAGTTCAAAAATGTGTGTATTTGAAGTCAAACCTAACTCGTCTCTCGCCACCGTTTGTGTGTCCTTTTAGCCTTGATTTGATCTCGTTTCCTGCCCGTATCTGATCCCACAATTTCAGTTTTACTCAGACGTGTAGGAAAGTCCTACTGCCTTGCGGAGGAAGGTGGGAGGGAGGCTAACTCACCTGGTGAATGGTTTCGACAGCCTTAAAAACCTTGAAAAATGTGTAAGAAAAAGATGTGAACGCTCTGTGGTAGACGAAGTGATTTTTTTTCTCCAGTTTGTGTGGGGAAAGGAAAACCATGAGGGCGTGGGTGAAAACTGAGCACACATTCGCAGGCTGTGTCACTCGGGACCCGGACTCGTCTCATCACAGCTGTTCCACGCCCACGTACGGACACAGAGCAGGGAACATAAAGTGGTGGAGCCAGCTACAGGCCTAACAAACTCTGGCAAACTTCTCAACCATGTGCAAGTGCAACATGAAAGCCCCTCTGTGTCTGACACTCCACATTGGTGTGAAATTCATTAAAAATACTTGACGGCGGATGACTGCAGACGGTTCGACCTGTGAAAACATGTTAAAGTTTTATATTTAAGCACACATATTCCTCATTCCGCCTGTAGTTCCTCACGAGCGAATGAAAGCAGAACGAACTGTGCCTGAGTGATTGGTTTGAGCCCATGTCACAACCACTGGATCCCCCCGTCGTGTTGGTGGACGACAGGTGTAGCCTGTTTTGGGTACCGGGTGGATGTGTGTTCCTCAGCTGCCTGAGTGGGCACCTAATTTTCATTTTACCTTCAGAGCCTCCTTACGCAGGCTCTTCATATTCAGCCCTAAGGACTGTGTCTAAGTCCAGCCAATCGGCTGCCACCATCGTCTTCCCTGACCTGCCAGACCGCCTCATTTGTGGGAGCAACCGCCCGAACATAAACCTGTCCTGTTGCCTGTGGGCTGAAATGTCTATTAAACACTCCGATCTCACAGAAATGACCACAGCCTGGATGAGACGGCATTTAATTTGCTTAAATTGTTTGTGGTGGACCTCCATGACGTGACTGAAGGTGTTTGGCTCAGCGACGCCTGAAGCATTCCAGCGTCTCCTCCTTGTTATTCAGCCTGATGAAGACCATTTGCATTCTGACGTAGTCCGGCTTTTTTTTTTTTCTTTTAATTCATGGAGAAGGAGTCATTTCTTTCTTTCTTTCTTTATTTTTTCATCATAATTTTTTCATCATAATTGATCATTTTAAATGTTCAAATGTTTTGAATAAGTGCTAGGAATTCACTTTGTAAATACCGTGCTTTCAGAGTATATGTGCTTCAGCTGGGGAAAGTCTCCGGGTCAATATTGACTTCCTGTAGTAATATTTAATGTTGTTCTGTACACTTGTGCATGTGCCAGTTCAACAGTTGAAGTATCTGTGTATTTTTCACACGTTAGCAGATGTTTCAGGGAATTTATGGCCATGAAAATTTTTTTACCTGCAAGTCTTTAAAAAAAATAAAAATTGTGAAAATATGGTAAAATGTGCATGAACTGACCCCCCCCCCCCCGAAATCTCAGACACACTGCAGGCATTAAGAGCGTTGCTGTATGCCTAAAATCCAAAAATGTGGAGGTTATCTTTGGCAAAGTTCTCTTTAGGTTTAGGAAAGAAAAGCTACTTGAGGGCAAGTGCTCACTCCATGTACCGTTGTGTACGTGCGTGGCTCTGGGAGGTCTGTGTTATCCCGCCTCAGTTACTGTTGGACCACACTCTTGTAGTCGCCAGTTGTATATTTTAGTACCTGTCGTGTATTTCGTGATTTCCAACGGTGATGCTGGCAGTTGTGTCGTTTATTTTATATTAAATGTTTGTGTGTATCTTTTGCATCATCAGTTCCTTCGATACTTGAGCAAAAGTACTCCCCACTGCTGACCATAAATGGGTCAAGGAGCGGTTGGGGGCCATTTGCTGGCTTTGTCAAGATCGTCTCAGACTTGGAAAACCCCTTGGATGTTGTCAAAAACTCCTTCACGTATCCAAAAATTGTTGCACCCAGCAGCAGATATACAGTACGAGGGTCACCCATCCTCTGACACACACAAACACACCTCTGACAGCCGCCGCGGTGACAGCTCGGCCTCAGTCACGCTCCCAGACGTGCTGAGCATGAAGGTTAAGTGGAGCTCAGAGGGATAGCCCAGCTGTGATGAGGGACCACAAATCCTGTAAGCCACTAGTCTCCGAGCAGGTTGGCACCACAGGAAACTTTGATAGGAGATGTGGTGTGAGTGCGTTGATGGCTGGGGAATATTGGATGTGAGGGGAGAGGAATGTCTTGGCTGAACCCGCTGACGTGAGAAGAATGCCGTATTGTCTCGTTCTGAACAGGCTGAGCACTGTGCACTGTCCTGAGAGCAAGCAGTGACATTTCTCCCGGAAACAGGAACAGAAATTTCAAATTTTACAGCGCTGAGTTCATTCTCGCCACTGTACCCCACCTCCTGTTGATGATTGGGCAGCACAAGATTTTGGTCTCCCCAAGCTTGCGGAGTAACTGAGAAATCTTGGGAGGAAAACTGCTGCTCCAGAGGAGTGACGGTTGATTTAATCAGGTAAAACCACATCGACATTGAAGGCTTTTGTGACGGAGACTAAAACAGCATTTGAACGATGTGCTGAAGGAGAGCTCCTCCTATAGATACGAATGTACACTCATTTATGATGGAATAGAATGTCCCGCTTTGTGCGTGTATGAAATAGTTTCTAACTGACTGTGTTCACGCCAAACGGCAATGTGAATTTTTGCGTCGCTTTATTCGCGAATATAAACACATTGATCCAGCGATCAAATTCGCACGAATAAAGTGACGTGAAAATTCACGTTGCGTTTGGTGTGAACTTTCGGGCTGCAACTAACGACTGTTTTTAATAGTCGACTAGTCACCGACTATGAAGCGATTAGTCGACTAATCGGATAATTATTAATTTGTTCTTAAATTTAGCATGAAGCTGATTTAATTATGTGGCAAATGATAATAAACAAGAAAGATGGGTACAATGAAAAATACATCTTTTATTGACCATTCATTAATTTAAAATACGTTTGTCAGGCACAACACTAGAGCTCTCTTTTATAGCGAAAACACGCTTATAAAATGTACAATGTGTGTCCTAAAAACCGTATTGGCTTGAATGTTACTTGAATCTCACCGAGGCGAGTCAGACTCCATTTTGTTCAACTGCCCGACCTGCTTTCTCTTTAAATGTGCGTGCATCACCGCCATGACACCAAGGTCTGCTTTGCAACCTTTGCAAGTAGTCTTTTTATTCGCTGTATCGCGGCTAAAATGCTCCCAAACTTTAGAAGTTTTGGTGCGCGTACCTGATGTTGACGCCGCGTTCCTGTATGTTACCGCTCAGAGACAGAGACGCTACTGCACATGAGCGACTCTCAGCAGAGATTATAATCAAGTGAGATGCCTCACTCTGCTGGAAAAACGCGTCTGGCGACAATCGGCGACAATGGAATTCATTGTCGACTATTTCTATTGTAGATTTTTGTCGACAAATCATTGCAGCCCTGGTGAACACACCTTAATAGTTAATAATGAAGATAGTTCATAGCTAGTTATCAATTTTATTATCTAATACAAATACACATATGGAAAAAAAAAATCAAAATGTGTCTCCATTATTGTTCAGGGGGCCGGGACGAATCCAGCCCGCGGGCCATAGTTTGGGGACCACTGCTCTAAAGTCTAAAGCGGCCCTCCAGCCTAGGAGTTACACTTCAAGGACGGTTCATGTTTGCTAATTCCACACCTAATGACTTCTGTCCTGAGCCAGCCTGTCCTTTGTGTAGCCAGATGGAACAGTCAGAGTGGAGGGGCATGTATTAGAGATGAAATGGTATTAAAATTAGATAGATGACGGTCACTAAGATGACTAATTAGATTTCTTTCTGATGCACAGAGACCATCTTCACTTTCTCTCTGCATTCTTCCATACTGAATCACTCTGAAATCAAAGCAGCAAGTTAAAGCGAGGGCTCTTTATGAGTCCATAAAGACGAGACCTGAGTATTGATGCCTAATGTCTGATCATGCAAGAGAAATATCAGACCATCGCTGGTGGCTTCATACCACAGGATTTTAATTGTAAAAGTATCAAACATGTTTGATACTTGTGGTTTGAGACCAGTGGGACTCAGATCTAGTCTGGATTATGCCTGTAATCCCGTCTGACTACAGGATCTTTGGGCACTTTATCAGTTCAGATCAGCTTCAAACAAGGAACGCCCCTTTAATTGTTGGTCGGGGAGAGTCAGACCCAACTCAGCCTGACGACCCTCCAGTGTTTGCCCAGCTTAAACGACACGTAACACTGAAGAACTCTCAAAACTGGCATCTAATTAGTCACATGAAAACGTCGTGTTCAAGGACTAGAGAATTGTGACATTACCATCTTTCATTCAATTATCTGTGAGGACAAGACACATTAATCAGCATCGATGTTAATGTGCCAGTGATTGCCAGCTGGTTCAGATTCAACTGCAGCCCTTCAGCAAGATGTTTTGAAAAACCATTCAGTAATAAAACGGACAGAGCAAAGACAACAACAGACGCCATAAAGGACAGCAACCAGGCAGACGGATAGAAGCCAGGCAGAGCGACAGGGAGCAGCAGAATAAACTCGGCAGGAACACAAAACAAGAATGAACAACCTTGGCAACAGGAAAAGAACCTGGGACAAGTTAAACATTGTCTGACTGATGGGTCATTGCTCACACCGTCAAGTTGTGATGGCATGGAAAGTGAAGTGAACTATTAAAAACTGGCGACCCACATACAGCTCCCCTCCCTGCAGGGCTGTGTTCCACTGTTACGAGCCCCATAAGCTACCCGAAGTAGCTTTAATAACCAACTAATAGCACATTGCAATCATACGCCTCCTCTGACCTTGGCTTTTGACCTCTAAAGTCTTTGTCTCTAAATTTATCATTTCCTTTGAGCTTTCCAGAGATTTCACTTCAACAACTACAAATGGGTTGAAGGGTCAGAGAGACAACCTGATAACATAATGACTGGCCCGAGGCTTCACCGGTGTGGAGGTTAAACAGGGGAGATCCATCCATCCATCCTCTTCAACTGCTTATCAGAAGTCAGTCAGGTCATGGAGGTAGCAGCTGTAGCGGGGAAACCCAAACTTCCTGTTCCCTGGCCAAATGGATCAGTTCCAACTGTGGGATCCCGAGGCCTTCCCAGGCCAGCATGGAGATGTAATCCTTCTACCTGGTCCTCTGTGGCCTTCTTCTCGCTGGGCGTACCTGTGGCAACCTGACGAGACCCCTTTCAACGCAAAAGAGCAGTGGCTCAACTCCAAGTCCCTCGCCGTGGAAACCCTTCGGATACAGAAGAGAAGAACCAAAAGAAAACCACACACAAGATATAATATTAAATCTGAATTCCCACTTCCAACTTGACTTGAAACAAACTGAAGAAAAAAAGGAAAACGAACAGCACCTTTGTCATCTGCTTCATCAAATGATTTTAGAGTGGAGCCAGCCCACTTCAGCTGGTGGCCCAGTTACCTCCTTCCAGGCACCAGTGGAAGATGTCAGCCAGGGCTTCGTATTCAAGCTACTTCAGCTCCTTCTTCCTCTGCCTGCTGTCGAGCAAACCCACCGCCACCCAGCCCCACCTTTACAACTTGAATGCGTCTTAAAGCGGGTTTAGTCTACACCGAAGCCTGACATGCACTTCCTTGGAAATGTAATTATGCATCACGGCAATGCAGAGCGAAGCAGCTGTGGTATAACAGCATTTCCTCCCACACATTTCCATTCGCTCATTTCCACACCATCGCCTCCCCGGGTCGGAGCCTTTTTGGCTTTGCGTCACATCAGTGAATCAAACTGCCGTTCGGTGATTATTAGGAAAACTCCCCACAGTTTTTATTTTGTGTCAGTCATTGTTGGAAGTTGATGAAGAAACCCGACGCAGCAGCGTGGAAGCCCCGCCGCTGACTGGTGTTTTAGCAGTATGATTGCAGCGCAACACAGCCAGGCCACCATAGAAGTATCGATGTGTCGTGCCCGTGTCGATATCACACCTATGTATAAACCCAATTTTGTATCCGTTCCGTTGTGATGGTTGATTGCGCTGTCCTGCTGCTCTCCCTGCCTTTGAATTGCCATGAATGCACGTGGAAGGGCTGGGAGGTCCCAGAACGGCAGCCAAATCAATTTAGGGCAATGACAATCACATTTTCCTGTTTAGCTTCCTCCTTCGTCCAGGCTAAATTTCCTTTCTGTCCTCAAAGATCATTACAGATGTACCTGGTTCTTGTTCTGTAAGTTTAAGTTCCTTACAAACCCCTGTGTGTGTGTGTGTGTGTGTGTGTGTGTGTGTGTGTGTGTGTATATGTATGTATGTATATGTGTGTGTATATGTATGTATGTATATATGTGTGTATATGTGTATATGTATATATGTATGAATATATGTGTGTGTATATGTGTATACTGTATGCATGTGTGTATATATATACACACGTATATATATATATATATATATATATACACACGTGTGTGTGTGTATATATATATATATACACGTGTGTGTATATATATATATATATACACGTGTGTGTATATATATATATACACGTGTATATATATATACACACATGATATATATATCTATAGATATATATAGATATATGTCTATATATCTATATCTATATATCTGTAGATATATAGATATATATCTACATATATATAGATAGATAGATATAGATATATAGATATAGATATATATCTATAGACATATATATATATATATATCATGTGTTCTGGATCTTTTCAGAGATTTTAGTTTTTGAACAGCTTTGCCAGTTTGAATCTTTCTCCAGTAAACTTTGTCCTGTGGTCACAAGTTCTTGTAAATGAAAATTCAGCTGCATAAATCCCCCAACATCTGTCCATGGATCCAAACAGCCTGAGACTGGGAGATAGTTCTGGCTGACCAGATAGCAGAGACAAACTTTTCCTCCATCAAATGTTCCTGACAAAGGCAGCCTTAATGCTGCATTATCCCGTTAATTCCTGGATCAAGATTCATTTCCCTGCAGACTGATAGAACGAAGAACGAGTTCAGAAAAGCTGAGAGGCATGACTGTCTGAGCTTTGTGTTTGAACAGCAAACAGCACAGCAGGGGACACAATTTCCAGCCTGCAGGCAAGGAGGCTAATCTCCCAATTAGCTATTAAATGTGCTCATTAAAACAGCAAAGGCAAATGTTCTGGAATAATATACAAAAGCGAAAGATCGCTCTCGCATACACTGTTAGAGGAGAGTGACAAAAAAAAAATCGGCATCATGAAACCCATTCAATAGACAATCATATCAGAGACCCTTTGAAGTCAGCATTTCCACTTGGCTCAAAAAACTGAAGTTTGAAGACGTGTATCATGTTACAGGACTCACACGGCTCCTGTGGTGCTGCGTATTATACTTGAATGGCTCCTTTCTTTGATTCGTCAAATTTTATCAGCTATCCACTGTGGGAAATGTGTTTCAAGGAATCTTGAACTGCCAGCTTCTATTTCTCTAATTGGTTCCCTTACTATTTCTTCGGCGTGTCCGTGGGCCAGACCAGAAGTCAGTTCTACTTAAGGTGGGGAAATCTAATGTCCATAGACGATATTTTGGTGCGATAACCACTGCTTAGTGGAGAGTTTTTCTCACAGTTATTAGTAATCGCCCCCTACAATGAATTGCATTCCAAGCACAGATGCTTGTTTTAATTAAGGCTCAGTTCCTCAACTGATCTTGTATCAGGACATGCATGGTAACATTTTAAAGGAAAGACTCTTAACTTTAAATCAAGCCAAGTTGTAAGTCTCCCTGAAAAATAGGACACAGGCTCCTCAGAATGCCAGCAACTTTGATTTACCCACAATTTTCACCCAAACTGTCTTTTTATTTGGGTTTATGACATCCAGGAAAATCATTGAGTAGAGAGGATTATGTTCTTGATGGTGTGTAATATGGTGAGTTGCAGCTCGATCTTGGAAAGCCTGCACCGTCCCAATTGTTTGTACGACTTAATCTAGAAGTTACATCGTTCCAACGCTAAATACCCAAGATTAAAGAGGAAGCACACACAGAGCTTCAGGACACAGTTGGCCATTCTCAAATTTTACCAGCGAATTAGTTCATACCAAACAATCATGCTAACATATGCTAATGACGATGTACTTGTTCTTTGTTTGTTTATCCTTTTGTGTCCCTGTTGTAGTCCGTTCCTGTTTTATTTTAAAATCACTTCCCTCTTGCATCTACAGTATGCTGACTTTACTTCCTGTCTTTGTGTGGTTCCCTTCCTCTTTTGTGTGTTCACCCATATCTGTCCATCAGTTCTCGTCTGCTCCAGCCCTGTTCATGGGTAAACACCTGTTTCTTATTGCGGGATGAACTCAGTTTGCGTTTGAAGCTGCCTTCAAGTAGAGGGGCACAGGAACGAGTCCCAGAACCCGCAAATCAGTCTGCCTTGTCGAACCTTACGGTTCACTCATCTCCTAGTTACCGGGGTTTTTGGTTAAATGACAGAGACGAGATCTGCCGTCGTCCTTGAGATTTTTAAACTTTTTTTTTTCCTCTATAGCATGATGTTAAACAAGAACATGCCAAGGTTTTTAGGATATTAAACTTTATCATGTCAAACTCAGAAGAAGCGTGAAGCATAGTTGTGGTGACGTGGAAGTCAGGCATCCACGGTGTAGTTTGTTGGTAGCATAACGTTAGCTTTACTGCTAATGATTGCATGTGTGCTTCAAATAGAAGAAAAAAATGTGTAAATTTGTCAATTTGCTTTTGCTCAGCAAAACATTTGTTTGCCACAGTGCTAATTTACAGCCATCATCCAAAATCCAGAGCTAACATCCCGTGGACTTTGGCTTGAGGGAACCTCGTGATGCTTAGTCCCAGTTGGGTCCGTGTGGTATTCATAAATTTGGAAGTGAAAATCGGAGGTCATAATTCATGAGCTCGATTGTCGCTAACACAAGTTCCATTAGTTCGGTTTTTCGTGTCTGTCTTTATCAGATATCCTGTTTGTTTTCCCTGATTTACTGCTCTACCTGGAGCATTAATTTAGAGATACATTTAAGTAAAACTCGGACACATCCTGTCAAAGGATGCCGGGGAATATTTAGAATTTGATCTTTTTGATCAGCAACCCCACTAACTATTGGGACATTTTAAATAAAAATCAGAAGCATGATTTTGTTTGTTTGTTTGTTTTTGTTTTGAGAAGAGGTTTTAACAGTCACTTTCTTCACTGAGTGTCTTACAAGGCAAGTAAGGGCGTGGAGATAAAGTCAGGAGATAAAACCAAGGGTAAACAAATATCAGGATGCGAGGCCGGACGTTGAAGAGATGCACAGAGAAGATTAAATTACAAGGAAAAGGACAAATGTAATTCTGCTCTGGTCAGTTTTGAAACCTGTTTGTTTGTGTCAGCTTGGATCATGTCCCTGTTGGAAATAATTTGTTTATAAAAGAAGGGCAACTCCATATTTAGCATAAGTAAAAATTAGATGATCCCCATTTATCTTAGGCAGAACACCAGGTAGCCTACATCCCATCATTTTACCATGAGTGACGCTTTACTTACTCCAAAGCGACGAGCAACCAATCTTACTGTCAGACACGACCTGTTTGCTTTGACAGAGAATAATTTTAAATGAAAGACATTGGTATGCAAGAACAGTTACAACAAAACTCAGAGCTAATGAAAATAGGCTTGAAAATCTAGAGGTACAGAAGTAAGAAGGTTTGATAAAAGTCACCGTACATCAATACCAGCCAACCTGGGACGGTGAGGTTGGGTGTTGGCTGTGTCACTGGGTTGATGGAGCTAAAGAGCGCACTAGATGTGAAGTCCTGTTGTCTGCTGGTTACTGAAAGCCTCACAGACTGGGAATGCTACCCAGCAAGAAACCCGTTTTCCGTTTCAGAAGACTGGTGCAGAGCAGCTCAGGTGACACGGCTACATTCCAAACAACGGTGTTGGGATATTTTTCGGCCGGTGTATAACTTACAAATGTACTGGCATCCATCTGTGCCCCCCCTGGGGGTTTGATCTTTTCCCTGCAAACTGGTGCAGGTTCTGGAAACGGTGCCAGCAAACATTCCCACCACTTTTTAGTCAAATCATTGTCTTCAGTGGCATGTACTGCACTGCGTATGTACACACTCAAAAAATAAAGGTACCAGTGTGCAACTAAAAGGGAAGAATGGGTTCCACTTTTGGAAAACACTTGTACCCTTCAGGGTTAGATGTCGTCACAGTTTGCAAGAAAAAAACATTTTTCAGTTCTTTCAGCAAACCCGCTTTGGGGTTTTTAATTCTTTAATTTGGTACTAAATACATTTTGATTAGAATGCTTAAATAATATTCATAAATGAGCAGAGAACCCTGTAAGGCCTAAAAGTGAAAATTGTGAATATGTATTTTTGTGTATGTCATGTCTGCTTCACCTGACGGCGCTCTGGTGGATTCCTGCTGCTCCTCTATGTTGTCTGCTCAACAATTTCAGGTTTGAAAGAACTTCGCAATAAAGGTTTTAGACTATTGGTTGGTTGTTCATACCAAACAGTAGGAAGTCATGAGAAAACAGGGGGATGGGAGGTTGATGGAGGCAATGACGCAAGAAAGAAAACACCCTGAAAATAAAAGCTGTCTTGACTCCTTAATTTAAGGACGTTCTGCTGCCTGTCATGACCCTGCCTCGGGCTGGTCGGGGTCAAACTGCAGTCAGGGTCATAAAAAGCAGAGGTTGCCACTGGCCCGTGGACCTGTGGATGTAGTGGTCCCGCAGGCAACGCTAGCCAGGTGAGGGGGAAGAAAAGAAATACAAAAAAATGACAAGATGATTCAGTCTGTGCTTTGTTGCCATCACCTCAAGCAGCTTTCAGAGGCAGCCTGACAGTAGTTTACCTTCCTGTGCTTGACATGTCTGTCATTCCCTAGCAAAATTCCAAACCCTTTTTTGCAACACTAGCGACACACGAGTCTCCCCCAGAGTATCGGTGACAGACCTTATCCCTGCGTCCACCCTGTAATAAGTGTTTCTGACAGCCACTTTGAGCTGTTCAATAGTTGTTTGACCAATTCTACAGCTTTTGGTGCGTAAAAGCAGCTGTCAGCAGCAGCGTCTTTCTCAAATTACATATCTGTGAGGTGCCTGATCGGAGAAGCGGTGTGGTTGTTTGTGTGAAGAGGTAGTTGTTATGTTAGTCAGTAATAATGACGTGTGTGTGTGTGTGTGTGTGTGTGTGTGCGTGCGTGCGCGCGCGGGTGGACACATTTACTTGTTCAGCCCTTGGAGTAAATGTATGATGCAGTTTGGGAGCCTTACAGTGAAATCAGCTGTCACTTGATCAATTTCTATGCACCGCTGCGAAACGTAAGACCACAAATGGACCAAAATAAGCTGGATACCAATGTGGAACAACTACAAAAGAACTCTCAAGTACATGAGAACAAGGCCATTGACCAGCTCCAAAAACTGTGAAATAAAAAACATAGGTTTGCATTGTTGAACCTCCAGTTCCCTCATTTCCATGAATGAGTCTGTGCTTTACATTAGCTCAAGCTATCTTAATGTTTTAGCATATGGCATGAAATATATTAGTAAACACTACACTTACAAATTTTGAAGTGTTTATGTATCTTAAAAGTGGGGGTTGCTCGCAAGTAACCGAATGAGCTGCCGAGGTTTTCACAGACTGTTGGTATAGTTTGTTTGTTAGCAGAACGTTAGCTTAGCACGGCTTACCACTGCATTTATGCTTCAATAGTCTACAGAATGGTTTTTCAACAGTGAAGATGGTCATATACAACCACCGATAGACTGCATCTCAGTAGTAAGCAAACAATTCCATCAGATTTTTCTCAAACGTTGTTAGTGGTTACAAACAAGCACTGTTGCCAACTTCTGTCTTGTCGGACTGTATTGTTGTGCAAGTGTGCGATCTGTCTGTGTGGATCTTTGGCTGCCGGTCTGCAGGACTCCTGCTGATTGGCTGGATAAGAGGGCCTGCCCGGGGAGTGTCAGCTGGTTGTTGGCTCTACTGCAACATCTCTATTCTAAGAGTTTCTCAATTTCTGGTGGAAAAATAGTGTTCTGATGGTGTGTGTTTTTCAGGAGTTAGGATTCCTTTTGTATAGATCAGGTATTAGTACACATCCCTTGTAAATTCTCACTTAAGTAATACTGGAGGACTTTGTTGTTTCTGCCTGGATGTATTTGCACATTAAATTATTTGAATCCGTATCTGAAACCTTGTTGTTTGGGGACCTACGGAGGCTAAAAAGGTCTTGTCTCGTAATCATGTTAATCCTGTTATATTGAGGGACCACAAGTTCCTGCTTTCATTTTCATTTTTCACTTTTATTTATTCTCACAAAAGATAAACAATATTGCACAGTAATATACAAAAAAAATACAAATTTTACAGGAGAGGATTTAGTCGTCTCCAGTTAAATTAAGTCATGAGTTTATGAAGTGAACATCAAAATCAAACAAAAGAGTAACAGAAAATAAAATAAACAATAATCAGGACAAAAACATGAACACTTGAGCATGTGCATGCTATGAAAGTCCCATTTTCTCCAAATTCTAATTACATTAAAGACATGTTGAGGAATTCTGAGGGAGGGTTATTTTAGAGTTGCAGTCAATAAATGTAAGCGTTAACGACCCTTTTTATATCAAAAGAAAATGCTGATGAGAAATAGGAACTGATGATGTCAGGTTATCTGAAGATAACTACCAGTTTTTCCAGTAATAGATTATTCTATCATTACCCCAATAAAATGGCTTTTATAGCCAATTGTTGTGAGAAAAATAGTTTCAGATTTGTGATCTGAGGTTAATGACATGAAAAAATTGATGACAACACAAATGCTCTCAGCGTCATGTTGGAATCCTCCTTCCACTGCCGACTAATAGTCATAAACTAAATGTTATAAAAAAACCAAACCAATTTAGTTGGGTTATTTTGGTGTTCATCTGCTTCACGAAGAGACAAAAAAAGAAGAAGAAAACACAAACAACGAGACTAAATGTTCCCTTCAGTGGCCGTAACTCAAAAACAAACAGGAAAAAAAAAAAAAAGAGAGAGAGAAAAGCTTGTTTGTGTGAGCCAAACCTCCAGCCGAATGTTTTGAGCATCCCATCACAGTTTCCACATCCAAAATGTCACACAGCCTATCATCAACAGGTTGCCAAGGTCATGTGTTAAGGAGAGGATGACTGATGAGTGAGGTGCCTCGTTGAAATTCCAGGAGCGCCTGAATGGAAAATAGGAACGGCTTGGAGAGAGGAAGTGTGGAATTTTCATTTATGCCCTTGAAAGTCTTTGTTTCTTTTGGGTTGAGGTGCTTTCTCAACTCCCCGGGGGTATCTTTTAATCTCATTTGCACAAACTGTAAATATTTTATGATGTAAAAGATTTTACTATTTTATGTGTGCGAGTTAATAATTGAAGAAAGCTCAAGAGACGCGGAGGAGAGCGTGTTTGTCTTCTGCTCGCTCAGTGTTGGCGTGGTATTCTATATATCTGTAATGTGATATATATACATGTATGCATGCGATTTATGGGATTCAGTTTGTCTGTGTGTGTGTGTGGTGTGTGTGTATGTGTGTGTGCAACACACACACACAACCCTGAGGACACTGCACTGACACCAGTCTAAACAGGGAAGGTGTTGGATGTGACCCCTGACCCTGAGTGACACCTGATTCAGCCGCCTGTGATTTGTTGATCTTAACAGGTAAAAACTTGTGACCCAATCTTCTCTGCACAGCTGTGGTCAGGAACACAAAGGAGCCGCACACCGACCAGAACCGGGAGTCAGTGTAGATTCTGCTTGGTTCTGAGGTCTAGTCAGATGGGTTGAGGCGTCTACAAACATCCATCGACCCCTCAGAAGTGCGCTAAGGATCCGCCGCCAGCCACTTCCTCCTTGCCGATATCCACGTTTGGGATCAAACTGAGCTGCTGAAACTTCCACTATGAAACTTTAAGCCAGAATTGTGTCTGGAATGAAATGAGAGACCTGAAGCGGCTGCCTTGCCCCGGCCGAACCGTAGCCTACTTGGCCCTCGTGCTCGGCTGCGCAGCTGATCTATTATGAATGACAGTTGGTGTGCATGTGTTTAAGTCGACGGAAAAAAATAAAGGAGGAGCCAAAGACAACGCCTCTCAGTCGTTCAGTGTAAAGCTAAAAGCAGGTTTCAAGGCCTGTAATAGTAACATGGTTCATGTCAAGATTGTTTCAAATCATATTAGAAGCCACTGCGCTTTGTCAAAATTATGACTATATTTTGCCATAAACCTGCTGCTTCCTGTCATAAAGCGTATCCTGTTAGTTGCCCCTCCTGCTGTTTATTTTATCTCTGACTTTATTGAAGGACATAAACATTGAATGTCCTCTCACTCCCTCTTCTGCCATCAGCAGCAACTTTCTGCAACAACACTTTTTGATTTGTGCAATCCAGCAAACAAGCACATTTCCTTCCAAATCTGCTCCCCCCCCCCAAAAAAATGCAGTGTGACTCAGCCTCCTGTTTTTTTTGTTTTTTGGTGGTGGTGTTTTTTTTCCTCCTTCTTTTTAGTTGCAATTATCCTAAGGTTTACAAATGAAGGTTAGCGGGTCACGCGAGGAGCAGCTGGGCCATGGGGTCTGGCAGATATGTGACATCTGGAGGCTGGAAAGTCCTGATTTTATCCTCTAAATCTGCTTCGCTCTGTTATGCAAGATCAAGATTTTCTTCCCTGTCTGTCAGCTTTTGATTGGTTGAATATGCGCGAGCGGGAGAACAGCTGGTTCATGTTGGGCTCTGGCGTGGGGCCTACTCTCCAAGGAGTGCGTACGTGGGTGTAAATCTTGGATGAGATGAACTTGTATGATCCAGTCAGGGTGGTGAAGCTCTCCATCCAGCAGCCTGAGAATGGAAACAGATGGGTGAGGAACGTGGATTCAGTCGGCAGGGATTCGTTCGTTTTGACTTTGTTTTATTTTCCTCATCTTTAATTGACTGTGTTTTCCTGCTGTTTGTTTGCTCAGTGAGTGGATTTGATTTGACTCATGTGCTGTCCTCTCCGCTACGGAGCCCTGGAGCTGCCATAGAGAAATTTATGTATTTATTTTGTGGTCAGAGAGAGGAAAATTTATCAATTTTGGAGGCCCTAGGATATCATTTGTTCCCTCAGTTTAGTTAATTTGAAGCCACAGGATACAACCTGTTTACTCTAATTAGTTTGAGGCTTAAAACAAAACTTGCCCTCCTGATTTAGTTATTTTGAAGCCACAAGTCTTATGACACATTACTATAATTGTGTTATTTCCTATTTTAAGACAAGTTCTAGCTTGTTGGCCTCAAACTAATTACATCGAGGGAAGAAGTTCTATATTTTGTCCCAAAAATATTTTGCCTCAGTTTTCAAAAAACAGATCCAAATCTGTGTGGCCGCTCCAGGCCTCCGTACTGCTCTACTCTCCTTGCCTCTTCATCATTTTCCTGTTCTCCTTCCTAATTCAGTTGCAGTCTTTTACCACCTTTTTCCCCCTTGACACCCTTTATCCATTCATCTTTCCTTCCTTTGCTCCTCTTCGCTTTCTTGTTTCACCTTCTGTCCTCTTCACCTTGCCTTTCATCTCCTCTCTGCTGTCCTCCTCCCACTTCTTCGTTCTTTTTTCATTATTGCAATGTCCGCTTATCTCTCCCCTCTATACACTTGTATTTTATCCAGTCCTCCTCCACCATCCCCACATGCTCCTCTCATCTCATCTTCCTTTCATGGCTCTTTCTCTTCTCGTCCTGCGCTTTAATTCCTCCCCCTATCTCCTCCTCCCCTCTCCATCCTCTCGTAACAGCTCGTGGAATGACAGGATAACATATGAAGCCAATCATCCGCGGGTGCAGCTCTGAAATATTTTCTATATTTTGTGGCTCCGTCAGGATTCTCTTTCTCTGTTTCTGTTTCATTATGAGTATTTGATGCACGGACATCTGCCTAAGAGCAGGGATGCAACACGGATGGGTTCGTTACGTTGGTCCCATTCCTCTCTTAAACTGGACCATCGCATTGATTGTCAATAAAGTCTCTTCAGACATTAATGTCCTCTCCCTCCACTTTGCTGATGCTCTGACTTTTACTTTACTGCCACCATGAGGTCAGAATCTCTGGTTTACTATTAAAGGAACAAACGCTGGTTCTCCTATTCTCTGTGCTGCAGGAGGGAGCTGAGACCCATGCTAGTTAGCTGAGCACAATGAATGGTAGTGGGTGGGTGGGTAGTGTTAGCATACCTCTGTCTTAATTTGTCAAGTACAATTTTCCCCCAAATGGTAATAGCTTGTGGCAGCATGGTAGTGCATAACAATCACGATGAAATAATGTAAAACTAAAAATAATGGAAACTAAAAAGTATGAAATTGTTGCTGACAGAGCTGGAACTACTTTCCCGACTGGGCGTAGGGATTTGATGAAGCGCCTCAAACTTAAGCCAACAATCATGCAACTCATCTCGGCCGACTTTGTAAGAGAGGATGTGGGGGATGGTGGACTGGTGGACACACAAACATCCCGAACCTGGGCTCGTCGACGCTAACACTTCCCACTCACTACCATTCATTGCGCTAAGCTAACTAGCGTGGGTCTCAGGAAAGGCCTCTGTCTTCTTTTCTGGCTCTGGAAACATGCAGACTCCACACAGAAGGACCCCACGCTCGAGCCGGGGCTTGAACCCAGAACCTTCTTGCTGTCAGGCGACAGTGCTGACCACTGCACCGCCGTGCCGCCCGGACAATAAGATCATTTAAACTTCTTTTAAACTAAACTGACGTTCCCATCAACCCCAGCAATTTTCACGCAATGATTGAAATTGTTCACCAGCACTGGGATGAGTTCCATACTTGCACAACAAACACACTTCATACTGTTGCATGAATACACTGTTCGATGCTTTCAAGGCCAACTGGCAAACAGATTTTTATATTTTCTTCAGAATGTGGCTTCAAACAAACAAGGCTTTGTCCTCTTGTTATAACCACTTACACCATGAATAGATGATTATTGATTATAATAAAGTTGAGTTGCAGCGCCTGAAATGTTCCATTTGCATGCACACAGATGATATCCTTTTTGCTGCTGTTTTGAATGTCAAAAAAGAAAGGAAGAAAAAAACACACAATTCCAAATCCCAAGGGCAATTGTGTTTTCAAAACAGCCCCAGGCAAATTAATTGTTTTTTCATCTAAATTCATCAGCATCTAAACGAAAGGAGCTCTCTGGTGCTGAGATGTTAAATCATGTGAAAACCTTGTCTCACAGCCCCGAGCCTGAACTGCATTCCGCATGTTTATTTTTTTTTAGTGTGCTATAAATATTGAACTCCAGTTTTCCATCAGTCAGTCAAAATGAATTGTGTAACATGTCTTCATACATCAAGAATGTGTGTCATGCACACAAAACAATTAATAGACAAAACACTAACAGACTCAATTTATATTTGAATATGTGTTTACATACATGTGCTGATAAGTTAATGTACACACTCAATTGTGGAGGGATACTTCACCCAGAATGTGTAGTTTGCCTACGTACTCCCTGATAGGACTCACATGCTCCTGCATCACTTCTGCGTGACTCCAGAATGCAGGAAGAGCCAACCACGTGTACTCGGATTGAAGCTGACGGCTAACGACAACAAAACTGTTCAAAATCACCCGTTTATAAACTCTCAGGTGCGTTGCCTGGTGGCAGCTACATCCTCTTTATCCGGCATTTGTGGTTGTCAAGAACAGCTGGCACGTTCAGTTGAGCCAACCATTTAGCTTGTGGTCAAATTAAAGCGTTCATGATTGCTGATCATACAGCTGGAAAAATGAAGAGGTCTGTCATAGCGGATAAGGACCTGTAGAGTTTGTAAACAGGCATTTTTAGAAAGTTTTCCTGTTGTAAGCTCCATTAGCTTCAAGCTAAATATACGTGGCCGGCTCTTTCTGCCTTCTGGAGTCACTAAGAAGCAATGCACGAGAGAGAGAAAACATTCCCCTTTGTGTGTACGAAGGAGGGAAAATACACTTTTTTTGTTGAAAAACCAAACAGACGTAACAACAGATTATGACTGATTTCCAGAATTAACCAGTAAGAACACACACACACACACACACACACACACACACACACACACACACACACACACACACACACACACACAATGTTTAAATGAGGACGAACCTGGAGGCAGAATGTGTGTTCAACCTGTTGCGCTTGTATGCACAGTTTTGTATAGAAATGCAAACAAACAGAGGATACAATGTCAATGAGGTCGTGGCTCAGAAGAGAGAAGGAGTTTATTAGCTGGAGGTGAGCTGGAAATAACATCTTATTGCTGGTCTCAAATGACGCCGGTGCTCGCCACTGCAGCTACAAGCTAACGTGCGTGAGCTCGAGTTGGTGGTGCCTCCTGGTCAGCTCGCTAATGTGGATTTCTGCTGTTCCTTTCACAGGATGTCGGATTTGAAGTCATTTGATGGCAGGGTCATGTCCGCATGTGACAATTGTCTGTAGACACCTCAAGCTGCAGGATTTTAATGGCTTGTCATCAGTCAGGAATTAGGATGGTGACTGTCAGGGGGCGCCAATCAGACCTCACATTGTCCTGATTTTCCTCTCGTTTGCATCTAGTTCAGGTGTGCGTGCTGCAGCCCTCATTGCTCTGAGTCCCTGCAAATTCAGCTCCCATATTAAGACCCCCCTTTTCTCTCTTTCACTCCCCTGGTCTGTCCCCTGACATGTCTCTGGATAGCAGGTCTTAACAGGAGTCCCTGCTGCCCAGCGATGCAGGCGCCTCCTATCAGCGATACACTGTCTTTTCAAATTCATATCTCCCTCGGTTCTCGTGGGTGGCAGCTTTGGATGCAGCCTAATCAGAATTTCCTCCTTGTGAGTCCACATCCTGTGTGTGTGTGTGTGTGTGTGTGTGTGTGTGTGTGTGTGTGTGTGTGAGAATACGTGTGCATGCATGTAAAGGATAAGTATAAGAGGATAGAGCAATCTCTAAGGTCTCACATGTGGGAGCCGAGACTCCATTCAGAGATAATTCTTGCTGTGTTGTGCAAGATTTTGTCTTGACAGAAAAGGTTGGGATCATACGAGAGTGTGATAATCAGGGGTGTGGTGGAGCAGCAGTTTGGAGGAGGGAGCAGCACAGCCTGAGTCTTGTGAAGCACATTGGAAACGTTTATTATAACCTGAAGCAGTTCCCTCCTGTAGCTCAGTCCATCAATCACCGTCACCCTGTCACCTGACGTGTGAGTCCACGAGCTGAGGTGTGGTTCGTCAAAAGTGAGGGGGTAATCTAACCCAGTGAGAGGAAGCAACCCGACTGTGAAATCTTTTCAGGGTATTAAGTGACAGATGTTGACATCTGGGAGCCTGCAGTTCCAGAGTGGCAGCCTGGACTGACGCCCGTACGGGTCCTTGGTCACCTGATGCCAGAGAGGCTCAACACATTGCCGTCCATCATCTGAGGATCAAGTATAAACTTGTGAGTGGAAGGAAACAGTCTGTATTACCGGCATCTACTGGTGTAAATGTCCACATAAAGCTGAATTGTGTGTGAAGGACGCCATTTTTCTTACGAAATATGTCCAGGAAGTCCCTCAAAATATTTACTCCAAGAAAACCACTCAGAGAACCTCTGGCTTTGACAAATAATCTCATGAAACCTGATGTTCTTTTGATAGAAGTGCATCATCGCCTAAAACCTTCAATCTCAGTCTCCTTAGAAGATCAATAGAATTTATATATATATATATATATATATATATATATATATATATATATATATATATATATATATATACACACACACACACACACACACACACACACCTATGCATCAGTTCTACAGAAAAAATGTAAGTACAAAATTATTTTGACTTATTTATCAGGCGACGAAAGCAAATATTCCATAAAGACGTGGGTCCAAGTATGGATGGAGATGAAGTCTAGAGGCTCCAGCAGAGAGCAGTTGGAGGAGTAGAGCTCAGTAAACTCATTACAGACTTATAACGCACTTAAATTAATCAAATCACTGCTTCCTCTCTGCACCGTCTGTGTCCCTCAACGTGAAAGTTGCCGAGTTGCTATAGCGCCAACTTATCAATCGATTTAAAAAGACTCCATGCAAAGGTAATTAGTGCCGAGGTTTTAATCAAACATTAATTATTGCAGCAAGCTAGACAGGAATTGATTTGCTGTTTTGAATAAATGAAAAGCTCCTATCAAATACATGCTGCCTGACTTTTACATTTCTTTATCCTTTTTTAAATCCTTTGGTTTGGTTGTAGGTGTGAACTCGTTTCACTGGCGGCAGGAATCAAGCGAGGAGATGAGCGGAAATGTTCTGTGTCTCGTTTAGAGATGACAAAAATATATAAGTGATTAGAATATGATAACGATTGAACCACCTCTGACGAACCAAAGCAGCTCACATTCGGTGGAGGACACGCCCCCGACTGTCCTCCACAGTGAGACAAACCAGAGACGCGATCCGTAACGCAGAGATGGCTTCCTCTTAGTTTACACGACTGCTCCACGTCAGCCAAATTCCACTTTGAGGACTTTGCTTTGGTTCTCCAACCGGTCCTGTTTTCTGTCTGTCATCGCACGCTCCTGAACTACGGCGCTAAACGAACCAGACCTCTGACTGTAAATGATTGAGCCTCTCCTTTGTAATTGAGACAACAAGCGATCATTTTTCCTGACCTCGGAGCAGAAGTAACGACTCAACGATGGCGAACCATTTACTCATCTGCCTTTTCTCCTGCTGCCACTCCTCGCCAGCTAATCGATGGGTGAGCGGGTTTAAAGGAGATGTGTAAATGAGTCCAAACGACTGGGCATTCGCAGGCCTCATTTCCTCAGTGATTAGATCAGGATCTCCTCCCATACAATGATGTTTTCATTATCCTCCGCTGCCCTCCTCCTTTTCTTCTTCTCTCTCCTCTCCTTTTGTCCATCAGGCGAGCCCCGTCAGCGCAGAGGAACAATAACGCCTGTGTCACTGCTGCGAACTGGAAGATGTCATCATCTGATCATGTGACTGTCAGATCACCTGGGCTAAAACATGAGTTCCTGACAATAGTCAGATGGATCAGCTGATTCCTATTGTTTTAAAATTGATTTAAGAAAAAGAACACTGCCGTAGCAGTAGCTGGTACTTGGTCACATGACATGGAACTCGTTCTGCAGGATATGATGAAGTGAATTAGAAGGTAATCAACCGCCATCAGAGGAGGTGCGTGTTTCTGTGCGTGCTCTCATTAGACGTGGGTTTAAATGACTGAGATGGAACCTGGGTTCACGCTCACTCGCTCCACTCTGCCTCTCACCCAGTGCAACATCCTTTACTGGCACCAGTGTTCTGACAGAAGCAGGACTGTCTGCCTCACCAGCCAAGGCGGCGTTCTCTCTGTTGCAGACTATATTTACCCCACTGCAGCACAGAAATATCTGACAGCCTCAGATACTCGCCTTCAGTCGCTGACCCGCTCGTCGTAACGGGGAGATTGTTCCTGATTGCATTGATCTGAAACTATATTTAGAAGCCAACAGCGTCCAAACATTTATCAGCGTCTGCGAGCTATTTAAGCTCTGGAGAATACTTGGTTTGTCTGATTCCTTTTCTCTGCCTTTGGCATTTGTTTTCAGGTTTTTTTTTTTTTTTATTTGTCTCCGAGGAGCAGCAGCGATGTTTCTGTTCAGTGGCTCTGAGTTGTTTTAGGTTTGAACCCAGTGACTGTGGGAAACTGGGTGAATTCCAATGAGTTCTTGTTCTTTACAGCTTAAATGCTGATGGAGGAGATGGGAGGCTTTTAAAGAGCAGCACTGGGCTCGCTGGACTCCGTCTCACATATAAATAAGACATTGCTGATACGGTGGAGGTTTCACCTTGATAACAGGTCAGTAAAAACTGGCAAATATCCCAGCTGAATACGTCGGTTACTACAGACTTTAACCTGACAGAAACAATATCAGGATCATCGTGGTGATGCAGAGAACCGATCATGAGCCGTGATACACACACACACACACACACACACACGTAGATTATGATCTAACATGAGGATTAAGATGTTGCGTCTTGTCTACGCACGCCAAGATAACATGAATAATCTCATCACTGAATCATTTCAATGATGTCAGCTAACTTCTGCGGCACTGTCTGGACCTTTGTCACAGCTCAGCGTCATCACTGATTCCATCTTGCGATCCGTTTCAACGTCTTATCTTCATTACAATTAAAAACAAAATCATCTGCCAGTGGGGCTGAGATAAGTTTACTTTAAATAATGGCTGTAAGTCCAGCTTCTGAGTGTCGTCATCCTGAAACATCCCACACAACTGATGCTATTAGCTCCTCGTAGCACTGAACAGAAGTACAACTCTGGTCCAAAAGTGACACTTGACCCTCAATGTGACCCAATTATTTGGGCAACGACCTTCTTGTCCGCCTGATGAACCAGACGAGAAGCTGTTGTACATCAGCAGCAACAAAACAAGTTCTAACCAAAGCCCTCAGAGAGGAACCACACAGAACAGGGACCGAATATCAAAGTCTGCGCAGAGATTTTCTTCCAAACCCCCAAAATATGAAGGCAAGACACACATTATTACTTCTAGTGTACTTATACTCTCTGATTTAAGTACACAAGCACTAATATGCTCTCATGTTCCATCAGCTGTTGTCCTGAGAACAGGTCGAGAACACAACCAAGAACGTTCACGGGTTCAGCCGTCAGTGGTTGGGGGGTCAACCCTGGCAGGCCTGGCTTCAGGATCCAGGATCTAGAGTTTCACACAACGCGTCATTAGAATCACACAGTTAGTTTATGAAATCTGTTGCTCGCAAACACAGATCGGTGATCACGTAGAACCAGAAAATACTGAATTCACAAAAAAAGATTATTTTCCATCTTCGCTCTCACCAGATCAGCAGCAAACTAGTATGAGAGGATCCCCACCAAGTCTGTTCACTAAAACACTTGTGGCTCTGACACGGCGCCCAGCAGACTGCCAGGATGTGGCTACGGTGACGGATTCGCCTGTTCTCGAGTCTGCATCGTCCTTGACACATAATCTGAATCATTCCTCCTTAACCAAAAAGTGTAAGGAATCTCTCATTGAATGTCAAAATCAATCATAACGGGCTGATTTCCAATGAGTCCGTCACGCTCGACATGCGGCGTCCATCAGGCAGGCAGCGCTGTACCTCACTGCCACTGAGCAGGCGGTGAAAGGTGTACACGACCGAGCTGCACATATTTCAATCTCCCTGAGTAGCTGTGCTATCTGTGGCATCGCACGGCAATATCGATGACTGACAGTCCTTGAGCAAGATGAATAGATGCCCTGCAGTAAAATACCAAGGTGACATGCTGTTGTCATGGTAACGGATACATGCATCTGCCCTGCTCCGGCAGCCCCGGAGTTAACAAAGCTGACCAGACAGGCTCTTCCTATTGTTAAACTCCTACATTAGCCCCTGGGGGGAGTTTAAAGATGTCACCGTGATTAGCGCAACGCCGCTGGCGTGGTAGGATCTGATGGTATTTATGATATTACATCATACAGTTTGATGTGACACGCTTCACTGCCTCTGTGGGAGAACTTGGACTCCGCCGCGCTGGTCCTCGGTGCTATTCCTGGTTCTGGCGGTATTTCCTGGAAGGGGAAATGACTGTGTCATGTTCGTCTTCATGTCTTTAACATTCTGTCACCAATGTAAGACGTTAATTTCGTGATGGTACGTGGCTAAAAGCGCTCTCACCCAGGAAGAGCTGCTGGGAACAAGCTGTGCTACTCAGGCTGATCCTGGTGCTTCAGACAGAGCCGTTCAGGACTAGAGAACCATGCCCCCCAGTGTGAAAACACACACACACACTCACGCAGCACAGCCAGATATTATGCAACAGCACAGATGACGTGACTCTTCAGGAGGAACTCAACATGTGGAAGTGAAACTCTCAATTAAGTGAATGAAAAACAACTCTGGGTTGGTTTGGTGTTCAAGAAGCTTCAGGCTAGAACTAGGAGTCCGTCTGCCTGCCTGTCTCACTCCTGAACTGTCTCACTCCTGAACTCCACCTTCTAAAGTTCCTCACCATTTTCACTGCATTTATTTTATCACCCGGCTGTTTAACCTTTGTCCTACACTAACAGTCCCCTCACAGTTGAAGGTCTGAGATTTACTGTCTGGGTTGATGTACGTGAAGAGTTTGACACGTGGACGGCAGGAGTGATGGCTGGTGTTTCAGAGGTGGTTCGACGAGCGGGATTTGTGACATCACTCTTATTTTGACGTGTACTCAGGTCATCTTTAATCTTTAACGATGGAGTAGAGTTGGTGGCGCTTCAACGATTTAAATCTGGTGATTGTAGTTTTCTTTTTGCCTGGACGGTTTCAGATGCACATTGCTGTACTTGTTAAAAGTATTTTTGTATACTTTAATACTTGTGTGGAGGCGTGAAGCACTGGTGTGGCCACGAGATAAAAGGTGTTCCCTCAAATAAGTTGAGGCCACCAGGAATAACTTGTGCGATCACTTTACAGGAGCTTTACTCCGGGGAGTTTGTTGTTGTTGATGTTGTTTTCCTGCTCTCGGTCCTCACAGACACAGGATCTGAGGTCTGGTGTGTGTGCGGCGTTCAGCCTGTTCATGCCTCGTCAGCTGAAAGCACGGATGCGTCGTCTGAACCAAAAAAGCCTCTCTGCATTCCTGTGGCAGCATCTAAAGGAACATTTCAGTCAAAATCAGCCGTGCCATCCAAATGAGATCAAGATGGATTATGAGCTGCACTCTGCAGCGAGCTGACACGGCCCGCCGCACGCCGCACGCCTGCTCCCCAAGATGTAAAAGGGCAACTTTTAATCTCATTTCCCACCTCGCAGAAAGGCATAATAAGTAATCGTGTTAGCCATCGGGCCGTCTCGCGCTCAAGCTATGTGCATTACTGACAGTGAGAAATGGTCCGAGGGAAATTTAAGCCAGCACTTACCTCT
This sequence comes from Aulostomus chinensis, assembly GCF_037954235.1. NCBI lineage: Eukaryota > Metazoa > Chordata > Actinopteri > Syngnathiformes > Aulostomidae > Aulostomus > Aulostomus chinensis. The sequence continues at coordinate 29,088,861 of NC_141324.1, forward strand.
GAAGAGACGCGCGCTGGTGTGTGTGTTCACGGGAGAGAAGAGGGAGGGGGTGGGGGTCAAAGGCCGTCTGACTGCAATTTCAAGACAAATCTCTAAAAATCTGCAGAATAGAGGGAGCGTTCAGTCACACACACTCACACACACACACACATCCCTGTACTTATATCTGTGTGAGGACTGTCACTGATGTAATGCCTTCCTCTGCCCCTGACCCTAAACCTAACCATCTCATCTGACTGCCTGACCTTAACCTTGACCCTAAACCTAAACCTAACCAGAACCTAATTCTCACCTCGACACTAAAACCAAGTCGTGACCTTCAAACGGCCCTTTGAAGATGTGAGGGCCGGCTAAATGTCCTCACTCTGTTGGTTAAGTACTGCTCTAGTCCTCAATATCTAACAAGTACAAGAACACACACACACACACACACACACACATTTTCTTACTGGTTCAAATGGAACGACAAATGAGGAAACCAGAACCATCCGACCTGTTTACGCAGCGTTGGAGTGTCTGAGTGTTGCTGGTGTTTTCCGACGTCTCTGATCCAGCAGGACGGGACAGAACGTCAGGTTTGTTAGCCGTCTGCCTGGAACATTCTTGGTGAGATCTGATGAGATCCACTTTTATTGGCAACCGAAAGTTCCAGAACCACAAAATATGCAGATCAGCGCCATCTGGGAGGTGCGGCACAGAAACTGGATGTACTGCAGCACCACCAGTAGGGGGGGGGCGGTCGAGCCAACAGCTTCTGTACCGTCAGCAACTGCAGGTGTCACCAAAGCTTGGATTTAAAGATTTAGATGGATCGAGTTGTGCATGATGACATCCTTTCTTATGATATTCTGCTTTGAATGGTTTGATTTAAGCTTTTTTTTTTCTCTGATAGCGCAGCAACAAATATAAATGAGTTTGTTTTTTGTTTTTTTCTTTTGCTGTTCAGGAACGACTTTGCTGTAAATCAAAGAAATGGTGTGCGTGAGAACCCGACCTTCATCTACCTCCACCGCTTCAGGACGGAGGCAGAAATCTCTGACACGGATGTGTTATTAAATAAGATGAACTTTATTGATCCGGGGAAATTCTCACATTACTGCATCTGGAGGAACAGGAAGGAACACGAAGTGACTTCTAAGTAGAAAACAGATAGAACTAGAAGAAACTAAAAGACCAAAAAACAGAAGCCACCAAAACGTTTCAGTTTTTCAGTGTATGTTCAGTTCCTCACAGATGCAGAGGTGCCAGCACCTTGATTTGTTTGTAATTTTGCTGAAGTGATCGTGTAATTTACAACCTGATTGCTTTATTTGGTGACGAAATGTTGGCAAAGATGTCCGGGGAAAAAAAAAAGATGAATTAGCATCGGTTAGCGGTGAGTGTAATGGAACGGAACTGACCAGCTGAACCAGTCCCCAGCAGTCACGTTTCGCTCTCATTCTTGACTTGCAGTTGATTGTATTTTCACTTACGTCTGCCGGCCGCGAGTCAAGACTGAGATAGAAAAACCAATTTTAAATCTTTCTCTGTATTCTGTTCTTATCGGACCGTCGTGTTCATCGGCTGAGCTCCAGTCTGGGAGCTTCAGAGGAGCCGGCGGCTGATCGTCTTCACCTCCCTCGTCCTCGTCCGCAGCCCAGCCACCCACATCCCAAACTTCCTGGCACACTCATAAAGAACAATTAACTTCATTCCCCGTGTCTTATAAATATTCATTAACTCAAGCATCTTGTCATTTTGTTAAAAATTATTGCAATCGAATTAGCATAATTAAGCATTATCTATGGTAATGCTGGTGGACGCGCGGCACTGGCGAGACTCCCCAGCCGTGTTTCCATGTGTGTCAGCACGGCGGAGAAACATGATGGATAATATAATTATGTTTGGGAGACAATGGGAGCCCTGCGGTATTGTTATTCATGTGCTCTCTTAATAACGACGTCTGCTACATGAATAGACATGTCTGCATGAGGGCTTCGGTAGGTGGGGGGGCACCGGAGAGGTTGTGAGAGTTTCTGTCTGTTTCTGAAGGATATGGATGAGCGGATCGTGGGGGAACTCTGCCTGTCACAGTGAGAGGAAGTCAGTAAGTCACAGAGGAAGTGCAGATTCCCTGTGAACGCCTGCGTGCTTGTTCTGATTGTCCATCTACATTTTGTCACTTACTTTGATGTTGCCCTTTTCTGCTTTCATCGGCGCTTTTGCAGCCGTAAACCAGGCCTCACGATGTTTGTAACCGTTTTTGTAGCGGGGGGTGGGGTGGGGGGGTGGGAAGGCGAGTGTTTCCAGAATCGTATTCACATTTAAACTGTTTTTGGTGCAACGTTGACGCGTTTGCAGACATTTGCTAGCAATAAAACCAGAAATTTCATCAAATTGACATCGACAGGTCAGCAGCCGTGATTCCTGTGGGGGTTTTTATGTTGACATCAGGACATTAGCAGCCATGTTTCCTGAGCTGTTGCATCTGCTGCTAAAGCTAAATGCGGTTACTCAGTGAGTTGTTGTGGTTTTTCTCGTCGTTCTTCTTTATTGAGTACCTACAGCACTGCTGCTGGCGTGGAAGGACACGCACACTTTGAAATGATGATGTCAGACTTCTGCTGCATTCCCGCTGATGTCCATCACCACTGAGGACAAACGAATAATGAAAGAGGAGCGAGTTGATTGTCTTGTTCCAAGGGAAACTCTGGGTCCCTCTGGAGGTGAGACACCCTGGAGGTGAGACACTCTGGGTCTCCTGAGTCATTCGTCTACTCGCATTGAGCCTCAGTTGTTCAGATTTGTTCCTTCTTAATGTTCTCAAGCAGCCATGATGGAACAAAGAAGCAGCCGGAGGGAAAGAGGATGTGTCAGATGTTTCTATGTTGTCCCTGTTGTTTATTCAAAGAGGCCTCTTGGGTTTTGATACTCAACCTGTTGATCTGTGCACTTGTTGGCACTGGCATGCACTGCTGCTGGGTAATCATCTATTTATGTATTTATTTATTCTACTCACATGAATGGGACTGACTGCAGATGTGAACGCCCCTTTTAGTACAAATAGCATTTGTAATTTCAATCATTAAATACAATAAAATAAAATGGTTATTTTATTCCTTGGGAAAATGGAACAATTGGTTTATGTTTTGTTTTAATTCCAGACAACAAAAGTGAGTGATTCTGCTCTCCCGCGTCTGCGTTTCTTCACACTTGTCAGCCTTCCAAAGCCTCTAAGGTCTTAGCAGGAGTTGTGTTTGTGTTGATACTTGCTGCCACGCTGGCACATAAAGTTCTAAAATTACGCACTGGGCTGCAGCGGGGTGAATCCTGGAATGACCCCGTCTGCAAACCCACATGTTTCTCCGCGTGCAGCTGGGCGTGTCTGTCTCCCAAGTACACTCCCTGTACGACTGAAGGCAGAGTAGCTAAACAGAGACGCCGTATGAGTCATAAGGGCGTGTGTGAGTGTGTGTGAGCGTTCCCATCCATTCACCACAATAACACAGACCTCACAGGCCAACAGCTCTGCGCCCGAGTCGATCCATCCTGACGACAAGCGGCGTGTTCATTGTGATGGTTACTAGCAGACAAACAAGCTCACGGGGAAGTTTGAGTTATGTTTTATACTTAGGGTTGTAAAAGCGGCGATCCACGGAGGAGGAGCCGGCGACCTGGCGGCCCCGGTTAATCTGCTCATCTACTCACTCTTATTTCTCCCCCCCACCCCGATTACTGCAAGTGACAGGAGCAAAAAAAAGCTGCTGGAGGAATGAGAACATCTGTGTCTGAATCAGTTTGAGGAGCTGACATGAATTAAGTGGCAGGGGAATCTGCTTTCAGAAGAACTCCAACGCAGCCGGGTGTCAACTTTTTGACACGGCTGCATGTCAGTCTCCTGTTGGTGCATCGCTGACTTAAAATAACTTCAATTAAAAAATATTTTACCAACAGGAAGTTGCTCTGTGCATCGGTCCAAGATACAGGTAGTTTTTGCAATCATCACTCGATCACTGGACAAAAAAAGGGGTTTAAACCACCAGAGCTTGACTCGTCTCAGGCCTCCCCCAGGCTCTTTGCCTCGCTGGCTTTGGTGACATCATGACTGCTTTGGTTTAGCGCGGCAACGTGCCGTTCTGACGGTCTGTTATGGCGACAGAGAGAACAACAGATGACGCCTGTTGCACCACCTGGCAGAAGATTTCTGACAGACGAGCAGGAAATTACTCAAAGTTCCGTATTTTGACACGCGCTCATCGTCAGGGAGGAAAGTAGAGATGCAACTCTAAGTTCTGAAAATGGTGGAACTCCTCGTCAGTGTTTTCGCTTTTAGAAAGGCTATTTTTAACCAATGAAGCTGCAGTAAGGAATACAGGGGGTTTGACAATAAGCCTGTTGGATCGAAACCAAACACTTGATAACTACAGTGAGTGGAAATCCTTACAGAGGTTTTGATGCGTATTTGGATTTTTTTTTTAAAATCAAAACAGCATAAAGAGCAAAACGTTTTTACATTTGCTTGAGGTGGTTTTTGTCGTCCGTCTGTCCCCCCCCCCCCCAAAAAAAAAACCCCAAAGGGTAAAAGCACAAAACAGCAGATGGAAACACTTTGAATGAACTCTGACAAGGCAGCTCTTCAGCTCCGGGGGCTGACCGGCTCCTCCGTGCTCTTCCCGGTTTGTCACAAGCTTTGCCGTCGTGCCAGGCAAAGCAGCGTCGTGTCCAATACCAGCCGGCACCAAAGAACCATAACAACTTGTCCAACTTGAAGTGATTCCTCTCCATTTCTCTGGGGCCCACCGGTTGAACTTGCTGGTTTTCTTCTTCTCCGCTGCCTGTTTCAGCTGTCGTTGCCTATAACGCCACCTTCTGACTGGAGGAGGCACGACTGTCTGGTTCATTCCCTGGAAACCACTTGATGGAAACGGCTGCGATTCACATTTCCCCTTTTGCAGCATTTCTTAAACTCGCTTGACATTTTGTGAAAACGTGGCTACTGACAACAGGGGGTCTATTTTTAGCTACTTCCCTCTGTTTATCTCCTCAATCACCCACCTTCCCTGGTAGCTGCCACGCTGCAGACTGGCACACGCCTCCTCCATCACACAAGGAGACGCTGGTCGTTCACCGGACAGCAAGGAGTTACACCTGGAGGACGTAGCGCACTAGAGGACCACGCTCTTACCCTCGGTCCCCTCGCTTGAACCGACCAGATGAGGCACTAGAGCAGCCACCAGGACACGGACAACTGTTGAGTCAACACAGGGAGTTGAACCAGCGACCCCAAGGTGTTCCTAATGCGTCAGGCTCTTGGTCTGGTCTTACTGACACCAATTATTGAACGTTTTTCACTGTACGCTCAGCGGTGCATCACTGGTCTCATGCTGAGGGATGGTTCATCTCAAGATGATAACGCCCCCCCCCCCCAAAAAAAAAACACAGTAGGAAAAAAAGGAGACGAGACGGGATGTTCTCCTAAATCCTGACCTGAGGATGACAAACGAGAGTTTTTCCACTCCTCATTAATGTAGCTGAGCCTCCAGTCAAGATCTGCTGAGTTATTTGAAGAACATTTCTGAAATAAATCAAAAATGATCCGGCAGATATTTTCACTTGTTTGCTCAAAAACATCGACTCCGTCACCACTGCAAGGGAACATTCGGTGCGGAACATATTGATCTGATATTATTAGTTCTCATTATGGGACGTACACTCGCTCACAAGCTGTGACAAGAGCGGCAGCGAGACGCGAGTCGAGGAAAAGACCGAATCACGCTGTCATTTCCAGGCCTGTAATTGTCAGAGTTAAACGTCGGTGGCAGCTGTGACACTTTGAAACCACGGGTCAGGACTTTAATAGTCGGCAGTCAGAGGGAATAGACAGTCCCGGCTCATGGCCCGCAGCTCCCCCTCCCAGTTCACCGAGGCCATAATAAAGGAAATTATAGGAATAACTGGTGGGGGGATATGCATAGCGGGTTATATAATTGTACTCTATATCAATCAATAAAGCCTTGACCTGGGAAATGAGCCCAGCGTTAAGTCTGGGAGTCAGTTTCTTGGCTCACACTGTGAGCGCTGAAATGAGAATCAGCATGCAGCGAAGGGGGTAAGAGGAAGAACTGCACCAGAGCTCTCTCTGTGTGTGCGTGTGTGTGTGTGTGTGTGTGTGTGTGTGTGTGTGTTAATACTCTGACTGACAGGAGTGCTGTGCGTGCACTACATGATGGCGTGTTTTGTGTTGGCTCTTATTTAATTGTCATTTCTACAGAACTAATCATCGGGCCGATAGCGACTCACGTGCAGTAATTTCAGTCTTTCCCCACTTCGAAGGATTCTTATCCTGCACATTAGCAGCTGGGTACTTAATCAGCACTGTGAATTGTACTTTTTATTTTTAGGAACGTAATATAGTTTCCATGGAAAGTCGGCAAATCAATAAAGTGTTTCAGAGAAGGTGAGCTGAGCAGATGAGAAAGGAAACTTTGCTTAATAAGAATGTTTGGATTGAGAGAATCTCTTTTGTCACACTGGTTTTCTTGACCTTTGCTGGTTACTGTCGACCTCTGGGGTTTTGTCCTTTTTATGATTGGTTGCAGAAAAACACGTGCACGATGTTAGTGCTGCTGAAAGGTGAAGGACAGCTGATGAATTAGTACAATTCAAAATGTATTTTTTTATCCAGAACAGGCCAGACGTGTCAGTCCACATTCAGGATCCCACATTTTATTGTTACTAATTTCAGGGATTCCGGGGATGTGCGATGGAAATGAAGTTTCGCTCTGACAAACAGGTCTTCTGCCAGCTAACGTGATGCTAACGTTCCAGCAAAAAACGAAAACGGGAGATTATAAAAATGTACATTTCAATGCAACTGTATCAAGTTGTGATGTATATTTAAATGTTGTGTGCAGCAGATCATACAACTAAAAGCGCTGAAAGCAATCGAGTAAGTAAACGGCAATAAAATAAAATAAAACTATAAACACTTTCACATAAATAAATCTTTTTTTCTTCCCAAGATTCATGCAGTTTTTATGTTTCTTTTCTCTTTGAAATGTTTTTGTTTTTAGTTTTATCGTTCCTCTCCTCATTATTTCTTCCTCTCCACACTCATTAGTCTCCAGCAGTTTTACTGCTCATATTTTTTTACCGTCTTGTTGTAAACCTTCCAGTCACATATATGAAGCACCCTAAACGTCACTACCTTACAGAAAACGTCCTGACGTGTTGTTTCACGGTTGTTTGATTGAGTTCATCGTTCACTGCGAACAGATGTAAAGACGTGCCTGGTTAGCGTGAGCGCTATTAGCCTACGTAGCCACCCGCAGAAACCAGACCTGTTCCTGCTCAGGGACTCCTCAGCTGGAACCCTGCTGCCGTGACAACTCCTCCTGCATCACATGGAGTCGTCTTCCTCTTTAAGGATGGATTGTTAGGACTCCTCCTCTTCCATTCCAAACAGTCAACTCAATAAAAAGTAGCGGAGGATGGATTTTTAGCGATGGAATGCACATCACATTATATTGACTTCTAAAGCTAAAACCTGTTTGACTTGTAGTGTCAGCCATCCATCAGCAGGGGGGGCTGCAGCCCCCCAGTATCTCTGTAGGAGTGAGAATGTGTTGCAGTTACTGAGAGAGTAGTTTTTGACCGTCACTAACGCAGTATCTCTGAAGTACAGTCCCAGCGTCCACTGGGGCGGGAGGACGGCCTCCAGGATTACAGATACTGCCCTCCTGCCTCTGTGGGATAGTCAAGGCCCTGCATTTAGTTTTCACCTCTCACTTCAGCTCCCTCCGGACTCTGGTAAAAGTCAAATAAAAAAATGTGAAAGGTGTTGGTTTCTGTAGATGACAAAAATTTGAAGAAACAATACATCGAAGCTTCAGACGTCAACACGTCCCCTCGGACCGCCTCCGGCCATGTCCGGCGTTGGCGGTGCGTGTTCCTGCGAGCTGGCGGGGCAGGGTTGGATCTGTATTAGGGTCCTGTGCTGCCTCTAATCACATGGCCAACTGGTCTCCAACTAACATTTTAAAAACTTCATTGAGAAAGGTTGAAAAAGGTCAGAGCTGAGCACCGCAGTCAAAATGATTGTCATAGGTTTGGAGGCAGAAATCTTTCACCCGTTTATAGGTCAACCAAGTGTTTCCTTTAAAGGTCAGAAATGTATGTCTTTTCTCCCTCACTTTTCTGATCAACATGACACGTAAAACGGCGGCGGCTAAAGTTTCAGCCTCATAAACTGGCGGCCGAGTTCAAACTCCCGAGACGAGAGAGGGCCGCCTCAATGGAAGCGGCCACAATGGCACAAATAGGAATAATCTCTCCATCGCAGAGCGGCGATAGAAGTGAAATCTAATAAGCAAATTAATGATGAGAGATGAGCCAATTTTAATCATAGATAAGGATTTTATCAGCCTTTTGTGGGCATAAATCTGCTCCACTCTTTAGCCTGTCAGACAGATATTACAGACTGGATTGAGTCGGGGGGGGGGGGGGTGTCTTCATTATGAAAACATGAACTCCAAATCCATTTGTTTTCTGAACTAAACGGCAGCAGAATACTAATCTCACCCGCACTAAATAATGAAACCATTAATATACATTTAATAAATCGCGTGCAGGTTATCTCGTCGATGCGTTTTTTTTTCCTTCTTCTTCTTCTTTTCGGACAGTTTTTCCTCTTTCTAGGAGAGTCAGGTCTGTAATTAAGACACATTAACACATAACACCTAACAGACTGGCTCAATTACCACAATGCCTATTAAATTATATTGGAGCAGGAGGCAGAGAGGACCGCTGTGTTCATTATGGAAACTGCTATCTACATATTTCCATTACAGAGCGTTGGGCTTTATGAACTTATAAAAAGCTGCCGTGAAGGAGGGAGTCGTATTTTTATAGCAGAAGGTGTCCACAGAGCAGTTTAGAACTCAGGAGCTTCAACCGTCACCTTGCTGGGTGATGAGGACGAGTCTGGGTGTATTCAGTGAAATAAGACAGCAGTGACGCATCTATCAGGGACGCATTTAGAGGAGGACAGGCTCTTCAGACCCTTAACATGAAATAAATATTGAGCCTCATGCTCAGGGAATTTAGTGAGCTGTGTGTGTGTGTGTGTGTGTGTGTGTGTGTGTGTGGAGCAGTTATGCAATGACTGTTTTTATCCACTTTAATTGTAGTACATGTGGCCCAGAGTTCCCTCGGAACATTCACACTGCTGTAATTTGAGGGTTTAACAGCATATTTGAGAAGCCGCAGAAACGACTCAGACTGGGTCTTGCTACCAAACTGACTCCCAGTTGTGTTGTGTTGTGGCGCCACCTGCTGCACCATCATCTCATCACTCCATGCTGATTATGTTGTGGGTTCTGAAAACTGATGGAAGGAGATGTACCAGAGGAGGAAGAAGATCCTCTGCTTCTTTGTGCAGTAAAACATCTGGGCTTTGTTTTTCAGTTGTGTGTGTGTGTGTGTGTGTGTGTGTGTGTGTGTGTGTGTGTGTGTGTGTGTGTGTGTGTGTGTAAAATGGTTCTGAGATAGTCCAATCCATCCATCCATTTTGTACACCTCTTATCTGTTAGAGGTTGCGGGGGGTGGAGCCTATCCCAGGCAGGGTTCACCCTGGACGGGTCACCAGTCCATCTCAGGGCCATCAGGAGCAGTTAGGGGTTCAGTATCTTGCTCAAGGACACTTGGACGTGGTCACTGGGCGAAGTGAGGATCGAACCAGCGACCCTTCGGTTGCCAGACGGCCTCTCGAGGTTTAGAGATAGTTGTTTTTTTTTTAAATTTCTTTATTCTGGAGGAACTTTAGTTTTCTTTTTTCTTGTCTCAGTCAGAAATTAACAAATGACTCAGGACTGTTTTCATGTATTTGGTGACTCCAACAGTGACATTGTAAAACAGCATTTTCAGTTTGCTTAGCTCAAGTAAAAATGTTCACTCACACACACGCGCACACACACACATCCATGTACTGATGAGGAGGCTTGCGTTAAAGGTTCTAACCTTCAACCCTTCAATCACTTAAAGGAGTCGGGGGTCAAGTCATCAACCTCCTGAGCCTCAGCGCCCCCTGTTGAGAAGATCCCGCCTGAAGAAAGCATCCTGGGTTGAAAGAACCTCAGATATTTACGGCCCTGACAGCATGACGCACCTTTGTACCCGGTTTAGTCCTGATTCTGGTTTCTCAGCTTCGCTCGTGTTGCTCCAACAATGCTAGTAACTCAACTAATGACCCAACGTGTGGGGTCACAAATACAGCGAGCTCACATTCGACTGACAAAACACAAAAATAGCTTCAAGACGAAAACATTCTGTATTTTGGTCTGCATTTTCCGAGTTTTTAGTTTTTCTAATCCATAGTTTGTGTTTGTATCCGTAACTTCTGACGCTGTTGACTTGCCTAGGTGGAATCAGATGAAGTGGTTTTTAACTGTCTAGAACACATCGGCCCTCCATCGAAGGAACTGAGAATTACTCATGATGTTCGTTCAAAAAGGATCTGCTGGCTTCAAATCCTAAGTGCGCCACACATCAGCAGTATTCCACTCCGAGAGCTGGCTCGCTCTCCCTGCCTCCCCCTCCAGAAGCTTCCTTCTTCAGCTGTTATTAACATTTCCATGTTTCCCACATTTTGTATTGTAAACTGTTTTCTTGTCTGTAACAACATCTCCTGCACGTCTGTCCCTCCTGGTGAGGGATCCCTCCTCTGTTGCTCACCCTCAGGTTTCTCAGATTTTTCCCTGTTAAAAGGGTTTTCTATGGAGTTTCTCCTCAGTCGATGTGAGGGTCTGAGGACAGAGGATGTTGTTATGATGCCATGAAGCCTGGAGACAAACTGGTGGTGAAAACGGCTCTACAAATAAAATTGACTTGCCTTGCCTTGCTGCCACCAGAGGGCAGCACCAAACTAAGTGACAACACTGAAGTACTCTCACAGTCAGAGATAATGTTTGAGTACTCCACACTTTAAGGTATGACTACTTTTATGTGTAAGATTAAACGCGTTTCCATCTTTGTGCGCAGTCACTACAGACGCTGCTGTACTACAGGAGATTTAAGAACCTGCCCCAGCAGAGTTGGTTTCAGGCACGACTTCGCCAACCTGCACGGGAAATGAAAGGAACCTCTTTGAGATTTAATGGATTATGAACGTGAAGTTCAAACGTAGACGTCGCCATCCGATGCGCCGGACCAGGTTACAGATGTCAGATGATTGGCATCTGTTGTCCCGCGGCAGGTCGAGGCACAGCAACAAGACAATAACAGCCCAAACACCAGAGCCGTACACGCACCAGGTACTGAACTCTGTCAGGTGGTTGCATTTAGAGCTGAGAACCTGTGAAGCCCAGCAGATCCGCCTTGGAGATCTGAGGCATCATAGCTGCAGGAAAAGAGTTTCAGAAGTGATTTATTGTGTTGGGGGTACATCGTATCTCACTCTGGCCTCTCTGAAGATATATTTTAAATTTCAAGAATTTATTGTGGATGAAATGGAATCTTCATCACCTTGTCAACGTTTCCATGCAGATGAAGTTCTGCCGTGTGCCAGGAATGTGATTTTGTATGTTTGTGTGAGAGAGGAGAAACAAGAACCGGGGGAAGTTTTGTTTTTATGTTTTTTAAAAGGTCCCTCGTAGAGAGCAGGAGACGGAGAGTATGAGGAGGGAGAGGCCGAGAGGAGCCCCGTCTGGGCCCTTCAGCTTCTGTCTGAGAGGCGAATCCACGGCTCGACTAAATGGCTCTAATTTACGAGCACGGGGTCTCAGGTGAGCTGTATATTAACAATCGTCTGGATGGCCGGGGAGAACACATTGGCTGTCTGGAGCTGGGTGCCAGCCAAACGCCATTCATCACTCACACTCCCAGAGATACACACGTTCTGCTCCGGCTGAACTCCACACTGTAAATCTACTAGACACCAAAGACATCCAGCAGTGTGTGTGTGTGTGTGTGTGTGTGTGTGTGTGTGTGTGTGGACTTTATGTCTCTATGTGTCAGGAAGCTTCTGTTGGTGTCTCTACTCTGTCTCTCCATGACGTGTCGGGCTCATGGAGCCTCAGCAGGTACGATAACTGGAGTGCTGACTTGTAAATCCACATCGAAGTGATTGTCTTGAACGCGGGGAAGCTCGTCAGACTCACACGGTTTAGATTTCTGACAATATTTGATTGCTTTGTGTTGTTGCTCCAGACAGACTTCATTTGAAGCTGTATTTAGATCCATACTGTGACCAAGTTCTGGTACTACTTTGAGCTACTTGCACTTTAGCCGCTCATGTCCACGCCAAATCATTTATAGAGTTACAGATGTACTTTTTTTTCTAAGCTGCTCATGTTTGCCAGCTTTACTTGTAATTAGTATGATGAAAATTTCACACAGTGACTAACGGAGCGCTGCAGGTACAAGACCTTTTTGTAGGCTAAACTAGAAGTTAGCATGATTCCCTTGACCCAAGCAAACAGGTTTTTTTTCCCAGTGGATTTGGGGTTACTGAGAAAGATCAGCCCTGGGGTGAAAAGAAAGTTGAGACCTTTGCTTCAGTGAAGAACGCAATTTTTATGATCCTTGAGGCTTTAATGCTCATGTGAGCAGTAAAAAGCTAACGTTATGCTAACAGCAAACGAATGACTTCGACGTCATCACAACTAAGCTTCAAGCTTCTGTTCCATTTTATTAATCAGACCTTGTTGGAGACGGTTACCTACTATTCAACAATGCTTACATATTTTATGATATAAGGACTCGTTCCTGCGCCATTTCATAAAAGTTTTTAAAATCCAACTCCTTAAGCCGATGATTTTCAACTGTTTGGGCCTCTAATATACTAAAGCAGCATAGTTAGTTAAATCTCAGCCGTCTAAATTCTCCAACTTTTTCCCCTGAAGAAGTGAAAACAGATCGAATTGTGCTTATTTTCTTTCTTCACCCAGCATACAGCTCTCCCACTCATGCTTCAGTGTTAATCATCCAACAGTGTCATGTATAATATATCAGTAGGATCAAATCAGTTCTAGTACTTTATACTTAAATTTGTCATGCTGGCTTCTTGAGTAATTTTACATTTATGTGTTTTTACAGTATTTAAGGCTCTTCTGCCACAACTTTCCCTCGCAGGAACCACCAGTGTGGCTCCCCATCTGACCCTATGAATAAACCCGGTGAGGTTAGAGCTGTGCTTGGCCCTAGAGACTGCAGTTGTGGTATTTCTCAGCTCCAAATGGTCTGTGTGCCAGATCAGCAACTAGAACTGGAGGCAAACCAAGCTGGAGGTAGTGTTGTGTTGGTTGGCATTGAACTGGTAAAGCTCATAATTTTGGCTTCTGTCTGTAGTCTGGTTGCTGATTAAGTCGTTACTGTCAAGGTCTGAGCATATCAAGCCTTTGGTTGGGAAGAGACAGCTACGACATTGAGCCATCAAATCAGGAGACATGTCACTGGTAACGTACTTGTTAACTTTGGTTTCCTGGATGTCTCTAAGACAGGTTAGCCAACGGATGCTAGAGCAGCAAGCTAACTGGGCGCGAGCAGTACGATTGTCCTGAGCTGTTTAAAGCAAAACCACCCAAAAAGTGTATATTTTGCCTTTTTAGTAAACAGAAATAGATGCCTTGATCTCGCAAAGATGTTTTTTCGCCTCTTGCGTGACTTCTTTGTGACTCCAGAATGCAGAAAGTGACAGCAACATGTATTTAGCTTGAAGCTAATGGCTACTGACTGCTACCAATAACAAAACTGTTCAAAAAAGTCTGTTTACAAACTCTCAGATTTGTCATCCGGAGGAATCCGTGTCCTCCATAACTGTCTGGGTGCGCAGTAATCTGCGAAGACTTTGATTTGAGTTAAAAACAAACCAACAATTACACGTGCGATTCGCCGCTACCATGAATGAGCGTGGAGTCTAACCACACTCTGTTTGTTTGTGTGTTATACAGCTGGATAAAGAAGACATGGATTATACAGGACGATGCGCTGGAGGGTTTATAAATGGACGTTTTTTTGGAGAGTTTTGCTGTTGTTAGCCATCCGTCGCTGTTAGCCTCAGGCTAAATACGCGTGCCTGAGTTGTTCCGACTTCTTGAGTCCCAAAGAAGTATTGCAGGAAGGAAAAACATCTGTGAGAGCTAAAGGCTTATATTTGCTAGTACCTTCATGGTAAAGTACACCTCTGGGTGATGCTTCTAGTCACTCTTTGGTGGCGTTTGAAATGACCTGATTTATTCAACACGTTAATGTCACTCTTGTATTTTTAGAGAAAAATCACCCGAACCTGATGACTCATCTTTAAACACCTTCCTCGCGGGATTCTTTCTGTGCGTATCACAAATTCCTTAAATAGCCTACTACGCATTATACATGCCTTAAAAGCCTCTCTGCTGATATTTTAAATTCGGGCTTAGTTGAAATATGTGCATGTGGGGAATTGCATGAAAACAAACATCTGGCTGGGATTCTTTGTTGAAATATGCCAAGACGGGGGAAAAAAAAGAGGAAGCAAAATTTTTGTTTTCCAAAGTGTAAGCCAACTTTGAACCATCCGGCCACAAATTAAGCTGACAGTCACATCCTCTAATTGCTGACCAGAAACAGCATCTTGTGCCAAACACAAGGAAAATTTGTACTTTCCTTGATTTTGTTTAGAACCCAACGCCCTGCCCACTTCACATAGTGTTTACGCAGCTAACCAAGCCTGACGGAAAACCCAACCAGAGCAAAACAACTTCTGCCAGCCTGCAATCTTCGGCCTCTCATGTGGTTTCAGCCGCACAGCTAGCGGCGGGCTAACGGAGCATGCTAGGTTACAGAAGGCGCAAGAAAAGATTGAGTGCCTCTGATGAGTGCTTTTAATTAGAAAATGTTCCACTTGCTCGCCATTGCAAGGCCCTCTGCAGAGTGTTATTAAAGACTCATTCTGTTTCGCTGTGCCCCTGAAATGGATCCTGTGTGGAGTTTGTTTGCATTTGCTTCATGGCTGATGTGGACAGCAGAGATTGCTGCTGCCAGCAGGAAACGGCCCTCGTCAAAATGCTGGCCCGAGGATTAGCTTTCTTTAGCATGAATGCAAGAAGTCACGGCTTCTTCTCGCTGTCTCTTCTCCCTCTAAAAACACCACACTAATGAATTGTTTCCTTTCCTCTGACAGGTTTTCCTGAACGCAAATCAAAACTAAGTTTGACATTCTTAGCCTTTTTTTTTTTTTTTTTTGAGACCTTTGTATCACTTCCATACAAAAATAATACTTGTACAGTAATTATGTACGTAATTACAGAGTTTAGGGCTGGCCTTGTACTGACGAAGCCTTCTCAGTTCGCAGCCATCCAGGAAAAGGAAAAGTGTCGCCTGTATGTCTGCAACAGTTTATAGTTCAGAATGTGGTAAAAACATAAGTGACGTATTTATAACCGTAGGTTGTTCCAAACTTGCTACCTGCGTCTTACCTATCAACAAGTGATGCAATGAGATATTCGCAGGAATCCCGTTCACCTCCTCCATTCGTTTTTGTTAAAAAACAAATTGAGAAATGGACCACTGGGAACATTTTCCACGGCTACAAGATTCATTCAAATCTCTCTGAGAGCGGACTTGCATCAGAAGCGGTCGCACAAATGCTCCCGAAGCCCACGATGGATTTGACGCCCGACGATGTTCTGGTTACTAACTTGAGCCTGTAAGCTGATGGACTTACTAAACTTCTGAGGCCCCATGTACAGGCCATGGAACCATGACGCTCCTGTATGGAAACGCATGCACAGCACATTTACAACAGCAGACACAAACCAAGAAACACTCACCCACTGCAGGTACAATCAACGTCTCTGTCGCTTCATCGGGATAAAATTATTACTTTTATTTCACCGAGTTCATGTGTCGATGACCCACAGCGTTACTTTTCTACCTGTGATTGTTGGCTAATTTTGCATATTTTTACAAATGGAGAGACACTGAAGCAATAATGGACCCAAAAATGTGTCATCTGGTACTTGATGCTCTATTTCATCATTTTGTTTCGATGTTCTTACCGGCAACCTTGTTTCTAGAAGCGAATGGAAACTGAAAAATTAATAACAGCGAAATGGTACAAAAACGTCCATTTCTAAACTCTCACACGTTTGTTT
Organism: Aulostomus chinensis; assembly: GCF_037954235.1. Lineage (NCBI taxonomy): Eukaryota > Metazoa > Chordata > Actinopteri > Syngnathiformes > Aulostomidae > Aulostomus > Aulostomus chinensis. The sequence goes on from NC_141324.1 coordinate 29,104,967, forward strand.
TCTGTAACCGTAGACGTCCAGTCACTTCTCGGCGGTTCTCTGTTTCTCCAGCAGTAATCCTCCTCATCCTCTCCCACGAAGTCAGCCACCATTATTAGCAGCAGCAGAAGAAAACACTTGGGTTTATTGACCGATGGGGTTTTGAGGTGCTGCATCAAATCGGTCCGCCCGCTCAGGAAAGTAGTTCCGGCTATGTATCTATCTCATCAATCCCAGGGTTTTTTTGTTGTTGTTTTTTTAAAGTTCTACTAATGCAGGCAAAGACATTCTTGGATTTATGTGTATTTGATTACTTTTGGGATGCAATGCCATCGTCCCCCCAATGCTAACATTTCATTCCAGCTAAGCTAACTAGCAGTCAGCCGTTCTAGTGGGTTTTGGAGCTCCGTAATGTCTGCAGAGAAGAGAGGAGGTCATCGATCTGCTCGCCTGACACTAAAAATGATGGACATGAAGCATATTTCCTAAAAAGTTGGCTTGTTCCTTTCAGACGGCTCGAAACATGGCCGAAATGTGTCATTTTTCAGTCCAAGAATTCTCCCCGAAGGATTCCACAACAAAGAGACTCATCTCTACTGATACTGCCACAAATTGTAACATGGCAACTTGATGGCCCGATCATGTTCAGCTTTTGGACCTCTCGCTCATAAATCTGTCACTTTTCAGTCTGTATTTTGCGAAGCCTCAATGTGACCCGTGGGGGGAAGCGCGGTGCTCTGACATTTATGCACCCAGTGTGCCTGTCAGCAGTCACAGCTTAATCCAAGAAGGTGATAATGGAGCCTCCAGCTCCTCTCAGTCTGTGAAAGGAATCACCATAAAGTGTTTCCCTCTGGGGAAGCGAAAATTCATGGGTACAGAGCCTATCATTTCCCCTCAAGTTTAATGTCTTCAGCAGAATAAGCTGTCCTCCATTAAGTCACTTCTTCATTATGAATTAAACCTGCAGTTTAGACCTTAGATAGGATAAACACAAACTGGGCTCCGGTGCTGAACAGGTGATGGCTGAACGGCTTTCTGGAGGATTTCATGATGCAACACTCAGGGTGTGATTTTCCTTTTCTGATTTTAGTTATCGATAATAACTACTGGATCTGAAAATATTGAACTTTTTATCCCAAATGTCCCCTCTAGAGGGCGCTATGTGATAATGAAATGACAGCTGTCCTCCGTTCGTGGGTCCGTGGAGCTGTGACTCCTCAGTCACACGGTTGAAACCTCCACACTTCTCCCCCTCTGTGTTTGTCGTCCAGTCTGCCCTCGGTGTCGGAGGCTTCTCGGGATTTCTCACTCACCATCAAGGGTCGTGCTCTCATTGTCCCTGGGATTATTCATGTAAGTGTCACGGTGTTGGTTCTCCCACCTGGAGCTTGCCCAGTAGAAGCAGCAACTGAGGGGCTCCACTGAAGCAGCCGAGGGTTAGAAGTAGATTTCTGGTGCATCCTGTATTTTAATCTCTTCATCATCACCAACTCATGAAGTGAAAAGAACAAAATACAAGTGCATGAGCGACATGGCTGTGGAGCAAAGCTGCATTCCATGTGCCTTCTGTGAGATGATCCTGGACAACAACTTCCTTTTTGTCCCCCAAAGAGAGCCAACTTCCCGCTACGTGACTGTAACCACCACCGTCTCTCATCCTCTTGTTCTCCCCACCAGTCCGGCTCCCTACCTGGGTCTCACTTCCAGAGCCAGACGCAGCCAGTGGCCTCTGCTTCCACTAACAGCTCTCTGCTGTGAAAACACACAGAGACAAGAACCAAACTATACATGACGCCTGACACGGACGCTGTGCTGGACATACGCAATATTAGAGGACAAATAGACACATTTCAAATGCATGTTTTCATCCTCGACCTGTACACCACTAACTGATGTCCGCTCTACACTTCTCACATCAACAGCCCACGCTGCCAACCTCAAAAACTCTCTTCCAGGATGCAGACTCTCCCTCTTAGCCCGGAACTCATCTCCAGCTACTTACGTTCTCCCCTCAATCCTGAGTTTAGGTCTAATTTGGACCAAACAAAAGAGATTTGTCTTGGTGTTTACCTGCATGTTAGCTGTGGAACAGTCCGGTGACGAGTGTCTCTCAATGACGTCGCTTCACTTCATGATCATCTTTCATTTGGGGAATCAAACTCTAAATTATGACAAAAAAGGAAGTCTTGGTTCTGATACGGGCCAATCAGAATCAGCCTTACTGGCGTCTGTTTGCTACTGCAACACTAAAAGCATCTGAAAATGGAGCAAGTGGATGGTAAGAGCGAATTAGAGATGATGATCCAAATGAACAGAGAAAGAATGTGTCTCTGAATGTCAGTGAATCTATAGCAGCTCATTAACGTCTAACGAAGCACACATGAACCTCCGAACGCGTGCAGTCGATGCAAGTAGAAGCAGGTGGTACATCCTGAGCATCTCAGGTGTCATGCAATCGCATTCCAGCTGCACGGATGTGAAATATTTAACTTCTGGTGTGACGCTACGCCGTGGAACCTGTGGTTAGCCACTCATTGCACTGAAGTTGTTTTTAAAATACATTCAGAACATGGAGGACACGCTGCTGGTTGCGGCGTCTGGCTCCCAGCGCTGACCACGAGAGGTGGAGGCGGATCAGCGTGTCTGGTGTTCCTCCGCTGAGGGGACATCTGGGCTGGCGTCCAGATGATGTGACCTGATGGAGGGCAGCTCACCATGCTAGCAGGTTTAGGTGTCTGGAGTGAATGTGCCTTTAGTGTTTTAGTTTGCCAAAATCCTCCAGTTCTTCACCTGAGGGTCTTCTTTATCTCCACCACGCCATCTTCATCTTATTGCTGCTCCTCATCCTCACCTACCTCCTGATCTCTCTGCATGGGAGCCAAATTAGTTCAGTGAAGCCTCCGTAATGCCGGGAAGAGGATTCCCTTGATGTGGCTTCTCAGAATGAGCTGCGAGCACGCCCAGCAGGACCTGCCACAGTCACTAGCCTCCAGATCCGCCCCAGACAGACAAACCAATCAGCCTGGAGCTGCAGGATCCACCGGATCACCGAGGAAGTGGAGGATGTGCCTGCTGGGAGCGTGCAGAGCTTTGAGGCGGGGCGGCTTTGAGATGGATTTGACTTTTCTGGCAATAGAACAACTCCTTGTCCAAATGAACGAGACTAAATGTGGCTTTGGAAGAAAACGGATATCAACAACAGAATTCTTCTGTCTCTCGATGAAAATTCAGCCATAAATACTGCGGTATCAGTGTGACGCTGCCGAGCATGACGAACTGGTTTGAGGCGCTCGGAGCTGCATCCCCGAGATGGTTTGAAGTAATTACATCTAATCGTGTTATAGATGGATCTTCATGCCATATATGGAGTCATAAATCTCATTACATGTCCCCTGTGGGAAGATTGTTGTTTGAGTCATTAGGAAGTACAATCTAAGAAAATATAACCTTCCACATTGATCAGGATGTTCAAGCGAAATGTTGCTTTCAGTCCTGTCAGAGCAATGCTGAAGTATCTCCTCAGAGCTGTCTTGCACGTTTCCTGTCACCTGAGGGCAGCATCCCTGCAACATGTTACTATTTTAATTCTCTGGGCGTGAGTGGGGTCCACTTTGGCGATTCTGAAGGTTCAGGGTTCCACCTGAGACCCTCCAACCTCTGGCAGAGGTCAAGATAATCTGCTGTCCCATCCGTCAGTCTGTTGCTTCCAGTTCATATCTCTGTGATTGTCTCTGCAGGAACCGCTCGTTCGTGGTTGCTAAGGGTTGCTTCAAGGACGTTTATGGTCGAAGCACCTTAAGTCTGCTTGTATTTTGGTCTTAAAAGCTCTCCGACTCTTGGCGGTGCTGCTGACGAAGTGGCGAGAACAGCGACGACAGGTGTAGCGCACCAGCGTCTGCCTCTCGCCATGGCAGCTTCTCAGGTGAAGTGAGCCCCATTGTTCCTTAATCACATTGTTCCAGGATGATCAATCGCTTCCTTTGGTGTGGATAAACCCTATAATTACAGGAGGCTCACCTGCCTCCAAGCACACAGGCATGACAGAACCTCCGACTTCTACCCGCCTCCTGTTTAAAGAAACAACGTCCAGTTTTTACAAATATACTTCCAAAATATAGTCTATCAGTAAATTTGATCAGTAAGTCAGTCAGTTGAAGATCTTGGTTAGTTGAAGACACTAGGAGGCAGTAATTGAGTGTCTGACAACGACTAAAACAGCCGATGACGCAACAACAGGCAGGTGGGGGTGTTAGGACGAGCAAAAACACCTGATACAGGTGATGACACATCGCTCGGAGGGAAATGAAGTCATACAAAAATACCAGCAGAGACGCACAACACGACAATCAGGGCCTATGAGGAGCAGAGATTCCAGCTCAGGAGTGCAAAACTCCCATAATTGTAACTGAACTGTTAAAAACCAAACACGTAGGAACCACGACAACGAGCACTGAGGTAGAAAGATGTTCAAGGCTCGTTCTGCTCTCTGGGCACCGCCACACTCACACAGTCAACAATGGAAGTCCTGCAAGTTCTTGGGACTGAATCTCTTTCCATGTTTGCATGGATGTCCTTGCTGGGCTGTGTTGGAGAAAGCGTCACGGTAGTCGCATGTGCAGAGCGTGTGTGTCACATTAATAGCAACATGACTCAGTCCCAGCACACACGCCAGCTCACACACACCTCCCGGGGTGCGTGATTAGGTTCTGCCCCCCTCTCCCACGAGTTTGGGTCGAAATGGTCGATAAGAACCAGAATTATTTGCTCCGTGAGAACCTGCTCATCACCGTTGTGAGTCAGACGCAGGTAGGACGGATTCCTGGTGTCTCCCGCCCCGATGGCTGTGCTGTGACACAGAGACGTGCCAGGATGAGACGAGGCGTCCGAGGCGCCACCACAATCACTGAGATGGATTCCAGTGTCATGCTCCATTTGTTGGAGGAGGGTTATGATTTGGCAGCGTCTCAGGACAGCGAGAGGACTGCTGGCACTGGACTCCAGGCTCGCTAACCACAGGTCTGCCCGCGGCCGGCTGGGACCTTCACTGGGTTCCTTATTACTCTGGCACCGCTGTGGCCGTGCCAGCCATGAGACACGTTAGCTCCCCTGAAAAGACTGTTTGTGTGGGGATAAAACACAGCACTTATCTGATTATGGAGGGGTTTCTGCATGTCGATCCAACACGACAAAGCTCCCAAAGACTCCCATTCAAATTATGGAGGGAAGAGATTCTGACAGTGAGGGACAACCCCTCACTTTACAGTCAGTGCTGTGTCATGCAAATGGTTTTCTGGACACATTTTGTTTTGTTTTTTATGTTTAACTAAAATTCGATTTTCATTTTTTTTAAAAAGTGCAAACAGTCCCTGGGTGTGGTAGTGGTAAATGTTGAGTTCAAGTTCTGCAGAAAGTGTTCACTGGTGCGTGTGTGTGTGCGTGTGTGTGTGTGTGTGTGTGCAGTAGCAGCAGCAGCAGTCTGAGTTAGAATAGAAAAAGGAGACAAAACTTCACTTCAAGTCAAAACAAACAAATCGGGCTGTCTATTGCTACCAAAGCGTCTTCTGTCTCTCTTCGGTTGCAGACCACGACATAAAGACACGGCTGATTGTTGCCTTTAAACATTCAAGGCACAAATCTGGATTTCTACGTATTTTTGAAGACTCTAGTAAGTCAGCTTTGGCTTATGTGCAAACACAAGAACAATGGGCTCTTGAGCAAGGACAAAGAACTCATCAGCCCTCAGAACAGATGAACAGTTACAATAGAACTTTTGCAACCTCTTAAATTCCCGGCACTTAAACATAACAAGGTACTTGACCTGAGACAATGGTCATTAGAGAGGTCACGTGGTATTTTCCTATTAGCGCCCCAACTCTGTCAGGGATGTTAAGATAGTTTCACTCCCTAAACTGCAAAACATTAAAACGAAATGAAAAACCTGCAGACGAAATAAAAACTTCTCCCAAAAAGTGTTGGTTCTTCCCCTCCTGCATGCAGAAAGACCCGGCCACGTATTTTTAGCTTGAAGCTAGCAACAATTGAGAGCCAACAAACATCCAAAGCAACGTAGCAAAAGTGTCTTAGACGTGTGTGTGATTACTGAGCACGTCTGATAAAGAAGACTTGGAGTGTACAACATCATCCACAATGTTTTTGGCTGTTGTTAGCCGTCTGTCTCCATTAGCTTCAAGCTAAATATACGTGGCTGGCTCTTTCTGCATCCTGGAGTCACAAAGAAGTGAAGAAGAAGGGAAAAAACACATTTTCATGAGCTCTAGACTCCCATTAGTGAGTGCTTGAAAGACAGAATGCACTTTTTGTCACTTTAAGAAAATAACCAACTGGAGTCGGCCTCCTGACTGTCGTCTTCTTCTTCTTCTTCTTTTATTTGAGAGTGTATTTGCACCCAGACGATGGCATCATGGAACACTAAAGCTTTTATCAAATCAGGCTCGCCTGCTTCCGCTGCAACTGTTTGTTTTAAGGGAAGAGAGTGTTGCTCTGCTGCTGGACTCTTGATGGTTGGCTGAGTTAACGAATTCATCGTTAGATGGCAGGAGACACTTCAGATAAACCTGGCCGTGTTGCATGAGGTACACAGGAAGCAGCCTGGTTTATGTCCTCCTCAGTGACTACCTTGTTCAGGAATGGCAACATGGAGGAAGTGCTTGGTCGTGTTTACACAGCTGAGTGACAAACGGCAAAGAGAAGGTACACAGGAACGTTACAGAGATGAAGAGGGTGTAATGAGCCCGCCTCTGCCACTGACTCGATGCCAGGTTAAACCTCAGGAAGCTGAGGACACTTTGATAACTGCCTGAAACAACTGGGGAGGAAAACTATGCAAAAGTCGTGTATTTAGCATGAACACCAAACAAGAATATCAACACAGCACTTTTGTTGTTGCAGTTATTTTCAGTCTGTTTGGCTAAAATAGTCTCAAATTTGTTTACATCACTGTTAGCGAGCACTTCTTCCTCACCAAGTTATTCTCTCCCTCGCACAGGTGCAGAATATCCTCGTAACAGAGTCAGGAGCTGCCTCCATGAACGCCAAGCAGATTTTGAAGCAGTTTTTAGTGTAACAGCCATTCGTTATCGCTGAAGACAAACTCTCAGACCCACGGGTTTATTAAATGTACGTGTTTTGTTTTGCCAGATGATTAAAAGTGAATTGTACTTTCAGGATTTTTTTTGTAATTGCAGTCACTGGATGTAAGAAGTTAACTTTGAGTGAATGCTCAGCTTCATGGACTTTGAGTACAACACAACAAGCCCGGCGCATCTTGTTTCTTCTACGTGTTTTTTTGTGACGGCGACGAACGTCACGACAACTTCTGTCGTCTCCTGTAGACACCAGAAAGCAACCGAGGTTTTCCAGACAGCACAACTGACAAACAGCTGGAGAGAAAAATCCCCTGAAACTATAGCTACCACATTTATTTCAGGCATTTTCCCAAGAAAATAAACAGTGACTTTGAGAACCAGCCGTTCAACTTATCTCCAAGTTCTACGTCTCATTCCAGCGACGTTCATAAAGCGAGCTGGCATGTAAATGCAGCAAATCCCTGCAGCTGTAAAGTTCATTTTTCAAAATATGTCACGTTAGAAGTCAGTTCCAGCACTTTGGCTCCATTCGACCGCATGCCTGCAGACATCAGACTTGATTATGGACTGTGTGGACAATAACTGGCACTGTTCTGGATGTCTACTAAGTGTGTTTACTCCAGGGCCGACAGAGGTACAACAGCTGTGGCTCCAACGCATGACAGCAACCTGAACCAAACTCAGGCTGTTTATGGTGCTGAGCAAAAACTGACCTTGGGGAAACTGTCTCGCTATCTTGAGGTAGCAATAAAAAGTGTCATTGACGTGCTGTTGATAATTAGTGCTCCTAAAGATAACTTCATATTGTCCTTCTCGCCGCTAAGCTGATAGGAGAGGATCCCACTGGAGGGTCTGCCACGGTTTCTTTGTCTCTTATTTGGAGAAAACCCTTCATCCCGACCAGAACCAGGACAGGCCTCCTCTCCGGGGCCTCCCTGACTGTCAGCTGCATGTTGATCCAGGCAAGCAGCTGAACTTTCCACTGCAAATCACAGCAACGGCACTGCGGCCAGACATGATCGTCACCTCGGAGGTGACAAAACAACTGATGGTGATAGACCTTGGGGTGCCCTGGGAGGAGCGTAGAGACGAGGCCAGGAAACGCGCGGAGGGGTGGAGAAGTTCCAGGAGAGAGGCAGGAATACTGACTGGGCCGGCACAGGCGGCCGTGGAGAGGTTTGCTGGACGCTCCTGAGAACTCCTCATCCGATGGGGAACAGCAGGAGCGGCAGGGAAGAGACCGTCCTATCCTGGAGAGAAGCAGCTCAGGAGGCCACCAGGGGGCGCTGTGAGCGGTCGCTGCTGCGCGCTGGGTCACCCAGAAACACCCGAGGAGCCCGGCTCATCAGGAAATACTAGAAAGAAGAGCTTGAGGTGAATGGAGGAAGAGGTCTGAGCTGGTGGTCTGACCAAAGGTGCAGATGGTTGAGTGAAGGAGACGCGGGGGGGGGGGGGGGGGGGGTTGAGTCAGTGAGGGAGCGCGAGCGTCGCTCCTGAGCTTCAGGTTTGTTAGCTTCATTTGAAAGAGGCAGAAGACTCTGAAGAAGGGGAGAGGAACCAAAAAGGTGGTTGGGCTTCAAAAAGAGTTTTGCAAGATGCCAGATACTGAGAAGCAAAGGGTTTTCAGGATCTCATTAAAGTTTTTCTAACATTATGCGAATGCCGTACGAAATCTGCCAAATACGATTTAGAAAGGCCACAAAAAAGTTCTTCTTCTCTAATTTTGTGTTTGTTTTATCTCAATAAAAACCTGAATTAAAGGCCAAAGTACAAAGCACCACTTTAAAGAGGATTTATCAGCATCTTAGCATACATTTATTGTTCATCAGCAGGGAGAGAGGACGGACGCCGGAGCAAAAACTGAGTAAACACAACTCTGCTGCTGCAAATAACAAATGCACCACTTCCTGTGGAAGGTATTTCCTTGAGAAAACGATACACTCGGTGTTTAGAACATCCACTATTGGAGCTGTAGCCCGAGTTCTGCTGCGTTCGTCACTGACGGGTGAAACTGCCCTTTAGCCCAGTGAAATCCAATCCAACTGCACAAACAGCGTTAGGCAACTGGCTCGCTGCAGCTGACCGTACAGCGATGACAGTCATGGATTTAGTCGTAATCAAATCACTCCATGTGAATCAAGGGATAAGGTCAAAGGGGAATTCTTCTAACTGGCACACACAAGCAGCATCACACACACACACACACACACACAAACCCTCGTGCAAAAAGCCTGACATACATTCAAATGTCATGCCACACAGACATGTACATACCTCAGAGAAATAAATATCTACACACCCACACATCTCTTGAGCAGCAACAGCAGCTGCTTCAGAGAGTGTGTGTGTGTGTGTGTGTGTGTGTGTGTGTGTGTGTGTGTGTGTGTATACACATGTGTCTGTGGTAATGTCCGCATTTCTCCCATTTCCCAATATTAGCACAGAGTGGGAAGTCCATCTGTTAATAATGCACTCAGCAAATGAGCAACGGCCTCCGCTCGACATCCAATACGCAGGAAATGTGAACAGCTGCCGTGTGCTGAAGAGGTGCTTTCACCACTCGGACGCGTCGGGGGCTTCTCCTTCCTCTCAGCTTGTCCTCGTAGCATCGGGCCGTCTGTTGCTGTGGCCGGACACAAGCAGGCTGGTGATGACATATGGAACACACAAAAACAGGGACGCATGGGAAAAAAAGATCACATTCTTTCCGTAGTTCCACCGTGACGGCCCGGTAGAGAACCGCAGTGTCGCCCTGACGTGAATATTTCAACTATCACTTGAGATAAGAGGCGAAGCCTGGGGGTCTGGGGGCGTCCCGCCCTGCAGCCCGTCTGGTGCTGATAGTAGTAATCAGTGTGATGCCCTCGCTGAGGTTTTTCCAGCTCATTGTTTTGGTTGCACAGCTGTTTGACTTGCGTGAACGCTGGAACTTTTCTGCGGACATCATGAGGTGGAAAGAGCAGGACAACAAATCACAGCAGAAGGACGACTTGCAGCTGAAGAAGTGAAGAACGTCGGACTCCTCCTGAGAGGGGGGTGGATGAAAACCCAGGTCCAGTCTGACTGTTTGCTGCTCAGCACCAGTTCAGACAGTGAAGCTCTATTGAAGCTAACGGAGACAAACCAAACTAACCACAGCAAAACTGTCCAAACATCCGTTTCCAAACTCTCAAGTGCTTCAACTGCTTTGATCCAGAACCTCACGGAGCTAAAACCAACACTTCCTCTTCTCCACTCTGTGCCACGACGCCTGTGACCAGCTCGTGCGTTCAGTGGAATCTGTTTCCACTCGTTGCGTAAATAGATTTTGAAGGTCACAGGTCAAGGAAACCTGTATCAACAAGAAGTCGGCCGTGGTAGCCCGGTGCGTGCTTGTTAAAGTTAGTCCCCGTGCCTCATCCAGCCAGCAGGGAACCAGAGATGTACTCGATGGGTCCAGATCAAGTTCTGGTGTCGGTTCTCATTTAGCCACCGAGTAAATCACAGGGATTTTGCTTAAAGAGCGGCAGGTCGTTCTCGTTACCGCCCTCCTACTGTTCATTAGGTGAGCTGCGGAATTAATCACCCGGTAACGAACATGTGGCGTTTAGTGACAATCTGGAAGGATTTCTAGAAAATCTTAAAACACACACACACACACACACACACACACACACACACACACCCCTACCCTGAACACACTCTCACACCAGGGCCAACAGTTCTGGAGCTCCTCTCCTCAGCTGTCTCCTCTCTGATGAATATCACCACTTAGGCCTTCCTGACCAGAGAGTGTGTGCTCACTCTCAATCAGGCTAAATACTCCTGAGTGTTTAGACCTTCACATGTAAAACCCTCCACCGTCCTCTCCTCCATCCTGCAGCCAGGAGATTGATGCTTGTTTGGTTTGTGGTCGCACATCAGCAGGATCTGTCAGCGCCGCAGATGATAAACTAATCTCCTCCTCCCCGCCGCCTCCGGGCGTACACGCGTGGACGTATACATGTGCATGTTTTCAGCGCTCTGCCGTGTGTCTGCATGTTGCGTCTCCGCATGTTTAGCCACTCGGCATGCTTTTCACAGATATTTATTTTAATCTCTATGTGGAAGTGTGTGTTTCCGAGCCGTGCCTGCGCCACCCTGGTGTTCAGCCCCGTGACCTCCCACCAACCCGCCACGCACGCCGGAGCCAGCAGGCCTGTTGTTTTTGCGGCGAAACTCAGGAAGGAAACGATACAGGAGTTGGATTTGTTCAGCACTTGTCTTCATCAGGACTCATAAACTCAGACTGGTGTGTGTGTGTGTGTGTGTGTGTGTGTGTGTGTGTGTGCACGCCGCCATTTGTGGTCCAGCGTTTCCTGTATGTGTGAATGCTCATCTTGTGTACATGGATTTCCTCCACATGTTTGTGCGCGTGTGTAAATACATATCTGTCCTTGTGTAGGTATTTGTGGTTTACGTTTTCCTGTACGTGTGAGTATGTGCGTTTAGTGTGTGTCTACCAGATACACAGCGTTGTGTGTGTGTGTGTTTGCAAGTGTGTATTGCCTCTAATTTCCCCACTGATCCCCTTAGCTTCCTGAAGCAAGCATCCCTCTGGATTCCTCACATAAATCTGCCGCGTGCAGAACAGAAATACAACGACTGCTTATGGAAGAAAGGTGGTCATGTGATGCGGAGTTCACGTACAGGAAGAGGAGAAGCAGACAGGAAAGGGAGGGAGGGACATATAGGGATGCATTCATTCACTTTCTGACTCCTGGAATTTTCAGCACTGGGGAATTCAGGAAAATGGAGCTTCAGAGATTCCACGTGTGTGTGTGTGTGTGTGTGTGTGTGTGTGTGTGTGTGTGTGTGTGTACACGCCAGTAATGATTATGTTTGGTTTCTTTATAATTGTTCTCACTGCAAGTGGAGCTGGAATGAGAGCTGCTCTTTTAACCCTTTAACTTCAGACTCAGTTCACCTCTTCAATGAATGAAAAAGTCAATTTCTTGGTCTTTTTACGATCAAAACCCAACTTTTTGTCCTCTTGTTGAACTAAATTAAATGTTTGCTTCGCGTGCCGCAACCAGTAACCAACCTGTTGAGCTGGTCGGGCACTGGTCGGCCACTGGTCGCACCCGTTTCTTGAGCTACCGCACAATTGTGTTGCGCTTCTGGCTGTTGTGACCTGGACTTGAAGGGATGAAATCAGCCTACAAAGACACATTTTACTGTCACTGAAAGGTGTTGATTTAATGATGTAAAAGCTTCGTTCAGATTTAGTTTGGGGAATCTCTGGATCCTTCTGCAACTTTTCAATCTTAACATCACAGCGAGTGCTGGTTGTGGCCCGCACCCCGCCATCAAGGTCCGGCTCCTCTACTGCGACCGATGATGTAGTTTATACAGTTCCTCTGGCTGCGAGTCAGAGACCACACCGCCGCCGCGGGAGCACGACGGAGGCCACCACTGCCAACGTGTAGCATCTGATACAGGTTTCAAGTAGGACAATGGTACACAAAACACAATGCACTGAATACAAGCGGACACAGAGCCCCAACAGTAGCCTGCTTGTCTTCCTCTGTGTTTACATGCTGGCTTCCTGTGTCCCAGTTAATCAGTGGGATCTGGGTGTCTGCCTGGCACATCGCTGCAAAGAAGGACTAGACTAAACTCCTGGAGGAGCGAGCCGCTCTGTTATTCACAGTCACAGCCGTGCAATAACAAACTACCATCTTAAATTATACAAAAGGCCAGATTTGCTGCTCCTCATCTGCGTGGAGGAAAAAAGAGTCAGAGTCTCTGCGTTCTTCTCAGCCGCAGTCAACTTGAGGCTTGGTTCTGTAGCCACCATCACCTGGACGTCTCTGAATGCCAAATACGTCCAAATAATCTCCCCAATCTCCTCCTATCTTAATTTAGTTTTCACCCGTTGCCCCCCCCCCCCCCACCACCCCTGTGCGCTGATTCGTCAGGCTGATTGAGAAATAGTGGCTCCCACTGATCCCAGCTTTGGGAAGAGGCGATTTGTCTTGCAGATTCCACAGCTGATTGTTTGGCGAGGAGGCGGTGGAGGCATGTGGCGGCTCGTCCCTCCGCGCTAAACTCTGTGGCATGTTTTCTTGTTTGCATTTGTCTCTTCCTTGTGTACCATTGTGCGTATCTTGATAAGGATCTTCCATCATTCCACTCTTTGTTTATTTGAGATGAAGGCTTCCTGTGTGTGTGTGTGTGTGTGTGTGTGTGTGTGTGTGTGTGTGTGTGAGAGAGAGAGAGAGAGTGGGGTGGAGGGTTCTTTTCTATACGTCCCACCTGCTTGCACTCAACTGCCTGACCTGCACTTGTTGGACAAAACTCCTCCTGGAAGCTTGTGTATTGACAGACAAAGACGGAGAAAAAAAATGTCATTGTCCTTTTTTTTTTTTTTAATTCAAATTAATAAACATTAACAGTCATGAGCTCTGGCTGCAGGTGGAGGAGGAGCAAAAACTCACCTAAAAAGCAGGATACGCTCAAGGAACGTGAAGCGTGATGAAGACAAAGCAGATCTTTGAACCAGGGACGTATCCACTCGCCATCTATGCGTTAATGTAAAGAGATTTTAGGAGGGAACCTGAGAACGTGATAAGGCAGCGTGTTCCGCTTCACCTGACGTCACCTGGATTTCATCAACAGGACACAAAACTGGTCTTTAAATGCCTTCTTTTTGGGGGGAGGGGCTCCGCGCCAGTGATCGGGCTGTTCATGGGTCGCTCTTTCCTCCCGATATTTCAGGAATGCCTTGAGGAAATTTCTCCACATCTTTCGAAACTTTCCAGTTCTTTTCTTTCGCTCGGGGGAGTCTGATGCGTCCGATGGGTAACGGAGGTGCAGTCACTCTGACGGGTGACGAAAAACCTCATCACAGAAGCGTGTTTGTTTACGTCGGTCGGGGTCATATTTGGCGTTGAAGGTGCTGAAGGGAGGCGTTTCTGTGACATGCAGGCCTGTAAATGTCTGTATTTGATGTCCTGTTGGAGCTGTTATTCACCCTCTGTTGTGGTCCGTTTCCACCTGTTAAACATGAAACATTAATCTGACCAATCAGAGGACAGCTGGACGAGCTGTTCCTGTTTGCGTCTTAGAGAAACGCCACTGATGTCAGAACGTTCCTGTGGACACCTGTTTAACGTGTCACACAGCTCAGGCATGTTGGAAAACCCAAATGAGCTTTGTTGTCTCTGACCACTGAAAGTACAGATGATCCTCCGACTGGCGGCGGCGGCGGTGGCGGTGATGGTAACACGCCGCCGCTCGATCTTTTTTCTGTCATTACATACAAAAAGATATTCCACAATAAATGAATGAATAAACTCACATTTTCTCTGAATTTTCACAATAATATTTTCAAAATATCATACATGGATGCATTTTCCTTCACGCTCTCTCTCTCACACACACACACACACACACACACACACACACACACACACACACTACCCAGTAGTGACATCCATTGGGAGCACTCAAAGAGTTAAGTTCCTCCCAACATTTATTTTACTTTCTGCTCAGGTATGTGCTGTGTGTGTGCGTGTGTGTGTGTGTGTGTGTGTGTGTGTGTGTGTGTGTGTGTGTGTGTGTGTTGCTGCCCTCTCACTGCTGCCGCTCTGTTGCTCTTTCTGGTTGTTCTTGTTGCTGGTGAAGGTAATGAACATAAAAATTGATAGGATGGCAGATTAATGGTAAAGAGACACAGGACAAACCGTCTCCACACGCGTGCGTCACGCCTGACACGTGTTCACGTAGATGTTTGATGATGTCAGAGTTTACCTGTACGAGCAGTTCAGGCTGCCGTCTGCTCACGAACCCAGCAGGCGTCCAGGTGACCGGAGAGGACATCCTGTCAACCAGTGACCACAGAAGCCAAGCAGTCTGGTGATGATGTAGGAGCACTTACAGTCAGAGGAGGTGCTGTGTGTGTGTGTGTGTGTGTGTGTGTGTGTGTGTGTGTGTGTGCGCGTGCGTGCAGGGACAAGGTTTTCAGTTATTCCTGTTTAAAGCATATAAAAGAGGTATATTTGTATATGCAGAGGGATTGTGCTGCTCGGCGCACAGCATGAGCATATAAAGTGTGTGTGTGTGTGTGTGTGTGTGTGTGTGTGTCAGCTGAAGCATCTATCTGCCTGGTGAGCCCATCCACAGCTTCTATGTGCATGCCTTCGGCGCCGCTCGCATCCTGTTTATCTTCCAGCAGAACCTGTTGCGAGCGGCTCACTAATTACCACGGGACGGTGCCAAGCACTCCAGTGACAGATGTTTCAGCTGGATGGCAGCTAATGAACTTGGGCTGGAAAACATCCATGGGACTATCCTCTGGAGGGCTTCCATGATTCATTATGCCAGCATTTATGCCAGAGGCCACTGGATCCACATTATCAGCCAGCACAGATCCCAGTAAACGTGAGGGCTTTGCCACGCACTGAGCTGAGGGCTCCTTATTTAGATGATTAGTGTGTTATTGACACATTTTCTATTAAGTGGAAGCAATATAGTCGTTTAATTAGCCTGCCATTGTCGTTTGGGGCTTTACAGTTAACACCCTTTGGCAGCTTAGCATTTCATGATCTTCGCCGATGATTGGAGGAAACAACAGAGGTTTCATTTCCACATTGTTGTGGAAGATAATTCCTCACTGGAAGCCATTATTTAATCCCAGTCCGTGCTGTTCGTTAATTAATAAACCATAATGATGTGCATCCATCCATCCATGTTCGACTGCTTATTCTGTTAAGTGTTGGGGGGGGGGGGGGGGGGGGCTGGAGCCCATCCCAGCAGCCTTGGGGTGAGAGGCGGGGTTCACCTTGGACGGGTGGAGTGCATTCGTTTGGTGAATTCATCTCAAACGAGACCTGAAGTCGAGTGTTTGCCAGGACCGCAGGAGAACACCTGAACCTGCTATCTAAGGTGTCCAGGTCCAACCTGAAGGTCCGTCTCATGCAATCTGGCACGTTTGCGCTCGTGTTTTATTTATTAATCATGCCAGTGGGTCCTATGATGTGGTGGTGCAACACAGTCACTTGACTTTTACGCAGAATTTTGCAATTTTGCTGGTTTTTAAGGTCTTAAAGGTCAACTGTTAGAAGCGAAGCAGTAAAAAAAGCAGAGCTGCTTGTATTTCCAAGGCTAAATACCAGAAGTGATTGTCCAGTTTTCCATCGATGACTGTCAAGGTTCGAATGTGTCGAAACGTGACAAAGTGTCACATCTCTACTTTTATTTTTTGACTCTGGAAGAAATCTGGAAGACGAATGTAAACTCAACACACGTCGATGTGAATCTGAAAACTTTTCTCCAGGCGTTCACATTTAAAGTGATCCTCACATTCACCCGCTGAAAATATTCAGGCTCTTTCTGACACAGGAGTGAGATTAAAACTTCCTTATAACACAGACGTATGACACACAGATTCATAACTTATTCTCTCCCATTTTAAAACCAGCTCATTAGGCCTCATTATTCTCAGCCGCGCTCAGCGAGGTGACGAAGCAGCCGTACAGGCAGCACTCAAAATGGACGGCTTCAATAACTGTCAGAGCCCCGCGAGTGGAGCATGTATGCTAATCACCCCAGAGAATTGATTCTAATTGGTTTGCTTCCAATGGTGGAGAGGCGGCCAAGGGGTTACTCTCAAGGTTCGGCTGCACGGAGGAAGATCTAATCCAGCCCACAATGAGGCATATGGGACTGTTTTTTGCAAATCTGTGAGTAGAAAAAAGGACTAAAGCCGTGGTTCTCTTCTCTAAAGGAGCTCATGCTGAATGGCCTGAGAGGCTGGACACATAATTGACAACGCCACCTCGCTGCCTGCGAATTTTTCAACAATTCAGCACAGAACTGAGAATCAAACACAGATAAACTGACAGAGCACTGGGAGTTTGACTGAGAAAAGTCTGTATTTGTGTAGTAGATGTGAAAAACCATTAGGGACAACACACACACACACACTCACACACACACACAAATTCCAGGTGGAGTCAAAAACCATCAAGGATTTTAAAAGCAAAGTAAAACTAGCGCAAGACACGTGAGGGAGGAAAAGACGCCATGAAAACACGAAAGCAAGACGAATGAGATGCTCGAGACTTGGAGGCAGCGAAGGTCTTAGTTGCTGTGATGGAGCCTGGACAATTTCAGTCTTTGCGGGCCAGAGGAGGTTTGAAGATGGCGTTTAAAAATGAGGTGTCGGGCAAAGGGAGCTCCAGTGAGTCGGGAAAGCGACGCTAGCTAGCGGGTCCGGCACTCGCAAGCAGCCGTGACCCGTCAGAGCAAACCCTCTGTGGCCAACCCCGCACAGTAAACTTCAAATAGATCAAATGACCTCGGACTGGCGGTCTAAACACCTTTGAATGCTTAAAATGCGCACGAGCAGTCGTAGTGCAACAGCAGCAGAGTTGCAGTTTTTCTCTGCTACATCCCGAGGAGAGGAATCTCCGACAGCGCGCGACGGACACGATTCACATCAAATTGTGCACCGATTCTGCTCAGAGTCCTGAGATAAGCAATGGGATCGTGGTGCTGTACTCTGAATAACCCCGAAATACATGAAATCCCCACAGCCCCTTAACGCAGCATTACACGGTGGTGACACAGCTGCCAGAATCATATCATCAGTGATGCTCCTGGGGTCAACGGGTGTTCTGGGTCTGTCAAACATCAGAAACCCTCACTCGGCGACCCGGGAGAACCTGTTTCCAAGCGGTTCCCTCAATCTCAAAGCAGTTTTCAGTCCTGAGGTCAAAAGAAGCTTAAATAGAGTTTTCCTGTTGACATCGTGACTGTGAGTGTGCATTCACTTCATTCACTCCGTGTCCATACAGATGTTATCCTTCCAGCTATACGCCAACATCCATAATGACCTCATTCACGCTGAGTCCAAAGGAGGAACAAGCCAAGTGTATCTCCCAGTTTGTCCATTGTCAGCGGGCTATTAGTGCTCTGGTTTCCTGGTTACATTTGAAGAGACTGTATTGGTTTTCACTGGAGGCCTGGCCTCTGCGGCGCAGGTGCCCCGCAGATTTAGTTTCATGCCCTTTATGTGGAGCATTTGCCATCTGCTTGATCTGACTGTGTAGGCAGGTCTGATAGTTGTGAAAAGAAATCTTCTGCTCAACTTTTGTGTGTGTGTGTGTGTGTGTGTGTGTGTGTGTGTGTGTGTGTGTGTGTGTGTGTTACTTGACAGCAGAAAAGAGAGCAAGAGAGGAAAACATTAGGCACAGAAAAGACGGAGTGTTTTGCTGTAGGAGAGAAGAATTCCCGTGTATATAAAAAAAGGATGGTTGCATCGTTTTGTTCAACTACTTTGACCCAAAAATGGTCCGTGAAACAAAGTCACCAGCAAGCTATTTCAGACGTAGGTTTCTTTGAGCAGTACATATGCACTCCCTTCCTTTCACCTACTTGAAAACATCCCCCCGATGACAGAAAACTGCGACAGTATTCCAGTCAGAAGAGAGAACATGCTTTGGAAGAAGATCATGCAGGAGAGTTCTTCTAGGGTGAGGAATTTAAAGCATCCAGCTATGTGTACAGTGTCAAGCAGAGTGCCTGGGGGGGTGAGATGGATGCCAATCTCCCTGCTGCTTTGTCACACGGTTGCCTGTCAGCAGTCAAAGCTGCCACGGTGCAGCTCGCGTACGCAGACTGACACGTCTCACTGGCTGTAAACACAACACGCAACTCCATAATTGATGCCAAGACGATTCCGCCCGCTTGCTTTTGCGAACCCCCGTGAATGTGGCAGATCCGCACTGACACCTACACTGTCTTGGGAAGATGTTTGACGATGATTCACGGGGGATCATCAGTGTTTTATTCCTGTGAAGGTGGCAGAGGCGAGCTGCATAGCTCCCATAATGAGCTGATGATGACATCTTAGCTGATGGTTTCCTGCACGCACGTAAAGCTCCCGCTGGCGGTGACCATGATCCATCCTAAATGTTTAAAGAGCTTCCTTATACGGTCGGAGCCTGATTAAAAAAAGATTGGTTGTTGGAGACCGGCTAGATGACAAGGAATAACACGAGGTGGCTGTCTGGGTTCAGCCCCTGGCACCCTGGGCTGAGGACCGCTTCACGTTAGCTGCACAGCTAACTGAGCTAGTGGTTTTCCATAAGCTAACTAACAAACAAAGCCATCTGACCATCAATAAACTCCACAAACCACCTTAAGTCTGGACTCCCTCTCATCCAGCTAGGCTCTGCCAGGCTCCTGGCATTCATGCAGGCCCATTTGTTAACTGGGAGGCTGCCGAACCGGAACAGCTAGGAGCAATTAGCCGTCACTTTGGCAACAGGAAACTCCACACATCCTGGAGAGCTGAAGCAGAGCCATCAGAGGGAAATCATTTCTTCCTAGATTATTATCCAGTTTAACCCAAATAGAACGTTTTTAAACTGCAATCAGTGAGGCTCCTCCCACTAAAGCTTCGCCGCTCTGGCATCATTCTTACATGGAGGATTGTTATGTCAGTGTCTACTGCCCTTTATGATAAAAAGATGAACACCCTCGCCATTTTAAGTGCCCCTCTGTCACTTAATCCTGGCTCTGAATGGAGGGCAGTCCCAAGTGTAAAGATAAAGAGTCATAAACTTCATTACGTAACACTTTGGATACGTCAGGACTAATATTTCCTGATGTGACAGTAGCACGTCTGACGTATTTCTCATGATAAGCAGAACTGTTTCAACACACGGAGTTCAGCTGACAATAGCAGCAGGCACAATAAACAAATAGAGAGGGTTTTTCCTGTGTTCCTGTTCGGTACGTGGCAGTGTGTGTGCAGACGTCAGTTAACTGCTGAATCATGAGGGTCCAGTGGGTGCAGACAGTTTGCAGTTGTGTGCCACATTGCAGTTCATGTTGCAGAGTCAAAACAAGATTGTGAGGCTGCCACTTTGCCACGCTGCAGCCCGGCGTGTAGCAACCATGTGTTTTCCAGTTTGAGTCCTTCTGGAGATGACACACACTGTAGAACATACGTGTGAAAGGTTGCGCGCAATTATAGATTTTAAATGTTGCAGGCAACTGTGAAAGCAAATGTAGCGTGGGAAACGGCAGCGCAAACACACACCCGGCCGCCGCATTGTCAGGCTGGGGGAAAGCTACTTGTCAACTTTGGAAAGTTGATGCAAAAACACATGTGCGTTTACTTTTGGACAGAGATCACGAGCAGTGTGAGAGACAGAATTCAGACATGTTTGTCTCTGAATCTGTGTACACGTGTAGCTGGCGTGGGTGTGTGTGTGCGCGCATTTGTGGATGTTTGTGCGTGCGGCGCATGTTAGTGAATGTGCATGTGACGGAGCGGAAAATGTTTGCCGGGTCAGTTTCCGCTCGACTCTCGTGGTGCTGCATCTCCTGAGGGTTCGCAGCAGAGCCGCGTCTCAGAGTAAACACAGCTTCAGGTAGGGTCTCATTGTGGCGTCCAACAAAAACAGAGACAGAATTCACCGCAGTTCCACCTGGGAACACTTCAGTGTGAGCCACAGGCTACTCGTCATGACTTCGTCTCAACAGCTCACTGTGAGCCAAAAGTTTGGTTGGCTCACAAACCTGATAACCTCCCAGTTCAGACGTATGGCCTGTGAGCAGAAAACATAGACATGGAGTGCCTAGGATCCTACGATCTCATGACAGCCACAGTTCCTCAGCGAGCACGGCCTCCGTCACGGTCCTGGGAACATGTCCTGCTCCTAAGTTTCCCTTTAAACCCAAACGTCATGGCGTCAGATCAGAAACCTCTTGATATTCGCATGTGCGTATAACAACAACAACAACAACCTGTTTTTTTTTTTATGATTTCATGTTTCATTTCCACCACTCACCTCCCCAAGTGCGAAACTTCAATTGTAGTGAATTTGCACACTAAACCACACAGCAAAATACGTCCAGCACAAATGTATAATTTCACATGAGACCTCCGTCTTCTTTTGTCTGTTGTGAGTGTTTCAGGAGAGAAGTACAGCATCAAGTAGGCGGCGGGTTCAGAACGCTGTTATGATGTCATTCTATGCCTCAATGATCCACGTGAGGTGCACAGAATTTGGGGGATTTTCTGTTAACCCGTCGGTGAAGGTGGTCGCAGTGCCGTGTTGACGACCCGCTGGAGTGTCAGGATGCAACCACCCGTAGAAGCCCGGATGCTAAATGTTTGCTGCCATTAATTTAGCCAAAGCACATAATGATGACATCATTTCTGGATTTCCCTGCTTCAACATCGTGCGTGATTTTTCCACACCTTTCCTTTTTCATTTTTTTTCTCCCCCTTTCACACGTTTTCCGAGCGCCCCGGTGTTGGTTCTTCATCGGAGGCCGTTCCTCTGTCGTTCAACCCTGCATGTCATGCACGCTAAGCTATCCGGAGATTTGACTCTGCTGGTGCAAATGTCAAAGCGTGAGTCACTGGTGGAGAAATCACAATACGCTGTGATGCTCCGAGGACAGCTGGACAAAGCGTTTACTACTCTGAGCTGCTGATCCATTCGAGACGTAATCCTTAAACACCAACTGAAAACACAGAGGCGCTAACTGCTGATATCGATGGTGCTGGGAGATGCTTCGATGTTGCGAGCCACCATTATTGGATTTACACAGAGAGGTTTACCACAGTATCGTCTGAGCCTGGAAAGTGCTGGAGGAAGCAGTTGTGAAAGAGTTTAAACTCGCAGATGTCTTGAGTTTCACTTGGCTCTCGGCTCGCTTCTATCAGGACGAGCAGCGCCGTTCAGAGGCTGCTGTCACTTCCACAGTCGCGAGAGAACACAAGGCAGAGCAGCGCTGGATAAGTAAGCATGTTCCTATTTACAGCAAAGAACCTCACGTGACAGAAGTTGTCAGGAGACTTTGTGCTTCTCGGGTTGTCGGCCATGTACCTTATGTACTCTTATACTGTTACACTCCAGGGTTTTACGCAAACATCGGTCGGCCAAAAACAGGAAAAGCTGCTTTCTATTACTTCTCTTTATATAAATTTGCAATGCAAATAGACTTTAAAGTCAGCCTCTATTATTTCTGTCAAAAACATTCAGTGTAACTGTGACTGAGCTGTGACTGATGGCTAATTTATCTGTGTGCTTCCAGCGCTTGTATTAATGTCCTGAGCTGATATTCTGGCATCAGCATATAGAAGCAGTGCAAAGTTCAGGATCCTCTGCGGTGCGACTGAATGTGTTCCTGCAACCCTGTTTATGACGGTGGACGTGCAGAGGTGCGGGGCCGCCCAGCATGAGCAGGACTGAGCTCAGACCACACCCAGCAGCCTGGCAGCAGCATCCACTCTCCACTGTTTTTAAGGAGGGGATGTGTTTCAGCTGTGGGTCTTGGGGCCACAGGTGGTGTTAAAGATGTGCTACATAGTTTTCTCTGATCAGCAGAGAAAAGGGAAGCTACGTGGTGGCATCGAAGATGACGCGCCCCCACCGCTGCGCGACCTGTGTCACCTGAACGAGCAGCCAACAGCCACATTCCTGCCCGAATCTGCATATTTGCGCCAATTAAAATGAGCTCTGAACTGAAAACGTGCAGCTCAGCCTCTCTGCCGCGATGCTGAAACGTTCCTCTCTGTGAAAAATCTGCATAGAGCAAGAAAGTAGTCCCACCAGTCTGACAGAAGCACATCGGCGCCGCAGGAGGATCCAGTATGGTGTGACCATGAGCTCCCACTATAACCAGCATCACACTGGCTGGCTTCCCAGTATAAAAGCACTTCAGTGGTCCTCTCACTGCAGCACAGATGCTGCGTGTTGCTGCTGCTCCACTGAGCCGCTGACCACCTGCTACTGGCCCACTTGACCCTCACACCCGCTTCCTCTCGCTCCTCCCGTGCGCTGCAGACTCACCCTCATCCCTCAGCTGCCAAAAAAACCTGCTGACCTAATACCTTGAGTTTACAGTGAGAGTCAGCCGTTATTTCCAAGTTAATCCATCCCTGGCAAATGACGAGCAAATACCGCAGCAGAGGCCAGTGGCCGAGCCGCCCGGCCTGGAGCGTCCCAGCTGTTTTACTGCTGACAAAGAGAAGCTTGTTAATTGTTTCTTTACGAGATTAATCCTCTACTTGTGCAGCAATGAAAAAAAAGTTGAGGGAAAGCATAAACAGCTGGGAAAACATCTCCCGTTAGCCGGAGGGGTTTGGATTAACAAACGGAAGATGGATGGAGCTGAATGCACATTTGGCGGTTTGTCATTCTCCGAGTGCCCAAAATTTTTACAAAACTACGTGCAGTGAAATGAAAGTGTCGGTGGTGCGGAGCTTCCTGTGACGGAAATACATTTATTTATGACTGAGCTGGCTTCTGTGACGAAATGAGATCCAGAAGTGTGTGAGGGTTTTATGGATGATGAATGTGCAAATGGACCCTCAACAGACGAAACGCAACAGGGGTGCGCGTTTTAAATGCTGGACGTGAAATTGTTGGGAGTATTCTGCTGTTTATCAGCGTGTATGAATTCCCTGCAGTTCCTCACAAACATGACCTGAGCGTCGCCAGTATCAGCAGTTTGTTGGGTTTATTCATTGACTGTTATAAAAGGAAGCATTTTTGAAGCCCGGATGTTGGCATTTTGACCATATTTGGGCAACAAGGTGGAGCAGAGGAGGGTGAACACTGCTGCGCCTTTGAGCTGCTGCGCTCATTGTCTGTCGATTACGAGGTAACTTGGTCCGATAGTTACATTATCATCTATTTTACTTGACTGTAAATGTAATTTAGCGTTGCACGCAAGAGAAATGCAACTCAGAAAAGGAATGTCAGATTGTGACGTTTTGTTTCATTCGCACAAGAATTATCAATACAGCCCTTAATTTAATCAGAAACTTGGAAAGGAGGGCGCAGGAAAAGTAAAAACCTCAACTAAACTCAAATGGTGTGGAACGTGGCGTTTGTGGCGTTGCCATTCACAGCCCTGGAACAGCTGCAGCCACGAATCATGATCTGCTGCACATTACATGTCTGCACTCGAGGTCTGGTAGGAACACACGGGAGGTGGCATTACCTGTCTGGAAAACCTGTTATGTATGGGAAATCACCTCGGCACAGAAGTCCGCGGACCCCTTGAGAGGCTTTCAGTGTCAACTGCTATCATTTGTCTGGCACCTCTCACAGCTGTTCAGAGCGAGTGCACATCCAAGTGGTGTTCTCTCCAGTGTCTCCCAGCCGGTGACCTGCCGAATCTTGAAGCAGCCATGTGCGGCGGCTAATGGAAGCAAGACAAAACATTTTGCACGGGCCGATAGCGTCTGTTTGCATAAGCAGACCTAAAAGGGCATCTAGAGGCCCATGAGAACAGGACATGCTGGAGGAGGAGTGGAAATGGGAAATAAGTGCAGGTGTCCTTCACTGAAAGCCCTCTCTAAAAGCACCTAATGCAAACTACGTGAAGAGGATGATAAAAGGCTGCGTTCGTACCTAAAAACGCTCAGCTCAGGGTGACGCACATTCATCGCCAGCTAATACAAAACAACAGGGGTTATTTGGATTATGTGTGATGTAGAGGGGGGGGGGGTGAATGTGTAAGACAGACTTTTCCTGCACTTGTTGTCAACTGGGTTTGGAATAGATCATTTTATTTTCGTAAGAATACTTTACAGGGGACTTTTTCTACACCTCCGGACATCAGAGGTCAGCAGCATCTGGTTGGTCTGGATGCTTCTGATGTTCTTGTTCTGGATGAGCTTCACCTCACCGTCAAGATCTAAAACGAAATTAACTGTCCAGATTGTCCTTGGGACTCATTGTCTGGTAAACTTGCTCACTAGTTTCAGACGGAACCGTCCAAATGTGATGGTACACGGACCAAACAGTACAAAACCGGGCTCCCCATGTTCAAAATTAGCACTACATGAACAAGTACTTCTATATTTTTAATGCTGTACTTTAAGGGATGTTCCTTTACATATTTGATGTATTTTACAAAATGCTCTCACACTCCTTAATGCTGAGTGTTTAGGCATGAGCCGATCCTGCTGGCTGACCACTCAGGAGACACTTTGTAAAATGTATTCACTTTGTTTTGCTACATGAAATGTGATATTGAGAATTTCCCCCTTAAACGCTTCTGCCTGAATTTTTTTTTTTTTTTTTTTTTTGCAAGTAATGCAACTATAGGAGTAACATGTCCTGGTCATATTGGCCAACATTGGATACTTCTGCCACCCACATTGAGCGGCTACCCTGCAGCTGCCCTCCCGACCTTCAGTAACCCCTATTTGTCAGGTCACACACCATCTGGCCCAGTAGGAGGCATCGGGTCAAGGAGGTAGTGGTTTCCCTTCCATCAACGACGGCAGCTTCTGGGAGGTGACGTGCACGGTGCCCTGCTGGATGCCATGCAGTTTGCAGGAACAAAAAAGCACCACGATTATGGCGCAGATGCAAGTTCAGCTCTCCAACGGCGACTGTTGGGGGATGTGGTTCGCTGTTGCCCCGCCGCCTGTCGAGACTCCCAGCAACAGAGATGATCGAGTCAGATGTTGTAGTGGGAAATACCCAGAAAAGAAAAGACTATTACATAAGTTGTGACAACAGCAGTAAAATCTTTCCCTGAGGCAAAATGAAGAGGAGCAACAATGACCAGTGTTCCCAGCCTGTGAAATATCCCAGGTGGCCCTTAAATTGACCTTGCTGACAGGAGAGTCTGCTAATTACATGTCTTTATCCTGGGTGGACCTTGTGGTTAAGCTGGCCGTTTCTCATAGCCTGTGGCAGGACTTAAAACTTCAGTTAACAGTCTGGAATCTCACAGCAGCACTGAGAGCAAAGACGAGCAGAAAGAGAGAGATAATCTCTGGTGGTCAAATGTGTCCCGTTAATGCACCTAGAGGCTTGCTGTCATGATCACGAATCTCTTAAAAATGACAACTGACGACCATGACTGAGAACTGGTTCCTGTAGTAAACAACACTTGACTACTCAGGGACTTTCTTCAGTGCATTATGGTGAAAAATATGTGAAGTTTTCCTCTTCAAATACAAATACCAATGCAGTATATTCACATGTCTGGGATTAGCTTGCCAGGTAGAAAAATAAACCCACAAGTAGCTTATATGAACATTTATATTGACATTTATTCTTTGCTTTTGATGGAAACTTCTTGTGGTGTTCCTCAAGGTTTTGTACTCGGTCCTAATCCGTTTGATTTGTATTTATATGCTTGCCCTTGGGCAGTTAAAGAGGTAGTTACATGTGTTTAAAATTAATAAAAATAGTTATAAGTTTTAATCATAGATGTCTTTCAAAGTAGCTGAGGAAACCTTAGGATACACAACACAAAAGGTTTAAAATACATCGTCTGAGTTCCCAAAATTACGCATAAATCAGAGACGCTCGTGAATCCTATTTTGTGACCTTCATTGTTGCTCTGTCAGCAGATTTTCATCCCATCTCAGCTCACTGTTTGTTGATGGTTATGAGGCAACAGGTTCATTGGTTCCTCGTCAAAAAGAATAAAAACACAATCTGCTAGAAATCTCAGGACACACGGTGCAGATGTCTGTTTTGATGCTTGAGTAAAAAAGAAAAAGGGGGTGTGGTCTTATTTTCCTCCAGTCACAAACAACACAAATACTTTCACAACTGTGACCCGCCGCAGAATTAAAACAGAGGGAAATAAATCTCATTGAACTCGCAATTATACGTGTCAATCGAAATATAACACGAACAAGTTACGGGCGGGGAAAAAACAAAAAGTCTTCCAATTTCAAGGGATTCTGAACATCAAATGAGATTTAACAGCTTTCACACAAACCACCGTGAGGCGTAACTGATTAAAACTCTCCATTGTTGCCTCCAACTCGATTTGACAGCAGGTCTGAGTTGTCACCATTAAGCATCTTAACTTGTGGAGAAGAAGGAGCCTCAACTCCCGATGGTAACTAACTTTTATCTGGAAAAAAAAAAAAAAATCAGGATGGAAAAATCCTCCATATGTCCAGGAAGTACACGAGCAGCCAGAGTTCTTTCGTGCTCTCTCTCTCTCTCTCTCTCTCTCTCTCTCTCTCTCTCCCCCCCCCCCTCTCCCTCACACATACCTCTCATTCTCACACAGGGAGCCCATAACTTCATTCTTGGTCGCGTTCCAAGGGCCTCGTCGTTGGCTTGACCGGGACCTCTTGTATTCAGTTAAACCAACCAAAGCTCCATTCATTCCACCAGCTCATGGAGCCCCAATCATTTGCAGCCAATAATAGGGAATCTGTTGTAGTTACAATGGGAAAAAAGGTTGTTGTATTTTTCTCTCCCCCCTCTCGCAGTGTGAAAAACGAAGGTAATGCCCCAATAAAAGAAATCCCAGCCTGTTTACTTTGGATGTGTAGCGAACACAGATATTACAGTCTGTAAATTAACCTCTCTGCCTTCTAAATCAACAGGCTGCCACTGTTCTCCCCTCCGCCCGTCTCAGCGCTCCCATCATTGCTCTGACATTTATTGGGGGAGAGAGAGGGGAAGGAGCCGATATATTGAATTTTCTTCTGGCTTTTTTCCCCCCCAGCACAACCTTTTTGTTGTATTCGAGCAGGAGGTCCGGTAATTGCCAGCGAACATGTGTGTGTTTGTCTAGGAGTGAGCAGTAATCTGTACATTCAGGACCGATGTCACTCAATGCTTTTGATAAATGAATAATTAAATCAATGTTACGCAACATTTCTAACTCAACATCGGCCGCACATGTGGGGCTGACTGTCGTGTTTTTGGAGCATCTGCTAACAATCAATATGGGCAGAGTTCTATTGATGAGGTCATTCACACCACCCCGGTCATGTGGGTCAGAACTGCAGCGAGGGTCTATGAGAATGGGGTCAACTGGAGCCCGTGTGTGACCCTCCCCTCAGCCAGGGCTGGGCGGCTCACGCGAGTGTTCACCCAGTGACAGTTAGCTTAGCAGAGACACGAACGGAGTCAAACCATCCAGAATTCTTTCACTGAGACAAAGAATCAACATTAGCATGTAAATGAAAACTGGTTATTCACAGCAAGGCTACTGTTTGTGATAAGTGTAGCGTGGAAATTGAATAACGCCAACAAGTTCAGTAAACTGACCCTCTGCACTCAGGAAAACTTGGTTGAACTGCCTGCTCGTCGTAAATCATATCAAACTCTCAAGTGTGTTATGGCAACACACTCTTGGTTCCGGCGTGTCGGTGTAACTTTATTTCAACAGGCTGTTCAAAGTTAAAAAAAAAAAAAAAAAGCGTTCCTTTTCAATCACGTTACGAAACGACGGTACAGTCGGAGGACACAGACTGAGGTGCTCGACGCCTCGCGGTCGCACGTTGGGTTTGTTTCCCCACAACAACATTTAAGGTAATTTGGTAAAACCGGCAGGTCGAGGTCTGTAAGACCCTCCGCACTCAATATATACAAGGTCATCAATCTTCAGCTCTGTGTATGCAGTAAAAACAAGCATATAAATTACCCGCCCCTGTGCTAAAAGCCTGACACCCCCTTCAAATGTCTCAAATGCCTGAAGGCTGTTTACACACGCAAACGCTGGGCTCTGGTTTGAGTCCAGCTTCAGCTCAGGTTCAGTCATCAGGAGCCCATGTTGCTTTATTTTCACTCTTGTTTTTGGAGAAAAGCGATACTCAGAGAAATTTTTTTTTTTTTTTTTTTAATCTGCAAGTTGAACAAGAAGTATCAGCACAGAGAGTCCAAGTGCGAGACGGAGACCAGTTTTACGTCCATGTGATGCCTGTGGCTGACAGATGCATGGTCCGATATTATGGTGCGCACACACACACACACACACACACACACACACACACATTGTGTATTCAGTCCAGTGGCCTTTTCAGCATTCACACCTCTTATTTTTATTTGATTGTTTACTGAACAGGAACGGTAAAAAAATATATTTCCGTTCTCGTCCGGTGTTTCTCAACCACTGGAAAACCAGCAAACGGTTTAAATTTACTTGAATAAAAACACTAATTATTAGTAGTCGAGGCAGGATGGGACATTTTTCCACACTGTCTCCGTGGGTCAGGGATCAGACTTCTACTGGCCTCTTGTGTGTTTTATCACTGGCCCTTTCTGCCTTTTCTGCACGTCCCACGTCTTCTTTGTAACATTGCGAAGTGACCATAAAGTAACCAAAATTTCGTGACAAACGCTTGACGCCAGATGCCAAGCTGGTTGAACCAGTTCTTCGGGCACTGCTGCAGTTCATCTATGTTTCCATGAAAGACACGGAAGTGGGAGCAAACTGATGAGGGTTGATAACCGATGGCCAGGATCACCCCGGTCCCAGAAGGTCTAAACCTCAGTGTTCAGGATTCGCCCATCCACCGCTCAACCACACAACTCAGAGGCTCCCAAATGACAGAAGCAGCACCAGGGGGAAAATAAAAGTCGTTTTCAGGGCGAGGAATGTGCTTCTGCGAGGTTCTTTGGTTATTTATTTGGTCTGGTGAGAGAGTGAAGGCACTTCGGGATGGTTCCACTAAGGTTTCTTTTCTTTCTTTTTTTTTTCCCCTCTGAGTTTGTGTGTTGACACCATGATGTGTGTGTGTGTGTGTGTGTGTGTTGGTCAGGGGAGCGTCGAGCCGCTCTCAGGGCGTCCCAGCTGTGGTAACTGATGATTATTGCAGACGTGGCTGCAGAAAATGTCCATGTTCGGTATTTTATGATTACTATTAAAATAGTAACAACACATTTTTTTTTCTCTCTGTATATGTTAGACTCCAAACTCAAAGAAACATGTGCGGTTGAGCCTTTATAAGATTCAGAAACTATTCATTATCGGTTCATAACTATTTATTCTTCCATGTTCTGTGGCCTCAAAGAACACCAGCGCTGCAAAGCTGCCAGTTTATAAGAAGAAGGGAAGAAAAAAAAACCTCCATCTGACCAAACAAAACACGTATTGTAGAAGCTATTAAGAATGAATAAAACATCCACTGCTCCACTTATCCAGGGAGAGACACAGCCAAACTGTGTGTGGGGCGAAAGTGGAAAAGGAAACCAATAACTTGATGCACTTCCCTCGCACGGAAAACTCGAATGCCCAAAGAGTTTCATTCACTCACGCAGCTGCCGATTGCCAACAATATGTCAGAAGGCACCTAAAGTGCAGCCTCCTGCATATAAGGAGCACTCAAGTCCTTCCACTGCCGAAGTCCTACTGGCACACAAATGTACTGCCAGAGTATTTTTATGTTTACATTACAGCCAGTGTGGATGGCAGCTTCATCCCGAGTGATTTATAGCTCTGCTGCACACAAGCGAGAGGCAAGGACAGCACCAGACATGAAGCCTGAACAGAAACATGACTTGGGAGTTTCTCTCTCGTCTCGGTGAGAAACCCAACGTGAACTTTAAGGCACGAGAGACACCGAGTTCATCTGTGACATTGTGCTAAGACTTTGTGTGCCTGTGTGTGTGTGTGTGTGTGTGTGTGTGTGTGTGTGTTTGTGTGGCAACAACGTTGTGGACCGGTGTGCATGTAAATGAGGAGCCAGCTTGAGCCTGGAGGGTCCTCAGTTCAAATCCTGGACCAGCAGGATAAATCCCGGATGGGGAAGGTAGTAGAGGCAGCGTTAGCGTCTCCCATGTGGCCAGAACTGAGGGGCCTTTGAGCAAGGCAGAGCAGAACACTCCTGCAAATCAAAGCGTAGCTCTTGATAAACTCCCCCTCGATAAATAAAGTTTAAAAAAAATGTGAAAAATATTGAAATTTGGTGAATGCCTTGGAGCAGAACCAGCGCGTTTGACATGGTTTCTTAGTGTCTAAGGAAATGTGGCACTAGACCTGAGGCTTTTGTGCACAACACATATCCAGACGTAGATGGTGGTTTCAGGTTAGGAGAGAGCCAGTGGGCTGTTGGCCTCGGCGCAGGTCTCTGTTCTCTGTGTACCCTCCTACTTTTCTTGTGTCTCCCTTCCTCTCTGATTGTCAGCTCTTCTTTTACTGGCTGTACAACAAAAAGCAACCGTGTACGGCGGTGGAGGGAGCAGTGGACAGGTGGATTGACGAGTGTCGCGGCACTGACGAGTCATGATGGAGGAACTGACAGCTGAACTGACCGTTTGTTTGCCTGTTGCAAATTTTTTTGGCGGAGTATTTGGATCCCCTACGGTCGTTGGCGGGGAGCAGATATCGTTCACCTCTTCATCTCGTGTCATCGGTTTCTAACCTCCGGTTTTTGTGAGAACATCACTCATTAGAACCCGAACCAGGATGTTTCCCTGTCTGTAGTCTGTTGTTCTTGAGCCTAAACCAGGCGATTAATGTGTTGTATTAGAGGGACGGAACAAAAAAGGTATAAAGCTGTGCTAATAACCCAAACTACCATTTGATCAGAGTCCAGGGACGATTGTGGGTTCGACGAGCAAACATCATGAGCCCTCTGTGTGAAGATCATCCTTGATTAGTCCCACAATCTTGATTTCAAGAATTTGGTCCCAGCATGTAAAAAAACTCAATAGCCTTCAGACATACTGTCAGCATGACGGTGACTGACGTGCGCCGGCTGCAAACGCGCCGGACAGCTCTGGGCAGGGCCGAGGGAAGCCACTCCTCCATCTCTGCAATTACAAACAAAGACAAAAATGTGCCTGTGTCATTGCAGCAATCTTGTAGAACAGCAAAAAATCCAGATGAAGAAAATAAACTCCTTTTGTAAAGAGAGACTAACGACTTAATTTCCATGAAAATGTTATTGAAGCGATTTGACTGTGATTCAGTGTCCTAATGAGTTGCCAAAACTGTGGTGGTACAAATAATCAAGCTGTCAGACAATTATTGTGTTAGAGTGACGGGAGAAGGAGGAGGCGGACGGCTGTAGCCTCACACTCAAGCAGACGGGGAGGGAGCGAAGTGGCCAGAACCATAAAGAATGTGATCTAAACTCCGCTGTGATCACGCTTTTACTGTAAAAACTGACTCCTCGCTGTCCTTCCCTCGCCGCCTGATATAAAACACAGTATCTAAAAACACACACCGCCGCTTTTCTGTATACTTCACCCAGCGGAGCTTCCAACTAGCCATCATGCAATCTGCCAACAATTCACAACATAATCAAATGCACACAAGAACAATGCGTGTAGGTTTTCCCTCAAGAGTCCAGCAATCCAGTTACCACCTTTACACGGGCGAGAGGCAATTTCCTGTGTGGCTCAGCTAATGAGGTTTCAGAGAAGAAATGGGCGAGTAATTAAATCTCGGAGCTCTTATTAAAAGTGCAGCTGTCGATGGCGAAGCTCAGTGGAAGCGGAGTGTGAATTCTTGTGTCATGGTGCAATTGGGGAACTCTGGCCACATATGCCAGCCATCAGCGCCGGACTGCAGCGTGTCTCAGTCAGGAGCCTATAGAGAAAACCCAGCGGAGCCAAGAGGCTGCACAGGGGCCTTCGCAAGCACATGTGTGAACACATGCGAGCAATGAAACAAATCCATTGTGTGAAGGTTTAGTTATTCCCTCTCTCTCTCTCCCTCCCTCCCTCTCTCTCTGTCTGTCTGTCTGTCTGTCGAAACATTCAAAGATTGTTGATCGCTGTTACTGTGAACTTGTACTTTTAAAGAACTCCACAAGTCTCAGCTGTAGATAAAATGAACAGTCCAGCTTTTCGGGGAAATCCTCTCACTGATTATCGTCCCCAGAGGCCCGTCTGTCCCCTGTACTGCGCGAGGGAGTTGAGCCCCATGTGAGTTAGCTCAGCACAACAACCGTCCTTGCCTGCGTTAACAGTACGGGAGTTATTGTGTGTAACGTTAGTTCTGAAATAACGATGTAAACGAGGAGACGATGTAATATGAGACACTCAGCCGGAACCTCTTTCCTGACTGGGTGCAGCGATTTGCCGCAGCACCTCCAAAGCTCCATTAGAACTTGGGTCATCAGAACCAAACGTTTGTTGAGGACTAGCAGAGCGACTGCTGCTACTGAGCAGGAGGAGGAGGAGGATTCCTGCCGGACACACCGACATCCTGGACCTGAGCTAGCTGATGCTAACACTTCCTTCCCACTACCGGCCTTTGTGCTAAGCTAACTAGCCTGGACCTGAGCTAGCTGATGAAGTTAGCTAGCAGACATGCGCCTTATTTGGATTTCCATTCTTTTGTAACCATTTACGTTAAATCTGCTTGACATTTGAAAGGAAACTAATGACTCGTAATTTATTGGCGATTTAATAGCCTCTCAAAGGACAGACCGTCCTGTAATTGTCCCATCCATTCATGGCTGTACCTGCTATGATTGGCAGGCCCACCCCTCCTGATGGAAGGTACAAGCCTGAGTGCAGCAGACTCTCTGGTCGCTCTTCAAGCATCCTCTCCTACGTGATGTCACATGTCCAGCATCCTCTCAGCCAGTGATACATGAAATAAAGGAGCTAACATGCTCTCAAAATGTCTTCTCACTGTGATTTAACAGACTCCAGATTTTCATCTTGTAGCTGCCGTCGCTGCCAAAACTCTTTCTTGGATTCTTTTCAGTCCCTGGTTGCAGTTGAGCCAAACAACCCAAAGGACCAGACTGTAAAACATGACATCACTCAATCACAGTGCCAGTCCAGGACTGAGCTGTCGAGCCTCGAACTCTCGAGGTGCTTTGGAGAGGCACACACGCGGGTCAGCACACCCCTCGGAGCTGGAAATGTCCAAGAAAAAGAAAAGCAGAGAAGGCAGACATGTTCAGGGCGGAGAGTTTTTTGGGATTGTAACGCCGCGGAACAGAACAGCCTCAACTTTGCCAGAATAAATTCATGTTGGCGTTGTCAGTATGTGTAGAACTGCTTTAATAAAGTCCTCTTTCATACAGTGGATGTATCTGTATTAGGGCTGTTATTTATGAGCAGGACGGATCCAGATAGACGTCTGAAATGTTGCCGATCGTGGTTCCTCCTACAGGGGAGCTGAGGACAGTGGCACTATCAGGCTCTGAGAGACGGAAAACTGCATGTTTAAGTCCAAGAATAAGCAAAGATGCTGCAGATGGATGGATGTTGTGGTTCTCCGGGGTCTGTGGTGCTGCACCAGGCCCGCCTAGGGGCACTTAAGCTGGGCACTGATCTGATAAATTGTTCCCTGCTTCAGATAAACTGTCCTGATAGATTTTAAACACCTACACAACACCAGCTGGCATGTAGAACGGTGTTCCAAAGGCTGGGACTCTGAGAGTGTATGAGACCCTGCAAATGTGGAGCGGCGGGTGCTCAGCGCCACACATGGAGCATGGGAATGAGTGCTGGGGGGTCAGAGGTCAGGGAGTGAGCTGAACAGGAAATACCCAATATGGTGAGCGTCATTAGCCTGTTCTGGTCAATTACCAAAGTGTTTATCATGGCTACTAACCACATAAATCATGTTTCATACAACCTGGTAAATAAAATCTGTCAGTCAAGTTTGATTTATTTAGTTTTGGAATGTTAGTGTTTGGTTTTCTCCCCTCGTCCACGACACCATAAATGTTAAAAATGATCAAATACACTTCGTTTTTTTTTTACTGTTTCTGGCATTCAGTCACTATCATAGAGCCCCAGAGGTCTTCACATCATCTGTGCCAATGTGGGGAAAAACGTAATGTTGTTAAAGGAGAATTCGGAGTTAAGACCCCTTCACTGCTCCACTTGCGTCTTCAGAGTCGTCGCGTCTAAAAGCTCGACCTTGTGTCCACTGTTGTGTCTCACGTTTGGAAGATTGTAGTCCAGTGACCACCAGCAGGGATGTGTGTATTAAGGTCTGGACATGACAAGTGTTTTTAAAGTCATTTATTCAAACTTGTAACAACTTGCATTCGCTGGTAGTCGTCTGTTCTCGGACGAGGAGCCAGGAAACAATCAACACGATTCAATAATCACCCCGGCTGTTTAAACCAAACCAGGGAGGCCCTTCCTTCTGTTTATTTGACTTGTATCGCGTTGCATTTTCTTTTTAATTTCATGGCCAAGTGGACCTCCCTGACATCCTGCCCCCACTCAGACTCCACTCTCACCCCCCCCCCCCCGTTGAACCCCTCGGTGCATCCTCTCGTGTCCCCCACCTGCGGCCCTGCAGAGCCACCGTTTTAATACCAAGGAAATCATCTTGACGGTTCTGGTTCCCCCTCCGCTCGCTCGTCTGCTCCATTTTCATCCACATGAGTCTTTCGAGTCGAACAAGAACATCCTCTAATCTGTGCTCTTCTGCTTGAGTCTGACTCCTATCAGCAGTAAATCACTGTTGACAGACTTTTTTATGATGTGACAACAATGCGGTTGAGGCCTGGTTGGGTTTAGGCACAAGAAAGACTCGGCTGGGTTTGGAAACGATCCTGGTTGGAGTATAATAACTACTTTGTTGGGGGAACACAGTAACATTGTGGGGGAACTTTTATAAAAGAACAGTGTTGCAGGAAAAATGCTCTACCTTTGTTAACCTTTCTAGCGAGCTTAAAAGATCCTAATGTTTTGTTCAGTGGAGTAAAACCTGTCTGTCGGTGCAAGACTTTTGAATTTTGTAGCGTTGGTACTTTTAAAAAGAACGTCGGTTTACAGCGAGCAGCTAAACAAGACAACAAACAGAAAGATGGCTAATCCGGTTTGTGACGATGTCGCGGTGCATTCCTAGCATAACGTTAGCTTGCACTTCTCATGTTTGCATTGACAACATAAATCATAAAATTGGGGGTCGTTTGAGAAAAACAAAACACGAACAACAATACAACACTGACGTATTCTAGCAACAGAGCTTATTTTAGTGGAAGATAGCGAATCCAGTGTTAAAGTCCATCGTGTCTTTGGAGGCTGGGAACCCGTGGAGACGCTAACTTCCTGGTGGCCCGTGCGCTTCACCTCTGCGGCTCTGTTAGCTCCACCCACATCTACTGATTCTACAGTAGCAGGCGTAGCAAGCAGGAATAAAAGCTTAATGTGAATCAGCGGCAGAGAGAATCACGACGGGCGTGCGTTGAGTGGAAGGCTCTCAGAAGCAAACACCGGCGTTTGTGATGAGGTTAATGTGATTTCCTGGTGTGGCTCTAAACATCCAGGACAATCGTTTCCATAGAAAGTAGGTGAACACACAGATCCCGGAAAGACCTTTAGAAAGCTCTCAAATCTGAAATTCAAAACAGCTGTGAAGGGACCACAAGTTGGACTGACACACACACTCCACAATGAAACTGACACACACACACACACACACACACACACACACACACACACACACACACACACTGTGTGTGCCATGTTGAGAAAAACAAATATGTCTGCAGCAGTGAATGCAGACAGCAGCACAATTGCTGGAAAGTGTGTATGACAGATTACACTTAAAAACATGACATGGTGGTTCACACACACGCACGCGCAGTGTGTACACTGCAGTCTCACTGTGCTGATGACAGCTGCCGTGTGTGTGTGTGTGTGTGTGTGTGAGAGAGAGACAGCTCCATAAGGAAAGTGAACACCGCTGTGCCTCCCAGCAGATTCTCGACACCCCATAAAGATGTCATCAGACTGGCGCTGTAAATAATTCTGCAGCCCTTCATTCCTGCCATGATGAGTGGGCGGAGCCAGGGCTCATACCAGAGCTGCACACCGACCATACACAGAGGCGCAAGCGTTATTATAAGAAGTATAATTCCACTCTAGTGTGTGTATGCTCTCAGTCTGGTTATTAGTGCAATAAACGCTCCAGTCTTGTCGATGGAGTTTGTCTCAGTGCAGAAAAGAGCGAAACATGAGATTAAAGCGAGTGAAAAGACCTTTGAGTGTCACCTGAACTGTGACAGCCGTCATTCACTCCCCTCAGCAGGGAGCAGCCCTCAGCCACCCGGCAGCAGAGGCTCAAACACGCCTGTGGAACAGCGGAATGAGTCACCGGCAGGTGGGGAGGTGGAACGTCGCGGGGAGGAGGAAGGTGCCGGGCTGAGCCGCACGACTCCCGCTCACACCTGCACCGAGGAGGTCATGTGATCAGGCGTTTGTTAGCGGGACGGATGATGGAAGGGGTGGGGGGAGAACCGATGGAATCAGCTTGGTTCTTATTTAATCAGGAAGCTTCCCTTCAAAAGCAATCGGATGCTAGAAAGAGATTTTCAAAACAAACACGTCTTTCATTTCATTTCAACTCCGTTCTGATTTTCTGATTTTGCAAATACAAATGCTATTTATTGTTGTCCAGTTATGTTCCTCTTTTCAAATTTCCCATGCTTAAGAAAATAAAATAGAGTGAATGTGATATTTATGGGGGTTATTTAATTAGTAAGAAATGTAAAACGACCAAAGAGATGAAATTTATTAGTAACTTTATATATATATACAGTATACACACACACACTCACACACATCATTTGTAAGGTTAAAATTTTAACTGAATAAACGTTCTATAATAATAAGTAATAATATTGATGATAATAATTAACCCCCCCCCCACACACACACACACACACACACACACACACACACACATCGTCTCTTGTGAGTTTTTCTGTTCATTGATTTATTTCTGTATTTCCTCCATGACCGGTAAAATGATGCTGATCTATCGATTCAGTGGCGTTTGGCTTTAAGTAATTGATGAAATAATCCGTGTTTCTTCTGGGCCCCAAGCAGCTGCCTTCACACACACACACACACACACACACACACACACACACACACACACACACACACACACACACACACACACACACACACACACATCTGAAGCCATGAATGATGGAGTGATTAAACTAAAGATTAAATTAATTAAAGGTCATCCTGGGTTTGACCCTCAGTGGCACCGCGGTGTATGAAGGTGAAGCCACTCCGTGATGCGTCGCTGGACGGGAGCACGGCGTTATTTATGGTCGTATTGCCGCAACCGTGCCAAGAGGCCTGCTGCTGTGCACCGACGCGGCGCGCGTTTCACGTGCTGGGACCTTCTAATCATCCATTCTCCAGGGTTGGAGAGTCATCATGTAACGATGTTCACTGAATCATCTCATTTATTTTTTTGTGCAAATACTGTCAGCGGGGTCGACCTCCTCCTGCTCGACTTTGTTACATTTCTTCTTTGAGTCAACGGTGAAAAATCTCCCTGACGCAAAACTCAAGCGTGAGTGAGTCATTTATCGCCGCTCATCTCTTGCAAGGCTTCTCTCCTCTTCTCTCTTCTTCTCTCTTCTTCTCTCTTCTTCTCTCCTCTTCTCTCTTCTCTCCTCTTCTCTCCTCTTCTCTCTTCTTCTCTCCTCTTCTCTCGTCTCCCGTCTCCTCGCTGGGTCCCCGGACTTTGCTGCCTTACTGATCTGGAAAAGGTCAAGACTGTTGAGCTCCATCGGCGCTGTGAGCCAACATAAGCTCAGACCATTTGCTCTGGGACCCCCCTCCTCCTGGGTCTCGGCCCCCCTCCTCCTCGTGGGGGGGCGGTGCTTGTGTCGAGATGTCGCCTCGTTTCTGTGTGAAAAGACGTATGTGAAGTGGAAACGGGCTGACGAGCTGCGCAAACACACACTCCGATATTTGGACATTTGGACTTTGGGAGCTGTGAGGTTGCCAGGTTGTGTGCCGGTCCAATCGAGAGCAGAACAAGTATGCGGAGCACAGATGGTGCAGCATATGGGTGGGTTTACATGAAATAACTCATAAAAACGGATATTTCATTTGTCCAAATGTTGTTATTCTGCAACAGCACAGACACAAACCCCGTCAGTTTAAACAGGCTTAGATATTCCACCATTTCTGGCTACAACGAGCTTTAACTCTTCACGCAGGACCAGATGACGTGACCGGTTTAACCACAGCAGCCAACCCACGGGTCCCTCGGCACTCGTGTGTGTGTGTGTGTGTGTGTGTGTGTGTGTGTGTGTGTGTGTGTGTGTGTGAGAGAGAACATCAAGACTGGTGACCAGTGGCTCCAGTTTGACAAACAAGTATCTTTAGTTTTGATCAATATTCCTTTGTCTCTCCATCTGTTCCGTTATAGGTTCATATTTTTGATGGACTCTTCTTTCTGACTCTTTCTACTCGACCCCACAATATTAATCACAGTATTGATCACGATATTGACCTCTAAACCTGTGTTGGCATCTGATCGTTCACCTTCATTTGTCGCCTGCGTGATCCGTCCATACGCTCGCTAGTGTTGGAGGACTTCATGACTTTTTTAACCAGTTTTTTCCCCTTCATCCTGTGTAGTTTCACTTCATTTTCCTCCGTGAGATTGTTGTGGTTTGTGAGCCAGAATCTTCAAAGAATCTTTTTGTCTCACTCATACGTCATCACTCTGTATTCAGCGCTTCGGTTTCAGGGGAAAACGCAGCTAAAAGCGTAAAATTGAGCTGCTCAGATTCACCCGGCAGGCGGTTCAACTCTTAAACCCGAACTTGTTGATGGAGTGTGAGCCAAAGCCCTCATGCTGACGCCGGCCTGCAAGGTGTCAGGTCCTGCTTCCTGCAATCAAGAAGCATTTCCACGAGCATCGGTTCCTTCCTCCTCTGGAACGATCCAGAAGTCTCTCGTCTCCGCTGCAGCGAAGCGTCTCACTGCCTCTAACATCGCATCGGTCTGACCGTGGCTTCTCTCTGTCGGCTCCCCGTTCGTTTCACAATCGACTTTAAGATTTTACTGCTCTTACTTGCTACGTCCCTTTAAAAGCACGCCAGGGTTGCCCTGAGCTGGCGAGCAGACGTGCTGACCCTGTCTCTGAGTCTGGGCTGCAGCTCTGAGATCTGGAGGTCTGGAGGAGAGGGTGCTTTTGCCATCAGAGCTCTGGGACGGCCGATGAGGAGATGAGGCCTGCAGAATCACTAAAACTCACTTTTATCATTTTTGATTTTATTATTATTTATTATTACAACATGTTTTTGCGTTTGCTTTTACGGTCTTGTTTTATTCACAATAACTGACCTTAATTTTATCCTCCCTGTGTTCTGTTCTCATCGATGCGTTTCGTCTGTCAAAACACTTCAACTGCTTTAAGCGATGCTACATATATAAAGTTATTATATGTATATATAGATGTCAGCTGTCTGTCCTGTGGTCACAATTACTACGGCTGCTAAACGGCATCTGTCACGTTTACAACGTTCCGGGCATTTTTCCTGGAAGGACATTCTCTTAAAAATAGATCTTTTCCTCTCTACCTCACGATTCCTCTTCTCCACTTGCTCACCTCTCCACCCTTCACACGGGGGGTTGTATATCCCAGCAGATGGCTTCAAACGCCCCCCATGGGAGCCTCACGAGGAGGTCCTGGAGCCTCCAGGCCTGCCTGAGCCGCAGGGTGGGGCGTGAGGGAGAGGACGGACAGAAAAATATAAAAAATACATTTATACATGACTGAGATTCCAGCTTTAATGTGTCTCAAAGCAAATGGAAGGCGGTGTGAGGGGGAGTGCTGGGGGAACGAGGGACACCGAGTGGGCGAAGGAGAGAAAGGAAAAGGGAGAGGGGGGCAGATACCAGGAGAGCAGGTTTCTTACACATCTCATTGCATTTGTGTGATAAGAAAGGAAATAACAGCTTCAGATGAGGGAAATTGCAAAGGGACACGTATCAGTTTTACATTTGGAGAGGCGGATCACAGGAAGCACGGAGGAGAGAACGAGAGGCAGAGTTCTCGCAAGGATGTGAGGAGACGTCTTGAAATGTACTCCGGATAACCTGCCTCAGATGTGCGTGTGCGTAAAATCCTATTGAACCTTATTTGAATACTTGAAGAGGAAGAATTAGTTGACATCAACACCTGAATCGGCTTTATTTACCAGGTGCAACAGATGCGCGCGGTTGACACTGACGCTGAGACAGACTGACAGTTGGTAGAGTTTGGAAGTGAAGTGTGACACTCCTCATGTGATGCTCCAGAGAAAACACACCCCGAGGCAGAAGTAGTGTGTAGAGAGACCGCCCGGCAACTCTGAGTTCACAGGTTTGATCCCTGCCGTTGTCAAGTGTGTCATCAGGACCGTACAGCCGGGTTTGCACAGATTCAGCCTGATGTGGCGGCTTCGGCGCTAACTTGGAGCCTCTGGATGTTCCAAGGCCAGTTTAGTGCCGCAGAGGCAAGTCAACAGGAGCGGCAACCTGCTCACAACCAGTTCCACCTGGCAGATCCTCAGCACGTAGCACGAATAATGGACTATTTTATAAGCTCCAAAACAACTTTCATCCTCTGAACTCTGACATTCTGATGTCGCACGGCTCCAAGCCAGGTGGAGACTGGACACTCAAACACGGAGAAGAGACGAAAACATGTCTGCTCCTCTGCGTACACAGAGGGCCGATTAGTCCGGAAAAAAGACA
The DNA here is from genome assembly GCF_037954235.1 of Aulostomus chinensis. Lineage (NCBI taxonomy): Eukaryota > Metazoa > Chordata > Actinopteri > Syngnathiformes > Aulostomidae > Aulostomus > Aulostomus chinensis. The sequence continues at coordinate 29,146,254 of NC_141324.1, forward strand.
TAAAGAGACACAAACTCTTAACAGGCGACCAGCAAACACAGGTTTCTCCCTGATTCGCCTCGCTTACATCCCATAATTCTCTGTCTTTGTCTGCTTCCTGCAGTGGAACCAGAACCAGAGTGCGGCTGTCACAAGCGCCCACACAAACAGCACCAGGTTTGGATGAAATGTTACAACATCCTGTGTAGTGAAAGTGCCGCTACAAGTTCATCTGACGGCGCGAGTCTTGGACCGCCAGGCTTGAGGGTTCCATCTTTCACGTACTGGAGTGAAACCGTTCAAAGACGACAGCCAAACCGTCGTAAATGCAGATTACGCCGGTCTCCTGTTCCACCCAGTGTCATAAACGTCATACCAAACAGAAAAAGACTGTTTTATATTTGAGAACGTCTGCAGTGGCGCTATTGTTCCTCTCCTTGAACAATAGTTCCCTCCATTTCAAGTTGGTGGGGCCATTTGGCTCCTGCATCTCCTCTGGTGCCTGCGCGCTCGCTCCACACACATCTGTGCTACAGCAAATTTACTACCAGCCTCAGTGTTTCTGACAAGCAATCCGGCAGACGCTCGGGGTCCTTGACGTGCGGAGAGGCCTTCCCATGGCCGTGCTCGCCCGCCTCCCAGCAGGTCTGCAAAGTGAATTTACTGCCACTGTCGAAACTTCTGTCAGTTCTCAGAGGGGAGAGAGAGAGAGAGAGAGCACGGGACGGTTTTTTTCTTCCTCTCCACAGATGCCTGGACATGTCTTTGAAATCAGCTCGCTCATTAATACACGTCTCATGGAGGCTTGCAGAAAGAAACGCTCGACCGAGTCTGAATGAGGCTCTGAAGTTCAGTGTCGTCGAGAACTGAAAGTCTCATTTTCACCTTCTGGCTGTTGCGAAGGGAAACGAGGATAAGAGGCGCTTCCTGCTGCGAGTCCTCGCCGGTCTTCAAGTCAACTGACCGAATCCTCAACCGCTGATTGGGAACTAATGTAGAAACGGAATGCTGCGTTTGGCTGATGTGTTGGGATCGTTCACAGATGGATTGGCTCCCGCCTCCAGAGCCATAGTGTGAAGACCATCCATCACTACAGACACAGCCGAAGAAGCTCTGGCCTGTTGGTCAGTGAGCCGCTTCAGCCGGAGTGGGTTTCTGACTGATTTGTCAACGTCCACTGAAACCTGCGTGTCCCAGATATCAGATCAGACGGAAACGGTAACTATGAACGCTAAAAGAAGCTCAGACGTGTGGCGTGGAGCCTCTCAGCAGGCCGTAAAGTCAGAACAACCCACCTGCGGCATCACTTTCCTCCGGCTCACAAGAAAAACAATAGCTGTTAAACAGATGAACTGCAATGCTTTTCACTCATTATTGGCCAATAATCTAGTGAATCATGAGCTGCTGGACCTGTAAAATGTAAGAAAGTTGTAAAAGAAGCACTACATCATTTTTTTCCCCCACCAACACTTCAGTGCACAAAGATATTCACCTGGTAGTCACATGAAGGAGTGGAAAGCAGGAGTTTGCTCGCTACGAGGACACTGTGGACTCATCAGAATACCTGCAGAATATTCCCGTTAATGCTCGCGCATCTTCTTTTTTTTTTAACTTCCCCAACAGTCCAGCCTGCGTCCCAGCCGTGCTCCGTGTGTGAAACCAAGTCTTCGGTGATGCACCTCCAGGTTTTCCTGGACAAGGTTGTGTACGATGCTCTTTGAGAGCTTCGAGGTGAACTGAACCTGGAAATCCGTTCAAAGTATTTAGTTTTGAATGTGTTGTGCCAAAACTGAACAGTAAAATGTCTGGTGGGAGTTGATTCAGAGTGCTGAGGGCCTTCTGGGAGTTTTTCTCACCTGCAGGCTGCACCTTGATGACCTCACCACCCTCAGGTGTGTTGCTCGGGCTTGGCCCACATATGAGGGCCTGTGTCTTTGCAGTATGAATCCTGGAGGAGGATGCAGTGGTAGCCCACCACCCTGCTGGTGTAGACTGGCTATTTGCCGCAGTACATTCATCAAAGTGCGTCCACCTCCCATCAGCACCTCAGTGACATCTCCTGTGCAGCTTGTGCTCTCAAGATAAATTCAACCCCGCGGAGGAAAACCCTGAATGATTCAGGAATTTCTTCTTCCTCTGTTGTTGAAATCATTCAGAATGCTCCAGTCATGTGTCTTCAAATACCTCAGGTCTGTTGGGGATGGGCGGGCAGGCGGGGGAGGGGGGGGGGGGGGTACTTTAAAGCTACCCTGAGAACTCCCCAACTACCAAAACACCCCGAACCATTCACAGTCAATAACACTCCAGCAAGCCGGCGCACAATGTCACGGCCGGCAGTAAAACCCTTGATATTAAAAGCTCGGACAAAAGGAACTTTACAAGCTTACAATTTACGGCCATTTTGAAGTGAGTTCTCAGACGCTGTTGTTGCTGTGGAGGAGCTTTTTATTAGCTGCAGCGAAATAGAGTTTGTTGTTTCAATGCTATTTAAATTACAGTCCGAGTGGAATAAATGGAAGTAGCTGAAGGATTTACTAAATAAATTCTTAATTTTCTGGCGTTTGTCAGGCTGACTTGAAGGCAGCCGACCTTTCGAGAAACTTGAATCTTTGCTCACTACCTAAGAATGACAATTTATTGCGGCTCCGCGAAGCTTTTAGCAAATATACAGCGATCACAATTTGCCAAGTGCTCATTAGTTTGGAGGAGTGAGGCTGCAGAGATACGAGGGCTGGAGCGTGGCGTCCCCTCCTTCCTCCGCTCCCTCACAGCTATTTCACCGTATTCATCAAGTTTCGACTGCTGCTGGCTGAGATTTCTTGACGCTAATTTCACCACCAGATGTTTCACCTCAGCTCGGCCAAGGAGGAAATGTGAGCGAGCCGGTGATATGTCATAACTCTGAGACGGGAGGCGCTGGCCGGCTTCATAACTCGCCTCCTGCTGGGCTATGGCTTCACGGAGCTCAAGGAACGGTTTGATGTTGTTTTAAGGTTTGCTCTTTATTTTCAGTGGAGAGCAAGAACACGCCAGACTCAGGTTGGTCCCCAGTTCACCGAGGAGGAAGAGGATGTGTTCTAGGAGTCTGGTTCGAGGGTTGCTGAAGCGGAACCTGCTCACATGTTGGAGCCAGAAATCTGTGTCAGTTGAGCTGAATCAGTAGAAGCCGTTTGTCACTTGCGTTTCTCTGAGTGCGGAGACGCAACGTAAGTCTAAAGAACATTCAGCTTTTTCTCCGTGATGTTTCCTCGGCCACGGAATATTCCAGTTTTGTTGTTTGTCTTATTTTAGTGTGGAAACTAAAACACAGCACCACCAAGCTTTGGGATGTGTTTCAACAAGTGCGGCTTCTCGAGTCATCTCAGTTTGACCTGATACGCCACACGATGGCACGGAGAGATTTATTAAATATTGCTGGAGATTATTCGTGTCTTCAGCCGCTGATCTGAAACTTCTGTTGATGTGGTTTGAGTAATGAGCTGAAGAAGCCGCTGCAGGAAGCTCTAATGAGTTAAACGAGTCCGAGTCCTGCCGGCTGAAGAGCAGCAACGCTTCCATCGAGTGACCTGTAGAGTTCCAGGGTTAACAAACAAGCAAACACACCCAGCTCAGAGTGTGTGGACCAGCACGGAGCAGGCTGCACCTTTACTGACTGCCTGTCAAAGCGCGGCGTCTCCTCCCCCTGACCCGGACCCTCCCTTGGCTCTTTCACCGGGACAAAGCCCCCGCTGTGTGAGCCTGCTCTTGGGAGTTGGTCTGGGAGAAGGCTGAGCCGCCTCCACCGTGGCTCCGAATGAGGCCGTCCGGGCAAGCCGAGGTTAGGAGGGAGGTGGGGGGTGGGGCTTTTTTTTGGGGAGAATGATGGATGGGGTGTGTGTGGGAACCGTGCCCCAGCCCGCCTGTCCACTTGTAAAAGGGGCCAGTGCACCGCAAAATTTGCAATGCAGATGGTCCCCTTGCAGGCCCGCTTTGGGAAAGGACGCATCAATGGCTGGCATGGAGCGGCCCTCCGCTGATGGCAAATGTCATTCCCATTTTGATTCTTGACCCCTTTTTTTCCCAAACTCAGCCTGCTTCTCTAAGAAAAAAACAAAAAAACCCTCCCCCCTTATTGTGTGCTTGAGTCGCAGCCCGCGCTCTATTGTGGATGGTCACATTAGCCTCGGAGGAGCAAGGAAAAAAGAAAACAAAGTTCAGAGCTCCCATGGCATCGGGGGCAGTAATTGTCATTCACATTAAGACGCTGTGAAATACGTCAGGATAAGAAAGAGAGAAAAGGAGCAGTGGAAATTCCCTCCTCTGTTCGATAAGAAGCGAGCGTTGTTAACTATCGCCGCCATTGTGGTTACACTCTAATTTGTCACTAAGCCATTTAACTCCAGCAGCTAAATAAATAGATAAATAACAAAACCCGGGCCGGCGCTGCTGTAACTGGTGGCCGTGGCGCTGAGCCCCGGGGAGAAAAGGTCTTTCACATAAAACACAAATAAGGACAAATTGGGAAGAAGTGACAGCCCCGACATTCCTCCACCATGGAATTCCGCCTGCTTCCATGTTCTCAGGGATGCAAAGAACTGTTCCATGAATACGTTTTACATATTTAAATCGTTTCTTTGACTTACAAGTGGCAGCCTGCTGCTATTTCGACCTTGGTGACAAGAGTGATTTCTCCTCATTCCGGTGCAACTTCTCCCTCATTTAAAACTCCTGAATTTGAGTTGGCGACAATAAATACACAAAATACAGGCTGAAGAAAAGCAATCAAAATTAGCTTTTTTTTCTCCGTGAATTCTCCGTGTATACATTAGCCACGACTACACACTCTGTATTAGTCTTTGATTAGGGCAAGAGGAATTCCCTTCGTGTGCATTGTTGCTCTTTAGTCAGGAGAGCCCCAACATGCAGGTCAGAAAGTTGCAGCAACTTCTCTTTGCTAATAAGAACGTATTTCTCTCTTTTTTCATTCTTCATCCGGTGAGAAGTTATGTTAATTCTAAGCATGTCCAGAACCAGAGAGATCCGTGCAGCTGTGTAACACCAGCAGGAACCTCGTGTTGGGGACAGACGCGCTGGCACTGGGGGGGTGGGGGAGGGGCGTTTGACCCCCCCCGCTTGTGCATCGTGAGCGTAGGACACTCATGCAAAGGCCTGCAGTGAGAACCACGAGAAAAATGCTTCACACGATGGTGGTTTACAGGAGTAACGGCTAAAAACGACCCGACGTCCGACTCTGACCTCCTGGTTTCGTCCCCACAAATGTGTCTCCATGATGTGCCAGGATTCTGGGGGACGTCTATGAGTTGTCGTTGTCGTTGTTTTCTCTGGGTGTGAGTGAAGGAGAGCTACAGCTTCAGCCAAAAACCTGCTATTCGGACTTTTGTGAAGCCTCGTTGTGCATTGAGACGGCGAGTTGTTGTGACGATGGCGTTGAAATGAGCAGACGCGCCACCGATGCACCAGGATTGGATCTCCTCTTGCCTCCTGCGTGACGTCTAAACCGGTTCCTCTCTTTATGTGTTAATTTTTTTGCATTTTGTACATTGGACATGATTTATTTGATCGCTACATTTCCACCGCCCAAAGCCAAACAATGATTTATTTGCTCAGTTATATTGGGGTCTGTATCAACACTCCCTGTCATTGTTTCTCCAGTCTGGTCTGATGTGAGTGTCCCAGTTAGGCCTGGAAACCCAAGTTTTCCCAAGGATCCATTACAGAGCATGGCCCCGGTCCAGTTTGTTTTTATTTCAGTTTGGATGAATTCCTCCAAGAGGATGAAGATGAGGTCAGCGTACAACATAATCAATGAAAACAAGATTTCCAGGCGGCCCGGTGGCCTGTGTGCATGTAATGTAATCAGGAGTATTTCTCTGAGATGAACGTGTGTATGTTTGACCCCTGAGGTCGGATCTCACGGTCGGGAGCTGATCAGGATTCAAGCTCATCGTCGGGGTCCAGACTGAACCTGTAGGAGTCCAGTGAACACACACGAGGGCTCATTTCTCAAGGACCAGGTCTGGGCCTTGAGGCATTTGAGTTTGAAACGAAGGGGGGGGGGTGGGGGTGCCAAGAGTTTTAGTTTGCAGGATGCATAATAACAAGAGTTAACTGGGCTTATCTGTGACAAACTGTCCGCTGGTCTGAGGTCAGTTTGCAGAGGTTTCAGTTCCAGCCGGAGCTTCACAACAACGGCTTGTATCATGATCTTTGGCTAATGACCCACATCTGATGAGCAGGACTGAGAGCGGGAACCAAGGACCGGCGTTTTTAGGGATTTATTCTTCGTGGGTTAGAACACAAAGATGCATCGCATCCTCAAAACCTTTCCTCGCGCTGATGCTTGAATTTCTATTGGCTGCTCGCGTTGAAGTACGTGAGGTCGAAATGTTGGTCTAATTAAAATCTCAAAGCATCTTTCCTTCATCCTTGTTATTGAGTTAAAAACAATGAACCTGCTGTTCAAATCGGGGATGCGCGCAGTGATGGACAGTCCCTGGAAGATAATAGACCTCAACTTAGTTTTTCTTAATTTCTTCCCTTCTGCCCTCAACTGGGTCAGACCGAGGCCGCGTCACGACACATTCACTCTGAAAAATGGCCCGGCTCCTCTACGTTTGCGATGGAGTGTCGTTTTTTTTTTTTTTTTTTTTAGGCATAAGGAGAAAAAAAAACAAATTGAAACTTCACCACAGAACTTTAATGGAGCCAATGTTGTTCTAACTTTTAACCCAGTTTTAATGAGCTGAGCTAGGTTTGCTACCAAGCTGAAACAAAGCTTAATGTGCTTCATCGCTCCAAAGGACCTTTTTCATGATTCAGTAGCAGAAATAAAATGTCTGTGAACTCTGCGAGAAGGCAGAAGGATCTATTTTCACCTCTTAGAAGTGCCATCATTTGGAAGGTGGAAGTACACGCTCTAAATCGCATCCCGGTGAGCTGTGTCGCGGCTTGAATGTCATCACCGCCAACAACCCAGCATGGCTCTTCAAAACTCCCCTCGCTGCCTCCTGTTACCACTCGGCCACTCGGCACCACTTGGCGTCCGCGTCCTCACATCCTTTTCAAGTGTTTGTATTTGGCTCAGTTTGTCTGGGTTACACTTTGGGTGCTTTGAAGCACTTAGGGAAAAGATGAATATGTTTTCCCCCCCTCATTATTTGGCATTTTTTGGCGAGAGTGAAGATATGGTAAGTATGCAGGGTGTCAATAATTTAGTAGCCCCCTCGCTAAGAGCTTCAGCTTGGAGCGATCACCCAGGCGCGTCTTGGGTTTTTGATCTGAACCCTTTCTCTCTCCCTCTTTTTTTTTTTTTAGTAATTGCTCTCAAATCGCGACTCCTTCCTTCTCCTCCTCACTCTGAAGTTTTGCCTTCACGGGTCCGTCAGCGAGGCTTCGCTCTCATTCTCATCTTCTGAATGTACGTGTGCGCCATTAGAGAAATGAGATTATTGAGATATTGACCGCAGCTAATGGGTGAATTGCAACCATGTCAAAAGTGCTTAGACAGTAAATAAGTTTCCCCGCTGGAGATAATTGGCTCTGTGTTCCCCACACAGCAACGCCACTGTCTGAGCTGCTTAACTCAATAACCGCAACATATTTCTGCAGTTCTGCCCCAGAACTTCCCTCCTGCACGACGCAGGCGTGGACACCCACTGACATGCATGTAATCTGGAACTTGTGCGAAGGGATCATGTGAGTGTTCTAATATGAGGTGGAACAAATTTAAATAGTGGTGAATGAGTATGAGAGGGAGGTGGGTGAGTGGGGGGGCGACGGGAGGGGATGACTTATTCATTGTGAGCCCCTCTTTTTTTTTTTCAAAGAAGAGAACTTCATCTTTGTTCCTCTGCAAGATGACGGAACAAGGATGGACATAGTCTCAACTTGCTTTTGGGAAAGAAGCCTGGACTGTCTGTCAGGCAGTAACGTGGGGGGGAGGGGGGAGGGGGAAGGGGGGGGGGGTAACAAACCGGACCTCTGCGACCTCTTTAATAGGCGCATCACTCCAGAGTCAGTAGGACACCAATAAAGACATCAGTCACACACTGAAGGTCAGGACCGCGAGGGAGAACCACAACAGGACAGTTTTACCAGAACTGACAGCCGGAAGAATGGCGGTAAAGAAAAGAACACGTTCTAAACGGCCACCGGCCAGGAAGTTTTCTGGCGATATGAATGGACGACACTGGTGTGTGAAACCATCTTTGTCACAGCACCACTCATTCATTGTCATTATTCTTCAGTTATTTTCATTCCGCTCATATTTGCTGGGAGTTTGTCGTGTTCAAGGGCTTGGAAACTCAACCTCCTCTCGTTCTGCCGGCGTGTAACGGCTGACCGGTGTACTGATGGTCTCAGACACAAACTGGTCAGCTGTGTTCTCAGAGGCGTGAATGCGCTGAACGGGAGACAGAAACCGCATTTCTCAAATGAACCTTTTACACCAGGCTGACCGAGTGATTTCACCTCCCAGCGTTTTCCTGGTATCCCCAAAATTTGCACTTGTTTCCCGACAGGAGCAACATGGCCGAAATGGCGTCAACGACCTGATTAAATGATTTCTCAAGACTTGATTATTAACGTGTTTTGGTTCCGGGGTCACGACCACTTCCTCTTCGACCACTGTTAAGCCACATGCAGCGTTGTCTGGACCGTCCTTGCATTCCGTGCGACACCGGCAGCCGTGGTCCCTGATGGACCTGAGGTAAAGAAATGAAAGTGTCTTCAGGAAACCGCCAACTCACGTGTTTGTTTGTGGCGGTCGATGCTTGGATCAGAAACAGAAAACTGCTTTAATGTGAAGGCAACAAAGCCAAACCCAGGTTTAAAACCGATCATAGTCCTGGTTCAATAATAAAAATGTCAACACTGTCTCCTGCATTGAGACAGGAAGTGAGTCCCCGACTTCAAAACCAAAAACCTAAACATTCCTCCACCACACTGACCTCTAGGCTTTAGACTCTTCGATGCCGCCAGTGTTGCAGCTCTTCCTGCTTCGCTGCTGAACGTCAGAAACGCCGCATGCAGACGCGGGGCTGGAGCGCGGGTCGCCTCGTGGGCACCATTCTGCATGTGGCTGGTGCATCTGGCATGTCACACTTGTTGGCTGCGTGTGTTCACAGGAAACATGAAGCACCCCAGGGCTCCGTGCTTGGCCTGGCTCAGACTTCAGGAAGGGGGCGGGGGGACTCTCCAAGTCTGGAAAAACAATTCCCAGAGACCTGCAAACAGCCAAAAGCAATATAGCCACTAGGAAACCTTGGCCTCTCTCCAATGCTAACAATTAAAATGAGCAACCTGATCAAATCCGTGCAAGAGGTGCTAAGAAGCATCATTTTATGAGAATAAACTTTCATGCGTGAAACACAGAATATATTCGGGTATGTGATGAATTGTGGGTCGTGCCTGCAAATGCCTCTATTCAGCAGTTTGATGGGAAACTTCACAGTTTGTTGTTTCGCTGCATTTTTAATATGACAGGTCTTTCTTGTTTCTTTTCCAACGTATTTTCACAGGAAGAATGAGAACAACAAAGCAACGCGGTGTCAACTCCAACACGCCGGCACAAAGCCTCCGACGCCGCTGAACTGTATTGATTGCACAGAAGAGTTTTGGATGAATGTGGTTGTGATCAACAGGGCCGCTAACAAACGGAGTCAGTGAACCTCCAAACAGGAGAGGAAAAAAACTGATGAGCAACAGTTATGAATCGTTGCAGTTGTCCATCAGAATAAATCATCTACGAATGCACATTTAATAGCGCCTTTATATCGGCAGGTCCAGATGTTATCAGTCAGTGAAACCGCTGATATCAGCTGTGAGTAGAAGCTGTGGCCGTCACGGAGCAACAAGTCCCTCCGTGACGGCCTGCATCACCGCTCCCGCGTCTCCCAGTCAACGGGATTTTGGAGCGAGTTTTTGGGTAAATATCTGAATACCGTCTGAGGTTTATTCCCATCTTGTGTTCGAGAGCATTAACGAGGGAATCTGACAGCTTCTTGTGTCGCTAACAAGTGGCCAAACACGACTACAGAGGTCGTTGCGTGACTCAAGCATCATCACCCATGAGCCAGTTGAGGTCATGAAGTTATTCGTGCGTCATACAGTTTGTTCAACTTCAGCTTTCCATTTTTAACGATTCCATTTATTTATTTATTAGTTATTTCACACAGCACATCAGCTCAGCTGCGCCAGCGTTAGCTACAAGCTAATTTACGCAGACTTTGCGCTTAGAAAAATGACAGTGGAGCTCATTTTGCAGAGCAAAACATGCGATGAACTTACGACAGAACTTTCCTTCTGGAATGATCCAAAATACCATGTTGTGAAGCTGTCATTCCTGTCACCGGGATGCCAGCATCCACGCTGGCCTACAGAGAGGCCTCATCCCTGCAGCGCGAGCAGGAAGAGAGGAGGTGGAGAGAAAGATAACATATCATGTCAGATTTTAGTTGACACACTTCCTTATTTCCTTAATTTGCTGGGTTGTGGTTGTTTTGTTGTGGTTGTTTTTTTGTTTTGTTTTTGGGGGGGGGGGTGTTGTCTTCTGCAACTTCCACAACCAAGTTTGACATTTGCAGCCATGAATGAAGTCCGTCTTTGTCTTTCATCATCATTGTAGGAACTCAACCCTAAATACGATGGAAATGCAATTTTAATCCAGACCAGGATTTTTCCCAAAACCATAACCAAGCGTTGTTGTGCCTAAAACTGACCAGACCTCGTGAAACATGACAGTTCTCACTGACTGACTGAGATTTATTTCTGTGGTTATTGTGGGAAACGTATTTCTAGACCCGGTCATGAATCAAGAGGTGGTTGATGGAGGATAATAACAGATGAAATGCACCTTCAGACCAACTGGTAGTTTTCCTAAAGGAAGCGTTGTGATGGCAGCAGGGTGCCTGGGAACCCTCCAGACGGGAGACGCAGCGTTTCTACCTGTTCTCCCTCGTCACAGCAGGACGGAGGCTTTTCTGGAATCAGGGTTTTATCCAGAGACAGTGAAGGAAGCAGGAAGCCTGTCATCACCAGGCTGTGTTTGTTGTCAATCAAACCTCGCACATGTGGGTCAAGCGCAGGTTAACCTATCACCATCTTTGCTGCCTACGTTACGCACGACTGGAAGAACTCTGAGTCACCACAGAGGCTCAGGCGTTGCAGAATTCAGAATTTGATGGGGAAAAAAAGGAAATGTGACGCCAACGTAGAGCAGGAAACTATTGATTAGGCTCCACCCCCCGCCGCCCTTAACAGGATAAGTGGTAGAAAATGGATGGATGGATGTTGTTAAACCTCCCCAGACCGCCAACAGCAAGGGATCATTTATAAGAGCCGTAACTGCAGGTGTTTGGTTTTCTGAACACGCGACTGGCGTGACGTGAAGGTCACTTCGGCGCCAGACGGTCTCAGAGAAATGAACTTGTTTCACGATCCGTTGTTCTGATAGTGAAGTGTGAGCTCAGGACTGATGCATCCGTGCCTCCTGTCTCGGCTGTGAGCTGCACCGCTTCCACCTCTGCAGACAGATTTTGTATCCTGAACCTCACAGGCAAATAAACATACACACACACACACACACACAGATTTTTGATGCTTTATTTGTATCCACTGACACACAGCGGGGACACACACACAGACACACACACACACACACAGATAAACATACATACACACAACATCTGTCTGGCTTCCCAGGCAAGCAGCAGCTCAAGAAGACATGCCCAATGAAATATGCATGACACTCCAGCATATGATACGTCAAAAAAAAGAAAAAAAGCCCACATTGACTTCATCTCATCCTCCGGTGGCTCAGCTGTTCATTCATTATACATGGCTACTGCATGCACCTCCACTTTGTGTATATTACTGCATCTGCTCGTACCTGCTGCACGTATCACACACCGTTGTCCGTTTGATTTATGCGGCTCATCCTCCGACGGTTCACGTGAATAAAGGCTGCTCTCCCTCTCCTGCAGGAACGCGCAGCAGTTCATGAAGGTTTCAAGTTGTAAATATGGAGGCCGGTGTCACAGGATGTTTCCAAGAAAAAGCCATTATGTTTTGGAGTCATTACAAGAAAAGCCGAGACTGTTTTTATAGGAGGAAAGCAACAGCGAATTCAAGCTCAACCCCACTTTGCAGGCTGCACAAAACAAAAACTGTCCTCTCTCATTATGAGAGGTGGGAGTCGCGTGTTGCGTTTGCGCTGCGGAGACGCTGATGTCTTGTCCAGACGCCAGCATTCCACAGCGGCTGTCACGTTCTTCCTGAGAGCTTTTTATTTATCGATCTCAACATCACCGGTCAAGCGTCCCTGCTTCGACAGGTACGCTAGAAACTGAAGCGAGTCTGCTGTTACAGCCGCCTCCCTTTCAAATCAAATCTGAGAGGAGAAACGTTTGACCTGCATCGTTCGTACAAACGGACTCTATCATACTCAAACGCGCGTGACGGCAAGGCTTCAGCCGCTTCACTTTTCAAACCCCACTGGGAACGTGGGGCGTTTGTGTGGTCCTGTGTTTCAGTGTTGAGCGGACAACTCACTAGGAAACATCCAGGGACAAACATGAGGGGGAGCATCCGTTTGCTACGACGTGATCGTTAGACCTGCATCAGGTGACCTCTTCGGTGTCCGTCTACACCTCCCGGCTCTGCTCCTTCAGAGGAGGAACTTCCATGTCTGTGTTCAAACTGCGTCCCCTCAGTGCCGGCAGCACTTGCAGTGCGCTTGAGAGTTTCAAATCCTTCATCTTATCCGACAGCAGCTTTCAGTTTCCCTTTCTAGGTTTTTCTCACCCAAATCTGACCTGATGTTTAATCCAGGTAGCTAGAATACACACGTGCAGCGGGACAGCGCCGAGACCCGAGGGGAGGCCGCCGCCTTGATTCCCAGGCTTCGTTTGTTTGCTCCCCATGTTAACATCAGCTGGTGTGTGGAATGACTTGACGGCGAGCCAAAGTTGTAGTGAGTCTCTCTCAAATACAAACACCTTTGCCTCTCCTTCCATCGCTTTAATTTTCAGATGTTGCTCAGATGAATCGGCTCCTGAGCAAACCGAACTCAGGTGACGTATTTGTCAGGAGTCTGGACGTTGATCCCTCAGCTAATAAGTTACTTAAAGCGCTGGTGCCGCGCAGGCGTCCGTCACCGCTTCCCTGGTATCATAATGACCATTTTGTGTCACATATTTGACAGAAAAATCTCGACAGAGAAATATTTCAGCCCGTCCCAGACGCGTGTTACATTTAACAACCTGGAGCTGCAAGCGTTGCATCATGTTGTGAACTTTATGATTAATAAAAGTGAGACGGAGGAAGACGCTTTTCATGTTTTTTTTTCTCTTCCTATCTGAATGTGGATTTCTCCGTTGGACCTCCTGGAAAATTAGTTTTGGGCTTGTATGATTGCTTTAGCACATGTCTGCGATGTCTGCAGCTTTCATCATGTGTGTGCGCGTGTGTGTGTGTGCGTGTGTGTGTGGGTGGGTGCGTTAGAGAAAAAGATGGCTAGAGAAAAACCATATAAATTATCCACCAATACATTTCAGCACGTGGAGAAAAAAAAGGCTATAAGACAAACATTCCCTGCTTCCATCAATAATTTGTGTTCCACTCATTCGTAACGTCTCCAACCAGAGCTGTGAATCAATGACAACCATTCAGGTTAATCACAATAATCAATCACAATTGATCACAAGACTGAAATAATGGAGTGCGATTGTGTTGTGGTGGATAAAACAAACGTGTGTGTGTGTGTGTGTGTGTAGTTGGAATGAAGAAATGCATGAAAATGGGATTCGGTTGGATGTCAAAAAGCTTCATCCACTTTATCATTTGGAGAGTTGAATTCCAGCAGGGGGGGATGCTTGTTGGGGGGGGGGGGGGGGGGGGGGCAATCACAGGTATCTCAGCTGCTCCCGACCAGCCGTCCTACCTCTTGAATTGAACGGCACTCATCAGAAGTTTTGTGCGGCTGTCGTCGTCCTCTCACACATCGACTCGCTCACAGGCCGCTTCTGTGTTGGCCAGGGGCCGAGGGAGCTACGTCCACACGGGGTCCTTCCCAGCTGGGGGCCCCGGAGAGACGCTGGAACGGTGCTCTACTGTGAGCTCCCTCGCCTCGCGGTCACTATCAACACTTGGAGGAGGAAGAAAATTGGCCATGTTTTTCATTTGCGTTCAAGTCAAATCAGCACGTTGAGGTTTCCAGGTTCAGCTAATTCCACCCCCTGTCATCAAGCTCAGGTGATCTGAAGAACATTCCACAGAAAACAATCCATATAATCATCAACCAGCTGCCCTCAACACACACACAGACAATCAAAGAAGAGCTCGTGAGCCAATAACAGCAGGGGATAAACTGGGGTCAAAGGTTTCAGGAAGCAGAGGTCCAATAATAATCCTCTCATAAATATACGCCGGCGATGATGAACACCTGACTCCTGCTATCAGCTCACACTGGCGCAGGAATGTCGATAAGTCCAAGACAAACAAGGACAATAGGCGCTTGTATGAGAGCGTTCTCTCCTGCGTCTGTCAATCAACTTCCTCTCTTTGGAGTGAGAGACTGTGGAGGAAATATTTTGAACAATGGTGTCTCTAACGAAGGGCCAGCCGCTCCGGTCTGCGCATGGCGGCATCAGCGGAAATGCTCAAGACAACAAACTCGCCAGAAATCTGTTGACCTGCGTAAGAAAGAGCGGAAAAAGCCTTCTCTTCATCTAAGTAGTCATTTCTCTGTAAATTACAGGAGCATCGCTTAAGAACATCAAACGGCAGACATCAAAAGTGTGCGCGAACCACGCTGAGTCGGAGCTCTGCCTCCAACCACTGATGTCTTTGGTTTTTACCTTGAAGTTTTCCTCGCAGGCAGAATCGTCCTTCTCTTTAACTCACTACCAGGAAACGTGCAGCGCTCCAGTCGGCGGGGACGGGACGCGGCGAACACCTCAGCACGCGCAAGTGTCAGGTGCAGGTTTGATGCAGTGTGCACTTCAGATGTGGAATGATGCGTTCAGTTCCAACAGTCCGCAAACGATCATCAGGCTCATCGGGGCTGGTGAGCGGCGTCCCACTCAGTTGTGTCCGGGATGTTTCTGTCGGGGGCTGAAATGTCGTTGCTACAACAGCAGTGATGTTCCCCGTCTTAACCAGGACAGTGAACTTCCTGGAGACGTTCATGCCACGGTGTCACATGACGGTCATGTCATATCGTACTCGCATCAAGTTTGAGGGACTCTTTGTCAGGTGACTCGTGTATTATGGCGTCTGTCGGCTTCTCTCTGCTTCTTCAGCTGCTGAAGTAGCAACGTGATGGAAGATGTCAGTCATCCATGGACCGTCACACCTCCACCGCTCCAACAAACCTACAATCCATCCATCATCCATCCATCCATTTTCTATACCGTTTATCTGTTAAGGGTCGTGGGGGTGGAGCCTATCCCAACTGACATTGGTTGAGAGGTGGGGTTTCAGTTAGGGTTTCAGTATCTTGCTCAAGGACACTTGGACGTGGTCACCGGGGGAAGTGGGGATGGAACCAGCGACCCTTAGGTTGCTAGACAGCCACTCCACCTCTGAGCCATGCATATAAATACTGATATTATTATGATTATCAATAATCATGAAGAGGGGGCAGCACGGTGGAGCAGTGGTCCTCACTGTGGCCCCCCAGCAAGAAGGTTGTGGGTGGAGTCCCGGCTGGAGCACGGGGTCTTTCTGTGAGAGTCTCCATGTTCTCCCTGTTCCTGCTGGGTTCTCTCTGGTACTCCAGCTTCCTCCACAGTCCAAAGACATCAAGAGGGACCAGGTTAATCCAGACTCTAAATTGACCGTAGGCGTGGCTGGGAGAGCCAATGGTTGTCTGTCTCTATGTGTTGGCCCTGTGATGGACTGGTGACCTGTCCAGGGGGAAGGCTGCTGGGATAGGCTCCACCCCCACCACCCTGAACAGGAGAAGAGGGAGAAGATGGAGGGATGGATGAGAGATTAATCTCCAGTGAGTGTGCTGCACCAACTGGGCTCATATATAAATGAAGTTATAAAAAAAGAATTAAATGCAACTCGCGATTGAACACCGAAGAGATGAATATTCAAAACTCCCATTGAAGTGAATATAAAGTAAGACAAACATGAAATACATTTGCATGGAGCGTGGGCTGTACCATGTGTGTGTGGGGGGGTGAGAGAGAGAGAGACAGAGAGAGAGAGCCTTTTTTCAGGGGATCTCTCAGACACTGATGTGGTTGTTAAGAGGTTGTTTCATGTGTTACTATCAGGTTGTTTTCATGTATATTTGTGTACTTCTGAGTGTGCTGGTGACTTTTTGTGGGCACAACTGTTGACAACAAAAGTGTCAAGCGGCAATTTTATTAGCGAGATAGCAGAAGCGAAAGAGGCTGGGCCAGCATAGCCTCTCTCTCTCTCTCTCTCTCTCTCACAGCAATTTGACGAACCGTCCAGTCTTAAAGCAGAAAATGGGAATTTGCCTTCGGACGCAGCGGCGAGATGAAGCTGGATAACGAACCGACACCGTGTCTAATCAAACCTTCACTCGCTGTAATGAAAAAGAAAAACTGAACGAACTGTGACATTCCAACAAACGAGTTAATTAGCTTTTAAAACGCCTGCACTTAAACACATTTGTTTCCTTTTAACTGCGTGTCGTAAAGTTCCCGTCAAGGGTTGCCGGGGCCGTAGGATTCACTCTAAATGTAAATAAGTGGTGTTTTAGCCGCACGCTTGTTAGAGCTGCAGATAAACCGGCTGGCCTGTTCTCCGCCGGGTCGAGTCCCTAATTAACCCAAAACGCCGTCGTCACTTTCTCCCTCGAAGGCGGCAAAGAAGTTAGAGGGAGGAGTGATGTGAGAGTGTCCTCCTGCGCTCTCCCCTCACGGCCGATGGGTTACAGATGGTAGTGGATATTGGAGGTGCGCAGATGAAACTGCTCATTAAGAGTTTAAAGTAAAACAAAACAAGCTGCCTGGAGATAAGAAGTAACTTGAGAAGGGTGGCGAGGCCGGTGCACGCTTACCTTCGCTTAGGGGGGGCGAGCAGGCGGGCGGGGGGGGACAGTGTGAGATTGAAGGTCACGAGCTGTGGAGCGGAAGAGGAGGAGGACTGTGAGGAAGCAGCGAGGCAGGAGGAGATGAGATTGGAATCGTGAGGAAAACACGATCCAAATCTACAAACCTGAAAGTGTGATGAGGGAGTTCACGCCGAACCTGCCGAGGCGTCGCTCCTGCACCTGGCGGAGCAATCTAAATTACATCAGCGAATGAACCGCCAGGACCATGGAAGTTCAAATTCTGATGGACCGCGTCGATAAGGAACACGGGAAAGATTGATAACGGTGAAGAGGATTGAACGATGTCCTCCTGCTCTTCAAAGCTCCGATAATCGTGCATTCATTTAACCTTTATTCAGGTATGGGAGGAAACACCTGGAGGAGGCAGGAAGAGGAGAGCAGATAGAGGAGAAGAGGGAGAGAACAACAGCAGTGAATGATAATGAGTGCGTTGCCGAGGTGACGACCTGTTTCATTTGCTCAACGTCTACGCCGCCATTTTCTGGCTAAGCTAGTTTATCTGCTCCGGCCAATTGACGGAGACTTAACTGGCGTGTCTTTGTCTTCTGTCTTGAGGAAGGGAGGCTGTGAGCTCCGTGGAGTCTGCAGCCACGAGTTCAGCTCGTTTGTGTTTCTGACTTGTTGCTTGTCTGAGTCTTAAACTGCACAAATTCCGCGGACGAAAACAAGTTGCCAGGTCGTTTCAGGTTACCTGCAGAACCATTGCCCCACCTTTCCTCTCAGATGTGTCACCGAGGACACAGAAATGGCAAATCCCAAAGATCTCCTGCAGGTAATCCATATATTGTCGCTGCTGAGGGATCACGCATCAGAAAATGTCGTATCAAAAAGGAGAGGAAGAATAAAGAGCCGGAACATGTAGGCGGTCTGCTGCAGTCGGGATGAAGCAAGAAGCAGAAAGAGGGAAGCCGTGAAACAGACATCAGCATGTTGCTGTCAGCACTCGGCAGAATCCCGCTGAGAGGAAAGTCCACCGAACAGCTCATCACACCGGCGCGCACGTGTGTGTGTGTGTGTGTGTGTGTGTGAGAAACAGAGAGACAGACAGAAGGAATTACTGCGCTGCTGCTGCTGTAATTCACCACGGCTCTTGGTGCTGCGCTCCCACACTGTTGCTCCTCCTGACGCTGGCGTGTGATCATTTTAAATGATCAGCGAGCTTGTTAACACTCGGAAAACAGCTGTAAGCTGGAGACGAGCGCGAGTTGCGATGTACCTCTCAGGTACTGCTGGTCACTGAGAAGCTGATGACTGCATTTCCCACAATGCTGCGGGGATATTAGTGATTTTTATCGGTTCGTGAAAATACGACGATGAATGAAGGACGTTCCTTTGACCTTCTGTTATTGTTGTGTTTACACGTATGACAGGAGGAGGAGACACGCGTCGGATGTTACTAACAAATATTTGACGTTTGCGTCCGTTGTTCTGGTTTGTCAGACTTGTTGGACGTTTGCAGGCTTGAACTCGAGCGTTTTGGCTTTTTTTAAAAATTAAAATATAATTCTATTGTGTCATGTGAGTATGTGTACATGTACAGAACATGTAAATTATTGCGTGTACACACACACGCACACACGGATACTTTTTATATCAGTAGAGAAACGTTGCCCTGTTCTGCAGGGACCGGAATTCGATGCTGAAACTCTGAATGTGTGTCTTTGCCTGTGAGTCCTGATGCTTTTCATTGCCAAAAACATCTCTGTTTCCCCAGTTCTCTCACCCCCCCCCCACACACACACTCACCCCTCTCTCTCTCTTTCACACACACCTCCTCTCCGTCTCTCAGACACACACACACACACACACCACAGGGATCTCGTCCACATGTGGTTAAGTGTCCTGCTCCTTTCTGCCGGTCTCATGGCGGAGGTGGAGCGGAGCCCTCGGGGCCGCGTCCGTCTAACTGAGACGCTCACATTTGTCCCGTCAGGACGCAGGAATAACAGCAGCGCTGAAGCTGTGTTGCCTCCGCAGGGAAGCTTCCCAGAGCAGCGGCATCTTTAAAGATTTAGAGAAGCTGAGCGTGAAATCCCAACCTCCTGCCGTGGATATCCGCACTTAAACAGATGTTAAAAGCACCTGGAAGTCTGGCTGCGTGCTCACCTGAGGCTTTGTCCCTCTCCGCTTGTCTCCTATTGGTTGTACAAGTGGCACATTTATCCTGCTTTTCACAAATGTACCCACCATCAGATACTTGTACCACGAGTGTCAGCTGGGTACTTTTACTTCACATATCTGAAGAAATGGTCATCAGCTTCACTCTATTCCGCTCTCAACTGTCCTACAAGATTGAGAATCTTCTGGTTTCATGTTTTTTGGGAGTGAATTGTTAAAAAGAATGCAAAGGCATATTTCTGCTTAGCGTCTGTGCCTACTGGTGCTCCTGACTCACTCCAGCTAAATCAGTGTAAACTTCCATGAAACCTGGAGGGGACATTAATGTGTTATTCATGAACAAACAAGCTCTTTACGTCAATTCACTTTGCCTAACCTCCTTTTCATCCCCAAAATCGTAATTCATGATTTATTCAATGATTGATTTTACTGTTGAGCCATGCACAAATATTATGCAGCCTTACAGGAGAGCTCTGTTCAGAACAAAAGGCCAGAAATGCACACAAAGTGCCCAACTATTTCAGAGCTTTGGAACAAATTAGAATTTAACAATAATTCAAATCAGTCCTCATTCGAAGCTTTTCTGGATTTTACGCTCTCGTCTTATGTAAAGTATCTTAACCTAGAAAAGAAGAGTGCAGAAGAAAACACGAGCTGCTCTCAACCCCTCGTTTGTGTAATGACCACAACCTCTGGATGTCTTCAGTGGCCGCAGGAGGGATTCCTCAACAAATCCCAAATTCATACAAAATGGTTATCTTTTACCTCTGTTGTATGTTGCATTCAAATGTAATTGGTGAAGTTTGGAAAACAGGAAAAGTCATGACATAACCAGGTTGACGGCTGGTCACTGTGTGGGCGCGGGTCTCAACATGTCTGCCGTCGCGCGGCAGGAACACCTTCGTCCTCGCGCCTCAGACTTTCCAGGGGAAACTGTTGAAAACATTTTCCTCATCAGTAAAACGGACTAATAATCCCCAGTTTGCGGTTCCCCTTCAGCTGCTTTTAGTGCGGCCCATTAGCATGCTAACGAGCCGTACACAAAGAGGGGAATTAGTCCCACAGCCACACACACACACACACACACACACACAAGTGAATTCAGTGTTTGTTCACTCGTGTATTTATGGGTAAAATCAGTTTTCAACAGTATTAGAGTCAGAAAACCGCTCAGGCTGTGGCTGTCACGCATGTGAGTACTAGCAGACTGGAGCTCCACTCGTGTCCACACAGCAGCTCTGATTTAACTGCTAACAAACAGAGATGAAGCTCCACAATTCCACCCAACGACCGCCAAAGCCGTCTCCGTAAGAGCTGCTGAAAGACATTTTAATGTTGCGTTCATGGGCAACTTTTCAAAACAAATGAGGAATATAATGAAGGATTGTTGTGTCTTATTGGTTCGTCATACTGAGAAACTGGAAGATCCGGGATGTAACGGCAGATCTGTAATGCTTGGATCCTTGTAAAGCTCAGACCGGGGACTCAGCCTTGATGCAGGACCACACACCAAGGGAATTCTTTCAGAGAAACTCTCACAATCAGATGTGGGTGAAGATATATAAACAAAAATGGAGGCAGACTGTTGTCATCAGCCGCTTCCATTTGTGCGCTGCTGTGTTTCGCACCCAAAAGCAAACAGAGCGGATAAAGTTGTGGCTCAGAAGAAGGAGCTAACGTTCGTTCCTTCAAGCTAACAAACCGCCTTTTTACCATTTAGCTCAGGCTGGTTCACTATGGATGGCTATGGTGCTCCACAGTCATGAGGTGCTATTGTAGTCCAAAAGCATCTCCGTGGAATTTTGAGTTATTTCACAAATTAAACCATGTGAGAAACAATGTTTATGAGACTTGATGAGTTCGCGAGGTACAGCGCTAACGTTACGCTACGAGTGACCTCAACGTGGTCACAGCTGGCCTGCTTCTCACAAGATGGTGCTGAAATTTCCTCGACAGCCTTTGTAGTCTCCTTTAGATTGGAGCCTTTGAAATTCTCAAGGTAGTACTGAAGGTATTTTTACTTCTGCATGTTGTGCTGCAGGACAAAATGTTGAAGTAGCTTCTTTTTTTCTTTTTTTTTGAAGCAATTAAACTAAACTTCTATGACTCGGAGACGAGGGACCTGGACTCTCAACTATGGGAACTCCATCCTGGGTTGTAGGATTCATTCCTGCCACATTGTGGAACATAAAATGTAAATATCAAACATAGTGACTGGAAATCAGCGAAGCTCCACTTCATTCTGTGATACTACATTTGTGTCTGGAAACCTTTGGACACCTAATCTGTTCCGACCAGCCTCAACTGGAACGGCTGAGACGGACAAATTGGAAAAATGTGTCCAGAGTGACAGCGAACAGTGTGTGAGTTTCCATTTAGACCGAAGTGACGTCCGTGTACGTGTGTGGAAGCAGAACCAGAAAATTCTCTGCTGAAATAACAACAGCCCGACGATCTGTGCTCCCGTGGGCTTCTATCTTCTTCCTCTGTGGTGGTTATCCTGGTGGAGCGTCAAGGAAACGGAAAAGGAGGCGGAAGGAAGAAGGTCACAAATGACTTGCGTGTATGCCTGTCTTTTCAGTTAACTTTGCTCTGCTGGGTTTTGAAATGTGAGCAGCTGCTGTTTCCTCCCCTGGATTGTTTCCACTTTTTTGGGGTTAACCTGGAACACATCAGACACGTGTAGCGGTTCCTTTTAGATCATGCTAAGAACCCTTATCAGAACGGTGAATAGAGAGATCTTGACTGCCTGGATAAAATATAACGTCCTGGAACTACCGTGACTATGCTGCTGTCTCTTTGCAGTTCATGTAACGATCAGGATCTTCTAATTGCCCATTTTCTTTATTTCCTTTTGGCGGTCAGCGTCTCGGCAGGCTGTTATCTGTACCGTAGCTGCATGACACCCCTGATTCAGCGCTGTAGCAAACGCTGGTTACGGTTGTCAGAGCGTGAGAGTCTGAATCAGGGAGACGTGTGCTAGATTCCCGTTTATGAGACTTTAACCCAAGCTGGGATGTTTTGTGATCCGTCCGTCCTTCTTTAGCTGCTTATCCAAGTCCAGGTCTCCAAAACCCCCAGAAACAGCATCCAGTTGCTACTTTTCCCCGCATATTAAGAACCTTTCGGTAGAACCGCGAGGTGAACATTGACTTGAAGAGACGGGAATACATCAAAGCGAGCGTCTTCATTTCAGAGTACTAAAACATTTGATATTTATCCTTCTCTCGACAGATACCGAGTATGTGTGAGTAGAACACATCTGCATCAGTCATCAGAACTTGAACTGTGGTGACACATCGTTTATCTTATTCCGCAATTCCACATTGTCACCACGGTGAAGCTGATTTTGAGTGGCTGTGTTTCTGTGGGGTTGGCTTGAAGAGTCCCAACACTTAAAATGATTAAAAGCCGTGCTGAGTGTTACATAAATAGACGAATCGTGTCCACGTGCGTGACTCACTGGGTTCGATTTCGTGACTGCGCCGCAGACCAGTGCGACTGGGTTGGATTACCTGTCTGCACAGTCGAGTTATTTAAAAATATGCAGTGATGTGGAGAGACGAAGTCATGATCACTCGCCAAGTTTGTCTTTTTCTGCAGCTGAGAACAATTTTTATTGTTTTGCTGCCTCTCCTTCCCCACCTGGGAGCTCGTCCTACCTGCCAAGTCAAATCTATTTACAGACTTTTTTTTGTTTTGTTTTAGTTTGTTGTAAGAAACGACAGAATAAAGAACCCCATTTTCTCCCTCACCCTGCTCACTCTCTTTGTCCATCTCCCTCGCTCTCTCAAAATCCATCTTCCCCTCACCCCCCCCCCATCTCACGATCCTCCTCTTCATCCTAATCTGGCCTCCTCCGGT
Source organism: Aulostomus chinensis (assembly GCF_037954235.1). Classification (NCBI taxonomy): domain Eukaryota; kingdom Metazoa; phylum Chordata; class Actinopteri; order Syngnathiformes; family Aulostomidae; genus Aulostomus; species Aulostomus chinensis. The sequence continues at coordinate 29,169,307 of NC_141324.1, forward strand.
CCCTTTCCCCGGCTGCTCTTCTTCTTCACGCTAACATTCCTTCTCAGTTTTTATTCTCCAGCATGTCATGTCATCATCTCCTTTAAGAGAACCTTCAAACTTTTCTTTTTTACACTCAAACTCTTATTTCTACTAAACTTCACTCGGGACTCCTCATCACCTTGTCCCCTCTCCCCTTCATCCCAACTGCTCTCGCTCTCTCCTCCTTCATCTCTCGCTCTCTCTCCTCTTTGTTCAAGGTCAGCGGCTTCACGGTGGGATTTCCCATCAGATGCGTGGCGTGAGGCTGGAGGCCGGAGGTGCTGATTGGCTCTCCCTGACCTTCCATATTGCCCTCACAGCAGCCCACCACTCCCCCCCCCCCCCCCCCAGCACTTCTCCCTCCTCTTCTTGCCACCTGCACATTTTCCTCACTTCTGCCTTTTTCGTTCGCTCTGTGTTTCCTAATATTTGTCTGCTGCTCCGATGTGTTTAATCTGGTGTAATCTTAATCCCAAAACCAATGGTGGATGTCTTTGTGGAGGTGGTTCATTTTTTAACTTTCATACGCTGTCCGGTTTGATTTTGAAGCATTTTGCTGTGTGATCGTACAATTTACAATCCCGCCATACTGAATAATCCTGCACTGACTGTTGCACTTGAATGCCTCAAAATAGCATAAAATAAGACTTTAGTGCACAACCTAGCACTTAATAATCACATTATCATTCATGCAAACACATTTTTCTCTCACATGTTGTTTCACATCTTTGGGACTAATTATTGAGTAGGAGTACCCAACACATTCTTATCTCGCGACGTCAAATGTTGATGCACCCACGTCATCAAATACTGTTTTAATACCCTGAGCTGTAGTTGTGTTTGCAGTACAAATACCATGACGACACCCGGCAACCTTCAAACTAACAGTTGCAGTGACAACTGGGTTCAATTGGTATTTTTCAGAAAATGAAACCAAAGTTTTCACATGAGCAGCTCCTACGAAAAGTTCTGTCCAACAACAGATGTTAAAAAATAATCTCCTGCAATGAAGGTACCGCCCTCGACCAACCCTGAGGGACGCCGCGTCACGAAGCAGAAATATGTTTGCAGTCCCAAACAAGACGACCTAGGGATCTGGAAGCACTGTATCATTAGAAAAAAGTGTAGATGTGGTGGTAAATAATTAAGCATGAAATTACCCCTGAATGTTTTTAATCATACATCTCCTCACATGATGTGAAGTCGCGTCAGGACAGCAGGCAGACAGCAGGCAGGCACCAGCGATTTGAGGGATTAATAAGGGTGTCTGCGATGGTGATCAGCCAGACACAGACACCGCACGGAGAAATGTTCCGTACCTGAACATTAACATGGATGTGGTTTGGTTCTAAAAGGGAAGCTGCAGCTTTTTAGCTGTGAGTTTTGCTTTGCTGTCCTGCAAGTTTACACTCGGAATAAACACCTGCGTCACCAACACCTGCGCAGCCTTTGGGCTGCTTTTATGACCTCCAGCCAATGAGCTCATCATCACATTCGACAAAAATTGAAGCGTATATTTAAAATGTCATGAAAGTATTTGAACATTATTCTGTCACACATGGAGGTGGATTCTGAAACCTGTAATTTTCTCCGTTTTTGATTCATCGAGACAACTGTCACCTGTTTTCAGCCAAAGTTTCCAGTGAAATTTTTTTTTTTTTTTTTTTTTGGTGGAACAGAGGGAGAAAAAAAAGTGTTTAGTTTTGTAAAAAACATTCATGGCCCGCTGCTATTAAATTTTCCCTATCATTATTACTATCTTTTATTTTCTTTAAGGAAAATTATGTGTTTGAAATGAAAATATATTTTCCGAATGGCGACAGACCAGAAATTCTGTGTGGCTTGCCTCAATAATTACACGTATTTTATCCACCAGTTTCAAGACGAACCTGAGGAGCTTCTGCCTGCAAATCTGCCTAAAAACACACTTAAGCAGACGCGGTGATTTGTAATAATCTCGCGTTAGATTTACATGCTGATGTTTAACGCAGAGATGTGTGTTTCTTGTTTATTGTTACGGCTAACGGTCGGTTCTGAAGCTACGAGGCTCCTCGACTGCAGTGAAAGTCACAGCTGCAGTTTACTTTGGAAACGGAGACAGAAGTCTGTTTACAGAGGGGGGAAGGAAACCAAAGAAAGCCCACTGGCTAAATTTTTGGCCTTCTTCCGCTGAAATGTTGCGCAGTCTTCCTCCACGGGTCACCTGGAGGCACCTGAGACCGTCTCCACTCTGGATCTATATGTAGTTCCAGATGTTTTTAATTAACACAGCCGCTGATCCCTACTGCAGAGTCACACACGGATTCGTGCATCCGTCCGTGTGCACGTCTCGCAGGGCAGGACCGTCTGCATCTGGCCTTTTAACTGTGTTTGAGGGGGAAACTCTGGTTTTAGGCATTCAGTTGTGCTTGTTAAAGCAATACTTCAACCAAAAAGAGTATTTTTATTGTATTTTAACCATCTCAGTGCCTTTCAAGTCCTAACAAATAGGTCACTTGAGCCGAAATGTTTGTTTTCCCCTTCCTGCATTAATTTGTGACTCCAGAAGGAACCAGCCACGTACATTTCGCTTGAAACTAATAGCAACTGATGGCTAACAACAACAAAACTGTCTACAAACCCTCGAGTGCATCACATGCACATAATCCACTTCTTTATCCAATCGTATCCTCGCTAATCCACCAACACCTTGATTTGAGCCGAAAACAGTCTGGCTCGTGCTGGTCTACGTTCATCGACAGTGTTAACGACCGGCTGGACGTGCTAGCTTTAGTGTTAGAGGAGAATCCAGCGTATGGCCGAATAAAGATGTGGAATTTACTGGATGATGTTCTTGAGAGTTTGTAAACAGGTACTTTTGAGTAGTTTTTCAGTTGTTTAGCAGTATAGTGACATTTAATGGAGGTAATCTGTTCCTATGTTGACATTTACATGAAATTCCTGGTGTAGGTTTGTCGTTAAAATGCTTGAAATTATCTTATGATTCAGATTATTTACTTAGGCATAAATACTCTTTTCTTAACTGTTAGTTGGAATTTTTCTTTTTTTTTTTGTCGTCTCTGTGGCAAAAGTCTATGCGCTTGGGGAATTGTTGGATCTTGTTAAACTAAATTAATGTGAAGAGTCTGGGTCTCGACCTGCTCTATTTGTAAAGCGCCGTGAGATAACATCTTCTGGGATCTGGCGCTCCATAAAAGTGGCTTGAACCGACTTGTAAAGGCATTGACACTCTGCCCTCTGCACCTGCACTCTTGACTTGTGGTTGTTTCTAAATGTACAGCTCATGTACAATTGAGGCTGATTTTATTTGCCGAGCGTCACTCTTCCATCACTCCGGCTTTTGTGTCAAATAAATGCCTGAAACATGATGGAAAACTTGATGGAAAATGTCGCGGCTGACAGGTTGTTGTTGAGAACGCTTGTAAAGCTTCAACTCCCAACTACAAACACACATTGTATCCAGCAATTAATGGCAACCAGTGACAGGCAGACAGCCGTATACAGTCAGACAGGCGGGTTGGCACATTCTCTCCTGACAGCTCTGTTGGCATAACGTAGCCTCGAGCAGGGCTTTGTGTGTGTGTGTGCTTCTGTGTCAACGTACCATCCAGAGGAACTCGTTCCCACGTCACGTCATGCAACATGTAATCATATGATCAAATGACACAAGTCCTATAAACTTTGATTCATTACCCTGCACACAAGCACAAGATGTGCTGGATTACATGTTGAGAAAATCTGTCTCCTAAAAAATTAATGTACAGAATAATTTGCAGAATTATGAATTATCCTTTGGTGCAAAATGACAGATGTTATTTAGGGAGTAAAAGGGCGCTAGCATGGAATATGTGGACTACTTTTGGTACGAGTTGAGATTACAACCTGCAAGTTAGGGTTTTGGTTTGGGTTTGAACGTTGCTAATTGTCTCCCCGTTGCTGGGGGGGCCGCGGCCCACAGTGCCGGTGATGTTCTTGAGACTGGGTCACGGAAGGTGGCGAACGCGGTGAAGCCCACCGTGTCAAATCTGTGTCGTGCTTTGGTCCAGTAAACCGGATGTGTTGGTACCAGTTCCATATTAGTACAGACTTCTGATGCACATCCCTGGTGTAAGTCTCAAAAATGTTTGTTCTCCAGAGTTTATTTGTTGCTAACAATCCCATGAGCCTTTAGCCGATGTAGCATATGTCGATGCTAACTAGCGGGCTGGCACTCCATTGGCGGTTCCCTCGTCTCTGCAGGGCCCCTCAGCTGCTGCTTGGCCTGCTTCTATTGTGGGCTGACAGTAATGTAGCAGGATGTTCTTGCTCTCTCCCTCCTTGGAGTAGAACTGTTCATACTGACCTGAGCTTGAACGTAGTCCAGTTATTTTCAGGTCCTTTCACAGCTCTTGCAACCATTTCCTGCTGTTTGTTTTCACTTTACACTTTTACAGCTCTGATGCCCACCAGAAAACCGTGCACAGTAACCCAGCAAGTGTCCCTGTCTTGCACATGTCCAGCAGAAAAGACACAAGTGGAAACTCCAGATCAAATGTCCCCGTCTTCCTTCCTCCTCCAGTCTGAGAGAGGAGACTCCCTTTAGCCCCTGTTGACAGATCAAGGTAGCCATGTGTTTAGTTTACTGTATGCAGTTATTAAGTTTCTGTGAGTCCACATTGAAATATGACTTAGAGCTGGCCAACACTCTTTTCTTTTTTTTCTCTTTTACTTTGGAAGACCTTTTCAAAAGCTATAAAATTTAAAACATTTTGGAGACACAGGGGTTATTGTAAAGGCAGATGTACGGAGAATTATTTCAATCAGAAAAGGCTCTGGGGCCTGTCATACACATTTGGCAGAGCGGCAAAGATCCTGTTGGCAGGCGCTGAACCTGTACAGGGAGTCCACATTGAATTCCAAGTCTAACACCTTAACCGCTCGGCCATCCGTGCTCCACATAAACCTGGCTGCCTCCGAAGCATCTCCAGGGAGCAAACATTAGTGGCGGTGAAAAAGCAGCGTAACAGTTAATGGCAACATTTCTATCTGATGTTCTCATCCAGAACAACTGCTGAGCAGGGAGGAGCGTCCGTCTGTGTTGGTGAAAGACACTTTGTCAGGACAGATGGCTGATAAAAAATGAATCTCAGAACTTTAAGTTCCAGAAAGGCATCTAAAGTTTCCTTTTCAAAAATGCTGTGAATGTTGATCTGTTCTCCTTCTTAATATAGAAGAAGGTTTGTTTGGAGTCACTCAAACGTTCTGCAGTGTAAAGTGTCTCATAAGATTACTCTCTTTTTTTACGTTGGAGACTTTCTGTATTGCAGAAAGGTTATTATCTTAACATTAGGATACAAGGTGTGAAAAAGAAACTGTTGCAAGTCCTTCATGACAGAGGCAGTGTTTGTGCTTAAACTAGGCTACAGACAAATTGGCAAAATAAAAGGAAAAGATGAAAAACTGGAAGGAGAAACCAACTGGAATGTCTGCTCAGAGGGCATTTTCCTGGCCAGGTTTTAGTCTACCTGATCAAGGGTCAGTCCAAATCAATACAAGTCCGAGTGATCCCCTTCATCCCAGGATGAGACGCATCTCTCCTGATGGGAATGTTCTCCTCCACCCACGGGGCACGAGGGGTCACGAAATGGTTTGATGAGAATGAAAATAAGGTGAATCATATGCTTTGGCCTTGGTGATAATTACCAGCTCCACTGCAAGGCCAAGTGTTCTGGGAGGCCGCCCTCATGGGAAAAATTACTTTGGTCATTTATTCAAACGCCTACAATGTGTCGGTTTGTATGTGACGGTGTTAGAGGCCTTGGAAAACCTCTTGGGTTCCAGGGTGGGTGTGCATGGCATCCTGTTTTCCAGTCAATATTGTTTTCTTTAACCATGAATATTAACCTAGTTGCCACTCTGCATTACAGAGCGGTGGAAGGTTTTGATGGCAACGGAACCTCAACTGGGTTCTTGTGTGTTGGTGGACACGTTAACTACCAAGTTGAATGTCACATGATGGGCCATAGATGGGGGCGTTGCAGTGGGAGACAGGGTGTTGGTTAAATGGGACACAAACACCAGTTTCACAACTTTCCCAAAACCACAAACCTTAACCATGTGTTTTCTGTGCCTACACCACTCAGTTAGGAGACCTCAAGCATCTCCAGGTTTCATCTCAACAATCCCCCCCCCCCCCCCCCAAAAAAGGCCAGTTTGTCATGTACAGGTGCAAGTGAACGCATCAAGAGGAAGCAGTCATTACCAAGGTTACGCTGATAAAGACATTGCGATGGTGGGTGGAAGGTGGGAGGACACAAGGTCAAAAATTAGAGCCCAGCTGTCAGCCTGTGGGTCAGGAGGTATGAGAGGACACCGCGCTGATATCAGACTGAGTTCTGGAGGCTCCACTCCAGACCAGGGAGACCACCACGGCTAACGGCCGGGGGTGACCAGCTAACGTAAGCGCTCCGAGCTCGTCAGCTTGGTCACGGTGAGACAGAGGGCGAGGCGTCAGACATTATCAAGGCAGTTTTTGGTTTGCCTCATTCACCGCAGGGACAGAGATGGATTAGCGGCATATGAACGTCTACATGTGACACACGTTCGTTTTATGATCAGATTATAAATCTTTCATGGTTGAATCCCGTCTCCTCCTGTGTTACTGTTGGAGCTGAAGGTCCTCACAGAGGCCAAGCAGCAGCCCAAATGTTTGCCTGTGAGAATAATCCATTTACAATACATCTCCACCCATAAATGCTTTACCTTCACAGCGCCGTATTTTTACGCACCACCACAACAGGAAGTTTTCAGAGGCCGTCCCTCACGTTACTCTGAGATCAGGTCGGGTTTATATACGGGATTGTCGGAGCGCTGTGAACTCCTTCCACTCGCTCTGATTAGATGTTGTTCTCTGCACATGCGTGCAGCCGAGTCCAGACACGATGTCGGCTGAACCCCGTGTGTTTGCTCTGGTTTTCTAGAACTTGCGTTAGCTTGCGTGTAGCTTTGCCTGATCCCCGTCACCCATCGTTGTTGAACTCCCTCAGAAGCCGATTGCAGGTTGGAAATGTGTTCATTACTGCAAAAATGGCTTCCCCCCACATCTGTTTTCCAGCTGAGCTCGACCCCTCGACAGCCGCTGAGCTCCCACTTAAGTGGTTTGTCACTGGAAAAATCATAAATTAATATCTCAGCAGCAGCAACAGAGGTCAGGTTTAGCGGAGAGGTGCCCGGCTGGTTTGCTGAGTCCCTCTGAGGTGAAACGTCTCTGGAAACTCAAACCTGAACCGTGGAATTCTGGGAAATGCATTGAGCTGTACTTCCACAGTCACAGAGGGAAATTCAGAGTATTCGAGTCCATCCCTGCACCAACTCCCTTCTGCATATGGGAGATTGTCATTTCCCCTGTAATCACATTAAGCATAGAATCTCCCAGATTATTAGGTCAAATGGAGAGGAATGTGCAGCACCGGCCACCCTGGTATTGTCTAAACTTCTGAATGCTCTATTTGTTTTCGATTGTGTTTTCTCAAAACCAAAAACTGGAAGCTTCTCAAGGAAAAAAGAGTAATGGCCACAGCGGGCTGTGGGATCTCTGCTGCTGGAAATACAGATGTTTATCCGATCGCCCAAACAGATATAAGGTTTCATGCAAGGGAGCGTGAGGAAGACGAGCCGCCAGCAGTGAGGTGAAGTGCACAGATGAGTTGTTTATTAACTGTACGCTTTTTGAAAAAGTAACATTCCAAGATAATAGATATCACCCTGCAGAGAAGGACAGGAACGGTACACTCAGCGCTTTTCAATTACATGTGTTTTTGTCATATTGACGGATGATTTTCGTATATAAAACTTCCAGAAATAAAAAAAAACCCACATCCACCTGTAGTGATGTAGTGGTCGATAAAAAAAGTGGGTAAACTTTGAACTGAGGAAATGTAACTTTTACCGCACAATAATGACCCCGACTTGAATAAAACGACGGGCCAAGTGAGTAACAGCAGCAGAGAGCAAGAGCTGCAGGACTCTGCTGACGCCCTGTTAGCACGAGGCCTGTGAATCGGGTCACAGCTGGATCAGGCTCGCGTCACGTGAAGTTTCTAAACCCGCGGTCCTCTTATTGTGGAAAGTACGCGGTGCATTGGGCTCGTAAGGTAAAATCACAACATGGATGCTGCATTTGGACTCCCATCAGACAAACTTGCAGAAGGAGCTGTTGGTTAAAGCTGACGTGCACCCTTCAACGGACGTAGTAAACAACTGAAGCTGTCCCCTGGGAGGCTTCAGCTAGCTTCTTCTTGGTTAAGGAGTAACAAGGATGCTTGTCTTCAGCAGCCTGGCGGGTCCCGGAGCCTTCGCTGCTGGAGTGTGAGGGATTCAGTGGATATAATAATAATAATAATAAAAAAAAATGAACAAACTCAACACTTTTTCCATGTTATTCATTTCCAAACTTACCGTCTCTCACAGGCACTGACCTCAAATATGTAGGCTAACCAGCAACTGCGCCTCAAGTAGTCCGAGTCATAACACTCTCTGTATCTTTACGTAACTCCAGGCGATGGTTGAAGATGTGGTGTTTAGCACACAGACACCAGCGTCTGTCTGGGATTTAATCCGTATTTACTCAGAGCATTTTTCACTTGTCACTCCCGCATAATTATACTGCTAAGTGTTTCAGAGGGAGGCAGGGGAGGAGATCTGGGTGGTCCCCCTGGCTTCCTCACTCCCATCGACCCGGGACGTGTGATTCACCGTTATTAGCATTCCAGCGCACCGAGCTAGCAGGATGTGAGAGGAGAGCAGGCTTCGCCTTCACTGCTGGAGTATGACACAGGCAGTCGGAGCGTTGTGACCTTTAATATCGGCTCCTGACAAATTCAGCTTTTCAACAAAGATTCAGCCTCATATCCATCATCTGAGAACAGCTCATGTTACTTAATAAAAGTGGTAAAATGGGAAGAGAACGTGGATCGGCTGCTCCAGGGTTTATTTTCTCCTGACATGTCTGAACTAAAGTAGATCATTTGCCTTTAAACGTGACTGATGTTTGATTTGTGTTTGCCTGAACCAAGTCTGAGTCCATCAAATCGCATGAAATTAACATTTTAATACAGATTTATGAAGTGAAGTCCGCTTTCTAAAATACCAGGCACTGTTTCATTGTTTGACATGTCTTAAAAATAGAGGACTATTTCCTGTTATTATTTAATCATTTTAATCCATGATTAATTATTCATACCCTCTGAAAAGGTTGGCCTTGGTTTAAAGATATAAAATATATTCATCAAATTGTCCTTTAAATGTGCTTTTTAATTAAAATAATTGAAATTCTGCCGGTGGTTCAGCCAAGTTCACCTCATCCAGTGAGATTTATTCAAAAAACGAGCTAAGCGGACAGACACACATGCAAACTGATACTTTAAAAGCTGGTGTTTGGAGTTTGGAGTGTTATTGATGTGAATGATTGATCAGGTGATTAGAATCCAATGTCAGCTCCTTCCTGCTGTGCAGTGACGGGCCTTCCACTCCCCGCAGGAGCACAAGCATCCTCCTCCTGACCTCCTCCGCTGTGTGATGACAAGCTCGCTCTTTAAAAAGACACGTGACAAAACATCTCAGCGTTTCAGCAGGTCATTTTCAGGACAATTATTCCCTTGTTGCGTTTGTGGAGAAATGGAAGCCAAGTCCAGTCACATGATTAATGACGGCTTCATGCAAATGCTTCCTGCTCTGTCATCCATTGTCCCTCCAGCTTCTGCTGCAGGTCCAGTCAGGTGTTCTGGGGATTTCGTGTATTTGTAAGTTGCTCTAGAAAACAGCGTCCTTCCCTTAATTCCTCATATATAATGGAAACCGTTGGCTGGGCTAGCTAGCTAGCTGTCTGCCCAGATGCTTTAGCCTGGAGCCATGACTCCTGCCTGACTAGCGGTCAGCATTGCCAGAGGCGCTCTTCACACAGTCTGCAAAGTCAGGCTGACTTCTGATTGGACGCGACCAGGGCCCAAAACTCAGAGAGAGCCTCCAGGGAAGCACAAGGCCATGTTGTTGTACCGGCTCCAGCGCTCAGTAACCTGCTCTGCTGCTGATTCGGAATACTGATTTGCCAGCGATGGATTCAGACTCACAGCTTCTGATGTGTGTGACAGTTTTAGCTGAGCGTGTCAAACTTGGTCCTGCAGACACGGACGCAGGCAGGAATGATAGAACTCATCTTCAGTTTTACATAAAACCATGAATAACCAAATCCCTGTGTGGTCCCGGTGAGCTGCTGTGGTTGGCTTTGTTGGTACCGTACTGAGTGTAACAGATGATAACTGTTAATGTTTGAGGAAATGATTGACATGTTTTCATCTCCGACTGAAAGCGAGTAGAGCAACGTCTCCTTCTGCTCCGTGTAAACACGATAAGTGACATCGTGATGAGGTCATTGACGCTGCGGGATCTGAGTAGCAGCGGCTGAGTACTAACAGGTACTTGCAGTATTATAAAACTTCTTGTGATGAGTGTATTTGATGCAGGTGAAGCTCTGAGGGAATGAAACAACCATAGGTATCAAATCTGTGTGGATGGATTTATCTACGGGCCGCGTCCGTTCATCCTGAACGCGGCGCGCTCGCTCCTGCTGGCACACCCGGGACAGCATAGCTGCAAATTTGTCACCAACGTCTTCTTGACTTGACGGTGGAGATTTTACCGGTCAGAAATCAAGGCCACTTCACCTGGCGTCTCTACCATTTCCATGAATGTGACACCTCAGGCACGTCTGGAGGAAATGCCGTCACATCTGGCACAAACATCTGCCATGCGTCGGTTGTCATGGCCTGGTGCCTGATGACTCTCGATTGTTTTTTTTCTGTGGTCACGTCCAAACCCTGTTCACCTTTGGAAGGACTGCTGCAGACGACCAGGGAACCAGGTGACCCCGGCCCTGACGCCAGCTGCTGCGCTCACTCGTCTTGCTGTTGTTGAACCTGAGCGCTTGTGTTTGTGTCGTATTCATGTGTGTAGTCTCGCCTCGTCTGTATTCATGCCCTCTTCCTCCGCTCGCTGCCTTGTTATGCAAAGCCGCCGTGTCTTGACTGGACTGCGCCGAGCCTCTGGGTGAATTGTGCCCCGGCTGTTGACTAATAGTCCACATTCACCACAAAGAAAACACCATGTCACCACTCCTTGTCCGGAGCGCGGGTGGTGTGAGCAGGGAGGGGCAGGGTGAGTAAATAGGATGGGGGGTTGGTGGGGCCAAGCAGGACTTGTAGCATTGTATTGTTTGACTGACAGTGGGACAGCGAGGGGGAACGGGTGGTCCCAGCCCTGAGACAATGCCTGAGAACATGCTGCCTCTCGGCTAAGCCTCCTTTGTGTGACCGAGTGGGAAATCTTCTCACAAATAGCCGTCAGCTACATGATTCATGCCTTTATCATGACTCGGGAATCGCAGAAACGCAAGACAGTCAGAGATGTCGGAGTGTTGCGTTCCATCAGAAGCAAGATGGCGGCTAGTAGCATCAGCAATTTCAGATGAAACAACAAACCCCCCTTTGAGAAAACAGCATAAAACATGAGTATCCAATGTGAAATCTGACAAAATTCTACGATTAAAGTGTTTGTAAGTACATTATTTGTTCTTCTGTGGATGGCGTTTGTGTGCTAAAGCGCTTCGTGTTGGGTTGGCGTGTCTGTACTGACATCAGTACTCTAAAAGCAACCGAAGGGACAGAATACTTGGGTCCTTACGTACAGGACAGCAGCAGATACATCACAATATAGAAATGTCACATTGGTGAGGGAATGTGGAAATGTATTTTTTTTATGTAAAGGCGCTTTTACATAAATTCCTTTGACTTTTAAACTCCCCTCAAAAGGTCACTGATTGGCTCCTTTGTCGTAAACGTTCCAATAAACAAGAATGGACTGTTCTATCTTTATTAACTTCACTTTACTTGGTTCACAGTGTGAAACTCAATCCTGGCTTCAGCAGCACACCTCCTGAGGTCCAGGCTGTTTATTCAGGAGATTAGGATTGTATTCAGTAAGAAGCAGCGGGGGGGGGGGGGTGGGGGGGGGGGGGGGCACGTCGGAGTATCTGCTTACATTCGGCCCAATTAACAATACAATGGTGCAGGGATTTGCAAAGAATCAAGTCAGCCTATTTGTCAGCATACATCTGTTAATTATTTGTGTAAATTAGGTCCCAAACAATAATTATCACCTACAATTAGGTCAGGGGAAGAGGAGAAGGAACTCTCATTAATTGTGTTTAAAATGCTGACAACACCAATTAGCCTCTAGGTTCGTCCCTGCTGCCACCCAAAGACTGCTGCTCTCCCCGCTGCTGTGGTGGAGATGAAACTCATTACGCCTCCTCCAATACACACAGTGCCCAGTCATACTGGTTCAGCCAGTCAGCCATTCAGCTCCTCCGCACAAAGCTGTAATCTTATCTGGCGTGAGGTCATGATATTTGTGGGCGAATCGTTCTCAGCGGTGAAAATAATACAGAGAAGGACGCACGAGAGAAAACAGATGGTCCGAGTGTGTTCTCCTCCTCGGCAGCCTTTTATGAGCTGCTCGGGGCGTAAACGACGCTCAGACAAGACTGGCGAAGAGAAACGGGTCAACAGGTGCGGATTTAAACTCACCTGTGCAGGTGCCGATGTACTTGGCAGCAGACCGAAGTGTTATCGTGTTGGAGAATGTAAGTCAGCATACATTGACCGTGTCATAAACATTACAACACCTCGGCTGATGATATCGCTGAGTCAATAAAACAGCCTCTTACACAATCCAGTAACCGTAGTTCGGTCTTGTACGAGCAGGGTGAGCACTTTGGAAGGTTAAACCTGAGACGATTCCAGGTTGCAGATGGCAGCAGGGTCTGGAGCCCTCGGTCTCTCCGGACAAGAACCTCTGCGAGCCGTAACGGACAGTAACACACATTTACACATTAATTTAGATGCAGCCGTAATGACGGCAGAGCTCATTAATCAATGCGTGTTCCGTCGTGCTGGTGTCTCCCCGTGTGTGAACCTGGCATTGGTTTCATGAGTTTGCGCCCACTGTTGTGTAGTGATTGTGGTCGTTGAGGTTTATCAGCGTGGTCATGTGTAACTACTCAATTCGAGGTTGCGGTCGGTTCTCTGCTCTGGACCGAAGAAGAAGAAGAAGCCGTTGCAGAAGTTGAAGAAAAGCAAAATGTGTCACTGGAAACCAGGTGAAAGTATCAACTCCGTCTGTGTGGAATACAGGAAGTAGGACGGTCGGTACAGGAAGTAGGTGCTGAGCACTGGACTGCTTACTGTTGACCTCTGCCGCCTGGTGTGTCCGGTGCTTTTTTTTTTTTCTTTTTTTTTTTTGTCATCAGGAAGATTCTGATTAAAATATGAGGTCAAAACATCGCAAAGACAAACCTGTTCAGCTCCTGTAACTACAGGATGGTGTTCAAATCCCAGCAGCCCAGGGTTCGCCCGTGAGGTCAGGTCCCGGCGGAGCGTGGGACACCTGCTCAAACCCGCCGCAGGCGTGGGAGACACACCAGGGTTTGACTGCAGACCCGATTCAGGTGCCGGAGAAAGACACAAAGCAAACCCGGGATGGTGCTTGGGTCGAGCATGGATGGATGGCCTGTAGTCCAGCCCTGAACGTTGTATTTTAGCGAAACATAAAGAGCCACTGGGGAAAAAAACAACAACAAAAAAACATCAGGCTGCAACAATTTGAGGCTGTTACCACAGTTTAGGTTCCACAGTCGTATAATTGGCTGGTCAGAAGAGCCGATATTGCAGTTACACGCAGAATGACTGTTGTTTAATCTGCAGTTCAATGACTATAATTCAGCCTGAATCGGGTCCAGACTACTCGCTGGAACGCAGTAATTTAAATGCTGAAACAATGTCAGACGCAGCTGAACTTTTCAAACACATTCAGCTTCGTTTGTAACCCGAACATCTCGGCTTCTTCTGACCTGCCAATCACAAGTCCACAGTTTCAAAATAGAGGTGCAAATTTAGTTTTCATACTTTCGATGTAGAAAAGATTACTTGATGTATGACCTTCATTATTTTCCGCGCTCCACTGCTCACCACTCGGTTCTCCAGAAAAGACAGATGACATTTCTGCTCGGAGAAACAACAACAACAACAACAACACACCAGCAAAGCAGTGAAAAGCACATTGATGGCACATTTGGATCAATATCCTGCAATAATGCGTTAATTCCTCTGTGTCACAACAGAGAGAGAGAGAGAAAAAGCAGGGATCCACACAATTCCAGAGCTGCAGCCATATCGGTCATTGAAAGCAAAATAATTGAAACAATAGACCAAATTGGATATTTTTACAGACGCAGCTAGTTCAACAAATTAACAAATGAGCCAAACACGGCGCCGTAATGTGAACAGTTATAGTCATTAAATGATAACACATTCCACCAAGTTCAGGGTTTTTTTTTTTTCCTTTTCTTTTCTTTTCTTTTCTTTTTTTTTTTTTTTTTACCCATTTACGTATTCATAAATTCCGGGCACGGGCATGTGAACCTCAACCTTTGTTAATATGAATATATTGTGATATATTTGCATAATCCACTTCATAATCCACTGCAGCACTCGGCGGTGACAAAGATAAGGAGGGGTAGCCACTGTTTCTCCTGGGAACACTACACAGATAAACGGAGGAAAAGAGACCCACTTTCTGCTCCTATTATGAGATAAAAAAAAGAGGAAGGCTTTGCAAAGTTTTCACTTTCCAATGCATTTCCCTTTTAGAGACAGATGGCGGTGGAATATCATTATTTGTATGTGTTTTTGTTTTTTTTTTCACAGACACTGAAATTTACTGAATTTCCACAGAGACGAGGTGCATGGGTTATTTATGTATCCGGCACAAACGCAGCATGCTGATTTCATTACTCCGCCGCCGCCGCTGCTGCTGCTTCACCAAGGCGTCTGAATATGTTTCTTGCAGAAAATGTTTTTCACACAAAAATGGGAGAGGGAAAAAAAAAAAAAAAAAAAAAGCTCCAGTGTGCAGCGGGAGGAATCACAGAGCGACAAATGAGCAAACAGCAAAGCAAACTCCCAGCTCGTCCTGAACATCACTAATGAGACCCTTTTTAGCTTCAATATGGTGCAAAAGTGTGTGTGTGTGTCTGCACCTGTGTGTGTGTGCGTGTGTGTGTGTGTGTGTGTGAGCGCGTGCGTGTGTGTGTGAGCGCGCGTGCATGCGTGCAGGTCCTTGTGAGGACATGAATGTGTTTGCGTCGTGACTGAGGCAGTGAAAAGCTCTCTTAAGTCCCCCAATCTTTCCAAATTGGCCTGTGCAATGACGCCACCACACAAGTACATCTATCCCCGCTGTGCTGCATGCATTCCTGGTGTGTGTGTGTGTGTGTGTGTGTGTGTGTGTGTGTGTGTGTGTGTGTGTGTGTGTGTGTGTGTTTAGACAATGGCAACACTTCCTTTTTGGCCTAATAGGCAGGGAGCCCCAGCCATTGTGGCCTGATTAGGGCTCCTATTCAAGCTCTCTGGGATTTCTAATTGCGAGGCCTTGTGCGGCGAACTCCCCCTCGCTTCCCATCCCGCTCCACTCCCCTCACGACTACTGTAAGACTTAATGAGACACAATTACTGCCCCCTAGGAGTCCTGGAGCGAGCCAATCACAAAGAGAGACAGAGACCCCAAGTGAATGGCCACTCAGCGGAGAAAGAGACAGAAAGAGGGAGCAGAAGGGAGGGGAGAATCACAAGCCCTCATTGTCCAGAGAAAGCAGAGAGAGAAGCCCTTTTTTGGAGAAATATAAATGTTTTTATTTAATGCCGGCTGATAATTAGGCCCCTGAGAGGGAACGGGAGAGCCAAAGGAGTGGAAAGGGCGGAGAGTTCAATAGGGAAAAAGGCCTGTAGGTACAAAAGACGAAGAATGACATGTTGCAGAGGAGGAGGAAAAGGGAGGAGGGAGTGAAAAAAAAGGAGAAAAGAAAAGGGACAAATAGATACGAAGGTGAAAAAACAGAAAGAGAACAAACACAAGTGGAAAAACTTGACAGGACGTTCTTCTTTATTTTAGCTTTCTAAGCCTATTTGGCGTGGGAAACGTTCTGATATTGAATGATGCACGCCTGGCAGAGTGAAAAGCCGCCGTCGCCACCACGTTTAGCTGGTTTAGCACTTCACATTTAGCTCGAGAAGGGAAATAGTCTTCGATTTGATCAGAACTCTGGGAGAGGCGTCACAACAGGAACTGCGAGAGTTTGGATCCAGAAAGAGACGCAATAAAAGAGGAGAGAGGTCTGACCTGCAGACGGTCCTCGACTGTATGGGAACTATTTTGTTTCAAGCGGTCGTGTCTGGGGATTTTGTTGAGGGAAGCTCAGCCTCACGGACAGGGAATATCCAAGACAACCGAGCTGACCAAATAAAAGCCTTCACACCAACCGACGCTCTTGAGAAACGCTGCATTCTCGGGGCGGTACAACCCTCACCCAGCAGGAGAGACAGAAGGTGTGACCGCACACAGAAACAAAGAATAAATCATCATCTCGAGGGCTTTTAATGACTCAAGATGGACTCAGAAAGTATGGAGAGGATTTAAAAAAAAACGATAAGTTCTTCAGCCTGGACAGATGAGTTGTGTGATGCGAGACATTTTACCACAATCCGGTTAGACTTTGGTACAAAAACACGTGGTGAGAGTCAGGAAAAGATCGTGGTTTTGGTGCAAATGGGCACTATTTTGATGAAAAAGGGAAGGCAACACTCGAGACCAGCGCACATCAGGGTATCAGCAGCCGGCTCCTGCTCCTACAGCTGCACGCTGTGTTCCAAATATTCAGGCAAAAATGTCGCTGCCAACACAGGAGCCTCCAACATGACCCAGCATCACTGCTCCCTCCACCTCCGTATCCAGATTTTCTCACTTTGTATTGATATTGTCTCTTGATACCAAGTGTCACTGAAATGCACTTGAATGTAGGTATTTTTTATGACTTGTATTAACCCCCCCCCCCCCCCCCCCGGCTCATTTCTCCTGGGGAGGACAGAGGAAACACATCTTTATCCAAATATCTGAAAATTTCAGTCTTGCTTTTGGTTCTAGAATCAGAAAGCAATGTTCAACCTGCACACACACACACACACACACTCACTATTACAATTGTAATGCAACTGCATGTACATGGCACTGAGAAACAGCTTTAATAGTGCTGGTAAACATGAGAGGAGTCAGGCTGCTAATTATGTAACCAGCATTTGAAACAAGCGCAGTCCCGCACTGGACTCAAACTCACGACCACAGCGTGGGAGGCAGACTTGTTAACATGGAGGCTAACGCCCAAGTTCATTAGCATGTGTCTCAACAAGTCCCCCAGCCCAAACAACCACATAATATAAGGCTCTGCGATACAACACGTGTTAAGGTCACAAACACTTGGACAGGAGCCTTGGTGACGCGCGCCCCTTCCTGGGAATTCTCTTTTTAAATATAAGCTAGAAAATATAAGCTAGAAAAGAGCTCGGGTCAGAGGAGGAGATGGCGTGGAAATGCACAGGTGATGAAATGTGATGTTGCCAGGCGGAGCGCTTCCTGCTGCCAGGTCCCCGATTTAACGCTCAGCTGTAAATGACGCTGTAAACCGTCGCAGCGGTGCAGCCGTCATGTGATCTCATGCTGCCTCAGATGTCACGGCGGAGGGAAGCGTGACTTATTTCACTCGAGGTGAATTTCCTCTTTCTTAACTTTATTCACTCTGTAGAAGCTTTTAAGGTATAAGAGAAAATACTTAAGTGCAGAAAAGCGAGACGTTTAACCAACCCCCCCCCCCCCACACACACACACACACACACACACACACACACACACACACTCCGCTTTGGCCCCATGTTCCTTTCAGTGTGTGCCGCCTCTCAGCCAGTGACTGAACCCCCTTTGTTCGGCAGTGACCCTCTTAAGCGCAGGTTGAAGCCTGCAGCCATTCCACTTTGGATTTGGACCCTATCGCGTGTCGCACAGCTCAGCCGACCCGGACCGGGCCTCCTCACTCAGACTCACAGCAACAAGCATCCATTCAATCAGTGCTGCTGATGCCGTTCAGGCTAAATAACCACATCGTTGATATTAAAGTGACCATAGAGGCAAAAGGGAGGAAAGTCTGTCAGAGGTAAAGTCTGTTTGTCTCGAGCGTTACACGTAACTCAACCACCATGTAACACGGAGGGTTACGTGCAGCGAATGGTAGCGTCCTGTTCAGAATGAATGCTTGAAAATGAGAAACACTTTTGAAGTCATTGTTATTCATAACTGGTTTTTGTTTTACGTTAACACCCCGTCCCGAATGAAAATGCACAAAATAGCTGCTAGCAACCTAAAGTGCTGAGAGAGGAGATAAAATACCTCCACTTTGTTGTAAAATGATTCCCATTAACTGAAAAGTGAGCAAAAATGTGTGTATATATGATTTAACCCCAAAAATGTGATGATATTTTGGAGATAATCTGACTGTAATGATAGACTGTGCAGCAGATCACCAGTCGCTGTTTTGTGTGTTTGTTGTTCTGTAACCATGACGACCGCCGTATGGGGACCTGTACTGATGTTACAAGGAAGTGACGCTCTCTGACCCGCCGGGAGCATCGTAGAGCGTGAAGAGTGTTTGGGTGTTGGAGGATCCGTGTCTCACACACAGACCGTCAAGCAGCAGCCTCCATCTTTCTCTACCGCGTGTGTTCGCGTGACGGCGTTCATGCAGGAAATCCATATGTTCTTCCTGTGCAGGTTCTCCATGTGTCTGCGTGGGTTTTCTCCAGGTTCTCATGTTTCCCCCCACGGACAAAGACACGTATGTTAGGAAGTTATTGCTTGTCTGTGCCTGGGCCCGCTGCTCGGTGGAGGACGGGTTTTTGATGGACGATAAAACGACTCTCTCTCTCTTTAAAGAACCGTTTGAATTCAGCTGTGTTTGGTTTCCAGCTTTGATTCTTGTTGAACAAAATAACAAATCTGAGCCAAGTAAACCCAGATCACCTTTTTCACCAGGGTAACATTTGATGGACATCTCACTCTTTTTTTGTTCTGTTTTTTTTTTTGTGTGTGAAAATACAGAGGGCGAAGGCATGCAAGAGAATCAAATTAAACAAGATAGCTTGAAAAATAGTTTGCTGCAACTCTAATCCGTCATAATTATGCAGATCACTGCTCCGGTGTGGAGATGACGCCACACACTGCAACGCGATTCCTGATTCAAGTTCATTTGCATTAGAAAACAGGTGAACTTATCCCACCTCATTGGCGGGTTCTTTTTTTTGTGGCGTATCAAAGACCTGTTGAGGTGGTTTATTTTGGGAGCTGCCTTTAACGTCTGCCTTCAAATGACAGTCAGCCTGTTGCTGCTGGAACAACACTCTCTGACACCTACAAAGTGGAATGTGCCTTCGTCAGTTTCAAGTGGCTCTCTGTTGGTTTCGTCAGATTAATCAGGTCCAACTCCAGCTTAGATTGACAGGTCATATGTCAAACGTGGATGTGCAGATTTCTTGCTGGCGCGTTGCTACTGTCTCGTGTTTTGCTGCCCACTTACGCTCTGATGTCCTACCGTTCCCCGCCTTCTTCTTCTTTTTTTTAAAATATGTCACACACAGCATCACAAGCTAATTTAAACATTTCGCAGCTCCTCTTTCTGCCGGAAAGGACGATGCTTGTGCAGTTTGAGATGAGAAGCCTTCTCAGCCCCCCTGACATCACAATGACATCTCCATCACATTACCAGGTCCCAGTCCGCCTCTCAGGCTACTCCCTGCGTACTCCAGGTGCGGAGGCAACCAGGAAGTTAGTTGCTATGTGACAGTCAACAGTGTGTTCCTCACTCATGGATAAACACTAGTAAATAATAATAGAATATCCATCCATGCATCCATCCATTTTCTTCCGCTTGTTCCTGTTCGTCGGGTCACGGGGGGTGGACCCTATCCCAGCGTCTACGGGCGAGAGGCGGGGTTCACCCTGGACAGGTCACCAGTCCATGGCAGGGCCAACACATAGAGACAGACAACCATTGGCTCTCCCAGCCACGCCTACGGTCAATTTAGAGTCTGGATTAACCTGGTCCCTCTTGATGTCTTTGGACTGTGGAGGAAGCTGGAGTACCAGAGAGAACCCAGCAGGAACAGGGAGAACATGGAGACTCACACAGAAAGACCCCGTGCTGCAGCCGGGGCTCCACCCACAACCTTCTTGCTGGGGGGCCACAGGGAGGACCACTGCTCCACCATGCAGCCTTATCATAGAATATAAATAACTATAACTTAAATGTAAAAATAAAACAGTCATAATAATGTGGACTCTGTTGTCTCCTACACAGGAGAGGCTGCTGCTGGTTCTGCATGTTCTAGATCTCTGTGTTCTCCATGTTCTTGTTATTGTCAGAACATCGTGCTAATGTTAATGCAATGGAGCACCGTTACAAGTGCGGCTTTAAAGGTAATAATCCAATAATAATAATCAATTTCCCACCAGCATAACAACAATGAGATCATCAGGAGTGGGAAAATCTGCTTTCAAAATTGTGAGAAAGGAAGTGTAACATTTGTTATGATGGTGTAACAGTCATTGTGTTGCAGTGAAAAGCTGCAGGGGGGCGGCGTGGCTCAGAGGTAGAGTGGCCATCTAGCAGCCAAAGGGTCGCTGGTTCCATCCCCACTTCCCCCAGTGACCATGTCCAAGTGTCCTTCAGCAAGATACTGAACCCCTAATTGCTCCTGATGGCCCTGTGATGGACTGGTGACCTGTCCAGGGTGAACCCCGCCTCTCCCCCAATGTCAGTTGGGATAGGCTCCACCCACCGCGAGCCTTAACAGATAAACGGTATAGAAAATGGATGGATGAATAAAAGCTGCAGGTGTTTATTAGGTTTGCAGGTGTAACAAACAATCTTTCTCCTGCGAGGCTGCTTGATGGCAGCAAACTGGCATTAATGTGATATTTGGCAGCTTTGACCAAAGTGTTCTTCATTTAAATGTCCACTTCAAATGTTGTTCAACACTCATACAAAATACTCCAGATAGTTTGAGTCCAATGATTTGACCCAGGGTTAGGATAGGTTAGGGTAGGGTGGGATAGGGTAGGGCAGGGTAGGATACGGTAAGATAGGATAGGGTAAGATAGGGTAGGGTAAGATAGGATAGGGTAAGGTAGGATAGGGTAAGGTAGGGTAAGGTAGGATAGGGTAGGGTAAGGTAGGATAGGATAGGGTAGGGTGGGATAGGGTAGGGCAGGGTAGGATACGGTAAGATAGGGTAGGGTAAGATAGGATAGGGTAAGGTAGGATAGGGTAGGGTAGGGTAAGGTAGGATAGGATAGGGTAGGGTAAGGTAGGATAGGATAGGGTAGGGTGGGATAGGGTAGGGCAGGGTAGGATACGGTAAGATAGGATAGGGTAAGGTAGGATAGGGTAAGGTAGGGTAAGGTAGGATAGGGTAAGATAGGATAGGGTAAGGTAGGATAGGGTAAGGAAGGATAGGGTAGGGTAAGGTAGGATAGGGTAGGGTAAGGTAGGGTA
This sequence comes from Aulostomus chinensis, assembly GCF_037954235.1. NCBI lineage: Eukaryota > Metazoa > Chordata > Actinopteri > Syngnathiformes > Aulostomidae > Aulostomus > Aulostomus chinensis. The sequence goes on from NC_141324.1 coordinate 29,190,851, forward strand.
AGGTAGGATAGGGTAGGGTAAGATAGGGTAGGGTAAGGTAGGATAGGGTAGGGTAAGGTAGGGTAGGGTAAGGTAGGATAGGGTAGGGTAAGGTAGGGTAGGGTAAGGTAGGGTAGGGTAAGGTAGGATAGGGTAGGGTAAGGTAGGATAGGGTAGGGTAAGGTAGGGTAGGGTAGGATAGGGTAGGGTAAGGTAGGGTAGGGTAGGGTAGGATAGGGTAAGGTAGGATAGGGTAGGGTAAGATAGGGTAGGGTAGGGTAGGATAGGGTAGGGTAAGGTAGGATAGGGTAGGGTAAGGTAGGGTAGGATAGGGTAGGGTAAGGTAGGGTAGGGTAAGGTAGGATAGGGTAGGGTAAGGTAGGATAGGGTAGGGTAAGGTAGGGTAGGGTAGGGTAGGATAGGTTCGGGAATCATACATAAGAACAAAACCAGGTCTCAATTTACTCTCACACCAGTGAGCTCAAGACTCGCTCTCAGATCAGATCAGGATGATCATTTGGGCAGTAAAGTCGTAAACTTACGAAGTACTAATATTTTGTTCGACCGCTGATCGTCCTCTGTTCCAGTCCTTGGGACCGTTGAAAAGTCAAACCCGCTTTTTCTTTGTGAGACTTACATCTCTGTTGCTAGGCGTTCAGGGCTGCTGCCACACTCCTGCTTCCCACGGAGCAGCTGTCAATCAAACAGCACTGACGCTCGTGTGTCAAGATTTTCTTTATTTGCTTGATATTCCTTATTGAAGTATTCCGTAGGTGGTGAACAGAGCCACAGCGCAGTAGCGTCGTGAGTCCTGCTGCACCTGAAACTCACATTTAGCCTGGGTTGTTGCAGCTGATGTGTCCAAATGTCTCCTGTCAAACAGAAGACGGATCTCAAACCTGCCTTTCAGACATCGCACGCTCTCAGTGGTTGCCTGAGCTGCAGTTGTCCTCCACCTATTTCAGTTCCATCACACCGTGAGGTGGGCCTACACATTAACATCTTCGCCGTGATATCAGCAATGATTAGCCAGCACGTTTGACAGGCAGGAAGGTCACATGCTGTTCACGAGCGCGACAGTAGCGTGTGTTTGTAATTACCTGTGACAGCTGGGAGCTCCACATCGAGGTGATCCAACACCGCGTCTTCTTCCTCTCCGAGAGGATCCAGATGTTTCATGTGACAGCAGCGTGGAGGGCCTGGAGCCAGTCGTAGGATCAGCCCCGACGCCGACTCACGCTGTTGTCCTTTAAAGCTGAAGGCGTCACATGTCACCCTCTCTCTCTCTCCCTCTCTCACAGGAGCAGTTGATGCTCACCAGTTTAACAGAAGGTCGTACAAATACGTGGATCATGTACGAAAACACATTTGTCAGGTATCTCTACTTATCTTGACTGTATATTCCCCTAAAATCTTCCTGCTGCTCTTCCCTTTAGTTTATCTGCTTGCTTCTCTTTATATTTTAAAAACGAAGATAGAAGAGAAGCAGACGAGAGTTTTGTTTAAGAAACCGGAGAAGCCGTCAGCTCGCCATCAGGGGGGGTGTAGAACTGCACCTGTAAGAGGACGCTCGCAATATACTCTGCACTGGTTATCTGTTTGTTCCCATGTGGAAATCTGGTTTACTGGGTAATGCCTGTCTGTGCACCAGAACCCCCCCCCCCCCCACACACACACACACACACACACACACACACACACACATACATCCATCCTCAGGTTCTGTTGTGTTCGATGTTCCACAAAGCAGAACCGCAACATGTGGTGAGGCTGCGTTGAGTAATTAAGCTGGAAGGCTTCCTGACAGCAGCTGGAAGCCGATAGAATTAAACATTAAGAACTCGTCTGTTCAGTCTGGCTTGTTTTGTTTTGGGGTTTTTTTTGTTTTGTTTTGTTTTTTTAAATCATTTGACGTTTTTATTACATGTACATTTGACTATTTTAATCCTAATTATCATTTTCATTACATGCTCAATTTAAATAGTTTGATGACAAATTGTTTATTTGTGCTGTAATTCATCATCGTGGGTTTCATTTCCATGCAGATGTTTCCTGCCACTTGTGTTGAAATCCGTTTCTTTTATTCTTTTTTTTGTGTCCCCTCCCAACTGTTTTGTCTCTTCTCTGATTTTCCCTCTCAGTCCATAAAGTTTGACTTGTTTCAGTCTCGTCCGTTCCTTCAGGCCCTCGTTCAGCTGATTGCATGTCGGTGAGCTGGGTTGAGCGTTGTTCTTAAAACCCAGCCTGATTGATGGGTCTTCCCTCATAAATCAAAGGGGAGGAGCTGAGTGTGACGTGCGCGGCGTGTGTAGTTTCCACATCTTAATATGTACCTTTGAGTACACAGTACTGTTTTATTTTACTTGAGTAGAACAGTTGAATCAGTACATCTACTTTTACCAGCCTTGAAAGGAAACGGATACTTCACTTGAGTAATGAATGTGTGTACTTTTACCACCTCCTTTGTTAAACCCCGCCCAGCTTCTCCCAGGGTGGCGGGGGTGTTGGTAATGATTATCCAGCATCTGCCATTGTCAAACCTGTCTCTGTCAGCCATTCCCTCCGTGAGAGCGCTGTCAATCATCCACTAGCGCAACCATCTCACGCGGCTTCTCATTAATCTGCCTCCTTTTACGATGTGTTGTTTTGTCACCTTTATCTCATTGGCGCTGAACCTGCCGGGACCAAACTCGTACGAGCGGCGGGTTCCTGCGATGAAGACAAACGGGCGTAAAATACTACAATCAATCAGTATTTCACTACTCGGTGCGATACTACTTCAGCTTCAGTCATGCAGTAGAAGTACAATGTTGCAATAAGTTTTCCTTGCTCCTGCATGTGTACATCTGCGCAGGCGATCCAGCCGTTACTTGATGGAATCTCGCCGGGACAGAGGTCATTAAAGTAGAGGACTGTTCCCGACCCCTGGTCCAAAGGTCTTCCTGTCCCCCCTCTGCTATAAAGTCTTGATCTGGAGATTGTTTCTGCAACTCTTGTTAATCTTTGCCAGCTTTGGCAGGTTCACTGCTGTGTAATGCAAAATAAAACATGCAGAGTTTATGGCCGATGGGAATGTGTGACATGGATTTAATATTCCACAGTTTGACTTGGATGCAATTAACCTTGTAGCTCCGGAATGAGACAATGACATCGAGCTGATCTGTTTGTTGCTGCTGCTAACGACTGAGCCTGTACACAAAGATGAATTAATTTAGAGTAAATCAGACGTATTGCATATGGTAATGAACTTATTTGGAGATAGAAGAAATGGGAATGGGAATGGGATTTTTACAGTTCCTTTGTGAGGGTATTAACCAACGCTCACAGAGAGAGTTTTATTTTGATAGGACGCAACATTTATTATTACTTTGAAAGAACAAACGTCCAAAAGTATGTCTGAAATAAATCCAGCATCGTTTTATTTGCAGTCGCTCTCCAACCAGTACTTTTTTTAAAACAGGTTTTTATTGGTAGAACAGCAACACATACACACACACACACACACAGGCTGAAGGTTTCTACTTATTACTGGCAAAATGTGTAACACAGCAGTGAAAGGAGGAAAGAAAAGGCCGTTGTTGGTAGATTGGTGCTACTTTTTTTTTTTTGATCATTTTTTTCCCCCACGGATTCAAAACCTTTACACTGACGACATCTGACCTCTTCCAGCGGAGTCACGTGATCTCCAGTGTTGGTTTGAGCGGGAGAACCCGCAGGTTGCTGCTCAGCTCTGATGAAATCTGGCAGAATGATTTAGCTTCGGTGGAAGGTTAATCACTTAGATGTAAGGGTTGATCTGCATCTGATGACATCACAAGGCCTTGGCGGCGGGGTGAGTTCTCTCAGTAACCTGCGGTTGCATAAGTACAATAAACTGCATGCTTTTAAAAAAGAAAATAAAAATACTGCATGAAAATGTAGAGGCAGCTGACAGGTGAGAGGTGAGTGTCAGGGGTGTCGTCCATGCAGACACAGTCAGTGTTGACCGGGAAAGTACTTTTCTTCTCAGTGTTTCTCAAAACTTCAGTGATTATGTAGAAGTACCCGCATCCCTGTTTCCTACTTCGTTGCGCTCCAGCCGCCTCCATCCCTCTCGGTTTGTTCCGCAAAAACAAAATGGAAAGTCTAATAATCTGTCTTCATCTCTAACTTGTGTTTTTTGCTGGATGGACACACAAACTCCTCTTCTCCTTCACTCTACTCACAACCGTCCTCATTTCCTTTCACTCTCCTTTTGTTTACTTTCTCTCCATCCCTTCCTCTGATATCTCCTCCACTCCCTCTCTTGTTCACCTTTCTCCATCTCCCTCCTGTCCATCTGCCCCCCCCCAATTTGGCTGAAGCTAAATGTCTTGTGTGAGATAACATCGCAGTAGGAAATTCCGCCTGTGTTGCCAGACTGCTCAGCTTTCTCCCCAGGGCTGGCAACAATGTGCGTCCTTCATAAGTGCCCCCGCAGCGCTCAAGATCTCCACCCATCCCCTGCAAGCCCGGTCAAAAGACCCGCCGGCGAAACCCAACGCCGCTCTCTCAAGTCCACGCCAGAGCCGTAGCGGCTAACCAGCGGGATTAATGCAGAGACACTGAAGGGTCTGGCCTACAGTCTCCCAAGTCTCCCAGTAATGTAGAGAGACCATTTAATCTCATGGGAGATGTCAAAAACATTTGTGAGGAGTCAAAAACAAGAAGAGCAGTTTGAAGAAACAGTTGCGTTGGTCAGATTTTCCAGTGAGCAGAGCACAACAATGTTTATCAGACAAGAAATCTCCTGCATAATTTCACCAAACCACAAATTTATGTTCCGGCGGTCGGTTTCAATTATTTCGGCTTTGGCCCTGAAACATGAGTTTGTTTCTGTGAGACTGATAGAAGGAGAGCTGCTGAGTTTACAACAGAGATCAAGTTTGATCAGAACGACCCGCTGTGGCAATGAAGAAGATAATTGGGGTCCAAATTCACACAAAAATTGACCCCAAACCGAGAATTAGACCGATGACGGTGATGACTCTTGAACCGACTGTTGGAGGATTTCCCCCCAAAACAGCGTTCAAGGCAAGAAAACCTCGAGCAAAGAAAATCTGATGATTGTTGTGTAGCAGCTGCTTCTGCACGCGAATGCTGGACGGATCGACCCACGTCAGACTTTAATACTGCAGATCCCTGCTCGTTTCCTGTTTCCAACCACAAGTCAACGCCGCTTTACGACAATATGACCACGACCATCTCCAGACCACAACCGCATTGGTGAAACCTTGAAAACGGGAGTCTTTCAAACACAGAGCAGCGAGTGAGAGACGTCCGAGGGTTTGTGGCGGTGAAGATATGCTGGTTATTGTCACTATAAATCTCTGAAAACGGATCTGACGGCGAGGGAGAACGTGTCAGGACGGGACGTTTCTGGTTTCCGTTTGAGTAGCTTTGACCAGTCATGTTTGAGTCGACCTCGGTGGCGTCCACGGAAACGGTGCCTGTGGGGCGGGAACGTCTCTGATGAGAAGTTTGGGGAAACGAACGCTGTGTGCGGATGCAACAAAGCTGCAGTGGTGGCTTTAAAGTGGAAGCCGGGTGTAAACTGGCTGTGCTCTCGTGTTTGTCGTCGCTCACCTGAAGTTTCTGTACCGACTGTTAACGGAACCAGGAGGTCTTGGACCACATATCATGAGTTCCTTTGCTGACCCAGCACCAGCACAGCCCACTGTCACCGAAAACAAACTCGGTGAACACAATGGTTTCGTTTGGGTACCGAAAACTGATCCAGGGAGTCTGGCCAAGGCCAAAGGTCACAGTTTAAAAGCCGATGATGTTTTTTGGCTTTTTGTCGTTGTTGTTTTTGGTTGCTTCACAGCTAAGGCTCCTGCAGTAACGTTAGCTTGCGCTACTAGCAGTACGCCGGCAGCTGGACTGTCTATGAAAGAAAGCTGTGGACAGTCAGAGGTTAAAAACTCAGGGGAGGTTTTAGCATCCCATGAGAACATGACGTGAAAATGGTCGGTCGAGCTCTCGGATGGCGGCTGTCATCCGTGTCAGGCCTGCAAATCTCTGAGCTTACGTCGCCCTAACAGGCTGTGTCAGAGAGTATTTATCTATTTGCTGCTATGTAAACACTGACTTAAATCCCGGAGTCTTTATATAGTCCTCTCTAGGGAGCACCAGAACACACTGGGTTACCACGGAAACTAAACAGTTACCTCGAGCTCGCCGAGATTAGTGGGTTGTTGTCTGGGCAGGATGAGATGTTTGAGCACCATATGGTATAAAAGGCTTTATGTATTTAGGCTTGTGTCTCTAAATTTGGAGCGTCTGTGTCATGAGTGCTGGAGGCTCTGAGACGAGGAGGAAAGGAGTGTCTCCTGCTGGGACAATGGATGTGACCTCTGGAGGGGAGTTCAGGGGCCAAGCGCACCGGCACGTCGAGGGTCCCACAACAGTCGGGTTTCCACCCAAATGTATAACCGCTTTAGAATCATGACGGCGTGCAAATATGCAGTTACTTGTCAAGAAACGTAATTATGCCCTTTCTGACTCCTCCTTTCCCTCTGGGTCATCTTGTTGTTTGGTGCTTTTCCAGTTTAAAACATCAGCAGCAGGTTCGTCGCTTCCTCTCTTGGGTTTCTGCCCTCTTCGCTGTTAATGTGTTGGTCGTGAGCATTTTGAATTTATCGAGTCGCCAACGCAAAATAAAACATCTGCGTGTCCTTTTTGTGAGCAGACACTCTTTTTATTTTATGTTTGAAAAATATGAATGAAGTTGAATGTTTGCTCCAAACAAAGATATTCACGTTACAAACATCCAGAGCAAGTGTGGAAACGTCTTCTATGGTAAACACTTCTATTCTTTTGTAAAGGGGGGAAAAAAAAGATTTGTAAGTGCATCTTGAAAACACTTCAGTCAAAGTCAGACGCACGTTTGAGGGATGCAGAAGCGCGGGCAGATAGTGCAAACCTCAGCTGAGCTCCATGTACGTTTCCTGAGTGAAAGCGTCATGATCTGGAGCCCATAATTGATGAGTTCACGCCCGGGTCGCGCCGCGTCCCCGCGTCATCCTGCTGAAAGACAAACGAGCAGGAACAGCGGCGAACTGAGCACATTCTCCCTGGCAGAGGTGAAAATGGTGTTTTAGTTGGACTGCAGGCAGGTAAAAATACCACCCTCATTTGCAGACAAAATGCCATTAGTCAGTGGAGACTGACATTTTTATGGGTGTCTGAAAATTCACGGCTATCTCTCTTCGGGTTGACTAGCCTTTGACAGCGCTATCTTACAAATGAGGGCTCTTGCAGCTGAAATCCTTGTCGACTGCTGCACTAAAACACACCTGTTGTCAGGCTTATTTGACGTGAGATAAGGTTAATTACGCCGCGCCGCGTGCTTTATCATCGCTGAGTGACATACCTGGAGCTTTTTTTTTTTTTTTTTTTTTTTTTTAACAGCTGCTGCACCTCCATAGCGGGGAAGTCATTCACCGGATGGTGAATTCTTCCAGATAACAAAAACCGCCATGAAAAACATGTTTCATGTTCATACGTCTCGACTATAGGAAGGAGCTGCAGATAGTGTTCGATTAAGTGCTGCTTGTATGAAATAATCAGTGGTGCCAAACGGCCATGATAATGGTACCAATAATAATACTAAATAACGATGGAAGAGTTGGAAAAACAACTACAAGAAGAACTTGCAGTGATATGACAGTGATTTTTAGAGTAAAGTTCAACTTCAGACATTTTTAAAGTGCCAATACTTCCTGATAAGCTGAATTGCTGTTGTTCTTATCTTTCACTCCATTAAAAGATTAATAAATCAATTTACAACCGTGACAGTTGTTCTTGGAGTAATACTGAAAGTAGCACTGAGATATTTCCCTGTTGTTGTCTCACTGTTTCTTTTACTTCATGATGTATTTGTTTCCATTGTGAGCCAGTCGATATTCATCAGTGGGCGCTTCGATTTGTGAAAGCAGGAAAACGCAGGTGTCAACAATCAGAAAAACTGTGCTCATAAATGGCAGGAGAGCGCGCGCAACGAAGGTGAATGAACGGGATTCACAGCAAAGACCTGTAAATGCATGAGTAAAAGAAGCTAAAAGTAAAATAACTGAGACCATAAAAGCAGTAATCTCAAACTATCAAAAAATAGAACTCATGGATCAAATTATAATTTAGACAGTAAAAAAAATTAAAAAAAGATTAAACTTGCTGGTTAAAAAAAAAATTCAAAAATGTTCAGTAAGACGAAGAGTAAACCAATAGAAGAGGTAAGAGCCAAAAATTAAATATGATCAAATACATTTGTTACACCACTGAAACGCACGACTAAGCAGGAATGCTTATGTTTGCTTTTACTCGTGATAACTGACCTGTACTAGTACTTGTGGTTCCACCTTTTCCCGCTTAAAACGTTGAAAATACTGCGTTTGTTTATCATAAAATAGTTCCACACTATTCCATGGCTCTTTTACGCTCCTTTATTCTCCATTATTCTCTTTTATTCTCCTTGACGCTCCTTTATTTCTCCTTTATGCTCCTTTATTCTCCATTATTCTCCTTTATTCCTCCTTTACGCTCCTTTATTCTCCATTATTCTCCTTTATTCCTCCTTTACGCTCCTTTATTCTCCATTACTCTCCTTTATTCCTCCTTTACGCTCCTTTATTCTCCATTATTCTCCTTTATTCCTCCTTTACGCTCCTTTATTCTCCTTTACGCTCCTTTATTTCTCCTTTACGCTCCTTTATTCTCCATTATTCTCCTTTATTCCTCCTTTATGCTCCATTATTCTCCATTATTCTCCTTTATTCCTCCTTTACGCTCCTTTATTCTCCATTATTCTCCTTTATTCCTCCTTTACGCTCCTTTATTCTCCATTATTCTCCTTTACGCTCCTTTATTCTCCATTATTCTCCTTTATTCCTCCTTTACGCTCCTTTATTCTCCATTATTCTCCTTTATTCCTCCTTTACGCTCCTTTATTCTCTTTTATTCTCCTTTACGCTCCTTTATTTCTCCTTTACGCTCCTTTATTCTCCATTTTTCTCCTTTATTCCTCCTTTACGCTCCTTTATTCTCCATTATTCTCCTTTATTCCTCCTTTACGCTCCTTTATTCTCCATTATTCTCCTTTATTTCTCCTTTATTTCTCCGTCTGATGTGACCCATAAGCAAGTTTCCTACATCAGCGTTCCTGCCGACAGAAACGCTGTTGTACCTCCAAATCCATCTCACATCCTGGTTCTATGACGCGTCAGTGGTGCGGTTCAGGTCTGGTTAGGAAGTGACACCAGAGGTCAGGTGACCTGCATTGGCACCAGGTGGCTCAGTCCATGGCGGTCTCGCGTTGGTTGGAGACGCTCTCCCGTGGCAAAGCCCAGCGATGGCTGACTCCCTCCTCCGCCGTGACCTCCTCCCTGCGTGGACCCGCTCCAGTTGTAATTGCGGTGGCTGCTGAAGGGCATCTGTCACTTCGGTGTAAACTTCGATTGTTTCGGGATGCGTTTGAGCTGTTGGCCTGATTTCTTGGCAGGACGTTCTCTCGCCATCCTCAGGTTGTTTTGGGGGAGGCGGCGGTACTCTCAGTTTACTGCGAGCCTGTCAGTGTGTCTTTGTGGACTACAGGGCTGACAATGGGCGTGGGTGTGTTTTACCAGGTTCCGTCTGGGTCAGCTCATCACCTTCCTGTGGAATGTGTCGATCCTCCATGTAAAAATACATTCACTGCTTCCAGAAAGCAGCCACCGCCGTCCCGTCTGTCGACTTTTCACGTGGTAGCAATGCCAAATATCCAGATTTGCTGCGCTGTTACAGACGCGTCCACCAAGATGCACAGCTGTAAACACTCTCAAGCATGTTTAATCCAATAGAAAATTAAATTCACGTCATCAAACTTGTACATGTACACAACTGCACCGCATCTACGAGCACATCCTTGCCTCACATTACTGCTGAATCTGCACAAGCTGTTAGTTACTGGGCTAGCATGGGTAAATATTAGCTGCAAACACTTATCAACACAGTGCAGATGTGTGTAAGTGTGTGTGGGATGTCCTGATAAGTCTGGGTCCTCCTGAACGTGGAAGTGTGTGCATGTGATGTGAGTGTTTATTAACCTGTATGTGCAAATGTTTGTCAGATTTTTACCAAATGATTAAATGGAGGCCACTTAAACCTTTCAGGAAATCAGCTCAGCCTTCAGGCTCTGGTGTTATTTTAAGCCCCAGTTACACATCATCTGATATCCATCCCAAATGGCTTTTCCAGCTCCGCTGCTCCCAAGTATTTTGAGGTAGAAGGACAGCGGTAAAAAGGGGCCAATAGGTTTACTAGCTGTACATTAAAAAAAAAAAAAAATGGCCAGCTCCAGCAAGACAAGGGAAGCCTGCCAAAGCCCTGCCTCCCTGCGCGCTGCGGAGACGCTAGGCTTCTCATCTCCTTCACAAACGTTTACACTCAGAAGTCAGGAAAGTTGATCCTCGCAGTTGTTCAAGAGTCGGTTCGATAAAGTGGACAATCCAGGTTCAATCCCAGCAGAAAAGGTTTAGGATGACGTGCGTTCAGTTGGCAGGCCGGCGCTACAGCCACCGCTTTATTTCAGTAAAGTTATTAAAACCGCTGGCCTTCTTTGTCGCGCACAATCCAACTTTCTCAGCGAGAAATTGGTTATCAATTCTGTTTTACTGATTTTGTTTGGGGTTTTACCCATAATTTATTTTAGGTTTTGTTGCTAAGTATTAGCTTGTGCTAATGACAGGCTGAACATGACCGTTAGCCTGGGGCTGCTTTAGGATAAATGCTAACACCAGCAAGCCAACTCAGTTGCTGCCTTCGTGTTTGCCGTGTCCATGTAGAGAAACCATATGAACGCTCCCCAGGATGTGCGTCCTGAGAGGACTACATCCTCAGATTCGGAACTACAATTCCCACTGAGCAAGAGTAACGTCACGATGGCACTGGTTGCCCACATGTAGACCCATGTGCCGATGAAGGTTGTGTGACTGAGCTTGGCTTTGGTTTATTGAAGAAACTTGCATATGCAGAAGCTTTGGTGAAAGTCAGCTGTTTTTGGTCTGCTAGCACGTTGATACCCCCCGTGGTCGAGGGTGCAGGGATTTTTAACTTCTTTATTTCACGTACCAGGGGAAGCCTGGTGGTGCTGGTAATGTTATATTGTGGATTTATATGTCGTCAAATCAAAAAACAGCTTTAAAAAGTCTCAAAGCAACTTTCTTTCATACAGAGATCATTTGTTGAGAAGGTCCCGGCGGTCGGGTGCAGGAAGGCGGTGTGTGTCACCTCCGTTTGCAGCAGCTCACTCCTGAACGATGGAGCACTAATGGAACACTAATAGCTTTCAACGTGGCTACATTTCCCACCTCGTCACTGCTCCTGCCCTCGGAACAGCCCGGTTGACAAGCTCCCCTCTGAGGGTGAAGCTGCTCGTAAAACCCAGCCAGTGGACTCAGCTCGCAGCCTGTCGTCACACCTTCATGAATCCTCAGGTCTGTGCAGGAGCAGAGCCGGCCCGACCGGCGTTATTTATCACCCGCAAGACGTCATCGCTGCTGAAGAAAGAGTGTAATTATAAACGTGCCACTGCTGTTTCCAGCGCTAGCAGTTTAAGAACAGGCCTCGCCTCGCTCCAGGGTCTTAATGACGCCAGGAGAACAAGTGGCAATTTAGAGAGGCTCGCCTTCACACCCTCCCTCTCCAAATTTAAACTGCAGTACGTGAAGGGATTACAGAGTCTAGGAGACAAACTGAGACAAATGGCCCGACCGGCAGCTGCTTTCACTCCATGAAAAAGCTTCACTCACTTAGCAACATTTTTAACGAGCCGGTGTTCACCAGTTATCAGACGCACAATGCTAGAAAAAGTTGATGCACACGTTGGCCTGCGTTGAAGTCACAGTAGTTGAGTCAAAGTGGTCCTGCACGTACGGTACGTGCTTCCATCAGGCCCGATGTTCCGTGCGTGTTCTCTGGGCTCCACTTCAGTGTTTAACGCAGAAAACAAACAGGGAACAGTTAAGATCCCCCAGAGGGTCCCAACCCAACGATTTGGGAACCCTTTGCACCTCTGAATTTTGGAGTGCACCTATATTCTGACCTTTACGACCAAGGGTCTCTGTGGGTCCCCTCGCTCCAAAGATCGACGATATTCTTATTAAACCGTAACTGCGTGGTTGTGCAGGCCGGAGCAACAGGACGACAGACTCGGGGGTGTTTTCAGGACAGTTGGGAGCTCCCTCATCCTCCCTCATCTGTGACGCTCCACTTTTCATCATCCGAGCCTGACAGATCTTGAAATCTTACCTCATTTAAAAGAAGAAAAAAAACCCTCTTACATACACAGTTTGTGAAATATGATTCAAAATGTGGAACTCTCTCACAATTGTGAAGGCTTCCTTGAATTCCTGGAAACAGAATCAAAATTTAGTGGGTTCCTCCCTGATAGAGGATGCAGCCGCGGTCGGAACGCTGGTGGAAATATGTCCATAAATTTGTGTTTAATCCTGCTACTATCAGACAAACGTGTGTGTGTGTGTGTGTGTGTGTGTGTGTGTGTGTGAGGATTTGGGCAGTTTTTTCCAAAGACCTTCTGTCATGATCCTGCCCTGCGCTAGACTGATTGGATGGGAGGGTTGTGTGTCACTGTTTGCTCAAGTTAATGAGCGGAAGGAAGGTGAGCCAGCAACACACACACACACACACACACACACACACACACACACACACACACACACACACACACACTCTGTGTTGGGGGTGTGTGTTAAGGGTGACCGCCTCCAGCCTCACATCCCACCTCAGGCTGATTAGTAGACGCTCCTTAAGTAAACACTGGGAGAACGAGGAGGAATCCAACCTGTGGAGGGAGGGAAGGAAGGAAGGAAGGAGGGAAGCGAAGGGGGATTTAGTCCATCCATCACTGACCAGGAGCGACAAAAAAAGACACACATGAGCAGGAACCTGAGTTTCCCCCCCTAAATGAAAGACTTCCACCCTGTAATGAGACACTCAGAAGTTAAAAAGACGTCTCACGAGCTTGAGCTGCCGTCAGGGTCAGGAAACTAGAATTTAAAGAAACAGTTACGAAGACTGAAAAACTCTTCAGTGTGTATTGTCCTTGTCCTCGTCCTCGTCCTCGTCCTCCTCCTCCTCCTCCTCCTTCTCGTGAACTCCTCTATACTCTGATTATTTATCTGGACGGTGAGAACTCAGTGACGGCAGCGTTCCCTTCGAGATCAGGGTGGCGTCTACGAGCCGGCGTCCACACTTAAGTAAACATCTTCAGATGTCGGAGGGGGTCGCCTGTGTCTTATCTGAACTTATACATCAGATCTAATTACGCTTTGGCTTCTGCTCGTAAGGAATCGACTAAATCACCCCTGAGAGCCCAGCGACACTTTGTTTAGACTTTCAGAAAGATTCTTGGTCTCGATTAAGAGAAGGTGAGTGAATAAAGCAAAGCCACCAGTTGGGTTACGTCATCGGTCTGTGAGCATCGGGCCTCTGTGTCATCTTGATGGCTTCCCCCTCTCTCTCTCTCTCTCTCTCTCTCTCTCTCTCTGGTTTTTCCTGCATAAGACAGAAATCAGGTGACGCAGGTTCAGATTAAGGTTCTAGTTCAGGGCCCGGTTGTGTGAGGTCAGCGTGTTCTCTGGGGCCTGCAACCCCCTGCTGCACACCAGAAACATGCAAGTCAGAGTGTGTGATGGATTATTATTATTATTATTATTATTATTATTATTATTATTAATAGAAACAGGCTCAAATTCTTGACTTTATTGTGAAGCGAAATGCTCATGAGGAGATGAAGCTGAGCGCCAGTTTCTTTTGTTGCGGCTGGTTTGTGTTCTTGTTTCCTTCTGAGAGGAACGGCGTCTCCCTGGTGAGTTCATGAACCGCGTGTTACATTTCCAACATCAACTCTGTCTGTCGTGCCCCAAAAAGCTTGGGGCGTCTTCGCATGACGTGTTTTACCAGGATGGACGCTGGGAAAGATTTGTTCCATTTTGAAGTGGATCAGATCCCAGATGGGGGGGGGGGGGATTTTCTCTTAATTGATTTCATTTTCATTTCATCAGAAATAATCGGGAATGTCTCCGGTATTTTGGAACGGCATCTTTACACATTTGGTGTTTTTAGCTGCAGGTTTGCATGTAGAAATTTGAAGATGAATTTGGGCTTCCGCGCTGCCACATTGGCAGATTTTGTGAGTTGTGTCATTGGAAGGAGAGTAAAATGGTCTCGTCCACAGCGACAGACATTTGAGGGGTTCGCTGCACACCTGAAGGACTCAGTCACCCCCCCCCCCCACCTCTTGACTGCGGCATCGTGAACTTTGAGATCCCTGAGAGAGCAGATGAGGGGGGCCTGGAGAGAGACTGGTAGCAGGCCTGAGAATCCACAAGTCCTCTTCTAAACAGATGCAGTAATTCCATTTCCACCCTTTTAAATGTGGTATGCAGGGGGCCAGCACGTAACCCTAAACCCGCTATCGCTGCGGCGCACAGAAGGCGGGAGGCCAAGCCAGCAGTTGGTGGCTGGGGCCGGGCGTCTATCAGCCCTGTTAATCAATACGGGTTCCACTCCGATAGGCAGCCGTCGGGGTAACCGATGCTGCGGCTGCTATTCTGTTCGCCCTGGCGGGAGAAGGAGGCACCTGTTCCCTTTGACGTTCACCTGCGGTTCACAGCCCGGCCGGAGACAACTGGCCCAGCGGGGTACGTCTGGACCCGACCCAACCAAAGACGGGAATATCCAAGGAGTCTCGTTCCACCATGAGAAAACCGATCCGGCGTCCGCTCTGACAGAATGATTGCTGGTATTAAACCAAGCGCAGAGGAAGGTGGCGGAGGTTGCTGCTGACGTGGATCCTCCACAGCGGAAGTTCATTTGTCCAGAAATGTTGCTGCTGTAGAGGACGTCTGGTGACCGAACCCGGCGTCTCCAGCGTCGTGCCGGGATATCGAGCTCTTTTCCACTCACCCACTTATTGTGAAACGCGCCGAAGTTTGCGGAGATCCAGATTAACCTGGTTAACACGGACAACTCCCAAAACCCGAGTGACTGAAACGGTTGTTCATGTACGGAAGATAAATAAAGACCAAGAGCTCAACTGTCCGATCAGAAAGGATCCTCCGAGCAGAGCGGCCGGGACTCGTTCTTTTACTTTGTTTATAAAATAGTGTTGTGTCATGACAGAAATAAAACTGGATGTAAACTTGAGCGGACACGCACACACGCTTGTGGGTTTGAGTCATGGAACTTTACCCGTGAGGTCCGCCGACCCTGCCGAGGCGAGAGTCTGGTGGAATCTGTGCGTGAGAGAAGACAACTTTGTTTTACTGAAATGTGACGAACGTGGGACCCAAACTTCAGCACGGCTGATTTTAAACCCCAGCTGAGGCCAAACAAGCATCCTTCAGCAAACAGGGAGGCTGATTGGTTCAGAAAGCTGAAGATTTGTCCGCCCGACTGCTGCAGCTCCATTTGAAGCTGACGAATCCAATAAGAAGTGTGAATGACTTTAATTAGTGCCATCAGAGCGCCGAGCCGCCCGCGTCAGCTGATCCTCCTCAGCCTCTGAACCTGTTTACCCGGGTCCCGGTTCCTGGGTCTGGAGCTGCGACGCAGCAATCAGGGGCCCAGCATGAGACATTTGAGTGAAGACAAACACCCCCCACCCCCCCTTAAACCAAGACAACCCCCCGCTGTGGGCTAACAAGACCACATTAACCTCTCCTACCACACACATGCACACAAACACACACACCTCTTCTTCTCACATGCAAACAGACATTTACACACTTTGTCACACACACACTGACAGCTTTCCCTCCTTCGTTGGCTGGTGTTTCCTTCAGGTCCAGTTCCTTTGGTGGGAATTATGATGCATCGCTCATGAAAATGTTCTGATGCACTAACGCGTTCTAGCACATTCGTTTTCTTTAAGCCCTCAATTTAGTCTTACAGACGGGAGACAAAACTCCCTGCCGCTGCTGACGTCACCCCAGCCTCTTGTTGCTGTCAGTCTCACACATGACGAACAGCCGTCAGGCTCTGCTTCCTGTCTGCAAGGCTAAACTGAGGGTTTAACAGAAGTTGTTTGATTTTGTGCTCAGCAGTGAATTTCATGCAGTTTTCTGCAGAATTGCAATGCTTTTTTGAATGAAATGTCCTCATCAATTCGTAGTTTAGGCAGAAGATGGGAATGAGACAGAATTGTGTTTCTAAAGATTGTCCTACTAAATTAAATGTAAAACGCTCTGTGGGCAAAGCGGGGGGGGGGGGGGGGGGCAGGGGACACCCAGCATGTGTGCCCCTGATGCTCTGTCACCCTGAAAAACGTAGCTCGACGTCACGGTGCCGGAGTGTGTGACGTCCCTGCTGTTGCACTGGAAGCGGCCGAGTGTGTGTCGGGGCTGGTGTGCGGGGCTCAGTGCGGTTCTTCCCCCAGCAGGACCTGAGCTCACACCTCTAGGACGAAGGAACCCTCGACCGACTCACTCTCCTCTGCCCCGCCCACGCGCGCGGGAGGGGGCGGGGAGGGTCCTCGGTCCTGCGGTATAAAAGCTAACGCACCCTCCAACCCCACACAGCGTGTAGAGACGCACACAGAGGGAGAGACGCACACACACAGACACACACACTAGAAAGATAGATAGAGAGAGAGAGGGAGAGAGAGAGAGAGAGGGAGAGAGAGGATTAAGACGACAGACACAGGGACTCTGCGCAGCGGATGCCGGACTCCAGCATGAGTTCGCCTCTGGATTAACGGGACTTGCAGCCTGCTTGCAAAGTTCGCACAGAGACACACGCACGATGATGGAGACCAGCCCGGGACGGTGCCTGCTCCTGGCCCTCGTCCTGCACGGCTGCTGGGCCGCCAAGGAGCTCCAGTGCCAGGAGATCTCCGTGCCCCTGTGCAGAGGCGTCGGCTACAACTACACCTACATGCCCAACCAGTTCAACCACGACACGCAGGACGAGGCCGGCCTGGAGGTGCACCAGTTCTGGCCGCTCGTGGAGATCAAGTGCTCCCCGGACTTGCGCTTCTTCCTCTGCAGCATGTACACGCCGATCTGCCTGGAGGACTACAAGAAGCCGCTGCCGCCGTGCAGGAGCGTGTGTGAGCGGGCCAAAGCTGGCTGCGCTCCGCTCATGAGGCAGTACGGCTTTCCCTGGCCGGACCGCATGAGGTGCGACCTGCTGCCGGAGCAGGGCCACCAGGACTCGCTGTGCATGGACTACAACCAGAGCCAGACCACCACCACCGCCTCCCCGGCGGCGGCCAAGCCCACCAACCGCCCTCTGAAGCCTTACAACCCCCGGAAGAAGAGCGGCTACGGCCGCGGCGTCCCCGGGAAGCACAAGCCGGCGGCGCCCCCGTGTGAGCCGGGATGCTTCTGCCGCGCGCCCCTGGTGCCGGTGACCGGCGACGGCCACCCGCTGCACAACCGGGTCAAGACGGGTCAGATCCTGAACTGCGCCATGTCCTGCCACAGCCCGTACTTCACCCCGGAGGAGAGGAGCTTCACCGCCTTCTGGATCGGACTCTGGTCTGTCCTCTGCTTCGTCTCCACCTTCGCCACCGTGGCCACTTTCCTCATCGACATGGAGCGGTTCAAGTACCCGGAGCGGCCCATCATCTTCCTCTCCGCCTGCTACATGTTCGTGTCGGTGGGCTACATCGTCCGGTTGGTCGCCGGGCACGAGGAGGTGGCGTGTAACCGGGAGAACGGGGTGGAACACGTCCACTACGAGACCACGGGGCCCGCGCTGTGCACCGTGGTGTTCCTGCTGGTCTACTTCTTCGGCATGGCCTCCTCCATCTGGTGGGTCATCCTGTCCCTCACCTGGTTCCTGGCCGCGGGGATGAAGTGGGGCAACGAGGCGATCGCCGGCTACTCCCAGTACTTCCACATGGCCGCCTGGCTCGTGCCCAGCATCAAGTCCATCGCGGTTCTGGCTCTAAGTTCCGTGGACGGGGACTCCGTGGCCGGGATCTGCTACGTGGGGAACCAGAACCTGGACAACTTGCGTGGGTTCGTCCTGGCGCCGCTGGTCATCTACCTGTTCATCGGGACCATGTTCCTGCTGGCCGGGTTCGTGTCGCTGTTCCGGATCAGGAGTGTGATCAAGCAAGGGGGGACCAAGACCGATAAGCTGGAGAGGCTGATGATCCGGATCGGGGTGTTCACGGTGCTCTACACCGTCCCGGCCACGGTGATCGTCGCGTGCTACTTCTACGAGCAGCACAACAGGCAAACGTGGGAGATCACGCACAACTGCACGTGCGTGGCGGACCCGGGCAGGCAGGGGGGACCGGACTACGCGGTGTTCATGCTCAAGTACTTTATGTGCCTCCTGGTGGGCATCACCTCGGGGGCCTGGGTCTGGTCCGGGAAGACCCTGGACTCCTGGAGGACTTTTTGCACGCGCTGCTGCTGGGGGAGTAAAGCCTCCGCAGGATCCATGTACAGTGACGTCAGCACGGGACTCACCTGGAGGTCCGGGACGGCCAGTTCCGTGTCCTGCCCTAAACAGATGCCACTGTCCCGGGTTTGACCAGGACTGGGGGCCGCATCTTAGAGCCCTAAAGCGGCGCAAAGACTGTTGGGACATAATTCACCGCGGTGGTTCCACGTGACTGATGGAAACGATGCCTTATCCGAGTGGGGGGGGGGGGGGGGTGCGCGTGTTGTAATTAGCACATTAATGAGCCTTGTAGCTTCTCTGCAGCAGCGGAACCACGCACCGGGACCGTGGAGTCTTATGTCGGACCTACATTGGATGCGCGCAGCAGCCCCCCCCCCCCCCCCCAAGAACCGCTGTGTCTTAAATACATTGGATCCGCCTGAGACCGGGTCCGGCAGCACCGGTCCCGGTTCTCCTGTCATCTGGAGGATTGAAATCGAGCCTTAATTCTGCCTCATACGGGTTTGCACCAGTGCTTCGTGTATTTATATAATTATTGTACATACCTTGTATATTTGTACATGAAGAATTTACCAGATTGTAAATATGTATAATTTTACTTTGATAGAAGATTTTTATTTTGAGAATAAAACGTTTTTATTGAGTTGTTACTCCTGAGTCCTGCTCATTGTGGGGATTTATAATCCTAAATGTTTGTGCAGACGGCGGTGGACGGCGTGGAACAGAACCGGTGTTTTGGGCCGAGGAGGTTCTGCCGGAGCCTGGTGCTGCTGGGGGAGGTGCCACAGGTACCCCCCCCCCCCCCCCGGCGCCTCCTGTTCATTCTCCGTTCCGTCTCCGTCAGCCTCGGTGTCACCCGGAGGTTTTCCGCAGAGACAGGATTCTCGTTCGTACCTCAGCAGCAGGGTTTCTACCTTCAGATAGACGGGACGTTCAGAGGTCATTAATCGCAATCCCCGAGTTTGTAAAGTCAGGTTTTAGAGCGCTGCACTCCCAGGTGCGCTGGCTTTACTTCTCACCTCAGTTGCACCTGTGATTCAAGACGGACGTAGGACGAGGGGTCAAACTGTTTAGAGGTGAAAGTTTCACTCTTTCACGGGTTTTCCTCCTCCAGTGAGCCCAGTCCTCGTGTTTCCCGTCTAATTGTGGCGTTGAGGTCTTAAAGGCCTCACGGTTGTTGGAGTAAATCATCTGGCGATAGTCGCTGGTTCGAATCCATGGGTTTCAGAACAGGGAGGATCGACCCTGATGGCGGCGAAGGGGGTTTGGATGTGTTCATGCTGACAAAAGACAGAAAACACACAGATTATAATTTTTCCAAAAAGATGAGATCATCCAGGTGTTGGTTTGTAACTCCTAAAGTAAACAGATGCAGATGAAGTTTGATGACCTCACAAGTTTGAGGGAGACTGACGCGAGACAGCTGATGAGCGATGGGAGGGAAGGTGGGGTTGTGCTGCCACCTGGTGGCCAAGTAAATAACAAAATAGCAAATTTAGTCTGAAAACTTTCACTCCTGAGTTTGATTGAAGGCACACGAGAACCTAGAGTTGACATCCGGACTCACAATAAACACGAAGAAAAGGAAAAAAAACATTGAGCTTTTTCTCAAATATTCAAAACCAATAATAATAATAACAATAATAACAATAATAATCGTAATAATAATAATAGTAATAATAGTAATAAGTGTAGTCTTTGTTTTTTGTCTGTAGCGGTCTGTAGTGTTGATTCATTTGTAAATGATTGATGATAATGAACTCAAACTGCTGAGCACGCACGCACGCACGCACACACACACACACACACACACACACACACACACACACACACACACACACACACAGATCTCCTACAGAGGTTTGATTGTCCTGAATTCAGAAACGTCAAAACTGTGTCCCACAAGTATCCATCACATGACAAGTCTGTCTGTCTGTCTTGTGTGTGTGTGTGTGTGTGTGTGTGTGTGTGTGTGTGTGTGTGTGTGTGTGTGTGTGTGTGTGTGGAAGGGTGAAGCTGGTTCCTTCAAGCCTGCTGATCCCAACTGAGTCACCTGGTTGAGGTGCAGTCTGGTCCATCTCCTGCCAACATAAACCAGAACCGGCTCAGCGGGTCCGGAGAAGCTCACCTCAACGGCGAACCGGCTCCTCTTCAGGCCGCCAGCCGCGACGTGTATGAACTCCATCTTTGTCTTACGGCCTAATTACTTCTCTGACTTGGGTCCAACTCTAACAAGTCACGTTAAGATGTTTGAGAGGATTTAACACAGGGTCAAAGGTCACATCATCTGAGACTGTAGCAGAGTCACAGCGACTGCTGTATGTTGAGAGACTTGTACCTCTAAATGTGACGTTTAGTTACGCGAGTCGAAAAAAGGGTCGAGTTCAGGTTGTTAGGCTCAGCTCACACTTTCAGACTTGGCTCAACTTGAATTTAAAGGGCCACGATTTATTTACCATCCTGCTGAGCCAGACAGAAAGATAGACTCTCTGTGCTGCATTGGAGATGAGCGCTAGCTAGCTTAGCACAATGAATGGGAGTAAATGGGAAGTGTTAGCATATGCCAAATGTAATCATATACCCTTTTCTCCAAAAAAATCTCACCAATATGACAAAGCTTATGCACAACATCTCGAATGAAATATTAATTTTATGAACTAGAAAGTCTTGAGTTGATGTTGCACCTCAGAACTGAAGGTTTGTTGAGGAGCAGAAGTGCGACTGCTGCTCCTGACCATGAGGAGGAGGAGGAGGAGGAGGAGCTGGACACACCAGCATCCTGGACCTGAGCTAGCTGATGCTAACACTTCCCACCCACTACCAGCCACTGTGCTAAGCTAACCACCCTGGACCTGAGCTAGCTGATGCTAACACTTCCCACCCACTACCAGCCACTGTGCTAAGCTAACTCACATCTGTGTGTCTCAGCTCCCTGAGGCAGCACAGAGGAGAGGAGGGTCTCTGTCTTGTTGTCTGTCCTCAGAGACGATGGACATTAGAACATTTTCAACAAAAAAAAATCTTTCTGTTCCTAAAAATCTAAACTGGACTTTTTTTCTAGCTTCGCCTGCTTCATGTTCCAGGCTGTTTTTCAGACTTTATTTCCTTGTTTCTTAGCTGTTAAATCAATGACATTGTAAAGTCCTCAATTTTAATGTTTATTCTTGTATTTTTTGAACATTTGCAGTGTAAATAATGAGCTACTTTGACCGGAGATGAGCTGAACGTCAGCCTGGCTGTCGCTGAAAATCACCAGGAATCCTCACGTTTCTTCTTTGGATTTCCGAGGGACAGTTGTGCATCTCACATGCTGGCGCGAGAAGTCATGACTGGGTGTAGAGGTGAGAGGTCGAAGGTCACGTTTGTCATTTCTGGCATTCTCTGCGGGGGGTTGAAAGCAGGGCGGGACACAGCTCAGTCCCCCCCCCCCCCGTGGCGGCGCTGCACTCCATGAGCTGCTGTGTGCTTCTGAATGAACCCGAACATCATGATGGTCATTGACCGATGTGAAAGCACCGCCTGAGCAGCCCGACTTTGTCCTCATTCTCGATAAACTGATCTGCGGAGACATCAAAGCGAGGACGAGAGGTGCGAGCCGTCCGTCTGTCATTGAGATCAAGGAAGGACAGAATGGATTTTGTTTTCCTCTGGGAGCCCCTCAGCTGCACCCACCCCCCTCCCCTGCAGCCTCAGAGGTGAGGAGGATGCTGGGTAATCACTATTCAGGATTTGATTTGTCTCTGACACCTTCTCTGAGGGGCTGTTGTGGTCAGTCTGGAGATTTTCTCTCCAGCCTCTCAATCCGTCTCCCAGGAGATGAGCGTGTGAGATTGAACCTGAGGGGCGAAACTCCGTCCACTCAGATGACACCCAGGAAGGACTTTGTCTCCACATGACACACTGACAAGTTAGTGAGCGACATTATTCAGTTAACAGCAATTATGTGGTATATTCTTCATGGATTTGGTTATTCAGAACTTTTATTTTGATAAATGCGGCGGTATAACAACCGGAAAATAATCTCTTAAATGTGAAAGGGCCACATTCAAAATCCGACATAAAGATTGTCAACGAAATTGGGATGAAGTCCTCATGATGCAAAATATTATAATAATTATTTACGACATAAATCAGTCCAAAAACAACAAAGTGGTAATGAATTTTACATTTGACACTTTTATTTGAAAACCACAGCGTTGAAATAAATGTGTAAAATATGATACGTGCATTAAGAGTGAAGTGGAGTGGAGGTATAAAGTAGCAGAAATTTGAAATGTCCAAGGAAATATTCAGTCTTTATGAACACAAGTTCATGGCATGAAAAAAAAAGGGATATTTAGGTCAAATCAAAATAAATCGTGAGTGAGCCGGTGACACAATTCACTTTTCTTGTTTCTGAGAACATTAAATGTTCTTGATTGCATTTCAATCCCATTAAACTTCATTTATTTATTTGGATATGTGATTATTTTACATGGAAATTTGTGTCTGTGACAGAGACACAATGTAAACAGTAAAATACCACTAAACTGTACTTAAGTGCAGTACATGTACTCATTAACATCCCACCAATGTTTATTTCTGCACAAACTTCGTTTCCCAGCAGCTCGTGAGGCCGCTGACCACTAGATGGCGGTAAACGCAGCTCTGTTCTCAGATGACGGGACGAGCAGAAACAGATCACAAGAGCGAGAAATGGACTGGGAAATCTCTTCCCAAGTAGAAGTACAAATACATGACTGAAATACTACTCAGTTACACTTCAAACTGATGGTAAAAAATACTAAAGAAAAGTTAAGAGTTTATCAGATGATATTAATACATGACAAATGCCATGAAATCAAATATCTACATAATTTGTTTGGTAAAAGCATATTAAAACATACCAGAATATTGTATATATATATATATAATTACAATTATAATTATAATATTTAATTAGCATATCCCCTCATGTACATACAAACACGCTTCCAGGTTCGACCTCTGTCCTGTTTTATAGTTTTCAGTTTCAATGTGTTAAAACAAACATGGCTGCTGGGACGGGACCAAGGACACACAAGTCTCTCTGTGGCCCATTTGTGCATGCGTGTGTGTGTGTGTGTGTGTGTGTGTGTGTGTGTGTGTGTGTGTGTGTGTGTGTGTGTGTGTGTGTGTGTGTGTGTGTGTGTGTGTGTGTTGGGGGTCAGCAACAATAGACACAGGCTACCACCTAAGGGACACTGTTGGGTTTACGGGTTCATGCCAGCTTGGGGTCATCAGGTTTTCTTGTTTGACCTCTTGACCTCTGTGAGTGACAGGACCGTGTTTTTCATTCTGCCAATGTTTCTGCACGTCTTTGCTGCCACAAATACCACAGCAGAAGAGCGGCGAGGGCATGTCAGGCATGTGTGACGGTTCTCCTGTCCAGGGGCAAAATGAATCTCACACACTACGAAGCAAAGAACTGCGCCAACAAAGTCGGCTCCATGAGCAGTGCACAGGACTCACACAGCGAAGGTGAAAGTGTGTTGAGCTCCTGACTGAAACCATGTGTTTGGTTTTGCAGTGTCTGGGACTCACAGGCGGACAGAACCAAGACCCCCTAGATGTATCGCCGTCCAGTCCCCCAAACCTCCTCCTGAGGCGCAGATGTGTCACTGACGTGGATGTGACTGGGAAATATGTCATCAGTTCAGGACCTGGCGGTAATTTTAGTAACATCACACACTTTGACCCTTGTTCTTGAACCTTCACGTTTGCTTTGCTGCGCCGTGACGAGCTGGTATCTGGACGCAGGTCCATAGATAGAACCTGTCAAGTTGACGTTGAATGATGGAGGCAAAGAAGCCTGAAGGTTGGTTTGTCCCGGTCATAGGCGGGCGGTCGCGCTGTCACGTGAGAGGTCAGAGGTCAGGCCAGTGTGTCTGTAGTGAACCAGACGACAGCTGAGCTGCCTCACCAAGGTCGGCCTGTCTTCTTACTTCCTCACAACAAAACAGCATCAGCTCAAGGTGCTGCGAAGAAATTCAAACCATTTCAGTTGTCAGAATCTTTATTGCGTTAAAAAACCAACTTGAAACACATGAAACCAGCGTCTGACATCACACATCATCTTGTTCAGTCACTGAACATGTTTATGGTCCTATGACAGGACGCTGATCGGTGGTTCAATCTTTGTAAAACTCGCAGATGAATGTCAAGCGCCGCCAGCGGGGATTAGAAGCGAGAGAGCAGGTGGCCAGACGTGGAGGTATCCGCTCTGTCACACCCACGCTCTCTTGTCTTTGGGAGATTCGTTGTTGTCAGAATGTTGGCCTGAGTTTGCCCCCGTCAGGGTGGACTGGCCCCACTTTTTGACAGGAGAAGCCCCCCCAGCGTTTGGTAGTGGCTCCCTCTGGGAACGAGGGGACGGTGGAGGTCTCAGGTGGCCGTGGAGGACAAAGGGAGGAGGAACCGGAGAGCCGATCAGAGAGGGCGAGGGAGACATCTCCACCTTTGTGTCTGTGCAGTCGGGCTGCTTCTCATGAGCAGAGGTGAGACCTCCAGACACCTTTGAGGGGAGCACTTCACCACTAGCAGCATGGTTCTCACCTTTGGGGCCAGGCTTAGAACCTCCACTGGGACTTGCCCTCCTGGATAGGAGGCCATCCGTGTCTTCAGTTGTCAGAACGCTGCTTTGCTCTCCTTTACTCATCTCCTCCATGAGCGTCTCCATCTGCGCTCTCCATCTCACCATCGCCTTCATGGAGCTCGCCAGGTCAACCAAACTCAGGAGGACGGACACGGAGGCCACAGCCAGCATGAAGTTCAGCATTAAGGTCTTCTCAGTCGGCCTGGAGATGTAACACTCCACCCCGGAGGTGCAGGGAGCCTCGTGACATTGGAAGCTCTTTGGGATGGACAAACCAAAGAGAAAAAACTGTCCAGCACCAAAAAACACTTCTAGAAGGATCCGCAGAATCACAACCAGGAGGTAAGCAGAGTGGAAGCGTGGTACTCCCCATCCCCACTCCCCACGCGGGACGTCATGAAGCGGAGTCTTATTCAAGGACTGTTCTCCAGAGGAGCTCGAGTTCGCCGAGCTGAAAGGAGAACCTCCGTGACTCCGCTCGCAGTAGAGAGCAGACTGTGACGTCATTTTATGCGTGATGTAAGTTGCGAACATCACATGTGGAAAGCAGAGGAGAATAACGTGGAGCAGCCAGAGACGGAAGACGGACACGGGCGCGAACGCCTCGAGACAAACGTTGGAGCAGCCTGGCTGGATGGTGTTGCAGATGAATCGCTCCTGCTCGTCACTGAAGAGGGTGGAGCCCGCCAGCAGTAAGACCATCAGACGCAGAGTGAGCATCAACACCCACCACGTTTTCCCTGCAATAGACGAGAAGCAACATGACGGAATAGTAAGGTACAGCCAGACGCTGAGCTGAAGACGCTAACCTCCTCAGCACCATCTGTCCCAGGACAGATCTGTGGTCGCCATCGAAAGAATGTGATCACACTGACTAACAGCCAAAGTCTGTCCTGGTGAGGCTGCAGCGGAGAACGTGGGAATTCCATCCGCTGACGTGACCACGCTGACGCTCCGTCGTGCTCTTTCGGGAGTGTTCTCACCAGGGAGAGTTTGATCTCAGCCAGGCATTGAGAACCATTTCAACCCCCCAAAGTTCTATTATTTTGACTTCTGCCTCCAGAAGTTTCAGTTTTGAGGGCATCATCAGTTTAGTGTCATGGCCGGTTCCAGTTCCTCAGACACAGACTAAAGTCTCGGTAGAAGTGAAAATGTATGCAAATGCAAGTTTTTCAGGACTTTTTCTGCTTAATTTTTTTCCAGAGTTATCAATAAATATGTTTTACTTTATCATAGCCCTGTTGCTATGATTAAAACGCAGTTATCTTAGGCAGCTAGCTAAAGTTAGCTAAGCACGCCAACGTTACAGGCATGCTGAATGGCACCGTGAGGGTCGTTCACAACCAGCAGTTTAAGACGTCTTCACTGCAAAGTCATGTCGCATGAGGCGAAGCAACATGGCAGCCACCTTCTTCCTGGAGTGACTCGCTGTTGCCAGGTGAAAAACTCAAGAGCTTGGACCAGACCTGAGATTGCTTCCTGCTGTAGCGACTCATCTGACCTCCTATGTGACGACGCGATCATTCGAGACAAGAACGGGCCGGGGTCAGCTCGCTCAGGTGCCTCCACACTGCCCCTTTATGTGAAGCCGCTGGAGAAACGATCCAGAACTTATGATTAAATAAATACTAAAAAGTATATTTGATCTATATTACATAAAGAAATACTTCATTTTCAAATGCAAAAAAAAAAAAATCAAATGAAAAGTCTGTTACATTAGGAAAGAGAACCACTGGGTGTCAGAAATGTGTTTTTTTTTTGTTCAAATAGTTTTTGGATAAGTACTTGTACTACTCACTCACAACTGTCATTGTTTAAAGGCTACAGCACTTTTTTAAAAATTTTGAATATGGTCATGAATACAGCAGTAAGTGCTAGTATAACTATGTATACTACACTTCTATAAGACCTCTCAAAGGGGCTTACCTGTCAGGGAAACACTGTTGCTGATGGTTAGGAGGAGTCGATCTGCTGCTGCCATCATCTTCAACGTTCTGCGCGATTCAGTAAGAAAACAAGTCTGAGTTCCTCCACACGGTCTCGCCGCCTCCTTCCACACAGGCCGGCGCCGCCGTCACCTCTAACGTCGTCCTGCGGAGGGCGAGAGCAGCAGCCTGAGCTATTCTTACCAGGCTGCCATCAAAGCATTGCTGGCATGTCCAGAGACCAGCAAACCTTACTGGCAGAGGGTCATCACACGTGGGTGGGCTTGGAGCAGACAATCAGAGCTCTGAGTTCATGTGTCGTCGTCATGTCACGGTTATTATGACATCACTGGCGTGTGTTTGTTGCGGTTGTAGTAAAATATCAGTTAGTAAAAATAGCATTAGACAAAAGTGTTTCCTTTTAATTAAAAAAAACACAAATCAACACATCCATAAATAATTCACAGTCATCATATCACAGCTGTTTATACACTGTACAAAGGTCGTTTGCAAAAGTATATTTTAGTGCTTTAGTGTTCAGACAAATGAGCAAAAGGCTGCGACACAAAATAGAAATAAATAACACATTTAACAGCCGCGTCAACGCAGGTGAGGGTTCCTCACCCTGATTAAACTGCAGCTCAGTCCACAGATTTTGAGTGATTCCTGATCTTGTAATTTGGAGTTGTACACATAATCGTCGCCGACACTCCTGACAGCAGGTTACGAAAGAAGATCCAACCTCCATCTTTATCAGAGCGGGATGTTTCTCAGAAAAGCAAAAAAACAACAACAACAACAAAAACACTGAAATGTAATGAAAGAAACGGGGTTCTCGTGTTTTGCCGTCAAATGTGAGTGAAGGGAAACATCTTTGTTCTGTTTGCCAAGTTAAAGTGTTCTGAAGCGAGCGTACAAGCGAGAAAGTCAGAAGTTTTCCTTCAGCAAGGAGATGTGACAGCACCGAGGAGGCAGACAGGAAGTGAGCACACCAGCTTCTCCTACGTTTTATCTATGGAAAGCAGTTTTACATGTTATACTGTAGCATTAAAACACGGATGGATAAATAAACACCTTCCTCCTGCCCTCCTCACCAGTATCACAGACCAGAACCCACAAGCTGTTGGTTTGAGGCCTTTAGTTTTATGTGACCTTCAGGAGGACAGGGATAGACAGGATGGGACAGAAACTCTATATTTTGGTGCAGAGTTCACTCTAAAGGTGCAACACGACTGCTTCAAGAGATAAAAATGGCCTGTGTAGCCTGTCAGGAGCCTGCATGCACCCTCGCACATTGAGGTTTCATGCCTTTTTAGGGATTTTATGTAGCATTTTTTTTTCTACAGTGCCCCAAAACTGACATGGAGGAGTAAAGAATTAATAGTTGGGGGAAAAACAAGGTACTGCCAAAGTTTTTTAACAATCTAAATACACTTTTCTGTGTTAAAAAAAAAAAAATCTTTGTTTTTACTTTTCACAAATGTCCTGCGAGATCTTTTTGCAAGTTTCACAAAAATAATATTTTTTAGTGTGGTTTTTTTTTGTTTTTTTCCAGATATCAGTTTTCTCCCCTCTGTGTTTTCTTTACCCCATTTAGGAAAAATACTGAGATCACGCAAATGTTTTGCCAAATCCTGCAAAAGTAACGCATTTTGTTGTACTAACACACTCACCAAAAAGTTCTGCAAAACTTTTATGGGATTTCACAAAACTTTGCAGATTCAAGTGTTTTTTTCAACAGTGCATTTTATCCTTCCTCCCATGTTTGGGGGGCTCTGTAGGTTTGGTGTCTGGACCGGCGGTTTCTTCTGTATTCATTACCCTCCATAATTCAACTCTTCTCCGACTCAAATGAGGATCATCACATTCACTCAAAACATTAAAGGTGCCATGTGTAAGATTTAGAGGGCCCTGTAGTTGGCCCTGGTGTTGTGAGAAGTTTGGGAATCTGAATCCTGACAAGTGTGGAACAGACGTGAGTTGTCCTGCAGGTCGAGGGATGGTTCTGGCGTGTTGAGGAAGTCGTCATCATGCCGGTTACAGCAGAATACATCTGTGAACATGTGCGCGAGGCAGAACTTCCTTCCTACGTGAGCAGGACCACGGATCAGCTGACTGAGAGGGAAGTTCTACAGTTGAAAAACAAAGCGTTAAAATAAAAACTGTCTAATGTCAAAAGTAAAGCTGTGAACACGTTAAAAACATAACCTGTACATTTTTTTTGTTTTTTTTCTTTTACCATAGATGACTACAGCTCTGCAGAACTTTCCCCTGAGAAGAGGGAGGCGAATCGTTGCAATCTGAAATGTGACCACCAGATGTAATCATTTCTTACACACGGCACCTTTAAACGGACTACCTGAGAATCAAGAGGTATGCTAAAAACACTGTAAACCTGGAATATAAATTACCGTCGGAGGAAATACTTTGTAAATTATTTGTTTCTATTCATCTAAGGAGTTGTCATAGGAAATAAAGAACCAGTAGAAATTCCTGTGCTACAACAGTCTTTCTAGATTCTATGAGCTCCGGCAGCTGCAACTAGAAAAGCGAAACAAATAACATCCTTTACTTCAGAGTCGCAGCGGCGTCTCAAAGGCAGGTTAGTCTGAGTTAGCTCGAATCAGGCCGGACACAGATCAGTCAGGACAACAGGACACCGAACAGTTTTTAAATGGACAGGTTCACCACACCAGGTCCTTCAGGGGCGGCCTGGTCCCTGGTGGTCCACAGCCAGCGACTCTCGTGGTGTCCTCCTTTACTGAAGAGTTGAGGCACTGTGAAGGCGTCGGGATAAGTAAGAAAAGTTCACCTACCCCCCCCCCCCCCAAAAAAAAAAACCCACAATGTCTACATCTGTGGGCTCCATGTTGAAGATGGGCGGTCCAGAGGCCGGTCCGCACCACAGGGCCGTGGTACTCTGTTCCGCTGTGCTTCTACGCTGTTTGGACCCGGCCAGGTTCTGCTGTGCTCAGGTTATGGCAGTAGTAGTTAGGAGAGGATGGCAGGAACCCATCGGACCCCGCATAGATTGTCCATGCTCGCCGAGCGCTTCCTGGCTGCTCGCCGCACGTCTTTGTACTTGTCATCGCACAGCCTGGAGATCGCCTGAGGAAGCAGCAAGAACACACGTCACTTTCCCTCCTGAGGGAGAACTTTCAGAGGATGAGTGAGAACCGACGGGGAGATTTAAGGCAGCATTCTCCTGCCTGCTCCAAATTTCATTTATAATGTTGTTCGCTCGTCTAGTTGAGAGTTCAGACGCGGTACAAACGGACCGTTCCTGATCAGTTTGTTGGAACTGAATCCCAGCGAAGTCTAAGCCGGAGGCAGGAGTCGTCCACTGGCTGACAAACCCATCACCAGTGCAGAGGTGGGACTAACAAAGTACAAACACATCGTGCTCGTGCTGGAGAGTGTTCAGGTGTCTGTACTCTGCTCGACTATTGAACCGTTGGGCAACGTTTTTACTTTTACTGCTTCCATTTAACACAAATTTATGTGCTGTCAGCGGCTTACAATAAAAAATCAGTCTTTAGATTTGATGCAGGACAGATAAAAATGACTAAAAATGAGAGAGAAGAGTTTTTGTTTGAGGGGGAAAACTCTTGTTATGCTATGGGTTGACACATAAAGGAGGAAGGACGAGATGTGAGAGCTGAGACCCGGGGGGGGGGGGGGGGTGAGGAGCAGAACCTCTCACCTCCAGTCTCTGGGCCTTGTCCCTGCTGAGCGGCTCCAGGGGGAAGCTGAGGTTGTTGGACTCTGAGAGGGATCTCAGGTCAAAGTAATACTTGGCGTAGACACTAGAGGGCACGTTGATGTTGAACTGCAGCAGCTCCAAAAACTGGCGCTCCAGCTCATTCCTGGGGAGAGAAGCCATTCGTTCATGACGTCACAAACTGGTGATCAGTCTCCGCCTGCAGCCACAACATGTCTGACACTTTTTCTGGACTCTTGACAGGCTGTCGTTGTCCTCGCTCACTCACATGTCCTCCACTGTGATGTCCTTGAGGATCTGGCAGTAGTCCACGTTCCAGACTGCCTGGTCGTCCCAGACCTTGGAGGCCAGCAGGATGGCGCCCAGCACGATCCTCTTCCAGTTGCCTGGACAGATGTCGATCTCTGCGTAGGTCAGGAGCCTCTCCAGGTAGACCTGCACCACCGCCACCGCCAAGGTGAGAGAGTCATCACACACTGATCATGAGCTCCGCCTCTTGAGAGGTTCACTATTGTTGGTTTGACTCTGACATGCAGCAACGCGCGTGGACAACAAGCTATCCTGGAAAGTGCAGCAACAGTTTCACCAGCGCCTGAACCGGGCCGAGCCTGGCCCTATTTTTGGGGGGATAGGAAGTCACTATCAATCCGGCGGCGGTAAATATCAGTGGCTGTGTGAGGGGGAAGCAGGGGCCGGACCGGCCTTACCAGCGTGACGATGGCACACTCAGATGTGAGCTGAGCAGCACTGAACAAGGTCCTGACGAAGCGGTAGATCTGCTTCTGCTCCGGGTCGTGCTGGTCGTAGTCCTGCGGTACTTCGGACTTCTGGAGGATGAGGAGAGGGGGGAGGAGAGGGAGGGAAGGAGGGAGACGTGGGTGAGAGGACATAAGAAGGCTCAATGACACTGCATGAGAATCTGACCCCGAGCGAGCAGCGCCTTACGGAGAGGGGATGAAGCTTCTCATCAAAGATATCGAGCAGCATTCCTCCATCTGCATCCCTGCGAACACACACACACACACACACACACACACACACACACACACAGAGTTCATTCTGCTTATCACATGAGCACATAACCAGACTAACTTCATATTTCACATACATTCATGCGCGGAGCCAGAATTGGAGTTATTAATGTAAATCATCCTTGCGTTAACGTGTTCCAGTGTGCGTTCCCAGTGCCAAAGACGATGCACCACGTGCAGGTGTGACACACTTCCTGTGGGTGTGGCCAGAGGGAACTTGATTGTTTGGGTAACGGGAGGCCTGTGAAAAGTGGTTCTGCTTCTGCTAAAGCGACTTGACCACCTCTAGTCTCCTAAAGGGGCGGGGCAAAGGTGCACTGGTGCAGGAATTGACTCTCCTACAGAGCGTTGAGGCGTCTGATCCCTGAATGAGAAGTGATTTTAAAAAATCTACACGCACACGTTTGTGTTTCACATCTGTGTGCTTTGATCACAGTCATCAATATTCCTTTAATATGTTGTGTTACAAACGCTGACAAAAAAAACCACACGGGGCGAAGAGTGGAGCAGGTGAGCACGCGGCAGAGCGGCGGAGAATCCTCACCTGTTCTTTATGTGGTAGTAGATGGCCAGAGCCACGCTGCAACCAGGAGAGACGACGGCGTCAGACAGAGTTACAGGCTGACCGACACCACGGTTGATCATAAATCTGGTCTAGTTTTCATTTTACCATTTGATGGTGTACTTGAGGTTGGGCTGACTGACTGTGTTGTCATCCAGAAAGATGGTGGAGCAGGAGCTGTACTTCCTCCTCGCCGTTCCATGCTACACACACACACACACACACACACACACACACACAAAGTGATTGTTATTAGAGTGTGCACGTACTAGTCTGACCCACATAAAGCCTACCAGGGTGTCGTGGACATTTCCAGCCCCCTTCGCATGTATTCCCCATCACATCGGCTCATTTTGCCCTCACATTGATTGTCAAGGATCCATAAATGCAGTTCAAACAGTTCCTCTGCATTTTTTAAATTTGCTGACAAAGTAAAATAAAATCTCTCACTCACATTATTGATGAAGAGGCTCTTTCGTTTATCGCGCACTGGAGGGAAAAAAAAAAAAGCAAGGCTTTGTCAATAAATGGATTTCATCTGCACTAAAAAGACAAATACAGCTCCAGTGTGAACCAACCACACACACACACGCACACACACACACGCACACACACACACACGCACACACACACACACACGCACGCACACACACAACTGAGGCTTTTGTTGAGAGCTCACAACACAGCAAATTGTTAGAAATCAGATGAAGATGCATGATGAGACCACTGGAGGGAGACAAAGTCACACTCAGGACTACTCACCATTCCTGCTTGGTGCCTCTGAAAAAAGAGGAACCAGGAAGTCTGTTTACATGATGATTATAATAGAATAAGTCAAGCAGAACACTTTCTTCATTCATAACACCAAGTCGAATGATACTTTTAATCAACAAAACAAGCAGCATCTGTTAAGAAACCTAGATTTCTTCGACAAGCGCAGCTCAAAGTGTTCAATATGAACTGCTATCGGCAGCTCCATGATGTCATGGCTGGAGCTGCTGCACAACCAGATGTGGTTTTATGAGTGGGACTAATTTCCTGTTGCTAAGGTCGCTTCAGAAGATTCAGTGTCCAAAGCTAAATTAACAAAATGAAGGCCAGCTTTATCCTTTAAAGCCACACAGAATCAGGAGCGTGGATCCCCAACGTCATTTGTTTCCTCAATATCTTAAATGTCAAGCAATGATAATCGCTCCTCAGAGAAAACGCGCTATTCTTCCCATCACCTTTCAGTCAGATTGATGTAAATCTGCATCTTCATGATGCCGTGGATTGGTTTTAGTCGGAAAACGCATTCATCAGATGCGTTTTTAATGAACTCCGGCATCACGAGGCCAACATTGGAGAGCCGTTCATTCCTCGAGCCTTCAAGGAAAACTGATGATCTCACGCTGCGGTGATTACGCCTCGTACAAACATGCTAATGTTCCCTGTGTGACCACAGGTTGCTCAGTCAGACGCTTCAGGGCAGCTGCATAGATTAGCAAACATCATGTAGCCTCCGGGACGGCCAGTTCTCTGTGGAAAACCCCAAACCTTCCTTTTCCACAGCCTCATTATCGATGTCCGTGTGATGGCTGAAGCTTAGAGTCACAGTCCAGCACGACAAGCTGAGGTCAGCAGGGTTTACCCAGAGACGCAAGCTTGACACTGAGGAGATTTAGCTCATGTTCCCAGTGAAGGGGCACAGGAATGAGTCCTGAACCTGGACCGGCCTGGACATCCCCTGGTCTCAGAGTCCGGAGGTTTTTGGTTCCAAGTGTGAGATAAGATCGGGGGATGATGTTAGCTTTGAGTTATTTCATTTAGCATTTTGTTCCACGGCGTAACACAGGACTGTGTTTAAGCCTTCACAGTGGCGCTGGCTAACAAGAGGCTGTGGAGGTCATGAAAAGTCATCGAGGTGAAAACAGAGGGAGCGTGAAGCTTAGTGGTGGTGACCTTGAAGTCATGTGACCGTGGTGTGATTCCTTCATAGGCTAACATTAGCTTAGTACTGCTAACCACTGCATTTAGGCTTCCAGCATCATCAGAGTGTGGTTGAATGGTGAAGATGATCAATCCCAACATCTGTTGATGGAGATGATCACTTCCTGTTGGACTACAAAAACACCTCATTTGTAGTTCTTCTATAAACCACAGCGTCTTACCGTCATTCTGGGACTTGCTGAGGAAGATGGTGCTGGCCCGGGGGTGGTCGGAGGGATTAAACTCCATGTTCAACTCTGTCAAAACACAAAAAGTACATTTGTGAAATGCAACAAGCCAAGCCTCGACTTCCTAGTGGACAAAATGGCGACGTGTGTTTAAAACCAATATCAAACGGGGGTATTTAGACATTCAGAACAGGAGGAACTTTTGCTATTCCTGAAATCTGGTACCGATATGGAGTCCCTCAGTCACATGACATGGAATCTCTTTGGGAGAAAACAAGGAATTCAGCACTGAAATAATGAGAGCAGCGTCCTGCTGAAGAGGACAACTCACTGCTCTTTGTGCTCACGGTGTGAATGAAACTTCTCAGTATTCCAGCGGAGCAGCGAGATGCAGCAGAAGCGTCTGTTTTTGTGAACTCAGCATCTAAATATGCTCGGCATGCAGCTCGTCCTGCCAAAGACTCGCACTCCTACGAGAAGAGCGAGCCGATGACGCCCCAGATTATCTGACTACAGTGCCATCGCGGGGGGGGGGGGGGGGGGGGGGGCGTTGGGGAGTGGGGTGGCCATTGCTCTCGCTGACAGCAGCTTCCACAAAAATATGACTGCAATGACTCCATGTCTGCCATTACATCTGTGGAAGGAGCCTGGTACGACCTCCAGACCTCCTCCTCGCTTCTCTTCGTCGGTTGATGACGTCGTGTCCTAAACCCGGCTGATCACTTGGTTACAGCAGGAACACGTCATCCCTCCGCTTCACCTCTGCACTTATGTAGTACGGTGATGCGCGATTATGATTCAGGCACGTTTAAGCAACACCTCTAAGAGTGGAGCTCTCCTGAGGGCGGGAGGCATCGCTGCTCGCTTACACAAGAGAGACGGTGGAGGGAGAAGGTGCCTCTGCAGTGGCAGAGGCCTCTTCCATGAGAGGAAGCAGTCCTGGTGCAGGTGATGACAGTGAATGGAGGCTTATTACTGCTGAGTACGTCTGCCAGATCGTCCACGTTTGAGTTGATTACATTTTGTTCCCACTCAGTAATTGGAGCTGTACTGAATCTGCAGTTTCCCAACATTTCTATTTTCAGAGTCACATCCGGGCACGTTATGAGCTCTGGCTGAAGGCTGCAGCCCACCAGGCTGAATCATAATTTTGGATTCGATTTTTGTCGGTTTTAGTCAGAGATTTTAGTCAAAGATTCTGCAGCATTGTGAAACTGCCAGTTTACGCCACTGTGATTCCGTGCAGCAGCCACACTGAGTGTTTACATCCCAGACGAGGGTGCTTGGAAGGAACAGAAACGTAACCAAGACAGATGGATGGAGTGAAGCGGCGGTAAAGACAGAGGCCGCCATGAATACACGCGCTGGCTCCCGTCTCAGAGGAATCGATCGTGACAGCCACCACTGATGTTGTCAGGCTTGTGACACACGCGTCAACCCGCCGTGTCAGTAGGCTGCCAGTCACACCAAGCCTCCACACTCGTGCACCACGTTCTCCCTCAGGGGCGCAAGACCCACCAGTGTGGTTCCCAGCAGGTCAGGCTGGGAAACTGGGAGGAAGAGTGGCGTCTACCGAGTGGTGGAAGAGCTGCTGTGAGCGTGTGACGCTCACCAGCTCGGTTCCTCTCGTCAGCTTCGCTAACGCTGCATCACGAGCGCAGGATAACGAGTGCGTGCACGTGAGAGGTTTTTGATCCCTGCAAACATTCGTGATGTGTTACGATTCCTTCTCTCTATCACAAATCCATATAAACAGAGATGAGGCTTCTCTCTTCTCTGGGGGGGGGGCTGTGTGGACCCTGATAGATCAGGCCCGTCTACAGACGTCCCTGCTGCTGGTGTCGGGTGCTGATATCCGACCTGTCAGGTAAACTTAAGGACGACTTGGAGCCTGGAGAAACAGGAGACCAGGGCTCATCCCCCAGCTGGCCAGCCTACCTGTCTGCCCCGCCTGCTGTTACATCATGAATAACCGACACAAACACCCTGCTGTTAGTGGACCAGCACATAATTGAAGAAAAACCATTCCATTTTTTTTGTATCTATCCTTTGAATACACGGATGTAAGTGTAATTATCTTACATCTATACCGCCATAGTGTTAGTGTACCATGGTTTGTCCTTCATCTCCCACCTCCACTGCGACGTCAGTGTCTCTCAGTGCGGGACGATTAATTGTCACCATCGGGACGTCTGTTTCTCTGAGGGAGGTGTGGCCCAGACAGCACATTAGTGGCAGACTTAATAGAATAAAAAGCTACAAAGAGGGAATATGAATACAAATGAGTGTAACCAGCTCAAATGAGGCAGTTACATGGATTTTTAACATGGTTGCCAAAAGGGACAAGATTATTCAAATGTGGGAGGCTGTGCAAATTATTCCAGGTCCTGTGAGCAAAGCTTAATCCGGTCCTTTGAAACCTGGTGTGGAGGTCTGGGGTCGACGCATCTACTGAGCCATAGAGCGATGAGCTACACAGATGTAGGTGTAAGGCTTTGGAGGTCAAAGGTCACTCACGTGAACAGGATTCTGTCCCCTTCCCGTTAACATGATATCGCATGAACATCTTGAAGGAATTTCCCCACGTTTGCCGCTAACGTCCACTGGGACTCAACAAAGACGAGACAATATTTTTGTCCCTGCTAGATTTTGAGATTACGGGGTTGAAAGTTACACGGTGAACCTGAACGAAGACTCCAGTCTCTTCTTCAGGGTCAGAAAGGTCAGAGGACTCATTCCTGGACGGGACTCATGCTTTCATCTTCACCCTCCGTGAACAAGGCTTTCAATTTAATTAAAAATGACACGCGTCAGGAGTGAGCTCACCTGGCCAGGTGTGACTCTGTGTATCCAGCTCGTGGTCCTGAACCTGGACTGGAAGTGTTTCTACCCCCCAGCCTCAGCGCCAGTAGGCTTTTCTGAAGTGGTTATGAGTGAGACGAGGCGGTCTTAGCGGGAACTGGACCACATTAGTTGCTCATTACTAGTCAGTTAATCAGCGGAGGACCGAAAACCCCAACCCTGAGAGGAATCAATCATGATCCACACCTCATCAGTCACAGAAACACAGTTTATTCTATAAAAAGGCGCCCCCCAACAAACACGTTTTCCTAAGTCCTTCTATCCATCGTTGTCTTCCGCTTATTCCTTACTGGTAAGGGTTGCGGGGGGTGGAGCCTATCCCAGCATCTACGGGCGAGAGGCGGGGTTCACCCTGGACAGGTCGCCAGTCCATCGCAGGGCCAACATACAGAGACGAACAACCATTCACACTCACATTCATACCTACGGTCAATTTAGAGAATCAATCAGCCTCGTCCCCAAATTGATGTCTTTGGACGGTGAGAGGAAGCTGGAGTACCAGAGAGAACCCACGCAGGCACGGGGAGAACTACACACAGAAAGATCCCGCGCCCGAACCGGGACTCGAACCCGGAACCTTCTTGCTGTGAGGCCACAGTGCTGACCACTGCACCACCGTGCACCGCAACAATCCCTCAATGTCCCTCCTTTCACTACAGTTTGGAGCTTTTAATGGCAACATGGCCAGTGGGCAAGAAAGAAGAAGAAAAAAACCCCAAATCAAGGCAACAGAAGAGATTTGACATTCGAAGACCCTCATTAAGAGAAGCAGGCAGCAGCTCACGCAAGGAGCATCCTTTCATGTAGCAAACATCCCTACGTCAACCAGCTGACACAAAATGTGACGAGCAAAGTAGCAGAAGGGGGTACAAAAGTGGAAAAAGAAGAAGAAGACGCAGCTATTTGAGATTTCCTTTCCCCTGCAAGAGACAGACAGTTTAAGGACATCAGACGGCGTTTCTCTGATTAAAGGCAGAAAAAGTAGCCACCAAAGGGAAGTTAACGACTGTGAGAAACACAGAAATGGGAAGACGGGGAATTCAGCTGCACCACTGTTAATGGGCAAGGATTTGAGACGTGCGGCTCCTTCAGGAGCTCCATCGTGGTCCATGCTTCGGCCGTCTTACAACAGGTTGCAGCGTTTGGACCCTTAACAAAAGTATTTAACTCACTTTGTCACTACCATGCATTTCATTGTATGACAACTCTCCCACTGTGGCGTTACCGTGGACAAGTATGATGAGCTGGTCCAACTGAATACTCCTGCCAGTTGCACCTGAACAAGCACCAGACTGAAGGTGTAGTTTAATATTTTTAAGCTAAAATCAAAGTGTTGGGGGGTTAAAGCGTGTACAGCTGCATGAAGAAGACATGGGTTGTACTGGATGATCCACTCTAGCGCTTCTAACTCGATGTTTTTGACAGTGTAGCTGTTGTTAGCCCCAAGCTAAATATATGTGCCTGGCTCTTTCTGGATTCCAGAGAAAGAAGTAACGCAGGAAGGGAATGAAACATCTTTGTTAGCTCATTGTAGCATATCATCAGTATCAGCACATACTGGCATGAATCTGACCAGCCCCCTACACCAGTCAAAATGACCAAATAATCCCAATCTAAGGTTCACGGGACGATCCAATTTTTGCTTGGGGGAACCAGTTTCCTTCCACATACTGTACTTAAATAGCGGAGCATCAGCTGACGCCTGCTGCCTTCCTGAAACAACAGTCATATTAAGAGAGAGACAAAGTGGGCTTTGTCAAAGGGGAGCAGCAGATCATATGACGGCTTTGTCTCTCTCCCCATCCATCTTCCACCTCCAGGGTGGGTGAGCTGCTGCCTGGGTGTCTCTGCATCCACACGAGTATACTCCATACGCCACTTAGTGAGCATCTCAGTTTACATCGTTACAGTTTTGTCTTAATGTTCAGTAGGCAGGGGTCTCACACATCACCACAATTCCATATGGGCTTCTACATGATGTCAAATTTTAGTTTACTTTGGCCCGCAAGCTCTCTCATCATCATCATCATCATTATTATTATTATTATTAGTTGTGGTAGGGTCAGTACTCAAATATCACATAAAGTTACAGAAAATCACTTCAGTAGGCAAATTGTCATCCAAGGTCCAAGTCAGTGGAAAGAAAACCTTTCCAAAGCTAACGTTATCTTTTGGTGTTCATTTGTACCTTAAAGCTAATGTTTTTAGGTTTTGGATAATACTTCTGAGCCAGTGTTATCTTTTGGTGCTCCATCTTAGATGAAAACTACAGCTATCTTATGGTGTTCATTCATAGTTCCAAGCTTACATAATATGGCATTGCTCGTTCATATCTGTAAGCAAACATTATCTTTGATATTCATTCTTCGAAGCCAAAGTTATCTTTGGTTGTGTGTTCATAATTTTAAGCTAGTGTTTTATCAAGGTGTTCATTCTTAACTCTAAGCTAATGATACCTAATTGTGTTCATACATAGCTTTGAGCTAACGTTATCTTAATGTTTTCATTCTTAGCTCTAATGGTAATGGAATCTTCTGGATTGTTCATGGTTTTACGCTGACGTTATCATTTGATGTTCATTCTTACTCCTGAGCTAACGTTTTGTTTGGCTGTTCATTCAAAGTTTAAAGCTAACATCTTTTGGTGTTTAATCTTAGTTCTAAACTATCAAAACCTTGGGTTATTCGTTCATAGTTTTAAGCTAGTGATGTCTTCGGAGTTTCACTCTTAGTTCTAAATAAATGTAATCTTGTTTTTCATCTACAGTTTTAAGAGAACGTATCTTATGATGTTCATTCTTACTCCTGAGCTAACGTTTTGTTTGGCTGTTCATTCAAAGTTTAAAGCTAACATCTTTTGGTGTTTAATCTTAGTTCTAAACTATCAAAACCTTGGGTTATTCGTTCATAGTTTTAAGCTAGTGATGTCTTCGGAGTTTCACTCTTAGTTCTAAATAAATGTAATCTTGTTTTTCATCTACAGTTTTAAGAGAACGTATCTTTTGATGTTCATTCTTACTCCTGAGCTAATGGTATGTTTGGTTGATCGTTCAAAGTTTTAAGCTAACGTTTTCTCTCTTTTTTTCCTCTTCCTTTTAACCAGAATACTTGAAGAGGCCCGTTGTGATGAGACCGGACAATCAGCAGAGCCCAGGTACCGTTTTTAGTTTGAGATCCTTGATGTTTAAAGTGGAAAGGTGGAATTATACTTGATGAGCTACAACCATGACAACTACTGCAGGGGGAGCACAGACCACCGCCATGGCTCCTGTCAGGTTTTTTGCAGATGAATGGATCTAAACTTCTTCATAATTTGAAGTCTAGCCATTTCAGCCCTGAACATAAACTGTGTCTGAAAGCGGCGCATCATCACACTCTAAATTGAGGTGTTAATTCTTGGCAGTCGTCCGTCCCTGGAGGCGTCTCCTATCTGCTCTAACACAGACACACAGCTGCCTCTCGGAGCTTTTCTTTGAGGGAGGGAGCTGTTTTTCTGATGATGCAGATTGTAATGAAGCCCACTAATCTCATTCATAGCGTCTGTGAACCCATAACAGCGCCGACACATTCGACACGCTCCAGTTTCATTCACCGCGTCGCAGAGGCAGACGGCCTCTCAGCATGAGTCGTCTTTATCCCCGTCAAAACATGAGAGGTTGACTGTCAATCATCTGTCCTCGCATCTTCTTGATGCCGTATGTTCTCCAGAGCATCTGGCTCAGAAACCACACAATACATTCACCTCATTAACATGACGAATGAGGGAAAACTAATGTAGCCGCATGCTAAGTTTCCAAATATGTGACAACACGGAGCACTTTCAGCAGACATCACCACCCGCAGTAGTACAGGGAAACTCCGGTTAACATCATCCACAAATAGCACACATGGCAATGCGCTGCTCAAGTTTACAAGAGGAAATGACATCACTCTCATCACAATGATCATTGACCACAGAGGCTCTCACCATATTGGCTCAGAGCAGTGAGAGGAATCCACCCACAGTCGCTACCGAGGAGTTCTAGACCGTTTTTAGGAGCAATATCTCCTAAGACGCTTTAAGCAAGACATTTTCCAGCGCTCCACTTTTTTTCTTCTTCTACAAATAAAATGTTGAAGCGCATTTGTACCCTATAATATCGTCCAGGTCCATAAAATTTTAACCCTTTACCTACAATCACGTTCATGTTTCACAGACACTGCCAGTTCACATAATGGCGCCCAGGTAGAGTAGCGGCCTGTTAGCCTGCGTGATACCTAGCTTGGCTGAGTCTTTGGCCGCTGATGTATGATGATAGAAACCATGTTCAGATACGAGGGCAGGTGACTCAGTGACTGCCGCGCACAACCGGAGACTTTTTTCGTCGATGCAGGCAAAGAACCTTTGAGAGAAAAACGCATCCAATGGCCTCCAACAGAGTCACGCTAACACTTCTCACTCACTATCATTTATCCTGCTAGCTAACGAGCCGCCAGCCGGTCTCTGGCTCTGGAGAGGACGAACATAAGGACGTTTACTGATAAGCTCCTTTCACTCATAACTCATTTACCAAACTATTTTATCGTGTGCAGTTTTGAGGAATGACCTGGGCTCCGGCCTGAGATTAAATGAGTGGACTAACTGATAAAGTTCCAAGGTGTCGGCGGAGTATGAAAGGACAAACTCTGCACCTTGTAACGCAACCAAGGCCCGATAAAAGCAAACCTTCCGGCTGTGGGTTATGAAAAGCAAAATTTCAGTCCTCCAGTGAAAAGGTCTGAATAATTTGTACAGTTCCCTGAGAGAAAGCATTTATATGTAGCGGCTGGCGATTGGCTGGAAGTGGGCGACCCATTCAGCGGACCCTTCCCAGTGTGAATGGGTCAATTGTGATGCATATTAGCGTATGTGAGAGGAGGGGGCTCGGTTCCAGAGCTGCAGGTTCTTTCATGGACAGAATGAAAACAAAGAGCGGCACAAAGGAGCCGGCCTTCATGACCGGGATGCGGCTCCATATTTCTCTGCTGGACACGTGGGAGAGGGCACATGACGCCCCGCAGCACCAGCGTACATCGATTTTAGTCAGTTGATAGAAGGACAACAACAACAACAAGGCTATTTTTTATCTTCTTTTTCAGTGTTTCGTCTGAGCAAAACCGCCGGTTCCAAACATTTAAATATCAGGATTTTCTGCTTTTTTTGTCAAAAGTAAAAAGTCTTTTGTTTTTGTACGTTGGACTGAAAAGAGAAGTCGTTGGCAACAACAACAAAAAAGTTGTGCAATTTTCTAATTTTCTTGACATTTTAGAGACTAATCCTGAACACCAAGCATTTGTTGCAGCCCTGCTCACCGTGTGACTGAGACCAGGACCAATAAAACTCTGGCCGGCATTTGACTTCAACAGTGAACCAGATATTAGAGCCCCGCTCATCGCTAAACCTGTACTGGTACTTCTCATAGATCAGACCAGTCGCGCTCCGGCCTCTTGGGCTGGGCTCAGTGACCAGGATCAACCACAGAAACATGATTCAAGTTCTTCTCAAATTCCCAGGTATATCATATATAATAAATATAGTCACAAATTTTCAGGAAGGGTCGACAGTAAAACCAGCTGTGAACGGCAGTCACACGCCTGAAAAACGTGCTATTTTACATCTCTGATATTCTCTCTTTTTATATCCTCGTTTGTGACGATGAGCAAAAGAGAGCCAAGCCGTCAGCCGGCTGATGCTGATGATGATGATGCGCCGCCGTCATCGAGCGCCCAAAACTGGTGGATTCCTTGAGAATGATGAGATGTTTCCCCTCGTGTGTGTGTGTGTGTGTGTGTGTTAACTGTCATCACTTTTGGTGAGCTTGCATATGCCTCAGAGGGACGACTGCCTGGGACTCCTGACTCACAAATGCTCACAGCAAGTTTGTGTGTGTGTATGTATATATATATATATATATATATATATATATATATATATATATATATACATATACATATATATTTATTTATATATTTATATATATGTGTGTGTATGTGTATATATGTATATGTATGTATATATACACATACATACACACATATACATACATATATATGTATATGTGTGTATGTATGTGTATGTATGTGTATATATATATATATATATGCCAGCTTGCCAGGAACTACATCAGCAGGCTTCCTCTACTAAGTTGTAGTTTTCCATTGTAACAGCAGATTGTAAACAGCTTATTCTCACATTCATTGAGCCCCCATCATGAACCAGTCCTCCATCAATAATATCAATGATTTATCAATAATACCAGTGATTAGATACTTAACTACAGAGTGCCGTCAACATCGAGACACTCAAGAATCAGGCTGAAGGGGAACAGTGTTTCTCTTTTCATCTCTCAGGACTCTGCTGTTTGCAGGAGAGTCAAACCTGAACGCCAGCATTACTGGATCTGGGTTCTAGGCGGATGGTTCTCTACCCTCCTCCTCCTCCTCCTCCTCCTCCTCCTCTACAACTCGCTGGTTCTGTTTACCGTCCACGTTCTCCCGGTCGCTGATGTGCTGCAGGTTGCATCCCGTATCCTCCCTGCTCAGCTCCGACTCCGGCTGGTACGACTCCAGCCGCGAGTGCGCGTTCCTGCTCAGCTTGGGGCTGGCGGGCACGCAGCAGGAGGTCGTGCTCCCCATGGTTCTCCCCTCGGTCCACCCTGAAGGAGGTACGGGGACGATTCGCCTTCCTCTTGGCTGTAGAGAGAGAGAGAGAGAGCTGATGCGACGGGTCAGAGCCCCACCGAGCCCCGCCGGTCACCGTCGATCACCAGCGCGCGTCATGTGCGTCCGTAGCGGCGCGCGCGGGTCCCGGTCGGTGTCGGTGTTCGGCGGCGGTGCCCGCGTTACAGCCGGGGAGGACGCATCCTGCTCCGGGTACAGACGAGCAGCGGATGAGTGTCGGTCGGTGTTGAGTCTGAGTGTCACGGCGGCGGACCGACGGGAGGCTGCGAATCCCGAGAAACGGTTCCGGTTCAAGTGGGAGGTTACAAACGTGAGGAGGAGGGAGGCACAGGAGATCCGGCTGATACTGAACTCAGGTCCCTGCTGCTGCTGATCAGTCCGCGCGTTAACGTGTAGGACGGGTGACAAACGTGGCTTCCTTGATGGGTAGAAATGAGGGAGGCAGAACTTTAATGCGTGGAAGCCCCGCAAACTCACGCAGGCTCACTCGCAGTGGAAAAATATATTTAAATAAAAAGATGTGAGATATTTAAACCTTTAATGACACTGGACGCAAGAAGTAAAAAATGTATTTATCTAGATACAAATATCAGAAAACTGATTTATTTTGGAAAAATATATATGGTTATTCTATAACAGAATAGTTACAGATTTTTCCATGAAGTCCAATTATGATACATGGTGGTTAAAATATATCTTAAAAATCAGTTGTTTTTCGTTTGAGATAGAATGTTGTCTTCTTCTTTTTCTGCAAGGTTGAAGATTTTGG
Source organism: Aulostomus chinensis (assembly GCF_037954235.1). Classification (NCBI taxonomy): domain Eukaryota; kingdom Metazoa; phylum Chordata; class Actinopteri; order Syngnathiformes; family Aulostomidae; genus Aulostomus; species Aulostomus chinensis. Next base: position 29,235,602 of record NC_141324.1, read on the forward strand.
CTGTTTTGGGACGGTGGATGTTTAATTCCCTGCAGGCTCAGGTGTTAATCCATCAGTAATCTGAGCAGATGGAGCAGGACAGCAGAGGCACACGCAGTCTTCAAAGTCACTTTCTGCCTGTAAGACCAAGTTGAGGGCTGAGAAAATGCTGAGGCATAGGAACGTTTAATTGGTGTCATTACTTTTGGTAATTTTAATGTCAAAGCAGAGAAGGGGAGGGGGTCAACAGCCTCCAGTAGTCCTGCCCACCACAGTCACAGCACAGAGAACCAGGCCAGCTCACACAGTTGACACGCATAAAAAAAATCACATGTATGACAGTTTACATATATGACTGCAGACATGACAGTTTACACGTATGACAAATCACACATTTGAAAAATCACATGCATGACACCACACGTGAATGACAGTTCACATGTATAAGAAATCACACCTGACACTTCACACAAATGAGAGTTCACATGTATGACAGTTCACACGCATGTCAAGTCACACACGACAATTCACACAACAGTTCACACGTATGACAAATCACAGATGACATATCACATGCATGACACCTCACACATATGATAATTTACATATGACAGTTCACACATGACAGTTCACATGCATGACAATCAACATGTATGACAGTTCACATGTATGACATCTCACACATGACAATTCACGCGTATGACAGTTCACTGGCATGAGAGTTTACATCTATGACAGGTCACACATGACAGTTCACACACGACAATTTACAAATGACAGTTCACATGCATGACAGTTTACATGTATGACAGTTCACACCCGACAATTTACAAATGACAGTTCACATGCATGACAGTTTACATGTATGACAGCTCACACCCGACAATTTAAAAATGACAGTTCACATGCATGACAGTTTACATGTATGACAGTTCACACCCAACAATTCACACAAATGACAGTTGACACACACGACAGTTTACATGTATGACAGTTCACACCCGACAATTACACAAATGACAGTTGACACGCATAAAAAAAATCACATGTTTGACAGTTGTCACATATGGCAGTTTTCATGTATGACAGTTCACACACATGACGATTTACACATGACAGTACACACATATGACATTTTTCATGTATGACAGTTCACATGCATGACAGTTCACATGTATGGCAGTTTTCATGTATGACAGTTCACACGCATGATAGTTCAAACATGACAGTTCACATGCATGACAGTTCACATGTATGGCAGTTTTCATGTATGACAGTTCACACGCATGACAGTTGACACACACACGACAGTTTACATGTATGACAGTTCACACCCGACAATTCACACAAATGACAGTTGACACGCATGACAGTGCACACACATGACAGTTTACATGTATGACAGTTCACACATATGGCAGTTTTCATGTATGACAGTTCACACACATGACGATTTACACATGACAGTACACACATATGACATTTTTCATGTATGACAGTTCACATGTATGACAGTTCATACGTATGGCAGTTTTCATGTATGACAGTTCACACGCATGATAGTTCAAACATGACAGGTCACATGCATGACAGTTCACATGTATGGCAGTTTTCATGTAGGACAGTTCACACGCATGATAGTTCAAACATGATAGTTCACACGCATGACAGTTGACACGTATGGCAGTTTTCATGTATGACAGTTCACACGCATGATAGTTCACACATGACAGTTCACACGCATGACAGTTGACACACGACAATTTACACACGACAGTTCACACATGACATTTTACATGTATAACAGTTCACACAAAGCAATAAATATAGAAAACCTTTTAAAGAGCATCGAGCTGTTGCCTGTAGTCTTAATGCTGTGAGTCATAAAGTGCAGAGGATGTTGAATAAGTCCCAGTGGTAAAAGAGCATATCTTACAAGAAATGTGGAGAAATAAAACACACACACACAAACACACACACGCACACGCACATTGGGCTTTCACAGCAGGTATGTCGACCATACAGTGAATCTACGTTTGTGGTGTCTACTTGATATCCGGTACACCTAAATGAATATGTGAACAAATCTATCAAAAATGCTAATAAGGACAGTAAAGCTCTGGAAGGTGAAAATGTGTTTGTATGATTTCATAAAAGACGATGTGCTTCCGTGAAGGCGAGTATTTAGGGCTCAGGAACCTTCTGGAGGCCCTAACTTGAGTTTAGTGGACATTTAGCGTCTTTTGATTTGGACTTTGAATGAAGCGGCAAAATGAAGTAGAACCAGGGGCTCGGGTGCAGTAGCGTGTGCTGACCAGCAGAGGGCCCCCTCTGCTGCCTCAGTGAGGCCCGTCGTCAAGGCACAGGAGGCTTCATCTCCCTGCTTGTAGGCGGTTTGTATCAAGGTGGAAAATTCCACTCCAGCCTCACCGGACTAAAGGCCATGAAGATGTTTGAAAAGCAAGCAGATGAAATATTAAAGAGACTCCCACTCTGCCACTTCACTGCTCCGGCGTATTCAGACAGGGCTTCAAGTTCTGGTTTTGATCATGACCAGTCCACAAACTGAGGCAAAATCCTGTCGTGGGTTTTCAGAAATGTTGCATTCAACTAAACGGGAAGTTATTCAAGTCCCGCTAGAAATTATTTGACACGCAAAAGAGGTTTGAATGAGAGGGAGAAGAAAAATGCTGACAAGATAAGAGTTGTGCTGCAGTGTTGACGGGGCAAGGTTTTCTGTTTAGCTTCAAGGTTTCTGGAAGCCTTTTCAACACTCTGTCTGTGTGTGTATGTGTGTGTGTGTGAGAGAGAGAGAGAGAGTGTGCGTGCGTGTGTGTGTGTGTGTTTACTTGCACTTTTGAATGATAGAAAGAGAGAGAGAAGGGGGGGGGCTTTATGGAGTATGTCTATTAGAGATAAAGAGAGCCAAGCCACTGTTTTGTGTGTGTGTGTGTGTGTGTGTGAGAGAGAGAGAGAGAGAGAGAGAGAGAGAGAGAGAGAAACCTTCCCATGTGCAGTCTCCAGCATGTAGTTCGTAGGAGAGTGACAACAGTTAAATATTTGTGACTCAGGGGAACACAAACCAATCATCAGTGCTTCTTTAATCAAACGCTTATTTCTGCTTTTTTTGTCATCAGTTCCTTCAAAGTGAATTTCTGTGGCTCACAGGTTGCTATGGAAACTGTTTTTTTTTTTTTTTGGAAGAACATCCCCTTTACAAAACGCTCCGCGCTGGCCCTGAAGTATTACCTTGACGTTCTCTCGTTCAAACAGCATTTGAGAATGATTTATTTTTTCCTTTAAAGTTGCATCAGGGAAAAACTGCTGATTCGACTGATGGCGTCAACAGCACATAGAACCTGGCGCCGCCATCCACAGAGGCTGCTGATGTTCTATGTGGTTAAGTCAGGAAAAGGAAGCTGAACTTTGTGAGGAGCAAACATCTCCATCACAGGCAGGTGGCAGGTTCCAGATCAGCGCTGAATCCAGGTGGATTTGTAAAAACCATCACTGGGTTCTCCACTCATGAGAACAGGAAGACTAAACGCCTAAAACACACAAATTTGATTCAGTCTTTGAGACTTTTGATGGAAAAAAAAAGATGAAAGCGTAAATTTAAAAAAAGCACATCAGACTCTTGTTTTTGATTTCGCGCCCAAAATTTATGGCCACAAATGAACTGATTTCAAAAAAGAAAAAATGTTTAGGGACTCGAACTTTGATCGCACTGCTGCCCCTGGTGGCATGCAGCTGCACTGCAGTTACGCAGTAACAGCTTTGTGTACTTCAGTATTGACGTCAGTAGTGAGTAGTGTTTGTTGTGGGTAGGTCTCGGTTCAGTGAGGGTATTCACTGTTTCACTTGAGTAAAGACCTCTCACACACACACACACACACACACACACACAAACACACACACACACGGATGAGCGAGGTGGACACGACAACAGAGATCAAATAACCACACTAAGAGTTCATTTACAAAAACAGAAAACAATCTGTTCTGGTACAGGATAATCAGAAAAATATAAGAATAAAGTAGGAGTTAAAAGTTTAAAATCGTTTATTTGATAGTGAATATGTTTATTTATTTAAATATACTTTAATCTAATCATGTGTTTTACACGCTGGGTTGGTAAAGCTAGAGGTATTTGTTTTCGTCATCAGGCAGAAAGTTAGAATTAAACGTAGGAAAACCTTCAGTCCTTTCAAAAAATAAGAAAGTTGATCCAAGTGTGAGTTTGTCTGACTGAAATTATTCCAAATATATAAAAAAAATAAAGACAAAAAACTGGTTGGAACATAGAGGAGAAAGACGTCGCAAATAATTAAACTCCAGGTTGTTTTTTTTAACATTTGAATATTTTATTAGAGAAACAAAACATAGTTTTGGTTTTACAATCCAAACAAGGAAGTACACTGAAAAGACAACAGCTGGTAAAAGATGGGGCCACTTGAGAGCGACATGAAGAGAAATATTAAAGAATAGAGGGCTGACTAAAGAGGGCGTGGCTCTGTGAGGCCAACCGTGACAGGTTGCTTGTCTGCTCCACGCGTCGACGCACACGGTTGCCGAACTAAACAGTAGTAAAACACCGAGCCGGTATTTAAAGGCAGCCACACGGAGGAGTGCAGGCTCTAGTTTTCTCTACCGACCTCACGATAAAATATTCAGCTCAGCTGCAAAAGCAGGAACGGAGGAAGCGAGCGCTTTTAGGTATCGCCACAAAACCACATGCGATGAAAGAGGATTTCTTCCCGACAAAATAAACTTGGCATCACCCTTTAAACAGAGCATTTTTACATGTAGCCAGAATCAAAATACAGTGTTATTCCACAATGGATATCCATCGATAAAAAACTAAACTTGAAGCTTGCATGGTAGTAAAACACAACTGCTGTAGGTGTACAAAAGGGTTTCCTCGAGTGGAAAATTGTAGTTTTCAGGGTAGAATAAGAGAGTAAGAGCCTTTTTTATTTTACAACTTATCAACTGACGTTAGTAGAAGATACAAGATAGAGGAGTGAAGCTCTTGAAGGAAAAAGTAGAAATTGGGGTTCGTGTGCTTGGACGAAGGAGCAGTCGTGCTCAGTGATTTCAGACAAGTTCACGGATGGAAAAATCTTCCTCTGGACTTGAGCTGGAGCAGACGAGGCCTCTGCCTCAGCTGCACACTCCCACATGATCAGAGTCACAATCTGAGGGCTCCCGCCTGCTTGAAATGAAGTTCATCAGTCGACTAAAACAAGCGAAATTCTTGTATAACGAGTGAATTCCCAGTTCAATACGCGATAAACTATTTTAATTATCCAGTAATTGTCTCTTTCTGTTTGCAAAAACAATGTCAAACATTTGCGGTGAAATATCAGGATTTGCTGCTTTGCTTTTGGTCATTTATGACAGAAAATTGAGAGTTTTTCTGGGGCTGTTGGACAAACCAAGGTAATGACTTGATCACGTCACTCCAGGAAATCGCGATGAGTGTTCAGCTTGTGAAAGTAGTTAGTTGCAGCCCTGTCTCTAGTCGTGTGAGGGAATGAAGGTCACGACCAAACCCTGAATGAATTCATGGCATCATCAGGTAAACCCTGGAGGGACTGCTGGTCTCAGCTGGCGGTGGGTCTGCGTTTGTGTGCACCTCGTCTGAACCTTGGAGCCCTGCTGGTAAAGACTGAGCCCTACTTGTCACCACTTGTAATCTCTGCTCTTGAGCAGTACATTGTCAGGAAGCACCAGAATTTCCTCTTCCTGTTCCTCTTCTTCAGCTGAGTCTCATTGTCAGGATTGGCCCATGCACAACAGCAACAGCAAGCGTTAGTGTGTACGACACCTCGAGGCTTCACATGCAAAACGTACAACATATGAACAAGAGCGAAACTGGCAAGCTCACGCGACTCGTCTTCCCGGGACACTTCTGAATTCAGCATAAACCAGGCCTGAGTGAGCAGAGAAACAAAGACAGTCAAAGCAGTTTTTGTTCCAGAGTCTTTTCTTTTTATGTAAACGGCACGGTCCTCTCAGCCCGTGACCACAAGCAGCCGCCATTACTCGGCTTTGTGGCAGTAAATGTCCTTCAGTGCTTTCAGCTCCTCAATCAGGGTCTTGTTTTGGTTTTCCAACACGGCCACGCGGTTTTCCAGGCATTTGACGTATTCTTTCTTTTTCCTGCGGCACTCGCGAGCTGCCTCCCTGGAGAGGAAAAGAGGAGGAAAATGTGTTGGAGTTTTTGGATGGAAATCTGGTCTCCACACAGAATGCAAGCTTGCACAATCCAGGAGAGCTAGCAGATGTGTTTCAGCCCGTTAAGTTCAGGATTTCTTCGTAAACTGAATCCACATTCATCTGCAGGACGTCGCTATTGTAGCATTCTTACACCAAATGACAACAATCAAGAAGCACAGACACAATTAACAACCCCACCAAGTGTGCTGCAGCACGGCAGAGGCCACGCTGCCGCGCGCCAGAGGCCACGCTGCCGCGCGCCAGAGGCCACGCTGCCGCGCGCCAGAGGCCACGCTGCCGCCGTTAAGTTTATTCACAGCTTTTTGGCGGGATGAAAACGACTGAACCGTGTTGATGCCTCTGCCAGACGAGGACCGATCCACGGAAGCTGGAAGCTGCTCACCATGTTTCACTGTTCGTTTGGTAGGTTAGCTTGCTGTTAGCATGTTACACAGCTAGTCTGGCTCCTCCCACTGGCTGAGTTATGTTGTCACGCTAGTAGCCTGCTGGGCAGGGGGGTGGGGTGGGGGGGGTCAGGTCCAATGTGTGTGGTGATGACATTTTTTTTTTTTTTTTTGGTGGTTACTGTCGTAATACTCAAGGTAGACGTCAGGCTAGTAGAGCTATGGGCGGGGTTTACTCAGGCCAATCAAAGATGACCGGACATTCAGGAGGTGGGGCTTAAACAGGTCTGACTGAAATGTTGGGCTGGACTTCTCCCAATACCTGAGTCCTGGTACAATTCTGTCACCAGACATGAGGTTACAATACGATACAAATACCAGAAATTTGATGACAATTTCAAAATTTAGCCGTTTGAAGCACACAAGCTTGAAAATGTGTAGAAATCGGCATCTCTGCACGTGTTGGCTGTGGCCGGTGGCTTTGACATGGTTCGTTCACGCAACAGCACTCAACCTCCCACCTGTTCTTCATCAGCCGGACTTCTCTCTTGCGGGTGATCTCCTCTGCGTGCTGTGATGACGGGCTCTGCGTGGTACCCGGCGACGCGGCCATCACGATGCTCTGGGCCAATCCTGAGTTGGGCGACCTCAGCTGGTAGGCGGGTATGTCTCCAGTGGCGGCTGCAAGAACAGAAAGAGAAATATTAGACCTCAAAGTCCAGGTCCCCTTGAAAATGTTCCCATCATTCAACTCAATCACTAATGAGGTGAATTAAAAGTTCACTTTTCCTCAAAAAAACATAAAAAAGACATTTTTTTCCCCTTCATTTTTTGCCGTAATGGGAAGCAGCAGCGGAGAGACAGGAAAGGTTGGAGGCCTGCAGGTGGGAGGCGAAGCTGCTGGCGCTGCAGAAGTCGAATGGTCTCGTAGCCGTGGGGGAATATGCTACCAGCTTTACCCACACATGCATCCAGTCAGAATGTCACTGAGCAACGTCAGCATCTCCACCAGCTTTCCGCTGCGAGAGGTGAACTTCCCGCTTGAGGAGGTGAACTTCCTGTTACTGAGACTGTCCTTGCCAGCAGGTGCTTGTTCTGAAGTGACCCAACTTGGCACAAGAAAATAAACCTCCTGTCATTTTGTTCCATTTGTCTCTCCATTGCTGGATATCATGCAGGTGCGCAACAACAACAACACATCACTTCCTTTTGTTACACACAAGTGAAGGAGGACGTTCATGATGTCTCAAGTGTCTACGGACGCTTTTCAAACCAGACTCGGTGTCGTATTTGTGAGCAGCATCACTCTGAACCCCCTAAACCCACTGAGAGGTCTTTCATGAGTGCTCTTTGATCGGTAGTTGAGGAATTAATCAATGAACCGATTTAAAAGTGTTTTCTTCTGCGTCCTCGTAGCTTCCTGAGCGGAGGAATGTGCGCACGTGAAGTTACACGTTCAGTGTGTTTGCTCTTCAAGGCCAAATGTGGCCCTCGACACACCTGATGGAGCTGAAATCAGGAGGGTTGGAAGAAGAGAGTGCTTGCAGATGTTGTTTGTGCAGACGAACCAGTAATTTATGCTCTCAGATTATTGTCAAGAGGCTGGAACGGCAGGATGTGCCAGAGGTGATTTTACACCGATGTTCACAAACAAAGTCTTCAACTTTGTTCCACGGCCACAAGCGATGATTTCACCTCTTCAGTGCAGTGTGAAAAAAAAGACAAACAGCAACACCAAGCACTAACTGGTAATTCAGAGTATTTTCTCAGATTAGAGTGATAAAGACGGAGGCAGCGGCAGCAACAGGCAGCTCTCAGGATTATTTGCTGTTTGGGTTGAGTCATCTAATTGATGATTCAGCTGTTAACTGTGCTGCCAGCTCTCTCACCATTTCTCCTTTTCACTTTGTTCCTGAGAAGTTTCTACACCCCCCCCCCTCTCTCTAACATACACACCCACACACACACACACACACACAGCTCTCTTTTGTGATAACAGAGTGACTCGGCCTGTGCTGACGTCACCGCGTGCGTCTCACTCGCCCGTTTTGCATTCTCTCCTCCCAGCCTAGCTTCTGTTCCAGGAAACTGGAGTGACGTCAAACCAACAAATACCTTAACCCCCCGCTGCCACCCGCCCCCTCACTCACCCCCCCCCCCTTGCCTTTCTGCCTGACAACTACTAGAGTGCCTCAGTGAACGGAGGTCTTTTGTGTTAGCATGTGTGTGCGTGTGCGTGCTTGCGTGTGTGTGTGTGTGTGTGTGTAACAGCCTGACAGGAACAGATCTGAGCGAAAAACACCAAATGCTCTGTGACTTGTTCGATCTGTTTCTTCTTCTCTTCTCGACAACTGTCAGAATGTTTCCTGTGTTGAAACAGCGAGCACAGCTGACACTCCAGAGCCGCGTTTCCTTCTCAACACTTCAGAGTCCGTTCACTCCTAAATGTTTTACAGAAGTAAACAAAAAAACAAACCCAGAAGATTTGCTCTCACAGACAGACACAAATTCATGTCAGTGTTGTTATTTGCAGGTGGAACAGAAATAAAAGTCCTCCTGGAGAACATCAGCGACAACAAGCCTTCCACAGAAATCAGCAGCTAAAAGCAGTAGGTGTCATCTGTACCTGACTCGGTCTCGTCCCCAGTGACAGCCATCTCCTGAGTCCAATAATCCAGCACCACGGCAGGAGCACACCTCCGTCCAAAAACACTTTGTGGTTTAACTAGAAGCTCTCTCTCTCTCTCTCTCTCTGTTTCTGCTTTTCCTCTCCGCTAACTCTGCACCAGAGTGGCCACTTGTCAACTTTGCGGCGAGATTACAATTACAGGCATTGACATCACAATGACATCACTGCTGCGCGCTGAAGTCAGTAAAACATGCTGGATTAGAGTCTGTCCCTCCCCTCTCTCCCTCCCTCCCTCCCTCCCGTCCGTGGATCAGACACTGAGGCAGAGCTGGTCAGGCAGGCAGGGGGGGAGGAGGAGGAGGAGGAGGAGCTGACGGGAGGCTGGTAGTGGAGGGGCTGTATTTTTAGCACCAGTGACGCAACTGGAGAGACGCTCAACAAACAAGAGGATATTGTGTCCCAAGTGGCTGCCGTGCAAACTGTTGAGCACCCAGATTACAGTGTCTTCAAAGAGGGAGGAGTAAAATATCAATTTATATGATCCGTTTAAAGTTATCACCACATAGAAAGACTGTCCACGGCTCATTTTGTTGACCTCTGATGGCATCACAGCGATGTAACCGTACTGAGAACTAGATTATACTGTATTTTCTGGATTTAGTCCTCTCTGCTGGGTAAATCCTGCACGTTCCCCATAACAGCGACCACAATTTCTGTGGGAAACATCTGTAACGGACCGCTAGTTACACAAACTCAGTACTGGGGCGAAAGTAAAGGTACTACTGGTCAAGTATTACTCTGCTGTTAGTGAAAATCACCCAGTTAAATTGTGTCAACTTGGTTTTAAAAGTGTTCAAAAGCGTATTCTCTTTAATGCCTTTGATCTCTCTCTGAAACCACCTGCTGGATTCCAAAATGTCACTGCACAGCAACGATGCTGCATAAAACTTTAAATCTTCAGCAGAAATATGGAACTGCATTGATAAAACTGCAGCTTCTCCTGGTTTTTTTGCAGTAGCATTAAACATTAGGAACAACATGAATCCATATTTATTTCTGAAATCTCAAATTTTGGTTTTGAATCGTCCCGATCATCGCCGGCGTGCTCTGGCAGTCTCTGGTGCGTAAGCGTGTCAGGTTTCACAGAGCTGGATGGATCCACTCCGCTTTCAAATCAAACCCGGTTGAGGTCTCGGGATCAGGTGCCGCCATGTTCCTTCTCCTGTGAGGAAAACGTGTCGTTGCTCATTGCTTTCAAAAAAGGAACTAGAGATACAACGTTTCTTTCAATCTTTTCCATCCATCGCTGAGTCCCAGCTGATGTTTGTCACAAATCCCCAAAATCCAAACCAAACCACAACCCGGGGGCTTCATTTTTTAAAAGCAACGAGTCAAAAGCACCATATTTATCTTTAAAAATCACAAGTTTCAAAAGAAACAAATATTCAGGTCAAGTAGGAGTACAGGACTGTAGTACATGAACTGGGAGTTACACCCCCACAGCTGTGACTGGGAGTTCAACCACTCTGACTGAACAATGAAGTTAAACAAAAAACCCAACAACTACTACTACTACTACTACTACTACTACTACTACTACTAGCACCGTGTTCATGTTCCCCAATACCAGGTTCTGTGCTCGCTCCTGCCGTCTGTCTGGACACATTCACACACGTTCTCCGCTCGACAAGCCGCAACTCTGACAGAGACACAGATGAGGTGCGCGTTCCTGTCCCGGTCAAAGGTCCCGACAGAGTAAAACTATCAATATTCATTTGTGAAACGTCCTCATCCAGACAGTCAAGGTTCAAGGTTGAATGTGTTTCACGTGAGCACTTGCGGGAGACAGAGGAAGGAGAAGGAAATTATACATTTTCATTTTCATGTTTTGGTGTATTTCATAGTTAACGGGTGCAGACTTCATCCTTGTAGAAGCAGTGCAACAATCAACAATTAACATGTGTGGCGCTCCTTCCTTTTAGATTTAACTTTAAATTTGTGCAGTTCTGCTCTGATCAGTTTTTATTTAGTGCTGGTAAGATCGAATTTTCCTCAAAGGATCTTCTAGTTCTACTTCTAGTTCTGGTTCTGGTTCTACATCTACTTCCAGTTCTAGTTCGGCCCAGCGGTCATCGGTGACGTGGCTCTGGATGAATTCCCACGAGTGCAGATGATTCACTGGCTCCAGGAATCTCACCGTTCTCCATGATTCCAGCGGGAGGACAGTCACATGATTCACACCCACTGTCAGCTTACACTGAGGTTGCGCGGCTGTGCCGTCAGCGAGGAGACGCGTGTGCTTCCTCGTGTTGACAGATGTCAGGAGCAGCTCGGGTCTTTCTGTAGCTCAACACATTCAGCAGACCTGTGATATCACAGTCTGACACCGTCGCCATTCCATTCCAGATTTCTAGACATGTTTTTGTAAATTCCTCTACCTTGGATGAGCACCTGGCCTCCCTGGATGTAGAACTGCTGGGGGGTGTCCCCGGGTTGAGCTGCACACTGCAGGATGGTGGCTCCAGGCTGGGGGGTGGCAGAGCTGGCCACAGCCAGGGTCTGTCCCCCCTGAAGGGCTTCAGCTCCAGGGCTGGTCAGCTGGATGGCTCTCCCCTGTGTGATCGCAACTGTGGAGGTGAAGTTCAGTCGTTACTTGAAGGATGCAGAGGCAGAAGCGCTGCTGTACGACACGCTGAAGCATTTCCCTCCATGTCATTAAAAAAATATCAACTCAGAAATAGGACGATTGCTCATCGTCCCCAGAGTCCCACAACAAGACAGAGATCCGTCTCTCCTCTGTGCTGCATGAGGGAGCTGAGACCCACGCTAGTTAGCTTAGCACAATGCATGGTAGTGTGTGGGAAGTGTTAGCGTTCCACTCTCAAAGTCATCAAATGCACGGTCGTCCTCGGTCTGCATTAATATAATTAACCAGACAATCATTTTACACACCGCTGGGCGCAGTGATTTCTTACCAAACCAACGTCCTGAACCTGATCTACTCGATGCTAATGCTTACCATCCACTACCATTCATTGTGCTAAGCTAACTCAAATCATTACAGCAAATGCATGAATGCCATTTACTAATTTGTTCTTGAGTGACTTAAACGAGGCTTCAGTCTCCGCTAACATGCTAATTCTTCAGTGTACTGACTATATTGTCCTGAGCTGGTCTGGTAGATGGAGGTCGGCACAGACGGCGAGGACCCGCTGGAGTTCGGTAATTCCTCCTCAGTTTTCTCCTCCTCAATTTTGGGAACCGCCGGCGTATCTGTCGAGAGCTCGTTGAGGATTTTTCTGCGGAATCAATTCAAGCCAGACAGATTATTGCACATTGTGAGACTTCGCCGACTTTATCTCATCTTGTTGACGTCCTCTTACCGATAAGATGGACGCCTGGAGAGGATCTCCCTCCTCTTCTGTGTATCTGTGACCGACTCGTCTTCATCCTCCAGCTCTGCTACTGTGGCAATCTGCAAAACACAGTAGTACACAGACGTTTGACCCCATCTGTGGTATTACATGTACTCTTGTGAGTGTCGTCCAAGAAGTTCTTTACTTGAGCATGTGTGACTTAATGCCCTCCTTCCTGCAAGCACAGTCGTATTCAAGCACAACTAAAACAGCTTTGCATTTGTTCACCAATCTCTTACGTAACGCATCACATTCTAAAGTGGGAGATTTGACATCATTAGTACCTTTTATACTTCAAGTACACCTTGTTGAAAGTATTTTTCACACTAAAGTACAAGGAGTTCATACTGGTATCTGCTCAAAAGGGGATTCGGTGACTTTAGAAGCTGGTCTCACATATTGAAGTCAATATTCAGTGGAATAACCACAAGGATCAGCTGATTGTCCTGAGCTGCTACTGACGACGCTTTCATCCTCCATGAGTACTTTCCAAATTCATAGTTTGGTCTTCAAAAATGTCAAGAACATTTGAAAGTGTTCAGATTGCTTCTGCGTTCCGTCCAATAGTTTAATTAGTTTTCTCTCATAAATGACGAAAAAAACAGATATTTAATCATCTGGAGCCAACAAGTGTTTGACATGTTTAGTTAAAAAAAAACACTAAAACAATTCCTCTGATCGACTCATTGATCACCTGTCGCTGCTCGAGTCACAGCAGCCCCCCCCCCCCCCCACGTCATCGAGAATGTGAAGGTTAGACTGATGAGCTTAGACTCAGCTCCTGCTGCTCGCATCAATCCTATTACCAGATGCATTAGACCACAAGTGTTCCACAGGACCTCCTACACATGGAGGCTAAATCCACATCCACTGACCCACCGACTCTGACGCCACCACCAGGAAACTCTCCAGCAACAGCAACAGCCTGCGTGCGCAGCTAATCCAGTTGTTAGCTACACAGGAGATTTTAGCTTGACTTCAGATTGTCACCGACTCCAGGACTTGATAATAGGATGTGGCGCCTGTTGTGACTCGTTCTGACAGACCTCGCTGGTCTTCGGTGACTTGAGGGGACTAGGAAGCAGGTGCTACAAACCACCAACCAGGACGTGTGTGCATGCACCATGCGTATCAGCAGAGTCCTCAGAAGGCATCAATTCCACTGGCGCTTGTTCGTCCCTGGGCGGGATTATGTAAGAACTGCGATGTCACTTTTCGCCAAACTAGAAGACAATGGGTGTCATGGCAGATGAGTCAAAGCGCCACCTTGCAGTGACACAAAGTGACATGGTTCCTCTTACAGTTTGGTGGGTTCAGCCAGATCCATCTAAGACTGATGAAGGGTTTGCGGCAGCATTTTGAGTTTTTCATGAAACTGTAACCATGGTGAGGGGAACAGTTTTGATATTTCGCTACAAAGCACAAAACTGTAAATATCAGCGACTGGATGTGAAAATCTTAGAAATCAGGAAAGAGAAATCCAGCATTGTGCATCACCGGTTCCTCCACGTGGTCAGATCTTCCACGAGAGGCCTGAGGACGTCTACCAGCTGAGTGTAAGTCTCAGCGCCACCTAGTGGGAAGAGGAAGTGAACCTGATGGAACAAGCAGCTGTAATTCAGCCCCCAGCAGCTAAAGGCTGAGAGCTGTGCTCTCCAGTTGCCCTCTGGGTGCAAAAGGGGGCGGGACTGGCACCTGATGACCGGCCACATACACGGAGAGCAACAAAGCACAATCGATAGAGTGGCCGTCTAGCAACCTAAGGGTCGCGGGTTCAATCCCCACTTCCCCCGGTGACCACGTCCAAGTGTCTTGAGCAAGATACTGAACCCCTAACTGCTCCTGATGGCCCTGCGACGGACTGGTGACCCGTCCAGGGTGAACCCCGCCTCTCAACCAATGTCAGCTGGGATAGGCTCCACCCCCCCCCCCGCGACCCCTAACGGATAAGTGGAATAGAAAATGACAGATGGATGATGGGTGGATGAATCCATGACAGAACCTACATCCACCTCAGCTGCTGCAGCAGGGAGAGAGTAATAACGAGCAACTGCCTTCACAGCTGTGTGTTTCAGGAACGAGCAGCCCGGACGTTTCCCTCAGCCTGCTGGTGGTAATTATTCTTACTTGTGCTTACATAACAAGCTCCGGGGCAGGTTAGACGTGCAGGCCTCAGTTACCATGGAGACGTAACCAGCTGAAAAATGATCCATCTCTGTTGACAGTGAAAACCCCGCAGCACACCTGGAGTTACCGGCGAACCTCTCAGGCCACTGATGCTCTGGGACTCGTGTAGAGAGAAGCAGCAGCTCGGTTCAGTGAGGCCGGCGTCAGCTCTCACCTCAACAGACTGAACCTGCGGTGACTGTATGACAGAGGTCTGAGGAGCCTGAATGACCCCTTGGACTTGCACCATCTGACCCTCAGACAGCTGGACAACAGTTAGACCGGGAGACTCTGCTGCCACAGACACCTGCCAGCACAAATCAAGACAGTCTCCATCCAAACAGATCAATTCCTGCCAAAACTCACCAACGTGGGGAAAACATGTTCCCCAAACGCCCTGAGGCTCCCTGACGAGCACACAGGGTTCATATGAGGTCATGAAACCCAGTAAACGGAAAGTTGTCCTTTATTTCCAGTCCAGTGCGTATCTCTGGTGCTGATATGGAGGCCCTAGGTCACATGACTTTGCAGCTGATACGAGGATGCTATCTGGCTCTCCAAGTCGTTTAGTTTGCCAAGTTCTGGCAGGAGGTTCTCCATGAATCTACAGCTGTTTTCAGTGAGCAAAGCCCCACAATAGACTTGACGTCCCAACTACGGATCGTCATTTTTAATTTTACATTTTTTGAATCAGTAAAAACGTGCATTACTAGGAGCAGAATCACTTCTTTGACTAATTTTAAGCCGGAGAAGTAGCACCCTGTTAATCTCCCATCATCCTTTTCAAAACAAACGGATGGTGCAGGTTCTCCGGGGCGAGTGGCTAAACTCTGACAGTGAGGTGTCTGAACACGAGGTCCAAGTGATGATGTCACGCTGGAGGAGATGAAGGAGGTGAAGCGGCGTTTGCGTGTTTACTTGGGGCGACGGGGACGCTTCGCTGTGGTTCTCCTCCCCGTCCGTCACCGAGTCGTTTAAACTGCTGTCCAGCTGTGGCGACACTGACGCGTCCATGTCCGCCTCCTGCAGGGAGAAGAGTGTTAATGCTCCTGTTAAATGTGACAGAAACGTCCCTGTGAACTTGCACTTGGCAGGATTCATCAAACCCTGAACTGGTCATACTGGGACAAGCAGGTTCTTCGTGCTGTGGCTAGTTTACGGATAATTAGACCTTAACTACCTGCAGCAAACTTGGATTTTTTGACCAGCATCCAATTAAAACTGCTCGCATGTCTCCAGCTTGACTGATAACCAGTGCTGTTCGCAGTCACCGGTCGACATTACCACTTCTGCTTTCTGCCATTTTGAACGCCCCACCCCCTCCCCCGCGCGCTGTGTGAAACTACAAATTCAGAGCTAACAAGCAAGCTAGCAGGTAGCAGCCTACTATGAGCTGTTGAAACAACGATTCAGATGCTAACAGAAAGCAGATCCGGTGCATAGCTGTAAAGACACAATAAGCAGTATAAACAAGTTTCCCTGGGGAAGACATTTTGTAAGGGCTTCCTCCTGGACTAAGCCCCGCCCACAACAGTCATGACTGTCCTAGTAAACAAACAAGCCAGTAAAATATCCTGATTGGTTGATTTTACACTGTTCTGCTCCAGCTGTGCACACTTCTCCATGAGGAAGGGGAATATGAATGCAATGTTTGGCCAGTTGCTTAGCAACTGCACCAGTATGATGTCAGTGTGTAGAGGAGGGGCTAATGGGGGAAACAGCTCAGATTCACCCTGAGCACACGTGAGCGCTAACGGCCTTCTGAGGCGCTTCAACAGTGTCTGCCGAGTGTCCGACTAAAACCTGAACTGGAGGAAAATGACAGAAAGTCACGGATCAGATCCACTAGGAAGACGCCGGGACCTGGATCCCCACCAGCAGGGCTCGACTGACCCGCGCTAATGTTAGCCAGTGAGCTAACAAGTTGCACGCACACCAGCTCTGAAGATTTGACCAGCGAGTCAGTCAGCAAGCCACCATCGTGGTTGCAACACGCTGTTTAAATACTGGTTATTGGTTAAATTTTGGTAATATTGGACCCCCCAGAATCAGCTCATCTCAGTCTGGCGGGTTTAACTGATGAGCCCAGAGGGGCAGAGGAAGGTGAGAGGAATCAGAGAGGGCGTTCATGTGACTGAGGTGACCTGTGGAATCGCCCGATAAAGGTCGTCGCCACGGCAGCGTTCACCTACTTGTACACACTTGCTGAGTCTAACGCAGTATTTTACACTTCAGATTCAGTTTCCTGCTCTTCATTCAGTTGACTCCTGTGTGTGTGTATGTGTGTGTGTGTGTGTGTGTGTGTGTGTTTGTTTGTGTGAGTCACAAAGATCTGTCCGGAAATCTGTGTTGACAGTCAAGGTTTATCCAGACAAGATGGTATTACATAACATCCATTTCTCTTTCTCATAAAATAAACTCTGTGTGTGTGCATGTGTGTGTGTGTGTGTGTGTGTGTGTGTTGCCCACTGAATCTCAGGCATGTGTTCATCTCTCAGAGGTCGCCAGACGTCGCTACCAGCACAAACATCACAGGGCTGAATGCCTCCGTGATGTCGCAGATGAAAGAAGACAGAAGAATAAAAACAAGAATCGCTGGTTCATCGCGCGACTCAGCTTCATGCACTTTCCAGATTTTTCATGGCCACACATCCACTTAAAAGATCTTTAATGCATTCAGACACACACAGATACACTTATTTTCCTCTTGAAATGTGTATTTAACACAACCACATCGCAGGGAAGGTGCAGTCCCCCCCCCCCAAGGTTCTGAGTCAAAATACTGTTTTCGATGCAATATTGTGTTTGCAAAGGGACGTCTGACTGAGGAGAGCACCAGTAGTGCTCCCACTATCTACACAAGCCCAAACTCACTTCTAATGAAACTAAACCTGAAGTTCCCCCAGCAGATTTACTTGAACTATTTATTTTACACCGAAAAATAAACTTTGGCGTTGCTATGTTTTCGAATTATTATTATTATTATTATTATTATTATTATATATCCCGGCCTTCAGGAAAATGTAAAAGAAAATGTGTTGTACAGCTAAAAATTTCCATGATGGTTTAAGGTTTTATTTTGAAGAAACTTCCGGTCTTGTTGACTCGCTCTGACTTGTCGCATATTTGAGAAGTTCTGAGAAAGAGAGAGAGAGAGAGAGCGCTGCCGTCAGCCGGGTCATCTGAGAGCGTTTTTCCACTCCCGGTAGTTTGGACTCATTCGTGAGCGGAGCAAAGCTTTCATGGAGACTCACACCGCAGTCTCGTTGGTTCGTTTTCCCCTCCCGACTCCTTCCCGCCTGGCGCGAGGCGAAAACGCGACAGCTTTGCCGTGACTTACCAGAGTTTTTTACGTAGTCTGACTCGTCACTAATGACAGAATGGGTGGACGGTCTGTGCCTCCGCTCACGTAGTCCCCACGTCAGCGCTGATGATGATGCAGTGCCGAAAATGTCGACCGACGAGTCAGTTTAACACCGAAGATGATACAAGCGGAGCGAGATGACTCACCGCCGCCGCCGGCGCTGACTTCCGGGTTCGCTTCCCCGCGGCAGCGGCCGATAACCGCGTTTTACGGTGTTTTAAACGGGAGGGATGATTTGTCTTGAACTACCCTCACGCTTTATGAACCTCGTGGATTCAGATCTTCTTCTCTGGGTTTTAGAACCAAGCCAAACCACGTTGCCACCGTGTCTGTTGGTTTTAGTGAGGCTCATGGACGCTTCCCTGGCTGTCAGAGACCCTGAGTGACCTCAGAACAAGAGGAAAAAACATTAGCGTGTCGTGTTCTGTGCCTTCTAGACAATTTATTAACAATAGGAAATTGAAAAAGGAAATCAGAAATGAATGAATGGAGCAGAATGGTGAACGTTGCTGACGTGATCTTTTTTTCAAGTCGCAAACGTGGTGATATATACGAAAAAGGGGGGCTTCAGTCTCGAGAGTCAAAACTAAACATTGTGTGTCTTGAACCGAGATCTACAGTTAGGTGTTTTTAAGATTCGTAAAACTTCAGCTTGAATTTTCTCCACAAGAACTCATCAGGTTCCCAGCACAGTGAGTGTCAACGTCACGTTCACGGAGCAGAGCAAAATGTCGCCACCTGCCGGTTGAGAGGAAGGCTTGCGCAGCAGACTTGCAACAGGTCCTGTAGTTTTATTTCAGGTATTTTGCACACAGGTACCCCCCCCCCCCCCCCCCACACACACACACACACACACAACAGTATTAGCTGTCAAGTGCTTGTGTTACTGACTCATGTTGTCATGATAAGCAATATCACCGAGGATCATTTAGGACAGTCATACTAATAATAATAGCAAGAAGAAGAAGAAGACATTCTATGCTTTTTTGAGAGAATTCCTCTCTCCTCTGAGAGACTGATCAATGTTCCATTTACTGCAGTTGATAAATTCCATATGGAAACATCACCATTTTGAAAACTAAGAGATTCTGAAGAGGTTCCCCCCCCCCCCTTCTTTCTTCCTTTCCCTTTGTTACCAGTTTGTTGTAAATGCAGCAGTTATCTGCTGGATTATACCACACTCACGTGTCCAGAACTAAACTGTATGCCTGGATTTTTTCCACTTGTGGAAGCGACAAATGTGAATATTAAACTCAACACATGGCCTCTACATTCTTTTATCATGTCAAACTCTCTGCCTCCATCTCATATAAGGACGTGTAAAGTGTGTGTGTGTGTGTGTGTGTACCGTGTTTGTTGTGTAGTCACTGGATTCCTTTATTTAGCGCTGACCCTGGCTCCGCCATCTGTCTCCCTACACGCCAGAAGAGGTCGTACTGTTCAAACTCTTCCCTGCTGTTGTCACAGACTCCTGTAATCTCTCCCAGGCTGGCAGGAGGCTCTCTGAATATTTGATTTTCTGATTCAAATCATATTTTACTTTTTGTTTTTAAATCCTTCCTCTACTTTTACTGAGTGTTCTAATAACCTCATATTTCAATTTCTGCATTCTCCATGTACAATTGTGTTTAATACTTTAATCAATACTTTATATTTTCATATTTCTCTTATTTTATGCTTTTTGCAGTAATCATATTTGTATGATTTCTTATCTTACCAATCTTATCTGAAACAGGGCAGCACCCACAGTCTGAGGGGCGCGACCTTTAGTAGTGTGACATCATAAAACCTACCTGACTTTGACTAATGGCTTTGATCACCTTGATTGTCACCTTGATTGTCACCTTGACTGTCAACTTCATCATCCCAACTGTCACCTCAGTCATTCTACCTGTCATCTCATCATTCCATCAGTCACCTCAGTCACTCTGACTGTCATCTCATCATTCTACCTGTCACCTCAGTTATTCTAACTGTCATCTCATTATTCTAACTGTCATCTCATCATTCCAACTGTCACCTCAGTCATTCTGACTGTCATCTCATCATTCTACCTGTCATCTCATCATTCCAACTGTCACCTCAGTCATTCTACCTGTCATCTCATCATTCTACCTGTCACCTCAGTTATTCTAACTGTCATCTCATTATTCTAACTGTCATCTCATCATTCTACCTGTCACCTCAGTCACTCTGACTGTCATCTCATCATTCTACCTGTCATCTCAGTCATTCTGTCATCTCATTATTCTAACTGTCATCTCATTATTCTAACTGTCATCTCATCATTCTACCTGTCACCTCAGTCATTCTGACTGTCATCTCATCATTCTACCTGTCATCTCAGTCATTCTGTCATCTCATTATTCTAACTGTCATCTCATTATTCTAACTGTCATCTCATCATTCTACCTGTCACCTCAGTCATTCTGACTGTCATCTCATCATTCTACCTGTCATCTCATCATTCTACCTGTCATCTCATCATTCCATCAGTCACCTCAGTTATTCTGACTGTCATCTCATCATTCCACCTGTCAACTCAGTCATTCTACCTGTCATCTCATCATTCTACCTGTCATCTCATCATTCTACCTGTCACCTCAGTCATTCTGTCATCTCATTATTCTAACTGTCATCTCATCATTCTACATGTCACCTCAGTTATTCTGACTGTCATCTCATCATTCTACCTGTCACCTCAGTTATTCTGACTGTCATCTCATCATTCTACCTGTCATCTCATTATTCTGACTGTCATCTCATCATTATA
This sequence comes from Aulostomus chinensis, assembly GCF_037954235.1. Lineage (NCBI taxonomy): Eukaryota > Metazoa > Chordata > Actinopteri > Syngnathiformes > Aulostomidae > Aulostomus > Aulostomus chinensis. Next base: position 29,256,555 of record NC_141324.1, read on the forward strand.
CCTGTCACCTCAGTCATTCTACTTGTCATCTCATTATTCTGTCACCTCAGTCATTCTACTTGTCATCTCATTATTCTAACTGTCACCTCAGTTATTCTGACTGTCATCTCATCATTCCACCTGTCACCTCAGTCATTCTGTCATCTCATTATTCTAACTTTCATCTCATTATTCTACCTGTCACCTCAGTTATTCTAACTGTCATCTCATCATTCTACCTGTCACCTCAGTTATTCTGACTGTCATCCCATCATTCTACCTGTCATCTCATCATTCTACCTGTCATCTCATTATTCTAACTGTCATCTCATTATTCTAACTGTCATCTCATCATTCTACAGGTCACCTCAGTTATTCTGACTGTCATCTCATCATTATACCTGTCACCTCAGTCATTCTGACTGTCATCTCATCGTTCTACCTGTCCCCTCACAATTGTTGAGATAATCAAAACTAACAGATTTCTTCCATTTGTCGTTAGCTGTTCAACCGTGTTTTAATATTTTAACACAAAGTATTTTTATTGTCCTCGATATTCTGACCAAATGATGGAGCCGTCAACACAATCAGATTACATTTCTGGCCTCATCGCTCCCTCTCATCCATCTTCTCAGCGAATCCTCCAGTCAGAGGATGGGGGAGGCTCCAGATGGTCGGATACCAGCAGCAGAAGGGGGACCCAGTGGGACCACAAAGGTCTTGACAGCAGGGAGCCAAAATCTGACCCAGGGCCAGACAGCTCTTTAGCACAAAATTAGTGTGGGATGAGCGCATGACACAAAGATGTGATGTTAATACCATCAAAGACGTATTCAGGGATCCACTGTGGCCTTTGCAGCTCCCTGATTTAATTCCAATGATTCCACAGCCTCCCAGGAAAGCTGAGCGCCGTGTTGTCGAGGCTGCATCACCTCAAACGACTTACACATCAGTCTAAGCCACAAGTCAAATCAAGACCCAGAAGGGATTTGTGTTGCTGTTGTTGTTTTCTGAGGTTAAATTCTCAAACCAAAAAGGAATAAATCATATTTTTTTACAACAAAATGCATCCACACAGAAACTCAGTGACCTTGCGCCCTTTAAAAAATTTATTTCTATTTCAAAATAAGATCTCAAAACCAGTTTTGATTTAACAATATGAAGGATATAAGCTGACATTTTACTTGGGGGGGGGGGGCATCTTGGTACAATACTGAACTGGAAAAATAAATAAAAACTCCATTGATTTTATAGTGGATGAATAGGATTAATAGCGATAACAGAACCAGATTTAGACTTTTGACCGTTTTATTATTAATATTATTGTTATTATAATATTTGATGTAAAAGCTATCAGTGATGAACCAATCAAGGAAAAGTTCAGTTGTTTGCAAAGGGGAAGCCCTTGTTAGTGGTACTGACCACCACTAGAGGCCGCCACTGACTCAAATATGAAGAACTCTTGAGAATCAAACAGACATTTTTGACCCTGAGCATGAATTAATCCTAATGAAAGAGTGCATCAGCGAGTTCATCTATTTCAAACCCTGAAAAAGAACGTGGAAGCAGGCTGCGCGGCGGTCATAAACAGCTGGAGAGAAATGATTTATGTGGCTGTGAGGTCAATTAGGTATCAACTACACATAGAACTGGTGAAATATGTAGTTAAAGGGAGTCGAAGAGCGAAAGTGAAGCACACAAACATGTCAACAAAGCGTCTGAAGTTACTGCAAGCAGCTCCAACAGTTCCAGCTGCTGCACTGATTTTGAAAATAACGTAAACGCACCTTGTTAAGTGCTCCAGAGACGGTCTGGGCTCATCTCAGCACTTGTTTTTAACAAAATGTTTGTTCAGTGTCTCAATGGACAACAGCCGACTAAAAACAGTGGAAACGCAAATGTTGGCTTTTAATGAAAGGCATGATAAAAGATGTTCCTTTGTCTGAAGAATGGAGACTGACTGAACTAAGATGAAGCCCGCAGTGATTTCGTGTCAGTTTATGAAATATAAAGCAGATTTTACAGGCTCTGTCTGGCGAACCTTGCAAAAGGTCTGCTCCTCGGTCAAGCAAATGGATCAGAACATGAAGTAAAAGTACCCGCCGTTGTACTGGTGTGATTGTATGTTTCTCTGTGTTTCTTGTGTTAAAACCACCGTGAACGTTTGCTGGAGTTCTCGCGCTCTGCGTGTCTGACGTCGTTTGATCTGCCACTGCAGCTGGTGGCTGGTGGCCACTGCGCCTCCAGCTGTGTGAGGAGTTAAAATAACCTCGCAGCTGCATGCTTGCTCACACACACACACACACACACACACACACACACACACACACACACACTACATACTTTGAACATCACTAGCTGTGGTGTTTTGCTCTGATTGTCTCTACACTTGAATCACATCTGTGTTTCTGCTGATTATCCTAGTTAAGATGATTAACGGATGTGTTTTATGAGAAGAAGCAGGAGAGGATGAGGAGGAGGGGAGGAGAGGGGAGGATGTAAGATGTCTCACACTGATCTCGTCCCTCAGTTCTGCTGCAAACATGTTCCCTCCATCTACGTGGCCCATGTGCTGATCATCTGTCCCTGAAGGCCAGTCACACCCGAGGAGTTGAAACCAGGACTGAGACCTTCCAGTGGTTTCAGTGACTGCCGCTGCTGCTTCCTCTTGTCTCTGGTCACCTTCAGAGTACAGATCCAGATTTGTAAATTTTGCATTTTTCACCGCTTATAATTTGGGGGGGGGGGGGGGGGTCCGGTCTCAGACCTGGACGGGGGACATAGAGGAGCGCTGAGGAGCTCTGGAGGGTCAAGAGTGTGAGTGTCGCTGGGGTGAAGGAGGGAAGGACAGAGTCTGACTGGAGGACTGGTGGAGGTGTGAACGTCCTCGGTGAAACCTGAAGATGCAGGCCTGCAGGCTGAAGTTTAATCCTGTGTTTGTACTCGCAGTAGCGAGAAGTAACAGTATTTTTACTCGAGTGCTGTAATACAGTGCAAAGTTGAGGTGTCTTACTTGAGTATTTGCATTTGAGGGAGTTTTGAGTTGTCACTCCACTCTTTTTCTAATGGTACATTTGTTACACACAGTACTTCAAAACAAAACTCTCAAGCAGGCTTGAATAAAATACTACAAACTGTGTCTGAGCACCAAATTTCCAGATACTACGACAAGAAGCTCAGAGTCTTCATTGTACTTTTTACTTTGAAGGTAAACTTCTTACATAGAAAACACGTTAAACCTGATACACAACTTCAACCTGACCTTTGGAGGTCAAGCTTTGGAATACAAAGCATCATACAGTATGTATACTTTTACTTCTGATACTGCAGATACTGCTATTACAGGTAGTATAATTTTGTATGGAAACATTTACTTTTACAGGAGTATTATTCCATCCAAGCATTTGTTCTTTTATTTAAGTTGAACTGTGTACTTCCAAGGATTTGATTGTGGTAATTTATTTGTCAGCACAACAATATGAGATACAAATTATAGTATTTTTAAGAGTATTGTTGTATACTACAGCACAGTACCTGTGTAGGGATACTTTTTAAATAATTAAGTGTCGTTAGCCAAAAGAAAACTCTTACCAGAACTCTTCTTCTACGAGCAAATCTAGAACCTCGTCTTCACCTGACTTGTAGTTTTAAAACTAAACGATTTGACCTGCGTTCAACTTTCTATCCTCCTGATGACAGATTTTATCACTGTATTGATTGCAGTACTACTTCATCATACTGTCCTCTGTGTATGTATGCCTTTCCTCAGGATTTACAATCTGTAACCCCCCTACTGATGCCTTCACTTGCTGCTCGTAAACTGTACAATCAAGCTTTTATTTGTCCTCCACAGGAATCTTTCCCAGAGTACATGTTGAGGTACTCTGTATTTGAGTAATAAAGTTTAAGGAGACTTTGTACTTTTCACTCCACTGAATTTCAAAGTAAATATTCTACTTTTCACTCCACTACATTCCTCTGTAGTTACTAGTTACACTGAAGAATACTTTTACTTTTGAAGCTTCAAGAGGACACAGCAGGACTGCACACAACATTCAGAGGTCAGGAACTGAACGCTCCCATGCACCAGAATACACAAATACCCTGTATAATGTGTACTTTTACTCTTGATACGCAAGTAAACATGATATGATACGCTTACCTACTTTGACTTGTGCAGAATTTTAAAACGTAGACTTTAACCAGAATACTTTTTTTTTTTTTTAAATCTGGGTACTTCTACTTCTAGTAAAGCAGAAGACTACTTCTATGAATACTATTACTAATACGTCTAGTAAAGTAGAAGAACTGCATACTTATTCCTCCACTGAGGACAAAAAAACTAAACAAAACAGATCAGGAGAGAACAACAACAACAACAACAAAAATTCCCATTTGGGGCCACATTTGCCTGCAGCGTAGCTTTGGGCTGGATGTTGAACATCGTCGATTCCCAGTCGTCCCTGAAGGCACCACGTGACCGAGCGTTAACTCGGTACAGAGAGAGAGAGAGAGAGAGAGGGAGGGAGGAGGGAAGGAAGGAGAGTGAGTGACTGAGTGTGTGTGTGTGTGTGTGTGAGAGAGAGAGAAGCTAAACAGGTGGTCTGAAAACACGCAGGAAACAATGTCGTCTGGCGGGGAGAAGCGGAAAGACGCTTAGTCCTCGTCTCGGATCGGGAATATCGGGACAACCGCGGGAGCCGAACAAACAAAAACCCATGCTCCTTTTGGACTTCCAAACGGATTTCTCCTCCTCCTCCTCCTCCTCCTCTTCCTCCTCCACTCCAGATAATCTGGACGAGCTCTCCCGCACTGAACGATGAAAGTGACGGTGTGTTTCGGCCGGACCCGGGTGGTGGTGCCGTGCGGGGACGGGAATATCAAGGTGCACACCCTCATCCAGCAGGCTGTCATGAGGTACAAGAAGGCGATCGCCAAGGTGAGACGCGGGCGGCGACTTCTCTTTCTGGCGGCTTTTGTTTTCCCTGGAAACAAAATTGCGGCGTCCTGAGGGGCTCTGCGGGCCAACATGGCGCAAACTTGGGAGCAGTTGCACAGAAGCCTGCGTGATTTGCTCCACGGCTCTCGTTTTGTGGTTGTAAACATTCAGTTTAGCTTCACTTTATTAGCATCCAACCCCCTCTTGTTTGTGCGTGTTGTTGTTGCCCGTCTGCCGCTGCTGGTTCTTTCAAAGAACTACGCACCGCCATTGTGGTTCTTCTGCCTGTAAACCCCCTCAAACTTTCCCCCGGGGTTCTTAAAAGCACAGCAGTGCCCCGTTTTTCTGAGTTCCAAAGTGTGGGACCGGAGTTTGGAAGCGCGTCTGCAGGGCTGCCAGCCTCGGGTCTCGCCTCTGGAACTCGCTAGGAGAGATTAGCTTCCTAGCGAGTTAGCAGGACGCCAAACTCCAGGATGAAACTTCGCCATCAAGTACAAAAAAAAGACTGGCAGCAGACTCGGTAGCTCGTGCTCTGTGTAGAGGATTTGCAAGAATAAAACGGTAAAACAAAACTATTTATGTTTTGAACTTTTGGGGAGCCGTCCGTGGTGGCTAGCTAGCAGGCGAGCGAGGACTACTGATGCGGTCAACCGGGGATGTTGGAGCAGGAGGGCGCAGAGCTCGGATAAGTCGCGTTTGGGTTACATTACGAAGGAGAAAGCTCCGGTATCGGAGGGACGGAGGCTTGGACTTGACTCCTAAACCCCGCAGATAACGCTGGACCTATCCTAGCATGATGTTGAGGTAGCAGGAGATGACCTTTGACCTGCTGCATGTGCATCTTTTAGCCTGCAGGTCCAAGAGCTGAAGTGAAGTTCTAATGTGCTGCAGTTCTTAAAACTAATGTGACTCTGGGAAGTTAAATGAGTAATTAGATTAAAAAAACAAAAAACAAAACAAAAACTTGTATCAGAGATGCACAATACTGCAGTTTTTGGGAGCTGATATGTACTTTGACAGTATTATCTGTGTAGAACAAGTTCAAATGGCAAAATACAGTCCTGGAAAAGCTCTCAAGGTATAAGTGAAGCCTGAAAGTTCGGTAGAACTTTGTGGAATTTGCGTCTCAAATACCACCACGTTTGATTCAGACCGACTGAGAAAAACCTCTTCTGGTTTATCCCGGTGCATGCGTCTGTTGAATTTCCACGTGGATCCTGTCAGTCACCCTTTTTCTGAACGCTTTTCCAAATGTTCAAACATTCCTGAACAGGAATAAGCGGAGGAAAATGGATGGATGAGTAGCGCTTGGTGTGTTTCCTCCTCGACTGTGGCCCGTAAGTCAGAGGGAAGTCTCAGTGCCGCTCTTATCTCCTTCCATCTTGGAGGTTCTTTATCAGGCGATCTTTGGTGGGCCGAAGCAGCTCGCAGTCTCTTTCAGGGTTCCTTTGAGGAATTAACAGAACTTTGGTGGCTCTCATCTGCAGAACATAACAGTAAATGATGTTTTTTTTGTTTGTATTGTTTCTAATCTTTGTATCGTAGTGCCGAGCTTCAGCACCGAGATGTTTATTTTGTCACAGTAATTTCTCCCATCATTCACCAGAAAGTCCAAATGCACTGCTGCTTGTGTAAGAACCCTAAATTTGGCCGACAGTCTCTTCCCTTGTAACTTGAGATTACATAATTCATGTCCACATTTTAGGTCTCACTCTTTTAAGTTGACAGCTTCAAGTACTGATTCCTAAAATATCATACAATTGGTGATAAAGCCCGGAGGCCGCAGGGCTGAGCTGGAGGAGGATTTACTGCCATCGGAACACGGGCGTCCTCACGCGCTCGTCTGGCTCCTCTGGGCTGAACCGGGAACATCAGCTGGTTTGTTCCAAGTCATTTAAGCAAGTCGCTCATCAGTTATTCGTCATATTTATTATTTAAAAACCAAGGTAGCGGCGTAGATGTTGGGATGGAGCCCTCGTTTAAGGTGCAGATGTGTCTAAGCAGATATTCAGCCATGGTGAATAATGAATGCTTTGGTCTCCCATGTGCCAACATGAAGTCGGTCTGTCTGATTGTAATGATAGTGACCTAGAAGTCATCCAGCACCCTCCTCCGCCTTGAATAATTCAGCGTGAGCAGGCAGAGGAGTCTCAGTAGTTGAGAGGCAGGTAGGACGGGCTAATAATAGCGACCCTTGCAGAACAACTCTTCACTTGTAACGCGACGACTCGTCCCGGCGAAACTTTGGACTTCGGTTGTCCTGGTCCGTATCCGTTTGTCCTGCCAGATCCAGAAGGAGCGCCTCGCTCTCTGAGAGAAGTCGGCTTGTAGCAACTTTTAAGATTGCTGCACATCACCATTTCAGTTTCATGTGACAACAGTAAATGTGGGTGATGGTGCACGAGAGTCGAAACGGCCTGTAAAGTTGTCACTTATTACCCAGACTGAGGAGGTTGTGTTGTCAGTGGCGGTTTTCTCCCCGCTAGCAGGATCTCTCTGAATCTACCAGGAGCCGAGTAGCATGGACCAGAGAAGGGGACATTAAAGACCCGGGCAGAGTCACTTAACACGGTGAAAAATGGCCATTTTTTTGCATTGAGTTTGGTTGAATTGAGCCTGGCGCAGGTACCTGGTGGTCTGCCTCACCTCGGTGTTTGAGGTTTAAACATGAAACTCTAAGCTTGCTTGAAAACTGGGAGACGTGCAAGGAACCTGAAGTTTTCCTTCTGAGCATGAAGGCACAAATGCTGCAGAAATGGTTTTATTGTTTGTTTTTGTAAAAGATTTTTTTAAATTGGTATTTATTTATTTAATAAAGTCAAATATAGTCATTTTGGAAACGTCGCTAAACAAATTCTTACTTTGGAAATGACTCTTATAAGGTTGTTTATCTCTGTGTCAAAGTACAAAATCTCCAAATTAGCAGTATTTTACCGAAATACTGGAATCACACTGTGTTGACACTACGAACGCCTCAGGTGTTTGCAGGACTGGATGAAGTCATAGTTGCATCTGACCCACATTTCTGATTTGCTACTTTTATGTTATTAACAGGAAAAAAAGGTTTTGAAGTCTTAAGTCGGGGGTTTTGTCGCTGACTGCTGTTGCTCGGTGTCAGGTGAGTTGAGCCTGTGGGCCGCAAACGAGGTCGCGTATTGGCTTTTCTCCAGTTTTCTTCAAGCTCCTCATCAACGCTTTACACCAAACAAAACCTGCTGCTCCAGAAAGCATCTTTCTCCTCGTCTCAGACGTTTGCTCAGCGCCGCCTCCCCTCAGAGGCTTCGTCATCTCACCCGGCAACAGTTTGTCTCTGCTCGTGTTGAAGATCGCAGCTTTTTGGGGGGGGGGTTACCCGCCTTAATAAGAGGCCCAAATTTAGGCAGGGTGTTTTCTCCTGCCTGGAGTGTTTGCATGGACCTTCTTGTAACTTCCCCTGTCATTAGAGAGGAATGCTTCCTGCTGCGTCGCTGGCAGAGAGAGAGAGAGAGAGAGAGAGAAAAACGGTCCACTTTGCTCTAAACCATCTCGTAACTGAGGAGTTAGAAAGATGAGGCCACTTGGACGAGCGTCTCCGACGGGAAACGGACTGGGACTCGAGAGAGGCACCAGTGTGGAAGAGCCCGAGGAGTGGAGCAGCGTCAGATGATCCTCCACGGCTCTTTTTCCTCCCACAGATTATTGGGTAGCTTCTCACTTAATGTTCACCCCTTCGACTAAGTGTGGCAAGAATTTAAAAATGACACTCTGTGACTGGAAAACTGTCTGGTGGTTTCACGCTCCAAACCATCAAGTGACCTAAGAGTTGGCATATCCCAAAAAAAAAACAAAAAAAATCATTAAATTTGTCTGTTCCTGACAGTTCCTGAAGCTCCGAAGCCTCCGGGGGGATATCAGGTGTCGGGGTGGTTGTACCCGCAGAGCACGCTGCACATTTCCATTCAGTTCCACACTGCAGGAGTTTCCGTTGTAGAAGGCTGGATTATTGTCCCCTGAGTGGACTGTTGAGGCCGGCAGACCATTCATGACTTTGACTTGTGGCAGACAATAGGAGCAGGTGTCTGCTGCCGGCCCGGTTAGTAAGGAAGTGTTCTGAAGCCCAGGAAAGAAAATTGTGCGATGTTGTGGCTCACTGCTTCAGACGTGAATGCTAATAATTGCACCGTTAGCTAGTGATGCTCACATGATTGCGTAGGTGCATTTTATTTTCAATTCATAGTCAATTGTGTGATGATTGTCTTGCTTCTGCTGGCGATCAGGAATTCATTTTATACTTTGTTTAAAATAAAGAGGAGTAAAACCTCAGTTTAAAAGTTTTTTAAATCTGGTGTGTTCGTGTGTTCGTTATGGCTGTGGCACAGACGCCACTTTTTTGGGGGGGGGGGGGTCGTCCGTGTGTCATTTTCTGAACGCTGTCCCTCTCTTTTGCTTTTTTGATATATTTTGTAAATATGAAGCTTGTTCCGTCCACGAGAATAAGCAGTTATGTCGTAAATAAAAGTGATGAAACCAACCCGTAATCGTGTATTGGTGAGAGACGCCACCGAGCAGCCGTAGTAATCACCATGGAAGAAAAACCCGGATAAAAAGGTGGAGGGAGCGGTTCAGGGCTACCGAATGGAGGAAGCTGCTTTTGAGGTTGCTGCTGTTTCACCGCGGTTTTGATGAGGTGCTTGGATGTCGTGCAGCTGCAGCAGGACTCGGTTTATTTCCCGTATCCAGTAGCCAAGTACTGGCTTCCTGTTTTCAGCGAAACGGTGCTCATTTGAACCCGAACCATGAGGTTGTGCTGAACCTAGCCGGATCGTGCTAAAATGTGTTGTGTCAGAGGGCCAGAACAAAGCGACTTGTATGGAAGAGTTGCCTGACAAATATTAACTTGGTGTCAAGGAAGAACTGATGTAGGATTTGTTGGTCACAGGTCAAAGTCGCTGAGACGCCAGCAAACATGTTTCTGATGTTGTGAACGTGTATTTCTCACCAGGCCGTATTAGGATTTACCTCAGAATTGTACCAATGAAGTCAAGAATGAAACAAGACTCTGCTGTCGGATGTCACTGTGCCTGTAAAACAACAACAACAACAAAACATATTTTTGGCCACAACTAAATAAACCATGAGAGCTATGACAAAGTGTCGCAAAAATATCTAATACATAGAACTATGAGGCGATGGCGTTTCACACTCCAGAGCTCAACTTCAGCGTAAGGCAAAATTCACTCTACTGGTCGTGATTCAAGGCCATCTCGTAATTCGCTTCGTCAAAAATGTGGGCGTTCTGTTCACAGGACGTGCGGTGTACAACCACGAGGCGATCATTTACTTTAATATCATGATTTAATTCTAATCTGCTGCAATGTGTGTGCCCAAGAGATATTCTACAAGTCCTTTGTCAAAGACTGTTTTTAATCAGTGTACAGGAGCCTTTGATGGCGGTCAGGCCCTGGAGAGAGAGGGAGATCCTACACACTGAGAGAGTTAATCAGTACAACTGCAAAAGCAGTGGTTCGCCACTAGAAATGGACCACAATTTCAAAGGAGGGAACCCGCGTGTTTGATGTTGGATCCGTTTTGTTCTAAAAAGCAACATAATTGCATGTTTGAGTTTATTCATGAAGACTCAGACACGACACGATGATGATGATGATGATGAGGAGGAGGAAGAGGAAGAGGAAGGATTGAAGCTGTGAGTGCCATTTACATACGCGCGAGAAACTGAGTACAGCATTCACGCAGTATCTCTGCACGGGTTGTAAAGCCGAGTCATACCCCATCACACAACCCAGCGGCTAACGAGAGCAGAGGAGGTTGTTAGTTGATGAGTTTTGTGTCTGTTTTTTTTTTATTCGTGAGCGTCACAAACGCAGACAACGCAGCTGAGAGGAGTGAGAGGCGTCACCAGAAAAACACCAGAGTGTCGTCTTGTGGCCGTTTGTCTTCTTGGACGTAGTATTGTGCTGTGGTATTTTAGTGGTTTACAGGTATATATATTTTGTTCCGAACAATATTTGAGTTGCCGCTTGCGTGCACTCTGAGTTGAATTTCTGGCTGAGGTGACAAAAAAGTTGCGGAGGCTTCAGGTGGAGGTGGTCAGCTGTCAAACTCCCACCGTACGTCGCATGTTGGTCTGAGATGAAGCGCCGACGTGTGGCTGTGTCTGGCTTGAATGTTGATGAAACCCGACCCTGATGTTGCAGGTAAAATCCAGGTGTTAGTCAGCTTTTTGGGGGGGGCGGGCGAGATACTAAACTCAAGTGTTTAGTTCAGGTAACTGCAAGTGTGATTGCGCTGCAGGTGCGATACCTCATGTGGGGGCGTGAGCACCAATAACTTTCCAGCTCATCTGTTTGATCCTGATGTCACCAGGCTGTACCAGCTAGAGGCTCCTGCTTCCAAAACCAGCACAGTGCAGGATTAAAAGCTTCACCGATGATCCCCGGGCCGCTGACTTTGCCCTTGACCGAAGTACCGTGAAAAATGACCTAAAACGTAACCTGGCACAGCATTTCATTTCCCAAAGATGTCAGTTAGAGGATCGCTTGAATGGATTACGCAAAAATTAGGCATGCGATCGTTCCAGAAATATCAGGGCGCAGTGGCTTCATGTTCACTTTGTTCTCCATGCTTTAAGAGCTCTTATAACTTTGGTCTGAACAATGACGAACTCAAGGCGTTGTGGCTAATTACTGACTGGAAAAAAATAAAGGTTCAGAACTGTTTCACAGCTTGAATTTTAGAAAAGGGCGATGATTTCACTGACGAGCCACAAGCTGTGCTATTATTACTGTTATTATTACTGCCACCATATTATTATGGCTAAGGGCACGAGTTGTTTTTCACAGTTTTGGTGTTTCACAGTTGATGATGCTTGCAGTACTCTCCTACCCACTGTGTGTCCTGAATGGGTTGTGCTGAACAATGTGTAAAAAAAGAAAGAAAGAAAAAGACACTAAAATAACACTTAAATTGTTTTCTTTTATTTTGAAAATACTGTATTAAAGGTTAGTTTGTTCCACTTAGTCTCACAGCCCCCCCCCCCCCCCAGTAGTTGGTACAGCCTGTAGTATATTCTGCAATAAAACGTCAACATAAGTTTGTTTCCACATGACGTTCAGTCTTTGCCCATAAGCTGCAGCAGGCTCTCCATGCCACAGCCAAGCGGTACCGTCTGTGCAGGGAGAGTTGCAGAACTGCCTGAGTCACTGTTCTCCCAGGAGTGGGGGGAACCGAATCATTTGCAGAGCAGCTGTTTGGGCCTGTTAGTGCAGAAAAGAGAGAAATGGATGTGAAGGAGGAGGCTGCAGAGTTGGTGGGAGGGCCAGTGCTCTCCTCCTGGGCTGCAGTTTGAGATGTTGGGCTTGCGTGCAAGTGCTGACGTTTGGTAGCCGACGAATACTTAAACCTTCCCGCCAAGTCGGGCTCGCACACCTTGAATTTTCTATGTTCCTACGCAATTCAACTGTGTACAGATCAAACCCAGGTTTGAGAACGTTTACACGTGAGTCGTGATAATGGCCGGTATTCTCAGACCTGATAGACATCGTATTAACGCATGAACGTGAGGAACGGAGGAAGATGAGCTTCCAAACGTCGACCCTTCCATCGACGGGTGACCCGCTCCACCTCCTGAGCCTCCTTGAACATTACATGCAGCCGCCATACCGTGGATGGGTCATGTTAAGGTTATGAGTCTACAAGCAGGATCTCTAAATTTCAAGTCATACCCAACTGTATATATACTGATATCACGTTGAAATACATGATAACTACTCAGGGTTTGATCTTAGCGCTAGCATGGTAGCCTGAGGCTAGTACAGACGGCAAAGGGTGCGTACAGATTTTCCCCAGCTAGTCTGAGGAGCTGGTGCACTTAGAAAAATTTTTTTTTGGAATAAATCATCACTTTCCTTCTCAAAAAAATCTCCCCTTCTGAAACAGAGAAGCAACTTTCAGTACCGTGTATGATTTTTTTTTTTTTTTAAGCAAAGTCACAGCCTGTTGAATCCAAAAATGTCAATCATTGTGAAGTAAGCTCGTGCAATTAGCAACTCGCTAGCACAGGGAGAAGTTGTGATCCACCCCTGGATGAATGCGGCGTGTCGCTGAACTCTGGAGGGCGATGGGTGACGGGGGCAGGAGGGCTGCCAGGATGGCGGTTAATGAGCCTGGATATAAGACTTAACAACACCTAGTGCATAAGTGGTTTACTGAGTGCTATGAAAACAGATTACTCAGCTGACTGGCATGGATCCAGTCAGCTGAGCATTGGCACCCCAACCATGTGCACCAAAGCTGGTTACATATGGCGCTGGATGCTGAAGCAGACAAAGCCGACTGGCAGCAGCCTACTGGATGCTTCAGAAAGGATCGCCAGGACTTGGAAGTTACGATCACAGGCTGGTGTTTTGAGGTCAATTCAGTTTTTCCTTTTTTTGCTTCAGCTGGAGACTTTCTTCCATAAACAAAGGAAGCTCCTGAATGTAAACTGTCGAGGGGAAAAAAGGATCAAGAAGCTTATAATTTGTGTTAACAACGTCTTGGTCGACCTTTGCTGTCCGTCTGGACCGGCACGTCTCCTCACGCCTGTGTGAGCTAAACGGTGCTCAGGAACTCGGTGAAATTGCTTTCATTATAGAAAGCACATTTAACTCCATCCGACTCTTAATATCTTTAAATAGGACTCTTTGAGTCACATCCAATAGTTTCCAAAAGCTTCCATGATTTAAAACATGTCGCACTTCAAAAGGGTTACCGTGGAATAGAAACTCGCCAGTTTGTTATTGAGGTTATTAGTCATTTGAGTGATTTGCTTCCAGGACAGTGTCGGTCCTTGTGTCAGGAACACTGTGCAGTATTCACCTTTTTATTTTCAGGCGTTTCCGAGATGTCTCAGGTTGATTAACTCAGGCGTTTTGTGGTCTGAGCCGTGGCAGCGCTGAAATGGTCCCAACTGATAGTTACACTAAGCCCTCCAAGCAGAACCTGGGGAGTCATCAACTCTCCCACAATGAACAAGGAGGTCACGAAGAGCAGACGTTGTTGCCGAGACCTTGCTCAAAGGAACAATGCTCTCTTTGGATGACTGGCCGCCGTGGTTATTTTATGTCGGCGCTCCGAGAAGGAAAAGAATGAACTTTTCAACCAGGTTTTATGAGTGAACTGGTCTGTGGACTGACTCCAGGGTCCGATTCACAGCCTGAGTCACATCAGCGTCACTGAAAACCTCTGTGGGTTCAAACCTGTCCGACTTCTGGCTGAAGTCACTGTGGTGGTGCCACTGCATAAAGAAGACTTTTGCCTCTGGAATTGGCTGTCGTGTAATTATAACAAGTATTTCAATGGAATTATGAATCAGAATCACACATTCTGAAGTACCAGAAACAGTTTCTGGAAACGCTGCAACTTTCAAAACCCCCATATTTGCAAATATGGAGGCATTTGTGGTCACGCAAAGTGAGTTTTGTATATATTTTTTTTCAATAAATGTACAAAAACAGACGACGTACCCCTCTTGAACCCTCGTGACTTGCCAGGTGCCGTCTCAGATATTCCTACACTTTGTCCCCCACACAGCAGCAACATGGCCGACGCCAGCTGGCACGAGAAAAACACGTACAGCTCAACCAAAGTTGTTCTGAAATGCAGTGACTGAGGGGAAACGTGACTCCTGGCGTTGAGCTGAACAGCAGAAATGAGGAGTAACGACAGAGACGTCACCTCGGCTCACTTTCACCTTGATCTTCATTCCTGGTGGTTGCTGGCAGCGTTAGAACTGATAGAAATAATAAGCAAAACCATGAAATGATACAGTCCCTGAGTGTTTGTATGCATTTACCAACCCCGCCAAAAACGTCACATGTTGTAGCTCCCACGCTATCAAGCACGCATCCAGACACCCTGATGGGGGGCACTTGAGCAAGAACCGGTCCTCCCTGCTCCCCTCCCCCATCTGCTGTATCTGTTATTAGATATCGGCTAAATGTAACATGAATATACTCTTGTACTCAGCCCGCTGGCTGCCCTTCGTCCACCCGTGGACAGACGCTAACTGAGAGCCGGGGACTCGCTGTGTGAGGAGTACAGGGACGGGATTGTCGCCTCGGAATGTTGAACAAACGGCATCACAGCTCTGATGTACTGCTGCTCTCAGTCCAGACTGGAGGGAGATTTGATTGAATTACAAGACGTGATATTGTTCTGCTGCTCTCTCTTCTGCAGCGGTGGCCCAGATCCTTTATTTATTCTCTGGTGTCAGAACCTCATTGTTTAGATGCTTGTTTATTATTTTCTTCCGCCCGTCTCTGAAATTCTGGCAAGGCGGTGCCTGCTTGAGCTCAGACATTTTATTAATTTGCTCCTCATGCTAAGCCCGTGGTCATCGCCAAGCTAATTGCTCGCAGCTAAGTGGCAAAAATGGTGGTTTAGTGATGCGAAGAATTAAATTTCAATGGTCACGCGGTATAGCATGTTCCCATGGCAACGCAGATGCATTTCTAACGGCGTTGACAAGATTCTTTCTGAAAAATGGCGATACTCAAAAGACAAGTGTGAGGCGTAGATTGGAAAAGCACATGCTGCTCAGAGGATTGAGGAGGCTACATTAGCATAACCCAAATGATTTATGAGTCTAGATTAATGATGTCTCTTCAAATTGAATCCTCTACTTTGGCTGATGAGGCTTTGTCTCCTAAATATAGGACAGGCCGGGCCAGAGCTCTGCCTCTGACAGATAGATGATTATTGGCCTCTGGGCGGAGGAGAGGCGTCAGGTCTTGAACTTCATTCTTCAGCTGGGAGGGTTGCTGTCAGCTGATGTGATCAGCGTGGACTCTCAAAGGCGATCTGGTCCTCTTGCACCCTTAAATTGTTTTACAGCAAGATTAAGCTGGTGCGATATCTTGAGTACAGCTATTATTATTATTATTATTATTATTCTTATCTTCCATAACAGGCACAAGGCCTGCAGGAGGTGCAGTGTTTGTTAAAGGCAAAATGTGTGTCAAAATAAATGGAGTATTGTGGCGCTGCAGCGACGTCCCAGCCTACAAATGGATTTTCTACAGACTGAAGAAAACATTTTTGTTCCAGATCCCAGCCAGACTCATTCCTTTATCATTTCAATGTTTTGCTATTAATTGGCAGGCACGCCAGCAGCTGCAGATGTGAAGTACTGCAGTGTCAACTCTGGAGTTTGTGTTCCACATGTGTGCTCAGTGCATCAGTGTTCGCCAGGGAACAGTGGTACTGGTGTGTTGTTTTTGCAGACACTTATTGAGCATACACACACACACACACACACACACACACACACACGCCAGTAGACGGCAAAGGAGGATCATATGATTCATTTAAGGCAGCACAATTAATCAAAATTTAATCGAAATAGGACTGCTGCAATATTTATATCCCAGGAAGGCACAATATTTGTGAGCTCCTTAAATATGGTGGCGCTGCAGAGACGTCCTGCCTTCACCGTATGCAGACTTGAGAAATCTGCTGTGATACAGATCTCCAGGAAAACCACACGTCGTCATTTTAATGAAAATGAGAACAATTGAAAGATTAACATGGGCTCTCATATCGCCAACTCTATTAAAATCAGTCAGCAATGATCACAGTTGGAGATTTTTCCAAAATCGCGCAGCAATAATTCATTTACTTCCACCAGTGAGTTGGTGCTTTTGTTCCCATTCTACTTCTCGCCGGATTTCACGAAAACTTTGAGGTAGATTTCTTCCCACAAACCTGGTGGAGCACGGCGTCTGTGGACAAAGAGATTCTGCCGAGTTTTTGGACGGATCTGCTAAACATGGCCACGTAGCCGCACCGTGGTTCAAACGCCGTCCAGTCTCAATCTTGACCCTTTTTTCTTCTCAGATGTCGAAAAAAGAGATTTTGCAGACGAGCGATGTAAGCTGACCGGTGAGGGTCAGGCTGCAACAACGCTGAACTTGCGTGTTGATCTTGCTGTTGTGTGTTAACCAGCTTTTCACAGGTGTCTTGGTCTTTGGATCAGTGACTATCAACAGCACCTCCCAGCTGGGCTGTTATTACAGTAGCTAACACACCAGTACTGCCAGTGCAACATGTTGATATCTGCCCACTGGTTTTACACGACAGTCCCATTTCCCTCAGTTTATGATAATGAAAGCAAGGCTTTGATTTCCTGCCACCTCCATGATTCCAGCCCTTTATTCTCTCCTGGGTGTGTTTCTGACATGACTGGTCTGCACTTGTCAGACTGCGGCCTGCACACTGATCAAAATTTAACCCTTCACACAGCAAGGCTGTGAAATCATGGAAAAATCTAGGATTTAGATTTTCATAAAAACCCAGTAGCGCAGTGATATCAGGTCTGTACAGCAAGAGCCACCAATAGACTCATGATTTAGCCTCACGGAGGCCATCAAGAACCGGTTCCAGTAGAGAACTGATGGAAAAACCTCAGATCCATCAGCAGTTGTAGGCCTCTGTTTCTCTGACACTTGCAGAGCAACGTTGCTGGACTTGTGACAAGAGGCTGAAACTCCCCACGAAGAAACAGGACGGTAGCGGGCACGATGGAGACAGTGATGCTCATTCCACACAACGGTACCACCGGTTCCCCACTGAGCAGCACGTCTGATACGATGATGAATATTCTATATCATATGAGCAACTCGTCTCACGAAGAAAACCCCAAATGGAAATAAATGCTGTTGAATTATTCCCTCGTGCAGTCGTCAAGCTGGTGACACTGTTGCTACACTGCCTGTTTCAATTGATCAGAAATCAATCAGGGAATCGATAAAGAATCCAAGCAATCAGCGGACAGGATGATGGCATTGGTATCAGTAGAATCTTGTCAGGTGGCTTCACTAGTGGCTGCATAGATTCCTGAGGAAAGGAGGCCCAGAGGAGATCCTCTCATCCCAGCGTGGGATTCTTGCAGTTTCTGCCAGCTGGAGCAACAAGCTCAGACCGACTGTCGCTGAACAGGAAAAACTGCTTTGTGACTGACCAGCTGATGATGCAAGACTCACCGTATCTCCCTCCTGCAGGAAACTGTGCTCTTCTTTCCTGTCAACAAGACTTAGTTCTGTAGACTTTGGCCTGCTGGTGTCTGAAAAGCTCCCATCTGTGCTCAGAACTGTCACAAGTTACACGCAGTTTCAGATTACAGCTGATCTGGTGAGCATCACTCACTCACCTCAAGAGCCCATCCAAGCGTGTGTGTGGAGGAATGTCAGAGTGTTGGAGAGAACAAACAAAACAGAGCTTTTTTTTTTCTTTTTTCTGGGTTAAGATTAAAAGTTCACTATGGCCTCTCTGCAGACTCCAGATCTGCACAGCTGATGAAACAAAACTGCATGTGGTGTGCAGAAGAAACAAAAATCTGATTCCCTTTTCAAAGTTGTGGTTGATGGGGAGGAAAAAACAGTTTAGCGAAAAGGTTTTTCCCTCTGCCACATTGTTGTTGTTGTTTTTTTTCTTTTGTGAAAAGGGGACAATTTAAGGATCTGGAAACCCCTTTTGGGAATATTCAGAAACTCCTATTCTGCAAAAATTGCTAAACTTTATCTTCATCTTCAGACAGCAGTCAACATGTCCAATACTTGCTGTCGTGAAGGACGAGTTGCAACTTACCCAACGTGAAGTCAAGCCTGAAATTGGTTGTTGCAGTCAATAATCATCCTGATCAGTTCTAGCAGGACCCCTGGAGTATGTTGTCACATCAGTGACAGACTGGTGCCGTGTGTAGATCGTCGTGGTTACCTCTTCTTCTACTGTTTGTCACGGCCTTGGCTAACTTAGCCTGTACCGCCATCTTCTGAAAACATTTCATTGCCTAGAATTCACTCATTGAATTGTCACAGTTCTCTGAAAACTGGCATGATGATTTCATGGAACTCCTAGGTAGAGCAGCTGTGGTGTTGCTGCAGCGGCCTGGGAGACGGTGTGAACCCCAGCACACCTTGAGCTGGTTCCTGCTTCAGCTGCTGGGGCTGAGAAGACTCGCATCAGGAGCCAAAGTTGAGCTCGTCTGGCGGTGGTGCAGCTGCAGATGCTAAAGCACCAACATGTCTGCCGTTCAGCTCTTCGGTGCGATGGTTTCTTGGTCTTGTGACGTGACTCTGGCTGTTGCTGACATCCCTGCCCAGATGGGATTGATTTAGTGGTTCGGAGGAGGAGAGCTTTCCTTTTCCTTTCTTTGGTCATTAGTATGTAGGGAGTCGCCAGTGAGGAAGTGCAGTGACTCCACCAGCTGGACTGTCAGGCACCAGGAACGTTTAACACATCCAGTATGAATGCAAAGGAAAAATAATTTACAACCTGACTCAGCTGCAAAGCAGAAGAGTTTGTTTTATTGCCAATAAACAGAAGTGGAAGAAGGAACAGTGGACGGTGGAAATCCTAGAGGGAAGTGAGTGAACTGGCCTTCGATGTGCTTTACTGGGATGTCTGAAACGCGGTTTAATGAAGTATAAAGTATAGTAAACATTCTGAGGTTGTTTGGTGAAATGGAAACTCGATGTTCTGCTCAAGCGAGGCAGTATAAAGCTGACAGAGGCGGCCCCATAATTGCCCTAAACCAGAAATATTTTTTGGCCATAACAAAGGGAATGACATCAGCGGTACTGTGGCGTAAGATCGTCAGAAGGAACCTGAGATTTTAGCAGCTATTTCATTAGAAGTTGGATTCACCAAACTCAAGGAGGCGCGTGCTTGTTTAGACTGACGGCAGATTATCATGGAGGAGCTGCTGTTGGGGGAAAGTGAGTCGCATACATGTTGTTGGATCAGAATCTTCTGAATTATGCTCCAGCTGCATGAAATGCCTTGTTGCTGGCTTCATGGAGTGTCACAGTCCTGGGGCTCCTCCCCCTGAGTCCACGAGTCAGATAACGTGCCCGTTAAAAGCTGTAGAGGGAGTATTCGTATTCCTCAGGAAGCCGAAAACCTTGATTGCTCCGATAGCGGAGTTTTGTTCGTCTTTGAGCTCTTCTCTCTCTCACACGCTTTCATCCTCTTAATATTTGTCCTGCGTGGACAGCTCTCAGAATGACTTGATGTTTCGTTTTTTTCCGCTCGGGGGGTCAGAGGCGGCGAAGGACCTTTGCAGGATGAGAAGGTCCCTGTGTGAATGGAGGGTTCCAGGTTTGGCACGACTGCATCTTTTGACATGACAAGACAAGATTGTGTGTGTGTTTGGCTCTCAAGCTTAAGCTCTCACACACGAATTAGGGCACCAAACCCAACTTGCCTGGCATTTCAAAGAGGAGGCCATTTGTCTGACACAAATGCCCCATTTGTCCTGTCTTGATTCGTGGTTGGTGAGCTCAGATTCTCAGCGCACCTCTCCAGAGCGTAGATGCACAACCCTCTCACCTCCATAAAGGTCTTTACACACTGTTTGTAATTTGTGCACCATGAATACATGAATGTCATGTGACAGCGAAGCAAAGGCATCAGCTGGTCAACTCAGAAATGATGTCACAACCCAGGCTTGACTTGAGTTATGAGGGCCCGGATGTGCAAGGGTTGTTGTTGTATGCATTTGTTGATGATTGGTGTGTATTTGTCTGTCTTTGTACCCCTCAGCCTGAGCTCAGACTGAAACCAAGCATACACACTTCCAGCTTGTGTTGCTTGATTTACATTTAAAGTGACTGTAGCTTCAAAGTCACACGCCCTACTTATTTCCCCAATTACATGCCCGCCGCAGCGCCCCGGCCTGCTGCGTCACAACAAGAAAACCCTGGAGGCGTTCCCATGGCTGCTCCCACACCGTTTCTGGACCTCAGACAAATGGCCAGATTCCGTACTGACTCGATCATCCAGCTCACAGATGACGGTGGAATCCCTCTCATCGTCGTCCCGGCCACTGAAGTAGAGCGCGCATGTCCGGGCCGCTTAGCCTCTGATCAGCCAAAGCTGCCTGGGTTGTTGTCGAGCCGACAGTCTGAGGTGGTAAAAGCAAGAAACGACACAGTTCTGCCTCACATGGTCTTCTTAGATTGTTGCTGACATCTTTTTATTTCTGCTGTATGAAAAAAAATGTAAAGGTCAGAGGATTCAGTTACAAAGAAAAATGTCATTCAGACCGAATCAAACGAGGGTTCGTTCACTCATGCAAAACCCGGGGAAGTCACAGAATATTAAATAACAGGGTTTTTTTTTTTTTGTTTTTTGGTCCTTGAAAAGTTTTGAACAGAAATTTTGTGTGGAACCTTCCTTCACGAATACCTTTTGTAACATATTTGGTGGTAAATTTTGACATTTGATGTTTATTTTTCATGGATAAACCGGTCATGTGAATGGAATGTTGGGTCCTGGAAACGTTCCTCGCTGGTGTGGGAGAGTCACAGAAATGTATCGGTAAGAGAGTGTATGAACCCTTTCATTCTGCTTCTGTTGATTTGTGTTAGGAGGAGAAATATCTCTTTATTACAGAGAAACCAAGACGGCCACCACAGAAGTCTGGGTTGAATAATTGTCCTCCTCCCTCTCCGTCAGTCTGAAGCTCAGTCAGAGCTCAGGGTCCAGCGAGGCTTTGTGAAAGCCTGGCATGGAGACAGATGCTGCAAATACCTCTATCTTCACCATCCAGGCTTGATGGATGGAAAAAGCCTTGGCCCTGCCAAAGATCGTGATGGCTTGTGCCTGAGTTCCAGCTGGTTCTCTATAAACAGAACATGAAATATTGTCCGTTTCACCGCTTGTTTTCTGTTCTTATTTTTAGAGAGGATTACTCCGGCTTTGGAGGCACACGAATGCAAGCTTAGGCCAATTTTGACATAACTGCATTCAGAACGAACACGCTTCTGTGGCCGATTCAGCCGTGTCTGAGTTGTATACATTTCTAAACGATGCACAGCTGACGTGTGTGTGTGTGTGTGTGTGTGTGTGTGTGTGTGTGTGTGTGTTTGTGTGTGTATGGACTGAAGAGGCAACGCAGCAAAAACACCTACGTGTCTCATTTTCTGGGGAACTGCAGATGTTAAGACTTCAACCTTTTTTGCTTGACAACTTTGTCAGCTTATCAGAATTGTTTTTCCCCCTCCAATCAGATCAGTTTGTGGTGTCTCATCGGATTAGCAGTATCATACTTGTACATGTACTCACTGCTCATGTACATGTTCATGCATGTGTATCACTTGGAGAGGTTCTAATCTACACAAATCTGATGGGGAATTAAATCGTTGTCCACTTGCATGAGGCGGAGATCAGCAACACGATGCCTGCAGGCGGTCACATGACCCTGCTCATGTATTCGTTCTCAGCCTCAGGTGCATGGGGTCCTCCAAGCAGAGGAATTCCAGGAGGAAGGAAGGAACTAGTTGCTGTTGTGTCTTCATCCGTATCAGCGGAATCCTTTATTTACTTAAAATGTGTCTCCTTTTCTTTTCTTTGCCAAGGTACATTTCAGCGCTCTGACCCAGATGCCAGATAGAACCTGCATGCTTCCAAGCTTTTGACATTTAGGTTTCATCATCAGAGCGCCAGAAGAACTATCTCATCTCCTCTCCCGCTGTAACAAACACCCCCCGAGATTCCCCCCGGACTGCCGAGGAGGAACCATCATCTGCAGCTCCCGTCTCCTGGCGCTCCATCCTCCCTTCTACCCACCATCAGCTCTGTTACCTCCCCCATCACCTTCACAACCCACCTCCTTCCATCAGTCCCCCCACCCCTCCCAGCTCTCTCAGATTTTAATCCACATGGGCGTCTGCTGGAGCTTTGAAGAGCACGGTTCTCCTCTTGCTTTGCGGGGGTTACTTCCTGACATTGTGCTTCCTTCATCAACCAGTTTTTCATGACAGAATTGAATTCTTTCATAAAGAAATGCAAGATAAATCGAACCGGCACCCAAATATTGCGACAGTGAAGAATCTGGAGATCCAGGTTTCATCTCAGCCACAATCAGCACGGCCACAAATGAATAGCAAAGCTTTTCCCAGCAGTGCAGTTTATATGGGCATGATATGGAAATACATTCAGTGATGCGCTCAAATACGCAGCATCAAGTGCCAGTGCTGCTTTTCGTCCTTGGTTTATTTTCTGTAAACAAATTTGATCTGAGGTTGAAACTTTGACGAGGAAGAAGCTGCGGCCGTTTTCGGAGAGCGCGTCAGGCAGGAGAAGTACTCTGTTGTCTCAAGGACGTGCAGCTGTTGAAGGCCGTGCTCCAGCTGTGGCGAGGATCCAGTCCGTCACATCTTTGTCGCTCTTGTCTCGCTTTCCTATCTCACACTCGGGCGGTTCTTGCCTCTCTCTCTAGTTGCTCCGTTTCCCTCTGCTTGAAGTGCGTCCGTCAACATCACACCGCTGTTTCTGTAGCTACTGTACTATGCTGCCTGCCTGCTTGGACACGTCCGGCCCGTTTTCTGCCGGCTGGGGTACCCAGAGATGTCAACACGCAAGTCTGCACACAGCAGCTTGACTTGACAGTTCTGCTGCAACCAGACACTTCAGGGTTGCACTCCAGTAATTTAGGTCTTTTAATTACAGCCTTATACTTGCACATGATTTGATGATGGAAGTGCGGAATGTGAAATCTCTCATACGTGTTGACGGTGGGGTCGGACATCCGGATGAATGTATTGACTGTCGGCGGTGAGCTGATTTTTTTTTTCTCCGTACGATGGGAGTTCTGTTTTTTTGCGGCTATATTTTTGTCTGTTTTGGATGTTTTATTTTACTAATTTAATGTTCTGCATCCTCAAAAATTTTGTATGTGTTTATCATGTAAGTGCAATCAAAGTGTGCGGACGGAGACATGCTGCTATACGGTCATTGACGATGACGCCGCCGTTCGCCTCCTCCAGAGCTCCTCGCTGTGTGTGTGAAGGTGCATTTATGTGTGGAACATCAGCTGCGCACCTTTAACGCTATGATCTGTGACCTCTGATGCTCCAAGTCCTGGAACTGGAACAAAAACAGGATACAGACACGCGTTCAAATAAGGGCAGGCACGTGGATCTTCTTTACTCCATGAGCATCTAAAACAGGCGCCCTGCCCGCCACGCCAGCTGGAATGTGTCTGCCATCACTGGTTGGCGGTGGCTGTAGAGTTAAGACATCACCAGGTCTACTTAAATGTATGATTGCTATCACTTCAAACCATTCAGTGACCCCCTCATCTGGATTCATTGTTCCTGCACTCCTTGACTCATTTTTTTCCTTTAATTTGTCACCCATCTGTACGTCGGCCCCTTTCAAATACCCCGCTTATGCCTTTTCCATTTGTGCAGCTGTAATCTGATAGCGTCGAGGCCGCTGGCTGTTATTCCGCTGCACTGTTGAGCTGTCACATGGTGCTGGCAGATAGAGTTCTGTGTCTAAACTGTGAGTCCATGTTTTATGAAATAATCCCATCCACCGTTGTCTGCCCATTGCCCAACTGTTCCTACTACTTCTGTGCTGGCAAATCCTCTTGTACAGCATCCCCCATTCTCTCGTGCAGCATTTGGCGTCATAACTGGATCAGGAGCCGTACGTGCCTGTGTTGTTCTTCCTCAGAGACCAGCGACATCTGGGTCTTAGGTGTCACCACATGCCTTCATAGGAGGAGGCATTGATTTTCATATGGCACACCCTCTGGATCTGGGATGGGGGGGGGGGGGTGGCAGAGGTGTACGAGTCCTCGGTCACAACATGTTTAGACCTGATGGAATGTAAAATAACACCACCGCCAGTGTCCTTGTTGTGTTTGACGTGCGGAGGTGAAAGAAATGTTTGTTTTTCCCACATCCAGACAGCCGGAGAAGGTGGAAACCACGACCTGCGAGCATGCGCACGTGTTTGAAAGTCAAGTGAATTTTACAGCACAGGAAGCGCTTATTAGGCCATAAACTGTGGACTCGGTTATGTAATGATATCTTGTTTGTTGTTAAAAGAGTAGAAGAAGAAGACGCTGCAAATTCAGAAACGCCGCTGTCGGTCTCCGGCAGCCGCCTTCACCAGCGTAGAACCGAGGAAAGTCTTGATTGATTCCTCTCAGGTGGTCCTTCATGGTCTTTGGTGCCAGTTAGTTTCATCCATGTTGCTGCTGTCCTGAGATAAAGATGAGGTTGTGCAGATGAAGACGCTGGTCAGTTAACACATTTATTAAATGACATTTTACCATCTCTTGTGGCCGTTTAATCATTTCCTGGAAAAACTCGGCTCAAGTGAGTTTTGTTGTTTTTGTTTTTTCAGTGTTCCTGATGAGTTTGTCTGAGATGAGCAGAGAAGAAGAAATAAACCCAGAACTGCAACAAGAGGAGTTTTAGGAGCAACGCTAGCTTACTGTTGGCTTTGTAAAATCACCCGTGCTGAAAGGCATAAATGGTGTGTGTGTGTGTGTGTGTGTGTGTACGTGCGCGTGCACTGTGGAGCTTTTAGCAGATGAAGAGGTTTTTGTGATGCAGGAGGTGCTGCTTCGCCCCGTCAGGCTTCATGACTCGCAGCATGTTTCAGCTGATACTGCTGCATTCAGATGATTATAAAACGCAAAGGCAGTAAGATGCGCGTTATTACATGAACTGGAAAGAGTTCGCCGATGACGCGTAGAACCGTGCTAGTGGGCGGAGCAGAAACAAACTGTAACTCCAGTCGAGGTTTTTTTTGTTTTTGTTTTTTTGGTCGTTTTACACCTGGAGAAAAAAAAGAAAAGAATCCAATGAACTTATTACGTGTCTGTGTGTGACAGTGGCGGGCGTCTGAGCGGCCTTCTCCTGTCTCATTTCCTGAACAAGGCCGGCTCTTCTACTCGGGGGTTTCAGATCCAGATGTGCTGCAGTAGCTCAACCCTGCTTGCGTTTCAAGAACTGGCCGCTCACTTTTCTTCAGTCTGAGAAGGAAAACAACCTTTTGCATTCATGTGGTCTGCAGTTCACTCACTCTGTTGGTCACTGTGTGGCGATAAAGGAAGGGATTACTGCCGTTCCCCGATGATGACGGTGTCTCGTCCCCTTCTCTCCTGTGAGACCCTCTTCCACCCCCAGGGTGTTGATGCCGTTTGAGGTCAGTTTAATGTACATTTGTGGGGTTGTGGTGCCTGTTTGAAAGCACTTTTATTTTGGGCTCCAAAGTTCTGCGTCCTTGTGGATGTAATAAACCATCAGCTGAGCTTCAGACTGCAACATCCTCCATCCTCGCTCACCTTCCTTCCCTGTTCAGGGAGGGTGGTCTCCTCACCCCACTGTCTGTTGTCAGCCTCTAATTGGCTGAGGGTGACCCCCGAGAAATGATCAGGATGATGTCAGTCCGTCTCCATGGTTGTGGTGTGTGTGTTTGTCATCCACAGCCAGAGCCTGGGATGTGTCACTGTTTGGGGGCCAAGGGGCCGAGTCTCTTCTTGGCTGAGCTTCAGTGGCGCCGAGGACAAAGCCAAGTTTGAGGCAGCTAACAGAGAGGGAGGGGTCATCTGCTGGGAGCGGAGGGTTTCTGACCATGCAGACACAGCTGTGCTATTAGTCTCTGCTACGACTGTCATGTCAGTGTGTTGGGTAAAACATTATTGAAGTATCATAATATATTTCATTCCCTCACCCCTTTTATTCCCCATTCCATTTCAGTGCGATGCATCTTTGGTTTTATTAGAAAACCTGCACGTTTCCTGGCTTTGGACAAAGCAGAAACAATTTTCTCAAATGAAATCCTCAGTTAAAAAAACATCAACAACAACAACCTGGAGATACAAGGAAGAAATGAAGTGGTTATGATAATTGTGTATATATTTGTGTGTGTTGTGTTGATACTGACAGGCCACAAAAGGCTGCTCGAAAATATTGGGCGTAACTGTTAAAGAGAAACAGCTCTCATTCCTGTTAGAGATCTTGTTGGTACTGCTAGAGAAGTTGTTGGTACTGCTAGAGAAGTTGTTGGTACTACTAGAGATGTTGTTGGTACTACGAGAGATGTTGGTACGACTAGAGATGTTGTTGGTACTGCTAGAGATGTTGTTGGTACTGCTAGAGATGTTGTTGGTACTGCTAGAGATGTTGTTGGTACTGCTAGAGATGTTGTTGGTACTGCTAGAGATGTTGTTGGTACTGCTAGAGATGTTGTTGGTACTACTAGAGGTGTTGTTGGTACTGCTAGAGATGTTGTTGGTACTGCTAGAGATGTTGTTGGTACTGCTAGAGATGTTGTTGGTACTGCTAGAGATGTTGTTGGTACTGCTAGAGATGTTGTTGGTACTACTAGATATCTTATTACTAAAGATCTTGTTATTATTAGAGATGTTGTTGGTACTACTAGAGATATTGTCGGTACTATTAGAGATGTTGTTGGTACTACTAGATATCTTGTTATTACTAAAGATCTTGTTATTATTAGAGATGTTGTTGGTACGACTAGAGATCTTGTTGTTCCTACGAGAGATGTTGTTGGTACTGCTAGAGATGTTGTTGGTACTACTAGAGATGTTGTTGTTCCTACGAGAGATGTTGTTGGTACTACTAGAGATGTTGTTGTTCCTACGAGAGATGTTGTTGGTACTACTAGAGATCTTGTTGTTCCTACGAGAGATGTTGTTGGTACTGCTAGAGATGTTGTTGGTATTGCTAGAGATGTTGTTGGTATTGCTAGAGATGTTGTTGGTACTGCTAGAGATGTTGTTGGTACTGCTAGAGATCTTGTTGGTACTGCTAGAGATGTTGTTGGTACTGTTAGAGATGTTGTTGATACTACTAGAGATGTTGTTGGTACTACTAGATATCTTATTACTAAAGATCTTGTTATTATTAGAGATGTTGTTGGTACTACTAGAGATCTTGTCGGTACTACTAGAGATGTTGTTGGTACTACTAGATATCTTGTTATTAGAGATGTTGTTGGTAATACTAGAGATCTTGTTATTACTAAATATCTTATTACTGGAGATGTTGTTGATACTACTGTAGATGTTGTTGGTACTACTCGAGATCTTGTTGGTACTGCTAGAGATCTTGTTGGTACTACTAGAGATCTTGTTGGTACTACTAGAGATCCTGTTGGTACTACTAGAGATCTTGTTGGTACTACTAGAGATCTTGTTATTACTAGAGATCTTGTTATTATTACTAGAACTCTTGTTATTACTAGAACTCTTGTTATTACTAGAATTCTTGTTATTACTAGAGATGTTGTTGGTACTGCTAGAGATGTTGTTTGTACTGCTAGAGATCTTGTTGGTACTGCTAGAGATCTTGTTATTACTAAAGGTCTTGTTATTACTAGAGATCTTGTTGGTACTACTAGAGATCTTGTTGGTACTCATAGAGATCTTGTTGGTACTACTAGAACTCTTGTTATTACTAGAAATCTTGTTATTGCTAGAGATGATGTTGGTACTACTAGAGATGTTGTTGGTACTGCTAGAGATGTTGTTTGTACTACTAGAGATCTTGTTGGTACTACTAGAGATCCTGTTGGTACTACTAGAGATCTTGTTGGTACTACTAGAGATCTTGTTGGTACTACTAGAACTCTTGTTATTACTAGAGATCTTGTTGGTACTACTAGAGATCTTATTGGTACTACTAGAGATCTTGTTGGTACTACTAGAACTCTTGTTATTACTAGAGATGTTGTTGGCACTACTAGAGATCTTGTCGGTACTGCTAGAGATGTTGTTGGTACTACTAGAGATCTTGTCGGTACTACTAGAGATGTTGTTGATACTACTAGAGATGTTGTTGGTACTACTAGACATCTTATTACTAAAGATCTTGTTATTATTAGAGATGTTGTTGGTACTACTAGAGATCTTGTCGGTACTACTAGAGATGATGTTGGTACTACTAGAGATCTTGTCGGTACTACTAGAGATGTTGTTGATACAACTAGAGATGTTGTTGGTACTACTAGATATCTTATTACTAAAGATCTTGTTATTATTAGAGATGTTGTTGGTACTACTAGAGATCTTGTCGGTACTATTAGAGATGTTGGTACTACTAGAGATCTTGTTATTACTAAAGATCTTATTATTGGAGATGTTGGTGGTACTACTGTAGATGTTGTTGGTACTACTAGAGATCTTGTTGGTACTACTAGAGATCTTGTTGGTACTGCTAGAGATCTTGTTGGTACTGCTAGAGATCTTGTTGGTACTACTAGAGATCTTGTTGGTACTACTCGAGATCCTGTTGGTACTACTAGAGATCTTGTTGGTACTACTAGAGATGTTGTTATTACTAAAGATATTGTTATTATTAGAGATGTTGTTGGTACTACTAGAACTCTTGTTATTACTAGAACTCTTGTTATTACTAAAGGTCTTGTTATTACTAGAGATCTTGTTGGTACTACTAGAGATCTTGTTGGTACTAATAGAGATCTTGTTGGTACTAATAGAGATCTTGTTGGTACTACTAGAGATCTTGTTGGTACTACTAGAGATCTTGTTGGTACTACTAGAACTCTTGTTATTACTAGAAATCTTGTTATTACTAGAGATGATGTTGGTACTGCTAGAGATGTTGTTTGTACTACTAGAGATCTTGTTGGTACTACTAGAGATCCTGTTGGTACTACTAGAGATCTTGTTGGTACTACTAGAGATCTTTTTATTACTGAAGGTCTTGTTATTACTAGAGATCTTGTATTACGAGAACTCTTGTTATTACTGGAGATGTTGTTGGCACTACTAGAGATCTTGTCGGTACTGCTAGAGATGTTGTTTGTACTACTAGAGATCTTGTTGGTACTGCTAGAGATCTTGTTATTACTAAAGGTCCTGTTATTACAAGAGATCTTGTTGGTACTACTAGAGATCTTGTTGGTACTACTAGACATCTTGTTGGTACTGCAAGAGATCTTGTTGGTACTACTAGAGATCTTGTTATTACTAAAGATCTTATTACTAGAAATGTTGTTGGTACTACTCGAGATCTTGTTGGTACTACTAGAGATCTTGTTGGTACTACTAGAGATCTTGTTGGTACTACTAGAGTTGGTTATACAAATCCCTCCTTCTGGTCTGCTTATCTGACTTGGAGTCACTTGTGCTTTCCAGTAATGAATCAGTGCCTCAAACGGGTCGTTCTGGAGGAGACGCTGGAGCTGCTGTGGTTGAACTGGTTCTTTAAGGCTGCTGGATGTTTTGTCTGTTTGACTTCCTCTTCTGAATGAATGACAGGATATCCTGCTGTCATAATCTGCCACAGGACAGATGAAAGGAACCACAATATTACCTCCTCGATAGCTGTCAATCATTAAGCCAGAAGCGGCTCCTCAAGTGTCAGTCTTTGGTAGCGTGATCATCAGACGAGAGCTGTCACAACTGCTTGACTTGTCTTTCTGAAAACCACCAGACGACCACCTGAGCACCGCTGTACTCGGGCTGCTGCTTTTCACCAAAGAATTTTGTTGTTGTTTTTTTTCATGTGATCATCCATTTTCACCACCACAATTTGATTAAAATTTGCAAATAATACTTTATCTCCTTGTTAACTTTGGGGCTATAAAAAATGTCAATTGCTCCGACATTGTTTCGGTGCAAATAGAAAATTCCAGTCAATTATCATGCAAATCCTCAGCTGACCGTCCAGAATTTCTTGTCCTTGTTTGTTAAATTAGTGTTTTGGGGTGTTTAAACTCGGGCGTTTGTGTCACTGAGTTTACACAACGCTTTATAAATGGTCACAGCCACCTTTAGCCGTCAGCTCCGGCTTTGTTAACCCCTCAGCTGATCCAGTCCTGAATCCCTGACCGCCCAACGTCTGACCTTGGCTCAGCTCTGTCGCATTTGGTTTTGTGGAGGTTTTGGGCTACAGGATTGTTTTGCATCTTTTTTTCTTTGTCTCAATGATATTAAAATGTAGAGATTTTAAAATCAATGCTCAAATTTAGGGTTACTTCCTTTACAGACTGGAGAGCTCTTGTTGCTTCAGGGCCTGTGGAAGAATGCAAGGAAATTTACAGTAATGTTTACCTTAAACTAAGTTTCCATATTTTCCAAATTAGTGAGGTGACAGTTTTTTCCTCGTTGACATGTTGGAAGTGTCTATTCCATTTTTAGATTCTTCAGAATAAAATTCTCAAAGCCTGTCCCAAATAACAAGAATAGAACATTTCTGCTTTTATTTTGAAGGGAAGATCTCTGCATCGGAGATGATTTGGAAGGCCTCTGAACCAGGATCCTGCCTGACAAGGCAGACAATAAGAAGAAGGGGTTTGACTGCCACTTTAAGAGTTGGTTATTTAGTTGATAAATCGTTGCACATTTGGCAGGTTTCACTGTTTTCAGCCTCACCGACTGTTGCTTTGCCCCAGCGACCGAAACACTCGTAGGTTTTCAGTGTTCTGATGAGCTCCAAATGCTGTCCAAGATTCAGCCTAGTTACTTAAGAAAATAACCTGATCATACTGAGATTTATGGGGCATGAAAGTCTCCCTCATGAGCTGCTCCGGCATCTAAATCAGGAATATCAATACAAATGAGTAGAGCTGGGTATCACCACTGACCTCCCGATACGATACGATACGATTTCGATACACTAGGTCCCAAGTCGATACGATTTCCGATATGATTCGATACGATACGATATTTTAGTTACAATACCAATTTTGCTTTGGTCATGGAAGAGATTCTCAAAGGACTAATGCTGTAAATTCAATTGTAAAAGTAACCCTCTAACCTGCTGCATAATTAAATATTAATATTTACATTGAGAACTGACCATTAAACAATAGTTACACAACATCATGCACTTTTTATTTAAATATATGACCGTCATTCAAAACAAAAGGGCAACTTTGACTTCCACAAACTGTCAGCAGCTCAGCAAGATGACTCGCGGTGGTCATCCGTGTCGGTAGCACATAGCGTGGTTCCAGGGTCTGGACGAGGGGTCTGAAGCCTACATTTTCTACCACACAGGATGGTCTGAGGTCCTTGCAGATAAAAATTGCCAGAGCCTAAGTGATGTTCTCTGCACGTGGAGGCGTGGATGGAAACTTCATCCCAAATGCTTTCTCAGTGAGGGTTGTTGGAGTGACTTGTAGTTTCCTGGTTGCTGAGTGTCCTCTGGGTGATGCCTCGTCAAATGGCTCCAGAGATTCATTGTATTTCCGTTGTACTTTACCTCTACTTTGCACATTTTGCGCACAGCATTATTTTTGTCAAGTTGGGCGCAGTTTTCTTGCTTCTTAAAGCTGAAGTGCTGCCAGACATCGGCTTTTAAATTTGCCGGAGATTAAAGTTGCACTTCCGCCATCTTGTTGCTCTCTGATCGGAGGCACATGGCCTGGATCTCGCGAGATCTGATAATCTGACTGCAGTAACGTTGGACTACGCACTAAATCACGCCAGACTAAAGGGGCAAACAAAAACAAAAAAATAAACGGGTAAAATCTAATGCATTTGAAAAGATCGATACTGGGATTTATGTATCGATAATCTTTCCTACAAATGTACATCGATAAAATATTGGTATATAGACATTTTTAACCACCTCTACAAATGAGCCACTTGCACGGCAGCTCGGGCGTCAACACACACTTTCCCACACAGTTCCCAGCCGCACAGCTCCTCGTCTCTGGGCCTGAGTATCAATAACGGACGCTGCTGTAAGCTGATCCAGCGCGTGCAACTCCGCAGGTACCTTTCAAAAGTTGGGCTTCTGTTACACACACACAACACGCGCGCACACACTCACGCAAGTTTACCAAGTGTAGACTACACCGACACACACACGCGCGCACACTTAACGTAAGTTTACAAAGTGTAGACTACACTGGCGCACACGCGCGCACAAACTCACACAAGTTTACAAAGTGTAGACTACACCGACACACACACACGCACACACTCACGCAAGTTTACAAAGTGTAGACTACACCGACACACACACACGCGCACACACTCACGCAGGTTTGCAAATTGTAGACTACACCGACACACACACACGCGCACACACTCATGCAAGTTTACAAAGTGTAGACTACACCGACACACACACGCGCACACACTCACGCATGTTTACAAAGTGTAGACTACACCGACACACACACACACACACACACACACACACACAGGACCCATGAAGCTACACAAACACACAGGTCGCATGTACTGGGGTTGTTTGCAGTGTTGCACATGGAGCTCCCCGCTGCTTTCAAGAGTCTCAGGTGGAATCTGGTCCAGCTGCCCAGGTATGTTGTGGCTTTAACGTGACGCTCTGCAAACGCGTAAGGCTCCTGGTTTGTTAAACGCTGCCACAGAAGTGCATTTGCGTTGGATTTAAAGGTCGGATATATTTGTGATGAGCTTGGTGTAATACTCCTACTGCACACGGAGGAGGATTTTGGAAAAGAACTGCATTGTTTGTTGAAGGAAATCTTAGTCCAATTACTTTGGAACCAAATGCAACCTGAGGTATGAAATGAGAGAAGAGTTTGCTTTCACTTTCAAATCTCATTACGTTCTCAAGTCTCTCGCCTCCCTCCCGCGCCGCCCTCACACTCTGACATTCCTCTCCTCCTGTGGAGGATCAATAGAGCATCACCAGCTAATTGGTGCTATTGAATTCTCCCTGTGTCACTCTGGTCTATGCTAATGTCTGCTGGCTGAAGCAGGTCAGTTGTGGATGACAACAGTCAAAGAGGATCATGTGTCCTCCCTGAACCTCATGTGACTGCAGTCCAGTCCACCTGAGCCAGGTGCGTCTGACTCCTCCTCTGATTCTATCTGTCTGAGCTCCTCTCAGACCAGCGCTGCTTAACTTCCTCTCGACAGGATCTGCAGGAGCTGTCAGTCACGTCACTGTTAGTCTGACTGAAATTGTACTTTTCATCATGTGGTGAGCACACCTGCGTCATGGGCCTCTAGTCTGGTGATCTGCAGGATTCATCCAGAAGTCAAACAGCCAGCAGTCAAAGTACTATGAAAATTTTAAAAAATCCCAACGTACTTCTGGACTGGGAGACAAACTTGGTGCTGTCGCTTGCTGCTGGTTGACTTGTTTTGTTTGTGAGCAAAGAGAAGTGAAGGTGAGAAGGATCTGAGGTTCGGTTGAGTTTACTGGGATCCCCTTCAGCCCCTGAACTGCATTGCTGGGGGTCAAAAACGGCTAAATATCAATGACGGTGCATGGGAACGGTTTCACAGCTCCTGGTACCGGCTGGACGCAGATGCATGTAGACGTAGAGGAATGTAGAAGCGACGGTAGATCCATCGTCTATCACGTCTCATTATTTCATGAATGCAGGGTCACCAGCATCAGAACTCACTGTAGTACCAGTCTGACCACCCGATGCTGATCAGTGGTTGCAGTATTATTAGCGAGTATTTACATGATTCTATGTTACACACGACACATGCATGAAGGCCTGACAAGGCACAAAAGTGCCGTGTGACCACAGGAGGCAGTTTTTCAGCAATGGGGTGACGTGTAGAACGTGTCTCACCTCACGCGAGTCCATGTCTCTACCTGTATTTGTCCCTGCACTCTCCGTCTCAGGTGGGTTTCCTCAGCATTTCTGAGGAGACCAGGAACAAATACGCTCACGTGTCCTGTTCTATCACTGATCTTGTGAGGAGAGAGGGAGTCTCTTCCTGCTGTGTTGTTCCCTCTTTGTTCTGTGGGACAGTTCAAGGCCTGGAAGTGATCTGACCCGGTTACCGGGTCAGCGGGCAGCTCCCGAGTCCACCTGACTCCCTGACAAACACCTCTCCATTATTTGGTCTTATTCCTTTGATTCAACTCGTGGCCTACTTTTTACATGTTTACCCGTTCAGGCACATGTGGGCCACAGCTAAGAATAGTTTGAGTTTTTTTAGATCTTTTTTAATACTTGGAACTGTTTTCAGTCCCCCTCGTTGTTTCAGGATCAAGAGAAGCCGGTCTGGGGGCGAACTGTTGCAGGCAGACAGCTGGTGTAACTGGAGACGGTGCTCCAGCGTGTGGCTTCAATTTACCTCCTCGTTTTCTCTTTGGCCGACCCTTCAAATGAAATTGAACTTGACAGGACTTAAACAGGGAAGAGTTTTAAGTATTTTCAGGCTTCAGAACACTGGTTTGGTCATTTTACCTGTTGTTTTTTCATAAATGGAGACCCCTGATTTCTGTGTTATTTACAGTGTTTGTTGGGATTTCCTGTTGTGGAAAGGTGGGGGGGGGGGGGGTTGGTGGCGTCCAAACACAGCAGTTATGGTCAAGGTGTTTTGTTAAGTCTTATTCTGAGGAATCAACAATATCAGAAGTTATTGGTCATTTTTAAAAACATCTTTGTTGGTCTGACAGTTCCAGTTTTGCTAGAGTCTCTCTCTCTCTCTCTCTCTCTCTCTCTCTCTTGCTCCCTCTGTCTCTCTCTCCAAGGAAACAACAGTACATATACGATTTGTGGGCTTTTCCAAATGTTTAAAACTGAAGTAGATTTATCTCAACTTTTATGATTGCATTTTTAGTAACAAATGAATATGATAAACGTGTCGAGTGTGTAAAGTTGAGGTACTTGAAAACTTTCCTGACCTGCAGGAACCCTGATGAGACGGTGCTGTGTAGAACCAGAGGGCGAGCAGAGATCGTCATCGACGTCGTCTCTTTGCGTTCTCGCTTCTCTCTTTCTCACCGCTGCCGGGTGACAACACACATCCTCTCTGATTCGATTTTTCTCTTCCTCCAGTTAATGTACAACCAGTGTGTGAAGGTCATTGTGGCATCGCGCTGACAGACGATGTGTTCGTCTGTTGATAAATGCTTCTGCTGTCTAAGCTGCTTACTGCTGCTGCAGCAGCTACCTGAGGGGCGACGGCCTGATGAGAGCTGGCTGTGTCTGCGGAGGACATCCCCAGAGTGACCTGCTGGTTAGTCGGGGACCGTACCTGATGCAGCTTATTTACTACAAGTCACATTCACTTTGCATGGCAGCTTATCATGTTATGAGCGACTGTGTTGTCTGAATTTTAATGTGCCGTTCCTCTGCGTTGAGGCACCTGCTGGTTTCTTTCCATTCTGTGTGCACTTCACTCGACCGGCTCAAAACTGGTCAGGCTGCAAATGACCAGCAAGATGCAAACTGACGTGAGTTTTAGTGCAGAAGTCTTGCTCGCGTGCAGCTTTTGTAAAGAATCTGGTTTCCTGTAAGAAGGTGAGTTTGATTCCCACAGCACAGCTGGAGCGGGGAGCTTCAGGTCAATGAAATATCCGACGGTACGACTCATTTAGTTTGGAGGAAGAACCGCAGGACTTTATCGTCTCTATCTGTCTTTCTCGTGTTTCTCTTCCCTCCTTCCCAGCCCTGCGGATGCCCTCCATACATCCCCACTTCCTCTCAGGCCATCTTGAGTTTCACAGCTCAGAGGACATGAACACTGCTTTGTGATTGTTCATTATTCATTATATTAACCAGGCTACAGGCGGTTTGCAACTTATATGAGCTCCTCTTGTTCTGTAGCAGTTTTTTTTTTTTAATTTTGGCCACTCTGGTTATCAAATTTGCATGATGAGGGGCTCAGTAAACTCACTGCTGGAGGCAAACACGGCTGACTCATGCTGAGGTGAAGACTTGTTTCGTGTGTTGAAACCTTATAAGAATGCTGATTAATCCTGCCAGCCCCCATCCAGTGTCTGCTTGTGGGCGCTGCGCTGTGGACTATTTTTAGAGCGTAGTATTTCATTAAACGTTCAGGCGGTTGCCTGTTTCGATCAGATAGAAAGGTTTCTGTGAATGGCGCCATTGTTCTGGGAGAAGCTGAGTGTCTTTGACACGAGCTCGGTTCTCTTTCTGTATTCCTTTCTTCAAGGTGTTTCTGTTTTTGTGAAACAACAAGGTAGGGACTCGAGGGTGAGTCGTGGAGAGGTCGAGGGAGGGGCCTTCAGGCTTGACCTTGATGAATGGCCTTTGGTAGACGGGGACTTGTATTTTGGTTGGACACACAGAAGAAACAGAGATGTGTCTTTGACTGAATCTACAAATTCTCATTATTCACAGGGGTTGTATGTGCGATGTTTTTGATATTAATTTCCATCACCGCGCTGTCTAAGAGCTTCCCAAGACTGTGGTTCTCACAGGGTCTGAAATGACCTTGAGCTGATCCTCACCCTCCAGCAGCCGAGAAATAAAGTGTGTGTACTTACAGCCTAGTACAAACACCTAATAGTAAAGAGAGTATTTTTTTTTGGCCTGTCAGCCTTTCAGAGCGTAGCCGTGATATCTCAGAGGAGGCTGAAGTCTCAAATGTTGGCTACACGTTGCACACGCGTGTAAATCTAGTCGAGAGCTTGTAGTTCCTCGCCACCTCTCTGACACATCTGTCCCTGTGCTGAAATCCGTCTGGGTGTCCACACACATCACGTCGCACTCGGATGGCATTTTCCAATATCCGACTCTCATCTTACTGGTGTCATTATACTGGAATGAATGGCTTCTTTGTTTCTGTGTCTTCAAACCTGCTTTGACCTGTAGTGCAGGTCATGTGCAGCGTGTGGTCCTGACATGGCTGTGCATACAAACACAAGAAGGAACTGAAACCAGTGACAAACGGATCGCTCACATTCACCTGAGTGTATTTTCGGAGGAATGTTCTATGTTATCAGCTTTGAGATACAAGTAGTAGTCGAGCTTTATTTACCCAGGGAGGGCGGGAGTCAAAAACAGGCATTCCTCCAGTTGTAACCTGCCTCTCGTAGCTACAGCGTCAGCTAAGCTCCCCAGTTCAACCCCAGTCACACTCCTCCGAGAGAGAGGTTCCCTGCAACAACGTTTCTTTTCGTCTGTCAGGGTGAGATAAGATTATTGAATCTAATCCTGACAAGAATGTTAACGTGAGGAGCTTAAATGATAATATTCACTGTCAGGTCCAGGTGGAGGCAGTCTGCAGATCCAAATACAGTCCAGCAACCACCTTCATGTGCCTCAGAATCCTCCCTAGTCTTCCCTCATCCCTCCGCTGCTTTTTAGGAAAATCTGCCGGGAGGGTTTTGTGTGATCCTGTTGAAACTAACGAACCAGCAAGTGGCCATGGCGGAGTTTCCACTGACGCATTTTATTGCGCAAGAATGAGAAAAGATTGACAGGCGTAGAAATTTGACAGCAGAATGAGGCCAATTTCGCAAAAAGCGTAGATGTTTTTCGCCATTTTGAAAAAGGAACAAATGTGCGAAATGACATACAAAAGCACGATTCTGAATAAGCTTTAACGCAGGTGGCTGAGCGGCTGCCTCCACCACCGCCTTCCTCAACCCCGCCCCTTCCCCAGAGTTTGTCGTTGTCTCCAGACAGCAGCAACATGTCCGCTAATACTCGGTACTACAGCAGTTACTTCTTGAGTAATTATGTGAGTTAATACATCGAGACCTCCCTCCACATTTTTTGGTGAAGTACCACATACACGCACACTCAGACCACCACAACCATCATGGCATTAATCGACGATAAGCCCTCTATATGTTCTTTAATCCATCGTTAATTCGGGCTCCCCGCTGTGAGGATGAAAGCAGGCGTTGGCACACATTGTTGTCTCTTTCTCCCTCACCGCAAAATAAGTGTGATGGTGTCTCAATTCCACCATCTCTACAGAACCGTCCTTCCTCTGGCTCCATCTGGCCAACTAAAAACCTCCTAATCCTAAGTCTACAATCGCTCAGTTGTTCTCTCAGGTCTTCTGCTTGTGTCCCATCTGGTTTTCCCAGTTTCAGAGGGTGAAGGAGAGGAAGCTCCCTGCATTCTTTTAGTGATGGCAGGCACCCTGGAGAATCCCAAACGGTGCCGTACTAAACCTGCATGCAACCAATTACTCAAGAAAGTAGAACTGATGAGTGATACTGAGCTGGATTGGTTCTCTCAGACATTTAATGTGTCAAGTGTAAGTCTGATGTCAGGTTTTATGAGGGGCAATGAGTGTGAGAGCGACCAGAGCAAGAGGAGGAGAGAGGAGTAACGTAATTAATGACTGACTGAAATGCAGTGCTAATCATAGAGGCACTTCGAGCTCAACTCCACAATCAACTGCAAATAAAAACCCGTGACCTCACAGATGTGCGGAACATTTTAATACGAGCTGTATCATTTCGTTTGAAAAGATTACAACGAAAACGAAACCTCTGCTCTCAGGTCTTCACGCTCCGTTGTACGTGCGTGTGCTCTGTTGCATCTTGGGGTGGTTTGAGGGACTATGGCGTTCCCTCCACCTTGTGACATCCAGTTGGTTTTGGCGTGCGTAGTGAAGTAGTTTGGCAGAAACGGTTGGTTGTTGCTCAAAGGACGAGTCTGTATATGTCATGAAAAACCCGGAGAAGTCGTGGTATATGGAAATAGAAGTAAAAAAAAAAAAAAAAATCGATACAGCCTAAAATTTTTTTGGGAAATTCAGCTTTAAAAATACCTGCATATTTGAGACGATGTGGTTCAGTTAGGATAGAAAAAGAAAAAAAATCTCCTTATGTTACGTGCATGTACCTTCGTGCATGTTTATATTGTATCAAACCGTGTAGCTCGGGGAAGAAAGTAGTGCTTGGGCGTGTAATCCTCCTTAAAAAGGTGTGGCAAAGTTTCTGTTAAAAAATGTGTATGAACCCTGCATGTAGAGCGAAGCCTCAACCCTCAGGTTGCCGAGGTAGTCGAGTTAAATACAGAGACGTGATTAGAGATCAGTCGTCTCAGCCGCCCTCCTCAGAGCGCCAGCGACAGAGATGCCAAGTGTCAGTCACACCGACTCGCACATACAGAGATTCCTTGCGTTTATTAACCGTCACCGATGAGCTGGTAACACTGTGCAAACTGTGACTAATGTCATGGTTCCTGCTCTGACTCGGCACTGCTGACTGTCTCCCAACCTTCGTCATCAGACTCATCCTCTGCCTGCTCTGGCTCCTCCTCCTCAGCCCACCACGGGCTCAAGGGTGACTCCGAGGACTCTGTGGAGATGTCGTCGGACGTACTGAGCCAATAGTCGGGGCTGAACTCCTCCATTGGGTCGTCCCTGCTCCAGTCCAACTGCAGAAACAAATCAGCTGGACATTAATCAGCTCACCATCGTTGGTCTTTTATCAAACAAGGAATGCGTGCAGGTTCTCTCTGTTTGGCTGTAGCCTGGTCTTCTCAAAAACTGTTCATCCTATCAAGGTCAGACTTGGCGTGCACATTGGTGGCACCCTTAGGAAGCGCAGCGCCAGCTTTGACAGTCGCGGGGCGTGTTGTCATTATGTCAGGCGAATGTCAGAGATCAAAGCCAGAAATTAAAGTTTGAACATCCAACATCAAAGTCAGACGAACATCAGAGCCCTGAGCTCAGAGGCCTCTTTAGCACTGGCCACCACACTGGGAGTAAATGTATTATATATTAACACAGCGCTCACTGTACCTCTGTGTCCTTCGTGTCAATCAGGTCCATCAGTGAGTTGTTTTCGTGGATGAAGGAAAAATGCTGCAGATTCCAGGCAAACATGTTGACGAGCTCCAGCTCACCGTCATCTTCAACATCCGTTAGCGTCTCCTCATCCTCATCATAGCAGTCGCTCTCGTCTGACTCGAAGTCCGAGGTGTAACTGTTACCCTCGAACGCAACGCGCACCATGCAGCTCTGAATACGTCGAAGGCAGACGATGTGACCGAGTAGAAGGCTTTAGTTTGTGTTCACTGGCGGTCGGTGGTCGGGGTGATGCTCATATCAGCGCCGCTGTTCCTTTAATGTGTCACTTCAGACACACCGAGTTCTGAATTTTGAAGACGGAATTCTGTGCACAATGAAAGGCATGAGTGAACCTGGCAAGGCTGATTTAATCCCAGCACCAGGCAACTCGAAATCTGCAGAGCATCAAAGAAAACAAAACAGCAACAACAAAAAACAGAGCAATTAAGCAAAAAACAGAGAATGAGATGACAGTCAGAGTGACCTAAGATGACAGTCGGGATGACAGCCATGTGTATGAGATGACAGACAGAGCTGACAGAAGGGACTTAATTTTGATGTTGTAGATTTAAAAGCTCTGAGATGCAGAAAGACTGCAGCTGCAATGACAGGTCAAAGTTGTCTGGGAGGTTTTGTTGTGTTGCCCCGCCCATGGCTCCGCCCCTCATACAACAGGCAGGTGTTTTAAATCATCAGATGAGATGTAAACACAGAGGAGCGTAGAGCCCTCGGTTTGTTTCCCATCCCGCTATAACCTTGCTACCGCGCCTCTGCCTCGGCCCTCCGTCTTAGGTTTGGCACTGTAACATTTGCTGCGTGCTATTTTTACCAGATGAACTTGGACCCACAAAATGACACACTAATACACACAGCGTTTTTACACACGCTTTGATGTGGCCAGCCATGCCCAGCCGGGTCTCTACTATAAGCTCACAGAGACGCACATATCAGCGCCGCTTCACCATATCTTAACATAGCACACACACATCCAGGCCGGGTACTTGACTCTCATTGTTGGTGTGTATGACGTGGAAGGCACCATTCAGATGTGACTGTAGTAGTAGCAGCAGCAGTAGGAGTAGTAGCAGTAGTAGTAGTAGCAGTAGCAGTAGTAGGAGTAGTAGCAGTCATAGTAGGAGTCGTAGCAGTAGTAGTTGTAGTAGTAGCAGCAGCAGTAGTAGGACTAGTAGCAGTAGTAGTAGTAGGAGTAGTAGCAGTAGCAGTAGTAGGAGTAGTAGCAGTCATAGTAGGAGTTGTAGCAGTAGTAGTAGTAGCAGCAGCAGTAGTAGGACTAGTAGCAGTAGTAGTAGTAGGAGTAGTAGCAGTAGCAGTAGTAGGAGTAGTAGCAGTCATAGTAGGAGTTGTAGCAGTAGTAGTAGTAGCAGCAGCAGTAGTAGGACTAGTAGCAGTAGTAGTAGTAGGAGTAGTAGCAGTAGTAGTAGTAGCAGCAGCAGCAGTAGCAGTAGTAGTAGCAGTAGTAGTAGTAGCAGCAGCAGCAGTAGTAGTAGTAGCAGCAGCAGTAGGAGTAGTAGCAGTAGTAGCAGTAGCAGTAGTAGGAGTAGTAGCAGTCATAGTAGGAGTCGTAGCAGTAGTAGTAGTCGTAGCAGCAGCAGCAGCAGTAGTAGGACTAGTAGCAGTAGTAGTAGTAGCAGCAGCAGCAGCAGTAGTAGTAGGAGTAGTAGCAGTAGTAGTAGGAGTAGTAGCAGTAGTAGTAGGAGTAGTAGTCTTGCTCTTTGTTTACATCGCATGTTCTTGTATGAATATGCTGACTGTGTATTTGAGTCGTTTCTGTCATCGGTGTTTTGCAGGGAAAATTCTAGACGTTGTGGTCAAAGAAGGCAGCTCCCTCATTTGTGTTTCATAGCTTGTGGGAGACACTTGGAAGGCCCTGGCGTGTGTTTTAGCTGAACTGGATCAAAGTTGTCTCCCAGTAGGACTCTCTGCTGACCCATTTTTTTCTTTTCTTTTTTTTTCTTTTGGTTAAATAGCTACTTTGGAAATGAGAAAATGATGGGCAGAAAAACACACACACACACACACACACACACACACACACACACACACACACACACACACACACACAAAACCTCCAGTGGTTTGTTTGCATTGCTTCGTTGACTGATGCAGATCTCGTGCATGTTGGCTTCTTCCTGCATTTTTGAGGCAGATAAGAATTTTACAGCGCGGCTTTGATTTCTAGAAGCTCGGCTGCTTCTTCTACTTCAACCTTGGGAGTCACACATTTATTAGCCGTAAATCCCCCCTTGATGAAAACTGTATTGTTGAGTTTTTATGGATTCTGAGGAAGGCGATGATTTACATCGATGTTCATTTCAGAGGCTGACATTTATGGATTATGGCACTTTGTCAATCCTTAATCATATAAGAATGAATGATCATTGCCATTGATTTAAACAATAGAGTCCTGTTAATTTACAACAACAAGAGCTCTGCCCTGAGTCCGACACCTGCTGTCACTTCAGGGAGATGAAAACTACATCCAAACGTCATCGCGCTAAATGGATCAAACTGTCATCGTGAAACGAGCCGCTTTGTGGTTTTGACGAGGCGTAAAATGGCTAATCGACCAGCGTGGGACCGCAGTTGCATGCAGTAACGGTCACTGCCAGAAGATGGAGACAAAAATGCTGTGCTGTAGCTTTAATGACCCCAGGAAGAATAGTTGCTTCCTAGGTACCACCAATCTCACAAATGAACAAATACCAGTCATGGACTGGTGCGCTTGGCTGCCTTATTCTGGTTGGCATTTTTGCTGTGGTTTATCTTGTTGTGTTTGCTTGTATTGTTTACAAGGTTTCATCAAGATGCGACACTTTGTGTGTGTCTTGAGAATGCAGGAAGTCACGCAGGCTGTCACACACCGTGAGGTCTGATCCCAACCGCACATGTCGGTAATGAGACACCCTGCCGAGCAGGTCATGTGCTGGTTTGTCTGTTGGCAGCATAAGTCATAAAGACGTTTGGTTGGATGGTGGAACTTTGGATGAACAATCGTCCAGTTTAATTAACGATATTGGGCTTTGATGACATCAGTGGGCTTGGCAGTGGGAAGCGCTGTTCAAAAGCGCTTAGCTTGATTTATAGTCGTGCGTTGGGTCTTCGCCATTGCTTTAGCAACAGAGCAGTAAACTCCGTGGTGGTGTGGCTGTGCGAAACGCTGGTTTGCAGTTGAGCCTCTGTGCTGCCGTGCTGAGTTTCTTTGCTCTGTACATAAATTTGGAGTTCGAATCCACGTTAATAAAGTCACACCTGTTAGAGTCTGCGTCTCGGTGTGACACGTAGTTCCAGTTCCAGGCAGGTGCATGTCAGGCTGCACTGTGACCCACAATGTTGATTTAAGGTTCAACTATAAATCAGGCTTTAGTCTTAAACTAATCCAACAATTTAACCCCTCTTCATAAAACCTCAGGTTCTCCTGTCAATAAGAAGAGCGGGCGGCACTTTTGGGAACGTCCTCGACAGATCACGTCAGGTTCCTGTTGACGCGTCGGTGCTGTGTCGTCGTCAGCTGGACTGTTTCAGTTTCCTCCTCTCACCTAAGAGGCGTCTCCGGTCCTGAGCCGCTGGTGGGGAGTTTCAGGCTTTTAAAACTCTGCGTGGGTGTGAAATTCCTCTGCGTCGGTGAATCCGTCTGCTTGACTGCGACGCTGCACGTGAGAGATACCCAGACCTGAATGACTGGGATCTTCACGCACAGGTCTTTGTGCAGACTCGGCAGTAGCACCCGTCGTTAGTGTGAGCAAAGCTGATCATCAATTTAGTTTTGGGTTTTGCAAGTTTCTTTTCGCTCTCCGTGATACAATGTTTGTTGTTCCTGCACCGTCCTTTCTCGTTCCTCCACTCTTTATCATTCGATCACTTTCCTTTTCAGCCACTTTTTCCAAGTGTCTCTGTTTATGTTCTGATATTGAAGCCTTTTATCTTGTGTCATCATTTTGTTAAATGCAGCTGAAGGGTTATCCTCCCTCCATCATGGGGCTGGCACTCGTCGCCGGGCGCCGCATGTGTTGCAGGGACCGTTCAAGTGGGTAATGAGGCTGCAACCCTC
Organism: Aulostomus chinensis; assembly: GCF_037954235.1. Taxonomy (NCBI): domain Eukaryota; kingdom Metazoa; phylum Chordata; class Actinopteri; order Syngnathiformes; family Aulostomidae; genus Aulostomus; species Aulostomus chinensis. The sequence goes on from NC_141324.1 coordinate 29,300,844, forward strand.
GGGGCTGCTGCCGTGCGGAGGCTTTGATTTCGGGTTGCGACTCATAAGTTTGTCAAATTTGACACCAACCTGCGGTACAGCGCTCACAAACACAGCTCACACATGTTTACCAGCCTGCCCCTGGGTGCAGTGCAGCGTGGAACGAAGAGCAAGGGATGTGTTTTTACTCGTCACGTCACCGAGGGGAAATTTTTTCAATTATCCAGACGCTTTAATTCAGAAATACGATCCAATTTACATGATTGACAGGATCATTATATGTGTGTATATATGTCAAAACTCAGACAGCTCTCATTTTACGGAATCGTATATCTTTGGCCTGTCTCATTTGACACAGTGTCTTGGTGGTGGTGCTGAACCACCGTGAGCTACCTCTCTACGTGGTGACTCATTCAACCTTCTCGTTCGTTACTTTGTTGTTTTGATCGTCTTGATCCCCCCCCCCCCCCGTCCCTATCTCACCACTTCTGCGAAAACATGAAAGGCTTCTGCTTCTCTTCTGTGACCTTCTGCGTGTCTTTCCATGTCAAAACATACTTGAGGAGACACTCATTTCTACAGCAGCTGTAGTTTCCCTCTGGTCCTGCTTCTTATGAGCACTCTGCTTTTGAACGCTGTTGCATGATTGTCAGGTTTTAAGGGTCTGAAGTCAGACTTGCCAGGATTTAACCTTCATTCATCCCTCCTCATTTCTTGAAATTGTGGCATCATTTTTCTTGCGCTGTATATTTGGCATATAAAGTTCATGCACATGCATCTTCTATCGCACACCTGAGGTCTCTGTAGCCTCTCTGCTCTCGTAATGCTCCAGTAGGTTCAGTCATACACTCGGAACTCTCCACAGCATGTCGGGTTGACTCTGACCCTCCCTCTTGTCTTCCAGGATGCCAGTTATTGGCTGCAGGTTCATCGGTTGGAACACGGTGACGGCGGCATCCTCGACCTAGACGACGTCCTCTGCGACGTGGCTGACGACAAAGACAGGGTAAGGTTTTGGTGTTGCATGTGCAGGCTGTCAGAGGTTTGGTACCCTCCTCTGACGTCTGGCCTCCACTCGTTCACTTGCCTGATCTGTCCGTCGCCTTCGATGCAGTTCTTAGAGTCCAGGTGTGTAAGTGACAGGTGGCAGATTGACTGACAGCAGGCTGCAGGCTTCTTCAGAACATCCCTCTAGAAACTAAACAGTGGAACACCTTTTTTTTCTTCTTCTTCTTCTTCTTCTTTTGTAAACTTTTGCATTCAATGGATGTTGTGGAGTGTGAATGTAGTTAGTCGATCTTTATCAAGGTTCTTCGTCATGACAGACCTAAGAGTGTCATGGAATTTAGAAAATAACCCTTCCAGGTTTACATAACAAACCCATAAAGTTTTGGAGACTTGAGGAACGTTTGCCACATTCCCTCCTACTGTCAGAGGCTGGGGTGAGGCTGATTGGGAGAAATCTATACTTGTCTGTCATAATGTGCAAACCCCTTAACCTGCCTGTGGTACGAGTGAAACACACTAAGGTGCATTTTTACTCCCGTCTTTCCTGTGCGCACGGACAGAAGAGAGCATGTGGTCCTGCACCTTCGGCGTGGAAAAGTCAGAGGCGTGTGAGTCGGGCTGTGCGTGGCCCTAGTCTCGTGCTGCTGGAGCTGAATGGGTGTTCTTGAGTGCAGATGCAGTCAGTGAATTAATCACTCAGTGGAGATGTGAAACATTTGAGTCAGATTAGTGTCGCAAAAGAGATCTACAAAAAAAAAAAGAAGCGGCGTTCCTTTCTCTCTGTGTCCATTTACTGCCTCTTCTACACGGAAAGTGTCATCTCGCCAGCGGGGGTTTAAACTCCTGGTCGGGACAGATTAAAGACTGGAGACCTGGCAGAGCAACCCACTTAGTCACAGGACCAACAGCCTGACATCAACAAGATCTGTTGTTATGGAAACGTGGCTTCCTCTACAAACGTGACCTCTGGCTGGCTTCTGTGTCAGTTCATTGAGTAGGAAACTGCATTTCCCTCTCCTCTCCACACACACACACACACACACACACACACACTGATGATGTCATCTGTTTACAGTAACACTATGCAGGTACTTTGTTCACCTGACCAAAAAAAACCCCAAACTTATGACAGAAACTGACAGTAGGAATTTGCAGCTGCGCACAAGTCCTCTTAACCTGTCAATATTCATGTGACTTTTCACAGCGAGGTTGGACATGGAGGGATTTGTACAGCTGACATTGTTGTGGTGAAGGACTTTGTGTAACGGGGGGAGAAATCTTTTCGGATTTGAGAAATGTTTTTGAACAGAACTCAACCCTCTCCCTCAAGTGTGTAGAGGGAGTTTTGGCAGGAATTAAGACGCAGCCCGAGTGTGAAATTCAACTCTAGTAAAACACATTTGAAGTAACCGTTACTGTTGGAGCGAGTGAGGGATGTGACCTCTGCGGGCGGTGGCACAGCGGAATTTTGACGGCGTTGGTGGCGAGCACTTTCCCTCGCCACTCTGTCAATCTCGCGTTCGTGCGCCTCCAGGTGGGAGTGTGTGCAGCTCCATTTGTGTTGATGAGCGTGTGTAGGTGTGTCCCCTCTCAGAGAGCTGTCATCATGCAATCTCCTCACATCCCTCTCTTCTTCTCTGCCCCTCTCTGCTGCGTCCCTGCAGGCGTTTTCCGCAGTGGAGAATGTGTACATTTCATCCATGACATCCCTTCAACCTCGCTGACACGAATCTGTGCTGCCTCGGCGGCTCTGACACCAAATCCTGAGGGGATCGTTTATGTTTGGCTTCTTTGCTCAGCTTGAATTTCCTTATTTAAAAAGCAAACAAACCCTGAAATGAAAAAGTATTGATATCAATATTTTAAGTTTTAACATGTTTTACACCTGAGAGAATTCTGCATGTGAAAGTCGACAAGTTAAATATTTAGTAAAGCCCAGTATTCCTGTCATCACTGGTACGGGAGTAGGACGACAACTGATGGATCCAGTTCCTGGTTAATTGGTCTCGTTATTTCATAATGGAGGTAAAAGTGAAACCTCATCACAGGCGTATCAACTACATGTTGTTTAGTAATTAAAGTCTGATCATCAGCTGATTGTCTTGGCACGATGAGAGGCCGCATCTGTGACTAGGTGCTGGAACGGAGTGCCTCGTTTTATTTTAAGTAGCCTGCGGTTTTCCAGGTGTGTTTGTGCCAGACAGGTGAAAGGAATGAGAGCAGGTGTGTGTCAGGGTGCTTGTCCTGAGAACTTCAAACCTGGAACTTATACATATTGTGGAAACGGTATTCCTGGAACCCCAGTGCCAACTGGATAAGTCCAGACAGACCTTTGACGTCAGTAAAGGAAGACTCATGCAGCCGGGATGAGCCACTGTGGGGTTGGAGGCTAAGCAAACAGAGCTAATGGCTATGGAAGTGGAGGCTAAGCTAAAGGAGGGAGCTAACAGCTATGAGTATTGCGGCTAAGGTAACAGAGCTCACAGCTGTGAAGCTGGAAGCTAAGCTAAATGCTAAGGGGATGGTGGCTTAGCTAACTGGGTTAACAGTTATGGGGATGGAGGCTGAGCTAACGTGGCTAACAGGTGGCAAACTTTGTTTTGTAGCTGACTGTCAGGACGAGAGGCAGGACAGCACACAGAAAGTGGTGCTCTGAGACACAGTCTAGTGTGTGTGTGTGTGTGTGTGTGTGTGTGTGTGTGTGTGTGTGTGTGTGTGTGTGCGCGCGGGCATCTGTCACAACACCAGTGTGGATTAAGTTAACTGTTTGTGTTCCCGGGGAGCACAGCTGTGTGGCTGTAAGTGATTGCGTGCTCGTGGGTCAGCATCTGTGGCCGTACTCACAAAGCTTCCTTGTACAAAGATTTGCTCCTAGTGATGAAATTCTAAGAAAAAGCTTCCAAATGCTTTTACAGTTAAGACCTGATCCTGGTAAAGACAAAATCCCTTACGAAACATCTTCGCCCTGAGGGGAGCCCCTGATCCTTGGGGCTTTGTCAAGTCACACTATCATAGTTTTATTACACCACTTCAAGCCAGTAACTATTTTTAGGGCCTGACATTCTAAAAATATCAAAATGTGATGTGAATTTAAACTTATTGTACTTAATATATTTAAAAATCAGAGGACAACATCCATACCTGATACACTGTATTCAGGAAACTAGAGTTTATCAATATATTATTATATTCACATTATCTCCCTCCCTTGACTGGCAGGTTTGACCATCGCCAGAATCTGTTCACCTGTTGTTTGAGTTCAAATCTTCCATCACTTCACAAATAAATCCTGAGGAAAATGACGACATCAAAGGTTGAAATTCTGAAATGTAATCAGAATTGCTTTACCCTCCAAGTGACATTTAAATTTTTGCCTTAATTTAGCCTGAGCCTGTTTTTTATTTATATATATATATATATATATATATATATATATATATATATATATTCTCTGTTCCTCATGGAGTCCACGATTACTTCAGAAAACTGCATCCTAGAAAACAAAAGAAATAAAAGAATTTGACTTGGCTGCACCTTGAAGAATTGTAAATCGTTAAAATCACTCAGTTCGTCCAACTTGAGACAAATGAGCCCAGTGAGAGTGAATAAAAGGAGCAAAGCTGCCGAATGGAAATTGTTTAGGTAGGAACTGATTGAGTATTGGTGAAAGAAGAAGCCGGTGCAAGTGAGGGAAGCCCCATGGTGTGTGTGTGTGTGTGTGTGTGTGTGTGTGTGTGTGTGTGTGTGTGTGTGTGTGTGTGTGTGTGTGTGTGTGCGTGCGTGCGTGCGCGAGCGACCCGGTGGATCCCAGTCAACAGGACTGGTGGTCTCCTGGCAGCTGCGGCTCATGTCTGCCATTCCACCGGAGCTTTTTAAAGACCTGCAGGAACATCGGCGGCCCGTTGCTCAAGGACACTTTTATTAGCTGGAATGAAACCGCAGGCTGCATGTGGAGGTCGTGTGGGGAACACGAGTACACACTGCACATTACTGGTGTGTGTCTGCTGCTTCATCGGTGAGGTTTCACTCGTGTATCATCCTGCCAGGAAAAGTGGCCCTCGGTGAATGTTTTTCCAGATGCCATCTTTCCATCCGTTCACCGTCCTTCTGCCTCTCTTCCTTTTTTCCCTTCTCTCATACTTGGTAGCGGTCTGTCCTTCCAAGGCTCTTTAACTCATGTGTTGCCTCGTCTTAAGCGCTGGCACTTGTGGAATCTTCTGTCTGGCTGAGTGACGTTGGGACGCACAGAGTTAACGAACATCGAAAACATAAATCTGCTCAGCTCTTTAACCTCACCTCTCAAGCACAACGCAAGGTTTATTATACCACAGGTAGCCATAGCAACAGAGATTCTGCTTAGCGCTGTTTTGATGATTTGCACACGGGCATCTTGCAATCATTTGCCTGCGGGTGTCGTGCTCCACTCCTGCAGGAACGCCACTCTATGTTTTACTGATTACCTCGAGCTCTCAGATTGTTTTCACTGCAGCTTCTTGATTTGTCAGCGCCATCGCACAGAAACGCCTGGCTGAGCGTCGCGAGACTTGGCGGAGAGGTGGACCTCCCTCTTGGGACGTCTGGCATGGAAGCTTTGACACAGTAGCAAACAGTAAACCGTAAAGAAGTTTTATTACACAAAGACACTGGCGCGCACACACACACACACACACACACACTCCGAGTGTCTGCAGGATCATGTACATAGATACACATTCATGTGTGCACACACAGGTGGACAAACACTCATCTGTCACACACTCTCTGACTCTCTGACATACCACGGGTTTCTGGTGACACACTCATCCCTACACACACACACACACACACACACACTTACTCACTCCCCCAGTGATGTCATGACCCTAAATGATGACACCTGGTTTGTGCCAACACTTCATTCCTGTGTGTGCGTGTGTGTGTGTGTGTGTGTGTGTGTGTGTAGCCGTTGCTGCTCTGGGGTTGTTGCCATTTGTCCCACAACTGAACGTTTATCTTTGTCTCTCTCTGCTGGTCGAAACTTTATTTTTTTACCTCTAATAATTTTACGTGTTGTCGGGTGGATCGGTGTTGTTATGATGTGACTTTACAATCCATTTCTGGTATATTTTTCCTCTTACAGAAGCACTGATAGGATTTATTGAGAATATGGCTGAGTCGCATTCCTTGTGTGTGTGCGTACTTCCAGGCTGTGGCGGAAGAAGTACACAGTTGCTTTACTTGAGTAGTGGTGGAAATACTCAGATGAAATACTGCTCTGGTAAAAGTTTCAGTTCAAAATTCTGCTGTGTGTGTGTGTGTGTGTGTGTGTGTGTGTGTGTGTGTGTGTGTGTGTGTGTGTCTGGGCTGATTATAGTTGCGTCTGGGTGGAGAGCAGACAGACAGAGGGGAGGAGCCGTGAGGATAAATCAACCCAGAGGAGTTCTTGGTTGATATCCAGCCAGGGGACACACACACACTCCGACTGTTGGGCTGCTAGTCACAAAATTCAAATGTCAAATGAAATACATCAAATATGTTATATAACATTAACATATGATGATAAAAATGTAAATTTCCCCACTGTGGGACAAATGAAGATTTATTATTACTCCGGTGGTGCCTTCTTGGATTAACTCGTGGTATTTTAATAGAGTTGATGTTGGAACAGAGGGAGGAAATAACGGCTCAAAGAGTTGTGAATCCTGCTGCAGCGGGATTGTTGGTGATTGGGGCTTCGAGGGTTGTGATTGGCCGAAGTCATGAAGCTGATCCAAAGTGGATGAGGTCATTACTGTAGTCTCAACCTCAACCTGCTGGAGCCACAACAATGTCAGCTATTAAACAATATTGAATCAAGGGATTTTAGGATAGTTTTGCATATCAACAACGTGTGTGTGTGTGTGTGTGTGTGTGTGTGTGTGTGTGTGTGTGTGTGTGTTTGTTCCCTCCACACTGCAGCCCACTGTGATGGTTCAGTTCTACCCTCTAAGGGGAAACGGTTGAACATCTTCATCCTGGATGAAGCTGCCGCCATCCTCTTCACTTACAGGCAACTAAAACTGACACCTGCAGAAGTGTTTCCTGCTATTGATCTCATGTCATGTTCAGTTGGCTCATTTGTTGCTGCTTGTCCACATTGATTACCTGAGTGCACACACACACACACACACACACACACGCACGCACACGTGCGCGCACGCTGTAAAATGTAAAGTGCAGTTGCTGACTCTCCTGGTGCTTTGCTGCTGGTGGTGTTGATGTTCTTTTCCGCTAACCTGTGAAGGCATCGCGGCGCCTGGAGCTTCCCCTCGCTGACATTAAGCTCAGGGAGCGTTTTCAGAAGCCATAAAGGAAGATGGATACCAGAGATAACGCCGGTGGGAGAGGTGATGTGGACGAGTGCCTGGCTAGAACTCTGACAGCTCCAACGTGGATGAGAGGGCAGCACCAACACACTCACGTGGTGCTTTAAAAACCCTGAAAAGCCCGGTTTGATATTTAAACCAGGGAGAACCCCCCCCCCCCGACGCTCCAGCTTCAGAGCATCCTGGATCAATGTCATGTGACTGTGGACTAAGCCACACCCACTCAGCCCCTCCTTCAGCCCTCAGATCTTCCTGAGCAAGTGTTGGTGATGACCTCATTTATTCCACGCTCTCCCTCCCCTCCTCCTCCTCCTCCTCCTCCCCCTCCTTTCCCCTCTCCAGCCCCCTAATGAGAACAAGATGAGGACTTAAGAGCGGCAGATTCAGTCGGGTGACACAGGAACTTCTGGGCCAGACGGAGGAGGAGGAGGAGGAGGGTCTTCGGACCGACTCCGCTCTGGTGTCAGCGGTTGAACATGTCGAGCCTTGGTGGGAGCGGTGGATCGACAGCCGACACGTTGCCTCCAAGAAAGAAAAAGTTAACAGGAGAAATGAGGCATAAAAATGCTGAATGGGTTCAACATAAACTGTCCGTCGACGTGAACTCTGAGTTTGAAATCTATTTTTATTTTTTTTATTCTGTTATAGTTTTAAATTGGAGGAAATAAAAAAAATCTAACACATACAAGTCAACAGATGAGCTGTATAACGTGTGTGTGTGTGTGTGTGTGTGTGTGTGTGTGTGTGTGTGTGTGTGTGTAAACACACACACTTTGGTCATTCATAACTTCTGCTAACTCAACCCATCATTTTCTTGGTGGAGGAGCATTTTTTAAATTTTTCTTGACATTTCATGGATTGAAAGATTTATTTTGAAAATAACTGGCAGATTGGTCGACGGTGAGAAGAACCGTTCGTCTCTGAATTATTGCCCGGCATCGTTTATCATCGAGTGAAGACTCACGGCGTTGAGCTGCCTGGACTTGAACTCTGAGGTTCGGCCTGAACAAGCTCTTCTGAACCTAAACTCAAAATCATTTTTTTGTTTTCCAGGTCAAATCTTCTTGTGAAACAGTTTCGTGTTTAAACACGTAAGGAAATGTCGTGTAAACCTGTTCGAAGCGTGGAGGTGTGTTTCCTGCGACCAGTCACCTCATGTTGAACTAACAGCCCCCCCCCCCCCCCCCCATCCTGCTGATGAATGCAAGGCATTATGGGAGATTCCCAAAAGGTGGCTGGTGGCTTGTAGATGTGTGACAGCGTCCCTTGTTGGTGCTGGTTGCCAGGACGATGTGGCCGCTGCCTGGTGAGGCTTAAACGCACGCACACGCGGCACTCTGAAGACGCTGTGTGTGATTGGATTTTACCGAGTATGAGTGCAGGATCAAGTACTGCATCACTCCACGGGAGAGGCGCTGTACTACTGAGCACAGTTACTTCTTCGTTTGACTCCCTTTCCGAGCCCAGGAAGTATTTTGCAGCTGCAAAGACACTCTCGTTGTGAAACCAGGTTGCCTGAGTGGAGTGGGAACATGGTTGTGGTGTTCCCACTGCCCCGCCTATGTTGAGACGCGCGTGTCCCCTGCTGGCTTCGGCGGACAACGTGGACCGTCGCTTTTTGACTCAGGAAGTTGACCAGGAGCACAGCTACTGCTGGTTAATGAGTGAAGTACAGCAACATTCTAGAGAGTTCCCCTCAGTCAGTAACTCTCTTCTCAGAGCTGACGCCTGCATCGGTTTCTGTCCATCAAGGAAACGTTTAGGAAAACTGGTGGTTGAATAAATACTGTGCGCTGTTTACTGGCGTGATCACACTCGTGCTGTCTCAGCATTTCACCTGGAGGATTTGTCACCCACACAAACCCTGAGTCAGGATTACTCACGTGTCTGTGTGTACTTGTGTCCATACACGTGTGTGTGTGTGTGTGTGTGTGTGTGTGTGTGTGTGTGTGTGTGTGTGTGTGTGTGTGTGTGAGAAGTCCAACTTCACCTCAGCGCATTGTGTACTCTTGTTTGTTAGTTTTCCCTGTATGTGGTTGACCATCTCGCACAATTGCAGCTTTTCTGGATGTGAACCCAGAACCACAGCAGTTAGCAGGCAGCTAACAGCTGCCGCCTCTCGGCTCCTTCTGTGGTAACAGTACGAGGCGTCCCCACGTCCCGCTGTCTGTGTGTGGGTCAGCGCTCGGCACCCAGGGAACCCACAACACTCCCGAGCTCTGCAGAACCCTACATGGACAAGCAGAGGAAGCCACGTTCTTCTTCTCTTAACCACAGAGTCTATGCTTTCCTGTAGAAGACAAAATCCAGAAAAGTGGAGAAGGAACCAAACCCGCAGCTTCAGGAACGTCAGCTACATATCATCCACATTAGTGGAATTTAAAGAATGTGTCCATTGATTTCCATGTCATTTTGTGTTCATGCCACGATGTAGTGATTGTTATTGAGCTGAGTGTGAGGAGTAGTGATGGCAGAGCCGTAGTCGAGGAGCAGTCGTGAGGGGGCAAAGGAAGATTGACTGAAATCCTTGTTATTTATGCAGCGTGAGCTACAGGTCTGTGGCCTGGGAGCTGGTACTACAGTTGAGAAATATAGCAGTATTATGTCGTGTACTGTGTGCTGTGATTTTGTAAACTATGGGACCATCATAGTGGACGTCCTCCAGGGTCCTTAAAACCTTCAAACTTGTGTCTTTTGTCCTCAGGTGCGATCGTGACCTGTCTTCAAACGGACGTTCCTTCTGTGGGTTTGGCTTCTTTCCATCAACTCCATCCGTTCATCCGGATGTAAAACACAACCCGAACGCTCACTCTCCTTCGCAACGCCCTCGCTGGCATCGTAGGGTCATAGGTCTTAAATCTTATCAAGTGTTCTTACAGAGTGATGAAAACTTCCTGGAGATCTCGGTTTCATAACATAGCAACCCCTCATTTTAGCTCCGTTTCTCCCTGGTATCCTGATCCCAGATCAGTGCTGCGCTGCTTCCGTCCGTGCAGACTTGTTTAACCTCCAGCGACTGCATATGGAGGAAACCGAAATAACGGGATGTTTTTGTGCCCGGCATATTTAGATCAAGTGTTTGAGTCGGGCTCCATTGCTACCGGAGCGAGGGCCCCAGCCCTGAGGGACCAGGATGACCCCCGCGAGGCTCCTCAAGAGCATCACGCTGCTCTATTTCCATGTGGCACATCTTATTTATGGGTTGCATTTATTATTCATACAAATAGGTTAAAGGCTAAGAGGCCAGAGCAGCTGCACGTCATCAATGTTCGAAGTGTAAATGACTGCACAATAATGGTGGCGAGAAAAGCAGATTTACCCTCAACGCTCCGTTTCTCCTCCCAGCTGGAAGAACTTGAGAAGTTAAGAGCCCGACTCCTGAAATCCTCCGGGCTCTGAGTCTGCCGGCGCAACACGAGCACTGAAAACAAAAATCATTGTCATGTCAACAGTGAGTGTCCATGTTTGCTTTCTACCTCCAGGCGTTGAAATGAGCAGATATAATCACGCCGAAAAGACGCAGCCAGAATGAACCTGAAGAGCTGACATCAACAGAAGGGAACATACTTTGATTGTTGCGTGTATAAAAAAACATTGAATTAGTTTTTTTGGGGGTTTTTTTCCAGTCGTGATTTAGATGTGACGGAGGCTTTATGTGCAAGTTTCGGAACCCTTGAAAGTGCTTGAATTTCTCTGTAAGAGGCCTGTAGTCTGGATTGAGGTTTTAATCCTAATTGTGGTGAGAAAGGTGTCTGGAGACAAAGGCAGCGTTTGAGAAGTCAACAGAGTTTGGGGATTAGAGCGGCTCTCAACAGATGTCAGCGTGTTTGAGTTTGCTGCTAATGAGATTAGAGCCCCGACCCCCCCCACTCTCCATCTATTCTCCACCCTCCCAGCTTGTCTCCTTCCATCTCTCCCTCCGTTGTGGTGTCTCGTGCCTCTGGAGCCTCTGGATGTTGCTGGGACGGCGAGGCATGAACTCTTCGGCTGGTTCAAGCTGTTCCTGAATAACTGAATCAATATTTAAAACTCTGCTTCACCATCTCACCTGCTGCCATCTGGACCTCCTCGCTCACTTCTGAGGCAGAAAACTCTGGAAGCTGCAGCAGGATGCCAAAGACCGCTTCTGCCCTCTAGTGGCGGCGGTGTATCACTGCGGTGCTCCTCCTGATTTTATTGGCAGTCTGGGGTGCAGGAATAAATGGGAATTCAAGGAAATTTGGGGATAATTTACCTTGTCATATTTATATCTGTGTATGTCTGTCTTTATATTTGTAAATATTTTATTCTCATAGCACGTCTACATGCAAGCATTTGGGATACAGGTTTAAAAATAACATTTTTGAGTGGAACTTTAGTGGATTCTCCCTTTGTCTGTGTAGGTTCTCATTCATCCAGGTCATCGTAGATCGAAGCGAAGTAAAATCTGGTCAACTGGACGTAAGTTTGTCCAGTTGACCAGATTTTACTTCGCTTCGATTCTCCCTTTGAATGACAACAAAAATGTAATATTTGGGTCAAAGTCGTCTCAGTAATGGAAACAGATCAGGTTTGGTGTCGTCGCAGATGTCAGAAAAGTCCTCAAAAGTCCTGCTGTAGCGAGCAAGAAGCTAATAATCTGTGTGGGACGGGAGGGATTATGGTCAGGTACAGACTCCAAATGTTAAGGTCAAGTATCCCACTTGATAATTCCTATTGATTCCCATGGAAAGTTTCCAGGAAAGTGGAAAGTCTACACCTGAAATCAGACGGCTCCTCTTTGCTGCCCACCTACAGATGCTGCCCTAACAGGTGGTTGCGGTCTTTTAGCTAACGATGGGAGCAGAACCGGACCGGTAGAACCTCTTCCTCCATCACCAGAGAGTTCTTGCCACCAGTCAGGGAAACACGGGGCTGCGTGGTGAGCTTGGTTGATGTCCAGAGTCGGCAACAAACCAACTTCTGTGTCCGAACCACCAGGACCAACAGAAACAGTGGTTCCGCTCGGCTGGTGTGTGGCTGGAGGAGGCGGCACATGCAGCGGGTCAGCTGCTGCTGCTAGTTTTACCGCTGATGTCACTGCAAATGTTGCGGAAGGAACACTCGCTTCATTGTAATCAGGGCTGCAACTAACAAGTGCGTTCATTGATTAATCTGCTGATTATTTTCGTGGCTGAACATCAACAGATCTATGAAAACAGACTTATGAAAAGAGTGAAAAATGCTCATAACTCTTTATTTTCACTGATGAATTATGAAAACAAGCATTTTGTCTTCTGTTGAAGAGCCTGCAACCCACAAATGATTTTTGCTTGAGAAAGAAAAAAAAAAAGAAGCCTGAATTGCTAATTGGTTGTCAGAAAGGAGATTGACAGTTATTTGCTTGTGAAGCACCAACTTTCGTTGACAGAAGTGTGTGTTTAAAAGAGAGAATCCTGCACGTGTGTGTTTCTAGGCTGTTCAACCATTGATCTCGCCTCGCTCCTGGAACCAACTGCTGTTGGTGCTCCGGAGCTGAAATGTGGAGGAGCGATCCTCATATTTTAGGGAAAAAATAGGTTTTTTGTGTGTGTTACGCCGTCTGGGCTGTTGTACCTCAAAGGTCAGACCACGGGTGCACCCCAGATGTTTACCTTCATCCATCATAACCCCCGTTCGTCCAACAGCTAATGAATTACAATTTGTACGGCAGGAAGTTTTAGGGAAGTAGGCAGGAAGTGAGTTTGAGGGGAAATAACAGGATGTTGTGTGGTGATCGGCAGCATGAGTGTGTGTAGTCATTTCCACCATCTGCGGCTTGATGGTCTGGTAAATGAAGCATTCCGTGAAGCATTCTAGCTGGAATTCTCTGGGGGTGCGATGTTTATGTCCACCCACCACTTTCCATTCAGGGAGAGATGACGTTTCGCGTCTTGTTGAGAGGCTCTACCCTGGTGTTTTGGTGAAAAGCAGGTCTTTGTCTGCTAAGTGTTCCTGGTAGCTGTCTGGACTGTTAAACCACAAAGGTCAGAAGCTGGGTGCAGAGTGGTGGAGCCGCTGGTTTGGCTGTGGTCGTGCTCCAGGGGAGGACCTGCCTCGGTCAGACAAAGCTGCCGCTGATTTCCCTGCAACTGTTTTTTTGTGTTTTCATCTGTTTTCTATTAATGTTCATTAACATTCTTACATTTTCAATAATAACACAAAACATACAGTGTAAAGAAATCACGCTCTCTCTCTCTCTCTCTCACTGTGGTGACTCAGCCAACCCAGCTGTGGTCTGTGGGAAAAGCCTGCTGCACAGGCAGGAAGTGGTGTGTGTCTATTCCTGTGTGTGTGGTACAGAACAGCTCCCCTGTTGCAGTGTGTTCATACACACTCTCATTCTGCCGAACTGGGTGTTCCGTCTGTGTTTTCTCCAAAGCTGACACGCTGACGCAGCTCCTGGGAATCTCATCGTAAAAATCCCAACGCCGAGCCGAGCCGGACACCGACGCCATTTCTTCTCTCTTTTGGCCCATTTTGCAAATGTGACTGAACATTTATGGTATCGCCATATTGAATTACACATGGAATACTGCAACTGACGCCAGTACAATCAAATGTAAAACAGGCTTTTGATTGACACCGACCATAAATCTGGACGGGACCTGAATTTATGAAGTACCTTTCAGCAGATTTTGTTGCAGGGGTGAAATTTGAGATTTTGAAATGGATTTTTAACGCAGCAGCAATGCAGCAAAATCATTGTATATCTCTGTGCTTTGATATGGCTGCTTTAGCCTCGAATCCTCATCCGCATCCTCCCTTGTTTACAGCAGTCCACCTATTAAATAGATGATGAGTGAGGGGAGCTCACTTAAAGGCCCTGGAAATCCTCACATCTCCACTCCAGCGGTGGCATGAATGTTCTGTAAAGCAGCCAAATGTCTTCATCCTCCATCTTCATCATGAACACCACCTCCATGTATTTAGAGCCAACACTAAAAATATGACGTTTTACGCAGTCAGATCTGTTTGTCTCAGTTGTTACTGCCTGGCACCACTAGGGGTCAGTGTGTCCCTGCAGGTTCGGCTGCTGAGGTCGCCCTCATCACTTAGACGTCTGTAGAAGCGGGAGAGGAGGAGGAGGAAGTTAAAGCTGCGAGGCTTTACATCATCCTCTCCTGGGAGCTGTCTGCTCCCGCGGGGACCGTCGTCATCGTTACACCAGAGCACAGAGCTTTTTACCGTGTTTGTGAGGGAGGCCAGGAAGGAGGTGATATAATATATTGTGTGACTTTTCCTTCGAGGGTGTGTATTGTACATGTGTGAACCACTCCATGATCACTAATTCATGTGGTGTGTTAGAGGGAGACAGAGTGAGAGCGAGATAGGGGTCAGTAGGTGACAGAGAGAGAGAGAATATAAAACACACACACGATTCCACTTTGACATTATTACATGTTATATGATCATACTGCTGATGTTATTGCGTTACTTGTAAAATCTGAGGCAGACAGATCTCTCGTACACTCCTGACTCTTAATTAGACGGTATCTGCAGATCTTTACCCTCCTTCTTCTGGCAACTAATGAATTTTAATTTCTACGTCAGGAAGTGGCAGGGAAGCAGCCAGGAAGTGAATTTTAAGGGGCATTAACAGGATGTTGTGATGTGATTAGCGCTGTTTGTGTTGTCATTTCCTCCCACCATCTGTGTCTAGATGGGCCGCGAAGTCGTCACAAATAAATCACAGTATCTCAGCTGCACTGCTGCTTCAAAAAGACTTGCAGTGGGTGTATTGTTCACTCTCCTGTTTCCTCCCAGGGATGTGTGGCCATGGCGAAATCTATCAGCTGAGGCAACACCGTCTTTAGTGTCCTTGGGGAGTTTACGTTGTTGATGCTACGGCTGGGAAATATGGACACAAATCAGATATCACAGTGTCTTGACACCTGATCAATGATCCTCACTGGACATAATGAGGACGTGTGTGAAGGAAGGTATGAGAACAGCAGCACGGCGTGTTCAGAAAATTATGTTAATTTACTGTAATTCAGCCTTTATACTGGTGTCACAGTGTGAAGACCAAGGTCCAAAATCGGAGACCGTCTCAAGTCTCATATCAGGATACTGATGTTGCTCAGCCCTCACACGATGAAATACTCCTGTACTTCTGAAAGTATCGCCCAGCGCTGCACGGTGATAAATACTGGAGGCACATGGTCACGTCAAGTGCCTTCATGGTACCCTGAGGGTTTTAGTTTTGTAACAAAATAGGAGGCCCTCCATATCAGCACTGATGGAACGGAGGTCGTCAAAGATGCCTGAAAACCATCAAAACCACTGGTTGTTACCAGTACAGATCGTGATGCTGCTGCTGCAATGTGTGTGAATACTTTTAAGAGTTTAGATGAAGACTTGATGGTCGTCGGAGATCAGAGTGCACTAAGGAGCCCCCCCAACAAAGAAAGAATGGTCTCCTACCAAAGGTGGGCGGAGCCTAAATGTCTTAAAGTCAGGTCAGAGTATCTGTCCAGCCCTTGGAAGTTGGTGTACTCGGCGATGTTTGTGTTTCCAGTTTGAGAGGTGATGTCGTGGTGTGCATGCTACTTATATACAGAGTATTGGAGCACTCACATTAAACGGGGGCTTCCTACAAGTGTCCGGCCTCCCCTGTCTGAGCAGCGGCGTGGAACAAGAACCCCACAGGACCAGGATCCATTCTAACAAGCTCTCATGTCAGCCCCCCATCCTCCCATTGTTCCAGTCCGGTCGCCAGAAACAATAAGTGTAGTGTCTGATGTACTGGTGCATCAACGTAAAGGGTCCAGGAGATGGATGCGGTCCGCACAGAACCGCTGGGTACAGGTTCTGTGTTGTAGTCGGTTTGATTTATTCACAGCTGCATCCCCGTTCTGGGCTTTGGTGTAGAAACGGCACTGAAAATGGATAAAAAGCACTGATGAGTCTCATCTGTCTAGAGATCGCGGCTGCTGAGATGTGAAGAATAGTTTTGGAGATCATTAGGTTTTCTTTGTTGTTGTTGTTTGTGTGTTTTTTATCCATCCAAACAAAAGTGTATTGGCTCTTTGCAAATGAATTTCGGTGCAATCGAGCAGATCTCCGGGTGTCTTTTCATTCATTTACTGCTGTCAATACAGCCATAATAGACTTCTCTGTGAACAAGGTGAGCAGCATTGAGTGTGACAGGGTGGGTAAACAGATAGCAACCCAATCAGGAGCAGCAGGTTGAGGGGCTGCCAGATGTGATGGAGCACCCTGATATCCTGCCATTCACTCATTGGTTTATTTACTGCGGCGTCTGAGGATAAAGACTAACACCTCTCCACTGGCTCTGCATGTTAAAGCCATTACAGGTAATCAACAAGTGCCAAGTTGGCACCGACGTTTGAGGGCTGTGTGTTTCTTCCACTTGTTCTTGAGAACTCAGGAACTCAACACAAAGAGTTCACTAAGCAGATTCTTGACTTGCGACCAGCCGCCCTACTTTGCTGCTTGTTTTATCAGATCTGAACACAACCTCTGAATCATCCGAGCAGCGGTTGACCCAAGTGTCGAGACATCCTGTTATGGTCTGATGTATGAAGTACCTCAAGGGGCAGTTTATGTAAAATGTATGTTTGTATGAATGTGAAGGAGGGAGCAGTGGAAGCCATTCCTGGTCTTCAGTGGACTGCGGGCTTGTGGCTCGGTCATTGGAATCTTTTCTCGCTTGTCACCTTACAGAATGGAAATTGCGAGAAAAATCAAAACTAAACTAATTCAGATTTATTGCTCCACATGATGGGTTGCAGAAGTAACATGAATAGGAACCACAAGTTCATATAAAACTCTTTACATTTTTCAGTAAACTAGCACCCAGGTTTGATTTCCTCTTGCCAAAAGCTTCCACATCAGCAGAGCGCCTGTGAGCTACATCAGTGGCAAAAGTGCCTTAATTAAATGGCGGTAAATGTTTACGCGAGGTCCCGATCATCAGATTTCCAGGGTGGTGTTTAGGTGTTTCCTGGGTAGAGTTGCTAGTACTACTACTAAATGGAACAGGAGCATCAATAATATATATATGACTTTGTTGCTATGCTATGAGAAATGGTCCCGCACCGAGCTAGCTGGCGCTTAGCGACGGTTGTATCCAAATAAACCAAAAGGTTGCTGACGTACATAATCGGTCCAAAAAATGCACCTTAATCCCTAAAAGTAACCGTGACAGCAGAGCCGATCCAACCTGGAAGTGTTTTTGGTCCTTAACCTCGCGAGACTTCAACTGCTGTGCTGAGCAAATATGTCAGACCCCTATTTTGTCCCTTCCCGCCGTATTTGCGTGTGTTGTCGTGTCCTGGTCCCTGACAACCAGAGTTGGCCAGCAAATCAACAGCGTAGATCAGGTCACTTGGTACCTGGTGGCGGTTGTAGAACCTCTCGTTTCCTCCTTCGGGCCGGTAGGTGCGGCTCGCTGGGTCTGAGGTGACGGTAACTGATAACGGCCATTTAATGAGCTGATACAATGCCAAACGGTTGCAAACTCACGGCTCGCACCCACAGGCGACTCATCCGCTGCCAGTGTCATCCGCCCCAGCGAGGAGAAACAATATTCATGATCTGACTCGTGTTCCTCATACTCACAGCACACATGCTAATTCCAGCATCTGAGGAGAGTAATGTATATTTAATCACTCCCTCCACTGTATTACCATAAAACATGAACAAAACGGAGGTGAACGGATGGATGCAGGCTCCTCGCTCTTAATGATGTTTTTGTCACTAAACTGAATCCAGGCTCTGCACCCAGTTGATGGGCTGTTTAATTTAACATGAGAGAGCTAACAGATTGGTTGGGTTTATAGGTTACATGAATTCATTTCTACATGCCTCTTAACCAAGTCGACCTTATTTCATGACTTCCTTTAGTTTTTGGTTTTGCTGCAATAAATGCGAAGTTTTGCATTTTTTTTTTGTACGAAAACACAATCCGTTGGTGTCATTTTACACTTCTAATCCCGCCCTACTCTATATGTTTCTTTTTATGGATTTCTGTAGATATTTATAAGTCTCCAGATATTCTTGTCAAGGTAGAGGATAATTTCTTCAATAAGTAGGAAGATAAATGGCGGATGATGAGAGGAATCAGTTTTCCTGTGACTTAAGTATGACTGCATATAAAGGAGTTCCTGGAAAGAAAATGGAAGCGTATGATATTAAATTGAACCCTGCAGTGATTTAAACCTACATTTTTTATGAGAATCTGTGTAATGGGAACAGCAGTGCCCCCCAGTAATGTGTTTACTGGTTGAACACTGAAGTCAGCACTTGGCTTGCTCTTTATAGCCCACTGAATATAGTTCACATGCATATGTTATATCATATTCATTGTTAATAATTAAATTCCCCCCGTTTTTGCCCCATTGCCTCGTTTACTTGTGTTTACCCTCGTTGTCCTTGTTTCAGCTACACGTTTATGTAAGCAGCACAGCTCCGTATGACACATATGACACACATTTGGCCCATGACGGTAGCTCTGACTGCCAGCTTTCAGGCTGCTACGGTGGGGCGTTAGCTGCAGAAGTGGCAGTGGTGTCTCCAGGGCTTGGAGTAAATGAGATTTGCTGGGGGGAGAATTGGGTCGGAGGAAAGCCTGAAGATGAACCCCAAAGAAAGAGAGCCCGCCGGCGCCAACAGAACATTTGGAAGGGGGGCGTCGAACCCTACCTGAGCACAGAAACGCGCTGAAGTAAGCGGTGTGTGTGAATCTGAGTATGTAGTGAGACATGCTTGTGTTGCAAGTGAATATACGCACATCGGCCCTCTCTTGCAGCGCTTCTGCTCTTTAACGGTTTGTTAAATGTTTTTTGGTCCTTTACTTATTCCTCAGCTATTTGTGGCGAACCTTCGGCTGTTGGAATTTGTGTCAGATGTTCTTTTTTTGGTGTGAATTTGTATCATTTTATAGGCTTCATTCAACTGTAGCACGACTTTCACCCTATTTATACAGGAATGTAAATCAGGTTGTCATCAGCATAGCGAGAGTGTCGTCCTGCCAAAAGGCTTCTCTTCAAAAGGCCAGCATTTGAAGTTTTAATAGTTTAAGTGATCTTTTTTTTATTTCACCAATGTCATGTTCCCTTTACATGTGTAAATAGATCTTTCCATTTCAAATTCTGTAACTGTCTCCGCCAGCGAACCTTCACATGCTCGTTTCGTTGGCGTGGATGTTGCACAGTACATCCACCAGAGGGCAGTTTAGTCCCTCCCTTCTTCGTCGCTGCTGTCCATCGCTCACTCCACTGCCGTCTGAAGACATTTATCCATCAGTTGACATCATAAGTGCACACAAACTTTCCTTAAAAAAACATCTTTTCCAGTGTTTTCTCTGTCTCACTTTCCTCGTTGCCCAAATTCACCCCATGATTTCCGGTGGCTCTGCTTTTCTGTATCGGTGAGCTTTCAGGAAACGTGCATGAGGCCGGGCAGAAGGAACACAGAGTACAGGCAGACGGCTCCCTCTGCATCTAATGCCGAGCACGAGTGAGCATTTAAGGTTCAAGAAAATAACAAGTAAAAACACTTGAGTGAGTTGACATACAGCTTAGCTGCAAATCTCAGGATACCTAGAGTAGACTTCCTCTTCTCTGCTACATCCCTTTGTGTATTTACCGTCTTTTCTTAGAGGAAAGCCATTAACCTCTCCCTTAGGCGGCCATGTTGGAACAGACATGATCTACTGGCCTTTGACAAACCAAAAATGACTTATTCCGTGTGTGTGTGTGTGTGTGTGTGTGTGTGTGTGTGTGTGTGTGTGTGTGTGTTCTTTTACTTGCTACATAGTGAGGACTAGAATACGTATTTAGCCAACAGAGTGAGGACATTTTAGCCGGTCCTCACATCTTCAAAGGGCCATTTGAAGTTCAAGACTTGGTTTTGGGGTCGAGGTTAGAATCAGGTTCTGGTTAGGTTTAGGGTCAAGGTTAGGGTCAGGTTCTGGTTAGGTTTAGGGTCTTGGTTAGGGTCAGGCAGTCAGTTGAGATGGTTAGGGTGAGGAGCAAGGGAATGTATTACATCAACGAAAGTCCTCAGAAAGATATAAGTACAAGGAAGTGTGTGTGTGTGTGTGTGTGCGCGCACTTGCTCTCGGACTCATGTAGACCTGGTCAAGTCAACTCAGGTTGGTCTTCTAAAAGTCTTGGTAATTGCTGTTACTACAGAAAGCATCACGGTGGCCCCAGTGTGATTTTTTTTCTTTTTTTTTTCTGAGGATCTGCTTTCGTGAAACCTGTTGACCAGGGTTAAACACTTCCACACACCTCCACGGATATCAGAGCGTTTCCTCAGGAGAGCCACTAGATTCTCTCTTCGCTCCAAATGTTCCCTGCACCTCCCAGCACAGGAGGCTAGTTAGTATGAGAAACTGCTCCTGCTTTAATTACCTTTCCAAAGAGGCAAAATCATCATCTCTGCATTCATGTGTCTGTCAGCAGCGTCATTTGATGTTAATGGCGTCCATGATAGTGGTTGTCTGTCAGTATAAGCGCAACACTGACAGCTTAGCTTAGCAGTCAAACAAGCAGATTTATCCCTTTCTCTTAGGCAGGCGCGATATGTCTTCTGTTTTGACAGGCTTTCTTTTTGATAATCCAGTTGCTCCGCGTAAGATCTGCTGCTGTGAATTGTGGGTAAAACAGTGGCCTTTGAAACATCTGATTAATTTCTTTAAGAGTTCAACAATTGACCAAAAGACTGCTTTCGTTTGCTCTGGCTTACGTTGCCTCATTAGTGTTCCCCTCCCGTACACGTAGTCTTGTTTTCCCGTAACCTCCTCCCTTGTTCTCTTTCTGTCTTGACTCTTTCTCTTCCTCCATCTCCCTCTCCCCCTTCTCTTGTCACGGTAATTGGCTCAGAGAAATTTATGCAGACTTATTTAGTCCTCTCTGAAATTTTTCTTTGCTTGGCTCACGCAAGATTAATTGCCTAGAGAAGCGGAGCAGCACTTGTTGTCCGTTTGGTTAAATTAACATTCGAAGTCGTCTTTGATCCGAGGTCACTCAAAGCTCCGTCTCTGTTTGTCGACTTCTCCTTCCTTCTTTATCTTTTTAGCTTAATTTCTCTTTCTATCGCCAACCTTCCACAACCTCCCACACTCTTGCCCATAATTGGGAATTTTTCCTTTGACGCTGTACAACTGGGAACAGGGTAAACTTGGGTCTGACACAGCTAATCAGCGCTGATCTAGACCAAATCTGTCTGAGTTCTACATAACATAAAGCCTTTTATGGGTTGATGAAACTGATGCAATTGTTTCTTAATGGTTGTAATTTGAGAGGATTTAAGCTCTCGCTATCTCCGCTGTGGGAACTCAGTTTTGGAGCCTTTTCAAAGAGATTGCACAAGACTGAGGCGCAGCGACTGGGCTTGTTGGTGAAGACACATCTCCACCTCTACACAGAGTTCCTACTTGTTTATTTGGTCGGTTAAACTCACAAACTAATGCACTCGGGGGTGTTCCAGAGAGAACGGTCAGCCCTGCCTCATCTCACGCAGCCCTCATTCTGCTATAGGAGGGAAATGTTGTGCTGGTCTGTATTTCTTTAAACCTAAAATAATCCTCACGGGTGGTGCTAAACGCAGGATGCCCTCGCAAAACAATGTTAGGGGGGCACAACAGTTCTTGCTTGGTGTGGGAAACTTTTCCTGTAACCTGTGGGCAGAGATGTGAAACTGTCCCGTTAAACAGCAAATCTTTTAAACAGTTTTTAATTGTATTTGTTTTTACAAATGTTACTAGAGTAAAAGGAGCTGTTGCCTAATTGCAAGATGCAAACCTTTGTCGCCATTTCCAGCGTGCTGCTAGCTCAGAGGGTGGTGTTGTTTCCTGTAGCGAGGGGGACTTTGAAAACCGCCGCGCACAGAGAGGAAGGGGTGCTGAATACTGGCTGAAAAAAATCGCCCAATGGAAAGCTTCTGCTAAACTAGATCCAACCCCTGGGTTGGGGCCCATGAGTGAGCCATGAGCATCCAGAAATGGGCCAGGAAGTGCTTGAAGTTGAAGCTCATCTGTTGCAAAGGAAATATGGTTGTTGTTTTTTTTATTATTAAGATAGAATATTAACATAAAAACATCAATATGATTGGTAGTTCTGTAACAATCCATCCTCAACATGAACAGCTGTACACAGCGAAGCGCTCACATTAGCACATTTATATCATTTCAAAGAACCTGGTTGTTTTTACTGTCGGGCTCCTGCCTGGATGAGGAGGAGTGGGGATTAAAACATTTGAAATAGATGATTAGATTTGAAGTGAATCGCTTGGCCACACTTATTTATCTTCTTATAAACGGGCCCTAGCTTGAATAGACGAGACTTGAAGCGGAAACCTGACATATACCGGTGTGTTCTGACCGCGAGGCAGTCACGTGAGCTTCAAAAGCACGATTCACCATAGCAACAGGTGAGTAAAAGGCAGAGCCTCCATTCATTAATCCAGTGGTGAAGAGATATTTGTGCATATTCAGACATGCAGATATGATTGTAAGACCACAAACGTGTTTGGTAGCGGTCAACTGATTATCAGCTGTGCCTGATGGTCGCCTCAGATGTTCTATCAGTAGTGGCACCTGACTGACGCTCTGTGCGAGGGAGAGGACACGGACAAGGTCAAGCGCTGTTGAAGGAAACCTGCTATCGTGCAGGTTAGCGTCACCTTTCTCCCTGGAACAGAAAACTTTCCCCTCGCTGAGAGCAACTTTTCACTGGAATGCCCCTCATTTGGTTTCTGTTTGCGTGCCCAGACACTCACCTTCTGTTCTGGGGATTGTGAAGTCTTACACATGCATATCTGCCATGCTTGACTTGTGCGCTTAGCCTGCCGGAATACCAAGCAGATCAACAAATATTCTGGGGACATCCAGACACACAGAGAGAAAACTTCACTCGATGTCTCATGAAGTTCACGAGTGTAAAACTGGATGTCTAAACAACTGCTTCCTCTGAGTTGATGTTAGGAGTTGCTTACGACTCGAGGGATTGCCTTGCAAAACTTGGCTGCAAGATAGTTTATATTTAAAATGATTTATTTAAGTCCCCTGTACAGCTTTTAAGCATCATCTGCAGTGCCGAGGCGACTAAGGACGATAAATACAGAATGCATACTTATCCTTCATACTCGGAGGTTTAGGGACGAGGCTGAAATGAAGTCTCTGGGTATTTTGTCATGGTGTAGCAATGTTTACAAGGACGGTGTTCTCTCCAGGATGAGTTTGTAGATTGTTTATCAAACTCGCGCCTCCTGTTCAGGTCATAAACAATTCTCTTAAATTTACAGAACGTTCATGGGACAGAGTTGAATTCACTCCATGTTAACATTGTCCAAAGAGGAAATGACATGAATCCAAACGCTTGTGTGGCACCAACCTGTTAAAAACCAGCAGAAGCAGCGCGACAGAGTCGGACACTTTTCTGCCTTGCAAGACGAAGAGCGGCTCACAATGCCGATGTCACTTCAAACTGGTCTAGTCTCCAGTAAACCAAACCAATCAATCAGAAATCAACTGAGAAACAATTAAAAACACAACTGCCACCTCGTCTTTGCAGCGTTGAGGTAATTGATGGGTAAATGTAGGCGCGAGGCGTGTGTCTTTCCTGCAGACGTCTGTGTGTTAACCACGCGGCATCCCCTTAACGAGTGATCGCAGTTGGACGAGACGGGCTCACATGCTCAACGATAATCCCATCTCGTCCTCTCATGCAACAGAAACTTGTCACTGCGGAGTTGTCAGACATCCTTTTGTTCACGCAGCAAATTAGCCCGTTTGCCTCCTCTTCCCTCATGGCTTCGCCTTCCACAATGGCTATTGTGTAAGGTATCGTTGTCAGATTTCTGCTGTCTGTGCGAGAGTAAAAGTGCTTATTTCAACAACAAGGCCAGCTTACCCAGCCCCACTCTGCTGTTCCCCCGGCACCCAGTAAAGTATCGATGTCTCTCAGGATAAGCGCTGCTTGGCAGACGGAGGGATAATGTACTTTATTGTCCTTATAATGATGGGGAAAGTCTGGGATCTCAGAACGGGAAAATGCACAATTAAATGGACCATCTGTTCTTTGTGTGCGCTTGAATCGTGCGTTTCTGAAGGAAGACTTTTATTATGATGTAACTCAAATGAGGGTCTGTGCTCAGGATCAAATCTAACGAATGAAACCTTTTAATTTTAAATAATAGGTACATTTTTGTCGACATCCAGCTGGCCGGCCAGCCGGCAGATTCTTGTTGGCTTGAATTTTCTTATAAAAACCTAAAGTCTCTTTTGACCTCTCTGACCTCAGACAAAACATGTTTCTGTCTGTTTTCCTGCAATGGAAAGAGGTTGAGATTAAACAGTTACTGCAACCGCAATGACGTCAACTGTTCCACCTGATGCCACCATTTTTGTCTGTAGAGATTTGATAACTGAATTGTCTCTCTTGCTCTTTCTCCTCATGGTCCATCTGCTGCGCCGCTCTTCCCTTGACCCCGGTCCTGACTCTCTACGTGCAGGTAAGACATTCAACATTCCTATGACTCTTTCCCTTTTTTTTTTTTTTAAGCTTATCTGTCAATCTTTTGGAACTTTCCACCTGGGTCCAGTGAACCTCTCTTCATACACAGACCAGATTTCACTCTACATTTTACCGTCCCCCCCAGGGCTCCGTACAGCCATAAATATCAGAATTGGAAAGTAAAATACCTGTACGGCTCAGGTTTAGACGTCTTAATGCTCAGCTCTGTTGTCTGATACTCCTGCTAGTACAAGGTAAGAGAGGAAGTACGTGCTTGGTCCCCAAAGATGTTTTCTCACTTATTGAACAGAGTGCAAGCCAAGGCTGCAGACAGCACTGTGTGTAATATATTGATATAGCAGGCTAGTAAAACAAAGAGAGCAAGCATAATCTAATTTTCAAGAGAGAAACTTTCCCTCTTGGCTGTCAAAGCTCCGTCTACCAGATTGACTTGGGAAGAGCATGGAGGGCATGGATACAGAAGTCTGGCTCAGACCACAGGGGACGGGAACAGGTCGTCCTGGATCCCTGAGTGACTTTTCAGTTCAGTACAGCGCCGCATCATAGCAGAAGTGATTTCAGGACTCTTTCAATTCAGAGCAGGGATTAACCTCGCCAAGGATGTGGATTTCAGGCCGGCAGGCCATCATTATGAACAGGTTTGTTGCTGAGGGATCAAGTTGTTCTGTTGGTGCTGTGGTGGAGAGCCTGCGTTTCCCATCAGATGCTGCTCTTTCATTATGAACTGGTTCAATAATGGACAGCGAGGCGAAGCTCCAAACACGCGCGGTGGATGAACCGCAGGGTCAGAAGAGGCAGCGAAGCCTAATTGGAGCAGCCTGAGTCTGCTGGTGGCTGCTAGCATGCAAGCTACCGAGTACAAATGAAGCATTTCTTCGGTTCAACGTTTTCTCAACTCATCTTTTAAAATATTTTCGGCTGAACTTTAAACGGCTCTTTGTCAATGATTTTGAAGTGTTTCTAGAATACAGAAGGCCTTCAGAAATGTTGTTCACAACATAAAAGATTCCCTCTACACTGTGAATCCTCCTGTCTGAGTGTTGAGGGTCTGTTATTAAGCTGGGAAGTTTGCCGCCAAGTAGACGAATGCATCCACTGTTATTTCAGCTTGGGTCATTGACAGCTCTATAAAATTCACAGGAAAGAAACGGCTCCAAGTGTGTGATGATAGAGCCGTTTTGATAGGTATCCAGAAATACATTTCAGCGTGTATTACTCGCCATTCTGACCTGCCAAGAATGGCAACCCCTGTTTTTGTAAGTCACGAACACTGAAACATGGATTCACGGTTTTGGGCCAAAAATTATTGAAGTATGTGCTGATAAAACATGTTTGTACACTGACCACACACACACACACACACACACACACACACACACACACACACACGGTCCAGTCACATGTGCTCTGACCGGGTCTTTTAGCCGTCTTTGTCAGCATCATTGTAACCCAGCTGTGTCACCTTGACACCACATCCTCACGCCACCTTCAAACCTCAGCTTCTCCAGACAGACAGCGACGTTCCAATAAACTCCAGTCTGAGCTGACGACTCCCAGCCCAGGCCAGCTCAGGAGTCTCCAGGGTCGGCGGAGCTCAGCAGAAGCTCTCAGTCTTATTGATTTGTGTCACTCATTCCCAGCGGCAACTTTGATGTGACAGTTTAATTTGAGCTCTGCTTATGGAGCCTTTAATTAGATTCCAGTGCCGGGGCTTCTCTCCTGGGGTTGAAGGTGGGGAAAGCAGATTTTGATGATGTGAGTTTGGCGAGTTTGAGGAGTTTGAAACTTCAGGTGCTTGGAAGAGTTAATGTTTATGTGATTGTGGGTCTGGGCTCAGTTGCAGAGTTAACTTGTGCGTGTTTGCACTTTAAAGAGGGAGTGTGCCTGCAGGAGATAGAGGCAGACGGGGAAAACCTCGACGCCTGCTCTACCTCGGCCTGGATTAAACCCTAAAGTTGCCGCTCTAATGCCGCCGCATCTCTAATCCACCGGCTCTTACCTCTGACTTTCCAGAACCACATTTAATCGCAAATGCAATATCTGCAATAATGAGAATTTCTCCTCTCTCTGAGGTCACTGCTGCTTGGTTTTTATCTGTTGCCTTAAACGTAAAGCACAGAATGAGTTAGTGGACCATTTTAGAAGAAACAGGTCCTGAATGAAATCTGTCTTGTCTGAAATGTAAAATGTCCCTTTATGGTCTGAACCAACGAAAAATGAAGACCGGGAGGTTCCTTGATGCTTAGGAAAGACAGTGAATGCAGAAGCGCATCAAAAGTTGAACACTAAATTCAACATCTTCTTTACCATCGTGCCTCTCAAAATGCAACCGCAAGTGCAGAATGTGTTGTGACGGGACACCCAGGGACAGACTGTCCATCACCTCCGTCCACCACCTGTGAGTCTGACCTCAAACATCAACCATGAAACCTTTTCAGACTCCGGACAGTTGGACTGGAGCACCTCACTGCTGTGTGGCTCAGGGGCCTGGTTCTCTCCTTGGCGCTGGCAAGCCCATCACACACGCCGTGCTCCAGGTCTCCAGTGCTCCCGTGGTGGAACCTTTTATTCAACGTTCCCGCAGTTACACAAAGCACCGTTTTTGGGCCGTTGACTTGATAAGTCTTCACACAGCAGGAGACTGAGAGAGCGCTCCCGCAACACGAGACGAGCCGGATACGTCTCCTTGTGTCTCAATGACCTTTGACCGCCAAATTTATTTCAGTTCATCCCAGTGGACGTTCGTGGCCCTTTTTGGAGAAATTCCTCAAGGTGTCACTGCGATATGGCAATTATGTGAGGTGACCGTGACCTTTGACCCACCAAAATCTTTTGAGTTCATCCATGAGTCCAGATGGAAGGGTGAGCTAATTTAAAGAAAGGCATTCTGCAGGTATCGTGAACAGAAAATGGTCGGACGGATGGACTGCAGTGAAATAAGACTGAGTATTTAAGGAGGGATTTGATTGGTTGTCGTGATCGGTGGTGAGGTCGTTGGTGGGTCCAGGGATAAACGAGTGAAACAAAATATTACGCCAGTGGTGTGTGTCCGCACATCAACACTCCTCTTTTGTGTAGAATTATTATGAACGGACATTTTACCAAGCAGCCACAAAGACTTTGGCAACGCAGAGGATTTCTTTTACAACTTGAAGAACTCAAACATTTGCAAGAAAACAAGCGAGCGCCACACACACACACACACAAAAAAAAAAAACCTTTCGAACCTTTTGGAAGCAATAAGAGGAAGCCGCCGTCTGCCGCTGAGTGAGAACCAGTCCTGGAGATTCATGTGGCTCTGTGTTGACAAAGAGAATCCTCTCACTTTATAATATTACTGGAAGCCGACTGACCCAACCAAGGATGTGAGGAGGATCGAGGTACATTTGCAGAATCGTTTAATCAACTCTCGATGACCCTCCCACTGGACTCAGTTGCTAAACCTCATTCATTTATCTCAGTTTCTGTGTGTGTGCGTGTGTGTGTGCATGTGTGTGTGCATGTGTGTGTGTGTGGTGTCAAAATCCCAGCAGAGTTTTTTTCCTCTCCTCTTCCAGTCGTAATATCTCCTAATCCAAATAAGGAGCCAGTGTAATGAAACCATGAGATGTAATTACTATCAAATGGAGTCAGGTTTTCTGAAAGCATCAGCACAACTATAATTTCTCATTAAGCAGCCGTCACTCCTGAGGTGCTCCCTTGGCCCTCAATTACAGCGAGGCTTAGGAGACCCCCGCCTGGCTGGAGGACGCCCGCTTATGTGGGTCAGTCTAACATCTCCATCGTTCAAATCCTTCACCAGACATATGCACACAATCCTCCAAATGACATGGACATGCAGTTTGGAAATATCCCTAAATCCTACACTGCACAACATGCTCCTGCAGATTACTGGACACATCTAGCGCTAATGGTTACTCTCCCACTGGGGCGGCGTGTGCGTGTGTGTATATATGGAGAACGTTACTTGGATACGGCCTACACAGCTCAGTGATTATATTTGCTCTGCAATTATTCTTTTAATGAAGCCTTCAGAGGAACAATCATGTTGATGTGGCTGTTATGAAAAGTCGACAGTGCAACACGTGCAGGCTGTTAAAAGTAGCAAATGTGGGAAAGCAATTAGGTTTTTGTCGTTGTTGTGTTGGTCAACTGGACAAATGTCTAATAGGATCTGTTTTTATCTCTCTTGTATTAATGCTGTGTATGTATTTCTCACAGCCGAGACCATCAGATTGTGTCGAAGCAGCAGTTCTCGGGGTCACGGGTGCTTCATCTGACGCCATAGCAGGACGACCCGGTGTCCGTTGCGCTCGATTTATACTTCTGCGTCAGATTAGCGCCGTAGGACGCCACATAAGCAGCGCTTTAGCCTAGCTTGGTTTAGAGATGTCTGTTGGGGCCTGGGTGGAACCTAAACTACGCGACCGACGCTGTGGTGGAACATTTCTGCTTCATCCTCCACTCACCAGAGGCACGTCTCTCTCCAGACAGGTAGCTTGTTAGGCCATGATGCTCAGGTGTTCAGGGACTCCCGGTAGAAATGTGCAAAAAAAAAAGAAGAAAAATAACAAAATGAAGATTGAAAATTCTGGAAAAATTGTTTGAAATTAGCTTTGCAAATAACCTGAATATCAGAGCACGTGTGGTCCGGTCAGGATTGACCGAGGAAAAAAAAACACAGTTCTGTTGAATATCGACGGACCTTCGTACTCGTTCATGGCGTCTCGCACCACGTCACTCGTCACTGGTTTTCGTTCAGTAAATGCAGGTCAATTTGGGCTTGGATTTCTGTACCTTTTTAATGCGTAATGTCATGGAAATCGCCCTCAAAGTCGTTGTAAATATATCCGCATGACTGGTGGGAATGTGTTGAAACCCGCATCAAGTGAAGCTGCTTTGCTGATGAAGCTGAGCGGCGCTGATGGATGTGGAGCTCCTCCGGAGCGTTGGGTCTCATGAAGCGCGTGTGGTGAAATGGTGACGTGTTGTTGAGAACCCTCCAACCTGAGCAGGAGAACAATGGAGGCTCAGCCTGCGAGCTTTCATAATTAACACAGATGGTTTATATTTGACTCTTGGGCATTCATGACCCCCCCCCCGGATGTCCTGCCTTCGTTCATTCTCGGAAGAAGAACCTTTTCCTCTGATGGCTCTTTTGATCGTGCAACAGAACCTGCTCCGCTTGGTGAGCCGGCCGTGAGCTTTGCCAGCTGCGCTACGCTAATGCGTCCCCCAGCACCGCCCGGCCGGGCCAAGGGCGTGGCTCAGCCGTTCTCGGCAAAGTGAGAGGGGACACTCGCATTTTTTGGTTGTTCTGAACGTCTCCGCCAGACTCTGAAGAAATCATTTGAACATCAGAGCCTGTTTTTTTCCCTTTTCTTTTCTGTTCTCATGGCCCATTAACCTCATCACTTTTCCCTCTGTCTTTTTCGGGAACATCGCCTCGCCCTCACTGTTAAAACTTTCTGGATAACCCTTTCAAGGTCCCCCCCCCCCCCTCCATCGTGTTTCCAGTAAATGTCCTGTCATGTGATGTCACCGTAGCTTTGATGATGCGTTTCGAATGTTGTGTTGTCGGACGCGGCAGATACCCCCAGAACCCTCTCAGGATGTGCTGTTATGCAGGACCGTGTTTGGTTAACTCTGGCGGCGGCGGCGGTGTCTCGGTGATAATAGAAGGACAAATGGAGCAAAGTTACATAATGTGAAGTAGTTTTGTTTTTCCTACTGTGGCCAAAAATGCTTTTTAAGGCTTGGCATTTAATTAAAGTCAACCACCAGTGTATTTTTTGGCAGATGAAGAGGAAAAGGGTTTTCCAGAACCCACCTAATAACCCTAATGCCATGTGATTAATCCTCATGTAAAATAGTCCCGTGTTTAACCCTTGGAACTCCAAACAGGCTGTTTTGTGCTACTGTCACATAGTTTTACTTAATGTGAGCTCATTTTTCACCCCAAAGTAAAGTCTGTATGAAACAGAACAATAGTGGCTGGAAAATGGGACACGCGCCATTTGTGCAGTAAAACATATGATGCCATAAATCATAGAAAAGAAAACAGATTTAATTTATTCCACAAAAATGGGAAAACCATGGAATCCATATGTAGCATTTTCCCAAGTGCCCCGAAGTTTTACTTGGATTAAAAAATGCATATGGACACATAGTTTAAGTATTTACTCCTTTACCTTGGGGTACTAATAAAGAGAACTTGAATTTGATCTCACAATGTCTACAGTCTAGTTTTCAATTATTTAAAGGATTTTTAAGCTGTAGCTGTAAAATCGACTCAAGCGTCAGAGTGACGGGCGGCGCCAAAATAGTTCTCAATCATAAGGACACGTGTTCAGAGCAACAGCTGCAGCTCCTCCATGGCCCCCGTGAGGCGTTTCTGACACGGCCGTCTGAAACCTCCCATCGGTGTGCAATTAGGTTGAGATCTGGTGAATGTCGAGGTCTTTGAGTGACCCCTGTGAGCATCAACACACACACACACACACACACACACACACACACACACACACACACACACACACACACTTGCTAAGTGTTGATTAGCCCTTTGGAAAATGGCTAATTAAAGCCACATATCTAAATATAGCCTTAAAGTGGGATTAGCATTGATAGCATGTGATGTATGGTGCTCAATAGTGTTCTAGCTGAGCTTCACTCTCTCTCTCTCTCTCTCTCTCTCTCTCTCTCACTCACACTCACACACACACACACACACACACACACACACACACACACGTTCCACTGCATGCACCACTAAAAGAGAAGCTTACGTGTGAATGTATACATATCTAGAGATATACGATACGTATGATCAGATGGGAATAATGAATATTCCTGGATAAAATGTCTCCCATCATTACTTTTTTAGAAGTCACACTTTGTCCTTTGGCCTGGTTAGAAACTGTGTTGCAGTTTAGAATTGTTGCTCAATCTGGCGTGTTTTTAAGTTTCACAGGAACAAACAAAAGTCTCCGAACAACTGCTGTCTACTTGATGGATCTTAGTCATAGTCTGTCCTTGTGATTTCATTCTCAGCTAAAGCAATACTCCCCTCTGATAATAAAAAAGCAGGCGTCTGGTGTTTTCCAGGTCTACTTTTTAACAAGCAGGCTTTAATAATTCAGCATGCTAACAGTGAAGTTGCAGTTCTTGCCTGAAATTACACAGCACGTCCACCAAAACACAGGGATTAGAGAAGAAGCTGCTGCTCCATTGATTTCTTAGTTTTACGTGTGAGCTGTGGGCGCTAACCTGGCCAGGTAGTTGTTGGCGCTGGTGCCTGGTGGTGCCGTAGGTAGCAGAACCCCGCGCCAAAACAAGGCCACCAGTTCTCTCGCATGTGGTTCAGGAATGAATCCGCGAGGTCTAAGAAAAGTTTTTGTTCTTCGACTTTTCTGTGGGGGAAAACGCCACGACTTCAAGGACGGATCTTTCAGAACTCGTTTAGTCTTCCAGTGAATTTACTCATGGATGTTTTCTTTGTCAATTACATCCCAAACAAGAGAGCAACGATCCATTTGACACCAAATGTTATCACGAGTTCCGCTCCAGCAGACGGGATGGTTCATTTGTGCGCTTGGACCGCTGGGACCCTCCGCCATAATTTAGCCAACATTGAGTTGATCAGAACAGATTTCATGACTTAAACTGATGAAGCCCAGTGAATAAATCAACCCTGTGAGGGCGTTTGTTTCGATTTTATCGTGTTTAGCATGCCGACGGTGAGGACTGGGTTTACCTGGAGTTCACCTGTGGTGGTGGCGGCGGCAGTACCCTGCTGCCGTCTCCTCTCTCTGGGGAACATCAGGTGTTTGGCTTGAGGACATCATCTCTCAGCGTGTCTCTGTGTGCTGGTGGCTCCCTGGCTGGGTTTGTTGCGGTCTTTTTTCGCTGCTGCAGCTCCATCTATCAGCGCTCAGCAGCTTGAATTAAACACACTTTCACTCACGTGTCTTTGTCAGCACTCGTCTGTGTTCGTAAAGCTCCCCTATCAAGGATGGTAAGTGTCGCTGTCGCAGCCAGGAGAACAGGCAGATGGGGGAGCTTCAAGTTTGATGATGACAGCGAAGAAAGAAACAGGCAGTTCATGTTTAATTTCAGTTTTGGCTTGAAGAAAAAGAAGAAAAAAAATGCCCCAAACTTCAGATTGGGAACCAAGGAACGCTTTAATTCTGCATTAGAACTGCAGTCAAATGTATCTGTAGCACATTTAACTCACAAACAAATGGTTTTGCAGATTAGGCAGATAATTATCAGCTCATATTATAACGAAGTATTTACGACAGCAGCCCCATTTGGCTAAATGGAAGAAAATAATAAAATATAAATCCTTCTTTAAAAAAAAAAAAGGCAATCATGCACAATAAAACATCAGAGGAATGTGACTTGGCTTTAAAAACCCAAAGTCATGTATTTGTTGGCATTGTATTTGACGATCTGTGCTGTCGGGAATATTATTTTGGTGGAAAAAAGATGCTTGGTGTAATTTCAAAAAGGTGTTGTTACCAAGTTTCTCCAGCAGAGTGCGCTCCACTGATCTAGTGATCTCTTCACTGCATGCGTTGCTGTTGACGTTTCAACATTTTGAATTTCCGAGATTGTGGATGTGCTGAACTGGGTTGCCGTGCTCCTCTGTAGTGACCCGGCAACAGTGAACCTCAAGTTCTCGGGAGTTCCATCTAAATTTATCACGTTCTGAAAAAGGAAGGAAAAAAAACCTTCTGATCGGAATCTTTTTCCATGGAAACGATGGTTTAGAGCAACGTTGCAGCACGAAGCAGAAACAATGGCAGATATTTTGTCGAGCGACGTCGCTCATTGCACCATTTTCAGCTCTGGCAAAAAAAACGTGACCGCCAGCACATTTCACATCAAGAACATCGTTTCTGTCTTTTTCCACCGTCCGCCGGCGTTCCTCCACCAGTGAAAAGGTTCAGTAACAAGAGAAACATCTTTCAGGCAAGAACAGTCACAACTCAGCACTCCTTCTGGTTCTGGCGAATGAATCACCTCCCCGCTCCCTCCGTCCCCTCCTCCCCCGCTCTGTCTGATTGCCGTTTTCATTTTGGCAGTTTGGCCTCATGACTTCCTTCACATGTTTTCTATCACCTGGATTAAAGCGAAACGGAGTGCAGGTCATTCTGCTCAGTAGAAACATTTGACGCCTGCACTCTGGATTGTCTTCTGATCCGGTTTGATCCTAAATCTCTACTTGATGGCAACTGTTGTGCTGACTGTGGCAGTTTGACAGAGTGTGAAAATGTGTGGGAAGGTGAGCGCACACCTGGGCAACGTCGGGGCTCGGACTGCCATATTTGCTTCATCTGCTCCTCCTCCTCCTCCTCCTCCTTCTTCTTCTTCTTCTTCTTCTTCTTCTGTGTGTCTTTTGTCTGAAGCCAGCAAGGTCAAGGTTGCCGTGTTCTGCCTTGGCTCACTCTGCCGACGGTCTCTCTGGGAGTTTGGAGTTGCTCTGCTTGTCTACCAGCCTCAGCTAATCTTAGCCACATCTGTCACACCGCCAAACCACCAGCCGTTGGGCCTCTGCTGCTGGGATGAACAGCTTTCCCTCAAGGGTCATGAAATATTCGTTACAGGAGCGCATGAAGGAAAGCAAGAATGTTCCCAAGGAAGCAGCGGCACGCCATGAGAGGGCGCTAGTGCGGCAGTCAACCGAACAAACCCTTGGTCAACCATAACTGTCAATCATCTTCAATTAATTGATTACTACGAATGACTTGCTGTGAAAATTGGCAATGAAGATTGGAACAGCAGCGAAGCGGATGGCACATTCAGAAACAATCTGATCAAACAGTTGTTGCAGGTTTGAGCCTCATTAGCGTAAAAAGCTTTTGTCTGATATGATTGCTAAAACTAACACGCCATTTATTTTTCTTTCATTAATTCTTAATGGCAATTAAACAGGATAATTACTTCCTGTTTCACTGAGCAAATTGATGGTTACCAAGTATGGTAGAAGCATTCCCACCAAGGATATTTTTCACCTGCCTCCACCGCTTCAGGTTTATACTGATTACTCAGATTTACTGGAAAATAAAAGTCCTGAAGTGATGTTTTTGATTTGTGGCATTCAGAGTTGGCAAACAATATAAAACAAGTGAATCGTGCAGACATGATATTTGACAGTATTAAATTCATATCATAGCCAGTTGTTGTGGGAAGACATAAATGTAGTCAAATTTCCAAGTGTGTCATATCCTGTTTTGCTTTTTTTGTTGTTGTTGTTGTTCTGGTGTCGTCCTGCACATTCCTTCGTCATCTGCAAGCTCTGGTGCTTTATTTTGGTTGTCAGTTTGGTCCTAAATGAAATTGCCAGCGGCGTTAAAAGGTTTAGAATGTCTTAAATGCGTCTTTCTGAAACTTGCAGATAGGCTGTGCTGGCGGATTAGACTGATACACGGTGACTGCGAGGGAACAAAGTGACAAACTAACTTCCCACTGCTGTGGCAAGAACTCGCCGCACACCGCACTTAAACGTCATTGTGTGCATGAATGTAGAACTGGGACAGGATAAGAGGAAATGTGCAGGCGTGATAGATGTGGAGTGAAGCTTTGGGGGAAAAAGGTTGACTCAAATGTCACTTTTGATTGCGTTCAAATTTCATCTTCTGAAGAAGAAGTTTTGTAAGAAAAAGCTCGTTTCAGACGCTCGGCCGGTATTTCTGGCTCCCAAACGCTGCAGAAGGCTCCCCAGTTAGCCGAGCTTGTTAAGTGATGCCTGGGGCACGCTGGAGAACTTCTAAATCCTCAACCCATTTCAAAGCGGAGACCGCAGCCGTAATGGCACATTTAAGCTGTTTTTAACGTTTTAATCATAAGAACAATTACGTGAACCAGTTTAGTGAAGACAAAGGACCACACACTTTGCATCGATACCAGGGATTTCACCGACACTCCAGAGAGACACGGAGACAAATTCCTGCATCCGTTGGCCGCACGTCTGTGTTGAAACAGAAAACACAGCAGAGTTTATTGGCTGAGAGCAAGCGGCTACAACTGAGGAAGAGAAGACAGGGCTCAACCCGATGGGGAGTAGATATGAGGAGGAGACCTCCAGGGTGAGAAGCATCACGTTTGAATCAGAGTGAAAGAACTATGGATGCAAGGTTTGTTGTCCACATCCACATTGTATCTCCTCAGTTCAGGGCTGTCAGACTGGGGACGTCTGAAGTGGTGTAGCTGACGTGGTTACACACCACGCTCATCGTGACTGATGGAGCACTTTACCCCATGAAGGCTTTTCTTCCCTGTCAGCTGTTGCAACAGACCCGCAGTCACATGTTCCCTGCTGGTCTGCCCGATAAGTCCTCACACACCTTTAATTCATCTCCCAAGCCTCAGCCATGATAACGTGGTAGCTGTACAGAACAGAGCTGCTTCTGCCTTCTAAAGCTATTTCACAAGTCCCTTTTTTTTTTTTTTTTTTTACATTTAGCAGTTTATAAAAGGAAAACCTCAAAACGACTGTGCTTAGAATTCAAACGTGCCCTAAAACAAGCCGCCTTTTCTTCACCTCTTGTTGATGAAGTAGGTGAGATGGAGCCGCTGTTATTTTTTTTGTCCCAGTGTGTAATTGTATAACCTCCGCCCATTAATGACCACATGTGGCAAGGCAGCGTAGGGTCTATTACATGTCGACTCTCGGGTAACAAATCCAACTGAAGGCATGAAAGAGGAGAGAACACGCGTCCGTCTGCGGCCCTCGTGAGCAGCTTTCGCCGCCCGTCTGCATTCGTGACCTGTTGAGCTGAGGCCTTGTAAGCGTACCTGTGGCCACGTCTTTCTAGCTTCTCTGCCTCCAGTCTCACGTCGACCTACAGCTCATTTCCTCCTTTCCCCGAATGTTCCTCCCATGTCTCCGAACCAGACGGAAATCTGAAGGGGGAAACACATGTAATAAATGTAATAACGAGTCTTTCACGTATCAAATTCCAGACAAAGAACACAAAACTCTTGAGTTCATCTTTCAGAACCATAAAATGTAGGCAGTCCTGTTTTGAAAAGTATCATCATGTTGTCATGTAAAGTTTTAAGTTCCCAACTATTCTTTGAAAATGGCTGTTTTTATCGTCGGGCCTGTTTTTTCTTTCTTTTTCTTTTTTTGAACGAAAGACTGCATATAAACATTGCGGTCTGCTGCCCCGGGAGGACCGTCGGTCACTGGTCTGAACTCTGTGGTTTTTGGCAGTGGCGGATTGATGCTTAGTGTCCTGACAGCTGGTTTTTCTGGGAAAAGGCCTGTTGCAACCTCATACTTTCTTCACAGTTCCTCAAGTGTGGGGGGGGGAGACGTAGGCTGCAGTTTTTTGTCCTGAGGTGGGCCGGGACAGACGGCGGAGCTCTGGATCTCCCAGCTACGGAGACCAACGAGGCTCGGTTGGCTGTTTTGCTCTCTCTTTCTCCAGCTCCAACCAGCTGATCGTCAGCTTCGCAGGCCAACGTTCAATTAAGAAGATCAGTGCTGCATTTAAGGGCCGTCTGTATGAGACGTCCCTCTGAACGGCGCCTTGTTGGTAGTCCAGTCCCACGCGACACGAGGCTTAAATCTCAAAGTGTGACTTAGTGTTTTTTATGTTGTGAAACCTCTTTGCTGACGAGGAAAAATGACAAGATGCTACAACATAAAACCAACCGGCTGAAACACAAATCTGTGAGAAATTGGTTTATATTTTCACGCCATTAAACCTGTTTTTTTTAATTAAAATTCTACTGAGCTGAAAACCATCAACAAATATATATATTTTTTATATAACATGGAATGTGTCTCAATCAGTGTGGGGAATTAAGCAGCTGTCCAGGACGTGGTACCCATGTCTCCAGGTACTGGTATCAGTGGTTTTGGAACGGCACCCGGCCGTAGCCTCTCCCTGGAGGACGGAGGCTATCAGGCTGCTGAGGAACTAACCCTTTAACTTCCTGTGTGACTCATGATGCTCTGCCCCACAAACAGCAACCCTTGGGGGGGAGGGGCCTAAGTTTAAGTTTACGTTTCTCCTTCACAGTTTTCGAGTGTTCAGAAAGGCTGCAAATTGTTCAGTCCAGTTGTAGCCTAAACAGATCTCCTGAAGAGAGGTCGTTTGATCGCCGCTCGCGTGGCTCCTCCTCCTCCTCCTCCCCTGGCCTCGCCCCTCCGTGTCTGGATGGGCCTCGCCCCTCCGTGTCTGGATGGCGTGAAGCGAATGCCTCTGTTCGATCAGTCCTGCCCTGCTTATTTATCTCTGCATGTATGTTTTACCGTCAATGAATCATGCAAACAAACCCCAAACATGAGGCGGCGCGCAGCTCTGCGCGCGCGCGCGGGGGGGGGTCAGCCTGTTGATGTAATTTAATTCTGCGTGAAATAATACTGACTTGACATTATTTCATGTGATGAGGGAATGAATCCAACGCTCAGGAGACGGACGAAGCCGCTTGGAAAGATGAATGTTTTGGAGTTTGTAGTCAGAACTATGGCAACTGTAATGTTTGGACATCATTACCACCTAAGCATGGGGATTTCTGATGGAATAAGATTGGCCGTTTGCTGATACGGTGCAAGCAGCCGCCGTGTCTTGGTAAATCACCCCCCCCCCCCCGGCAACACACACCCATAAGGATTAATTCCCCTTGGAGGGACCTTTGTTCGCTCTCTCTGGCCCCGCTGCCAGGCTATTGTTCTTGCCAGACTTATGATGATGATGATTTATGAGCTGCAAGTGACTTCTGAAAAGTGGACTGACTCACACTTTCCGTTGTAATTTTCTTTTCAATTATTTTTACTTTTTCAGCCTGGCGTTATGGGGGAAGTGTGTGTGTGTGTGTGTGTGTGTGTGTGTGTGTGTGTGTGTGTGTGTGTGCGTGTGTGTGTGTGTGTGGGGAAGTGGACAAAAGTTAGTGAACAGAAAGTTTTGCACAGCACGTATTTGATATTCTTCTACTACTACTACTAGTAGTAGTGTATTTACTACTCTGAGTGTAAAGGCATCACACTGGAGTCTGAGTGTATCAGTCAGCAGATACTTGGACGTGATGTAGCTGGTGATGTCATATATAATGGCTTGCCTGCGCCGGTGTAGCAATGTTTTTGTTGATTGATCAGTTATTTGTGAGCTAAATTCAGGATGGTTGCTATAGTTACCCCTGCTAATTTATGTGGACATCATCAGGAAATCAATTGTTGGAGGAAGCTACTTTTTGTTGGCGATGGCCGACTTATTCACTGGCGTGAGTGAACACTGATCCGCTGGCCGCGTGGACGTTGCGGTCGAGTGTGTTGAGCGTTGAAAAGTCCTGAACATTGACAGTGAAAAAGTGAATGAACCCTGTGATATCGAAGGAACGTCAGCCAATAAATGTGAGCGTTTGCCGTTCACATCCAGTCGGCTTCGGGGTCTCAGGCGGTGCGACGCGTGATCTGCAGATCTGTTTTCGTAAATGAACCATCTGCCCCTGATGAATTGATTTCTCTAAAATTAAACCTATAAATTATGAACAAATCAATTATGGAAATCCTCGTTGCTGTGCTAATCAGGACCGTTAAAGGTTAAGTCGCGGTGGCTGTTATTGACACAGTTGCACAGACTAATCAACACCTATTTGTTGGTGTACACATCCTCTGGTTCCCCGAGGGAACACCGACCCTGCTGATTAGATGTCACCTGCTAGCGTGTGTGTGTGTGTGTGTGTGTGAGTGGGTGTGTGTGATGACGGGTGGCAGTGGTTCCCCCATGGCAGGGTCAGGCTCTGCTTGTCAACAAACAGGAGCAATTAGCTTTGACTCGAGGCTTTTTCATAACCTGCAGACACTGGAGTCCCTGACACACGCGGCAGAAGCAACCTAAGGTCCCCGGGGAGCGGCTGTCCGTCATCCCGCTGCCCTCTGATGTTTACACTGCGGCTTGTTCTCCAACATTGATTAGACAAGTGGAACAAGTGAAATGTGGTCTGTGTTCCTGTCAGTCGCGTGTTCAGCCATTAAAAAGATCCGCAGAAGCAGCCGTGTTTCTGGAAAACAGCTCGCATTTGGCACCTGACGGCGAGCGTGGCGATGGGGGGGATGGTGGAGATCATTCACTGACGTCGGTGGTTAATCGGCTTTTTGTGTCTGAAAAGGGAAAAAAAAAAGGCCCCGTGTTTGTTCTTGCAGCTCCGGTTCTGTACACACAGATACGCGCACTCAGGGGTTTCTGCAGGTAAAAGGCCGTCACATCTCCTGAACTTAAACTTTAACAAGTCATTGTTGTCGAAGCATCGATAAGAATCAGCTAACACCGCCAGTTAGCGTTAGCGTCAGCGGGCTGGCCTGCTGACAAACATGTGGAGGGGATTCAT
The DNA here is from genome assembly GCF_037954235.1 of Aulostomus chinensis. Classification (NCBI taxonomy): domain Eukaryota; kingdom Metazoa; phylum Chordata; class Actinopteri; order Syngnathiformes; family Aulostomidae; genus Aulostomus; species Aulostomus chinensis. The sequence continues at coordinate 29,341,027 of NC_141324.1, forward strand.
CAAGGCAATCAGACAGGAACGTCTGATACCTCATCATGTGATCAACCACCAATCCGCTGCTTTTATTGTGCTGTTGACAATCAGCACATACACACACACACACACACTACCCCACGGTGTAGTTCTCATTTATGGAGAGTATTACAGCCCTGCTGATTACTGTGTAATAATAACCACATGGGCAGTAAAAGTACCCAAGGGCTGGGGGTGGGTGTGGGGGGAGGGGGGTGTCCTCTGGGTCCACAGAGGCAGGCATTGCTGATTCAGCAGATCTGAACTTTAATATGGGGCGAGTGGAAGACAAACGCACACACCAAGTTTTATCTGAAAGCGCCTGTGTGTGATTGTGTATTTTACATATATTCACACACATACACACACACACACCCTCCCTCTGCTCCTGACCTTTGACCTTTATTATCCCCAGAACCGTGCACACATTAGACTGGGGCTGCCACCAGCGCTAATGTGAACTAAATGTGTGCAGCATTTATGTAAAGGGGCTAATGGGAAAAATTAGTCTAGAGGTGTGTGTGTGTGTGTGTCCTTGTGTGTGTGTGTGTGTGTGTGTGCTTGTGTGTGTGTGCGTGTGTGTGCGTGTGCGCGCGCGCCCTCAAGAGCCTGCTCCTCTCACCAGGGAGCCTGTCCAGCATGCTATAAAACTTCATAGCTCTCAAGCTAAATGTGGCTGAAATGAACATTTAATGTGCTGGAAAACTGGTACTTGGATTTGAATAGTGTGTGTGTGTGTGTGTGTGTGTGTGTGTGTGTGTGTGTGTGTGTGTGTGTGTGAATATATAAATAAATAGTATTTGATTCTCTTTGTTCGGGTCCTGTCCTGTGTGTATGCTGAGTTTTGGATATTGTGTGTTTTATGAGATGGTGTTTCAGTGCTGTTTGAATTTCCTCCAAACTTGATTGAAATGGTTTTTAAAAGTCCGGTAAATGTGGCGCCCAGGCAGTGCAGCGCTGAGTTGTGTTGTCTACCAACACGTTGCCTCCAGCTTGGTTGAATGTCTTTACAAACACAATTATCCGTGTCTGCAGATGGAAGCTGTCTGTATGTGTTGCGTTGTCTGTATAGTTTGTGTGTGTGTGTGTGTGTGTGTGTGTGTGTGTCAGGCTCTTCCCATGTGCTACATCGTCCTTCCTGTATTTATACTCCTGCTCCAGAAGCATGCGACCAGTAAACGCCAGCGATCTTTCTCAGGGGTTTTGTTCTTCTTGTGGGGTTTATGAGACGCTGGCGTCACAGCCCAGGTTGACAGACCAGAGTCGGACCAGAGAAAAGACCTGAAGCAGCCCTCAGTTCCACTTTGCTCTAGACTTTGTAGTCCTGCTTCCCTTCTTTTGCCTCCTCAAAACATTTCTGAACATCGCAGGAAAAATGAATGGTGGGCGTCAGTCACTACGATGGCACGCCGCACGTCCTGATTTCAGCTGACGTGGAGAATGAATGGAAAAACCGAAAGAATGAAATATAATTTAATGTTAAAGACTTTACAAGGAGATTCATTCATTCCCGCTGTGAGGTTTCTTTCTAAAGAAAATCCTCCCACTGTAAATCTTTTATCTCTCCCCCTGGTCTGTCCCTGTCTTTGTCACCTTTCTTCTGTGCGTGACAGCAATTTTATCTCGTAATTCCAGATCATCTCAGTGTTTGTATTGTTAGGTGATGAAAAAGAAAAACAGCCAAATCTAATCTACTTCCTTCTTTGTTCCAGTTCTCTCTCTGGTCTCTGAGGACTTGCAGCAGCTTAGCCTGTTCCGCCATTCTTCTGTGTGAATCATTTATCATGTCCTCTCTGTCTCGCTCCTCCAGTTGATAGCAGTGTACGATGAGCAGGAGCCCCATCATGGAGGTGACGGGACCAGCGCCAGTTCCACAGGAACCCAGAGTCCAGACCTGTTTGCCGCAGACCTCAGTGCTTGTAGCGGAACCTCGGCCTTCCAGCCCTACCAGGCGGCCAGCGAGATCGAGGTCACCCCCTCCGCCCTGCGCACCAGTAAGTCTCAACACCAGAAACTAGAGGTCCAAGTGCCGGGATGGAGCGCAGCTGGACGTATTTAGACGGACACATCAGCTGAATAGAGGGACCACGAAGACCAGGAGCTAAAACATTGAATTAACAGATTAGTAATTGACTCCATTCTTCTCACATCTCATTTCTGTCGTCTGTCAGCCGCTGCGGCCGTATACAGAAAACCTAACAAATTACCTTATCACAGCCCAGCGCTACCTTAACCCCGTCCATAAATTCTCTTAATTGGACAGGAGGGCCGCTTTTTTCCAGGCACAGATAGCCATTTGATCCCCGGCCAAAGTGGCTAATTGGTTCTGTTGGCTGCCTCCTAAATCAAATGTGACGCTGAGTTGGTCTAACGCTGCAGTTTTGCCGACCGTGTCACTTCTGCTATAATTACTGGGAGTTCGGACGGCGAACAGACTCCTGTAGTCCTGCAGGATCAAGAAAATCTTGGCGCACAGTCACAGATGGAAACGAGCACGTGGAGAAAACAGAGAGGAACAATAAAGCAGAGAAGCCTGCGTAGTTTAGTGCTTCCATGAGATGAAACCAGTGGATCCGTGTTTATTAAACAGGTCCAAGTGGAGTTTTAGAGAGCAAAACTTCTCTTTTAATCCCTCTTCAGGTGTAATGATGAAAGCAAATAAACGCGTGCGTGTTTCGACTCAGAAATGAACTCCAACAGGTTGAGAATTGGTCGCGAGAGTCCTGGGGTCCAGGGTCCCTAGCGGGTTGTCCCCCAAAGTCGAGTTTGTCTGCAGGGGTGGGACGACGCATCGATTTCATCAAAGCTACTTCAAAACATCGATGTATAATCACCAAGTTAAAGAATACACATTTGAAATTCTCACGCCGCGTTTCTTTCACTTTTTCCACCTAAACACACCCTCAGAATTCTTCATGTGAGTCGACTCGGAGGCGGATATGTGGTGAATGCCGTCGCCTCGCAGCGGCCGATGACGTGAACGGTATCGACAAACATGCTGTTGTCGTCCAAAGGACTGATACACAATAGAGCATCATGATGAAACCGGTGGTCCCTGCCCTTTAGTGGGCTCCACGCTGCTAGTTCTACTGGTGTGCCTCCCTGACCCCAGCACAGCTGGAGGAGGGGGGCTTGGGTACAGCACCCCTGAGCACCGACGTGTTGTTGGAGCACCTGTCAGTGTAGCAGATGACACTGCTAAATTGCTGACTCTAATATGCACCCGAAAAACATCCGATAGTCAGGAATGCCACGTTGGTCCAGGGACCTCCAACTCAAACCAGCAATGCCCAGCGAACTGGCTTTGATGGAAATCTCCCTTTTTGTGTGTTTATCTTACACACAAACACACACACACACACACACGAGAGAGAGAGAGAGTGCAAGGAGGTCGCTGCAGCTGTAATTGGATTTCTGGATGAGATGGCGAGTGTGAATATGCAGTAAGTAAATGGAAATCTCTGGCATAATCACACCTGCCAGTTATGTCCAATTTAACAGTCTCCATAGTCGATGCTAACCCCTCTTAATTGATGACACTGAATCTCATTAGCTGAATTTTAATGGGTTTTAAGAGAAATGTCAGACGTGGAAGAGAAGTGGAAGGTGTGGGGTTTATTTTTTGGTTGCGTGCCTAATGAGAATAGCTTTCAATCACTGACTTGCGCTGGACTGTGTGAGCCTCTGCCAGTTTTCTTTGTCAGCGAACAAACCAGAAAGAAAAGCGCTTAAGTTTATTAAACAGAAGTTCTGCTGAAATTAACAGACTGATTGATGTTGGTTTCCTGGCTTTGTTCAACCGTTGCAGAAATAGAAATGCTGATTAAAGGGCCGTGCTGCTGTTGCATGCTGCTGTTGTCAACATGTGAGGCTTCCGCATGCTAAATGGAAAAGTTAATTTCTAAAGCGTGAAGCAGTGATTAGTATTCTCCAAAAGTCCTCATTAAAGTTAATCTGTTAAACGTACAGTAAAGTTAATGAGTTATTCCTGATAATCCCCGAAAGAGCCGCCGTTTTAGCTGCTCATGCTGTTACCTATCGTCATCACGAAAAAAATAATTAAACACAAAAAAATTAAATTTCATGTCACAGAGAGAAAAACTGCGGAAACCTCTGAAGTTATTAATAGATTTGATTTAATGAGAATATTGTAATTTGCATTTCAAATGAACACATTCTTCTCAGTGCTAATGACAGATGTTTTTTTAAATTTCTCTTCAGGGTTTTTAGTATTTAATGTATTAGCTGATAATAAATGTTGTTAATAGACACTCGCAGTAGAAGCCCCGGTTATATTTAGTGCCAGGGGGATGGATCAGCGTAGTCCAGTGTGACGTCGGCATCACCTTGGGTTCTCTGGACCAAAAGGCAGTTAGATTCTGTTTTATTGCAGAAAATAAGATCTTTGGCAAAGAAAAATCTGGTAGTTCAACAGTGGCAACGTTCCTCCAGGTTTTGAGACTCGGCTTCGCCACAAAAGTTGAAATGAAGGCGGTGCTCAGGAAGCTCCAGGACTTGTACTGGCATTGCAAAGTAGGATTTGAACTTCCAGGCCAATGAAAATGAGCAGGAACTCGTCTGAATATCAGGGCAGGGAAAAATTCGCGCTCAGAAGAATCTATTTTTATCTGTTTGGGTTTTTTGTGGAGTATTAGATTACGAGCTGGATTCCCAAATAGCACTAATAAAGTGAGTTAACTCAACGTGTGTGAGCCACACTGTGCTGCTGCTTCAGCAGAAGGCGCTGGGTTGTGCGGCGGGCCTCATCACCGCCGTGTTCCTGTGCTCCGATGCCCTCTGGGAGTCACAGTTGTGGAGGAGGTGTTGAGACCTGTCAGGACAGGCTGAACTCCATCTCGCTGAGCCCTGCTGCCTCCCACGGCTCCCAGCACTTGAAGTCCCACGATCTGGGTGACCCGACATCACCAGTCAGCCAAGAACACATACACACACACACACACACACACACACACACAAACACACAAACACATGTCCAGATTCTACTGCTGTAGCTGTTGGCTCTGATATCTCTAAACACGCCTGCTGGTTTGTGTGCATGAAAAATACATTTAGATGATTTAAAAACCTCTCATAGGCCACATGCACATTGACACCTGAACATAAGTATGACGTGTACACACACACACACACACACACACACACACACACACACAGCAGTTTATCAGTGGCCGAAGACACAAACAAGGATTAATCCAGTCATGAACATCCTCTCGTGATCCACACAAAGACACTGGAAACTGTTGATTCAGGCCCAAACACACACACACACACACACACACACACACACACACACACACACACACACACACGCACATGCACACACTCCTCTCAGTATTTCCTTTTGGACTCACAACACTGTCCAAAACATCTGACGATATGTAAACAGCTTGAAGAGAACATGGGAACGTGACACCCGCCATTGTTATCGCTGCAGCCTCTTCAACAGCTTCACTTCTTCGTTTATATTCCATCGCTCCTGTGTGGTCCACTCCAGGATTTTAGTCGTGAGATTTTTGAGAGGCCTGAGAGTGGAATATTTTTTGAAGTCATAACACTGAGCCTTGTGTACAGGCACAGGCTGCGGTGTTGTGCGGCTGCTGCCCTTGTTAGCGTTGTTTTTTGGAGCGTAAACCAGAGTGAAGAGTTTTAATGGACACTCACAGGGACGTTTCTCAACACACTCTTCCTCGCATTGTTGTTGCCACTCTGTTACTGCTGCTGCAGGGCAATGAGGGGACGCTGATAGGGAATAAAGCTTCCTGATTCGACTTCTAAAGTTTTTTGTGATAGGGTGATGATGGAACAACTAGAATTAGTTTTCTTTGTTGTTGGGAAAAGGGCGGTTTCCCTCAGTAGCTCATATTCATGAAGGTGGGCGGAGCCTCCAGGTCTGGAAATGAAGCCAATGCTCATGTGGCTTTAATAAAATTGTTTGGGAGTCTGTAACGGTGACTTCTGGTCAGAACAGGGGGGTGTCAATTTTGTCAGATGATGGTTTTATTGGCTTTGGGGTGTGGCGATCGGTGATTGACAAGTCGCTACCATGGTACTTGTCAGTCTGGACGGAGAAGAAGCAGTGGACCTGCACGCCAGCCTCAAAAGGCCAAACTGTCCTCCTCTAAACGATGGGCGGCAGGCCAGGCATCTGCCAGGGTGAATTCTGAACCCTCAAATTTAGGAATAAAGACTTGCTGTGTATTTGCTCACCGCCCCTGTTGTTTCCTCCTCTCTCTCAGATATGCCCCTCCACGTGCGGCGCAGCAGCGACCCCGCCTTGTTGACCGCCAACGGGCCGTTCAGTGGTGTTGAGGCCCGGGTTCACACAGAGGAGCAGCCGTCAAGGAAAAACCCGACACGCTGGTCCACCACTGCTGGCTTCCTGAAAGCGCGACACTCCACCGGCACAAATAGCCTGGAGAGAAAGGTGGGTGGGGCTTAGCAGCCAAAGGGCAGGGGGTTCTATGTGTGGGATCTTGTTATTTTGAATGTTCTCAAGTCACCCGTCCTCAAGAACCTACAGTTCACATTTATTTGTTCCTCAGATTTGCTCACAGAGTTTAGCGTTGGTTTCTGTTGGTAATGAATTACTCGTAGTTTGAAGTTGATAGAATCTTTAGTTTCTCGCCTTCCCATTCTGGCGTTCAGCAGATACAACAACCAAAATGTTGCAACAAACAATTCACCCGTTTCTGAACAGCTTCACCACAACTTGGTAACGGAGCAGTGGTGATGTGTTCCTGCAGGGTAAAGGGATGGACACGTACCGCAGCCTGCCGCGGGACGCAGGGACCTGGGCCAATCAGAGAGAGTTTCAGAGGGAGACGGCGCGGTCATCACTCAGCGCCAATCACCCCATGGTGGACCGCTGGCTGGAGAGGCAGGAACAGGTAGGACAGCAGGCGGTTATTTGAAGGGTCAGACATGTTTATTCGCTGCTGCGCTGAAGCCCCCGATGAACACACTCGCAATTTGCATCTCGCTTCGAGTTTTAGGTTCACTTGACGGTTAAATGGAAACCCAGCAACTGTAAATCTCCTGCAGATCATATTTGATGGCGTTACTATAGAATATCAGACGTCCAGCGCCGTGTCTGCGTTCCGTGCCCGTCCAGTCACCGCCACCACGGGCTCAAGCTGTCAGGCGTTCAGGGATCCACGGCCCAGCAGCTCAGCGAGATCCTGTCACAGATGACCAGATCCTTGTCCACTCCCCTGCCCCTCAGCTGAGAGGTTAAAAAGTTAAAAGTAATTCCACTATAAATCCACAATGACATGCAAGTCAGAAATAACACAGCGATGATGAAGTAAATCTCATACGCCACAGGGAGGACATGTGGTCCTGCTTAAGTGGGGAAGATTAAGGGCTGCTTCCCTCACTGGGAATATACATGACATGGCTGGAATATAATTAGAAAATATGCTAACAAGCAGGCCCACATGCAGCACGCACATCATTTTGCAGAAGATGTATTAAAATAAACCGGATTGAAGATCCAAGTTTGTTCTGTCGTGGTACCAGGATGTGAGAGAGAGGAGGAAGAAGAAGAAGAAGTAGCCGAGTGGTGAAAGCAGCATCCTTGTACACGTGCAGCCACCATATTACCTGTTCCTGGGCGGCGGCTTCTCTTCACACCAACTTTCAGGGCCTCCGTTAGTGCTTAGAAGAGATCGCAGGTCCAACCGCTGCAGCGTGGGAGGGGCTACATCACGGCTCGCCAGTGAGAAGCCAGCAGGGCTGAGACGTAGGTCACACTGGTTTGGTCAGGTTGTCTCCTTCCACACGGCCCCCAGCCCGATCACGCTTACGTCGTCACTGAGGTGAGCCGCTGATATTTGGTGGGATCTCGGGGATCTGAACCCTTATTTCATCACCACAGCCTGACACCGGGGTGAAAACCCACCCCCCTGTAAAGCCGTGGACTTAACACGGTCGAGCGTCACGGCTCCCCCATCAGACGCTCAGTCAAATTCATCTCTTCGGCTGTTGAGAAATTCTCAGTTTGGCTTTTGTGGTGCAGCTGTGTTTCGTCTTCCCGGTTCCCTCCCTGGTATTCGGCGGGGCGGCGGAACGTCACCACCTCTGCTCCTGAGGTGAAATATTTGAACTGCGAGCGTTCCGTGTTGTGAGGCCCAGCCCGCTGACGGGGAACGGTTCCAAACCTCACGTCCCAAGACCCACCTGGAAGTGTCGTATTAACCCCCACTCTGAGATGGATGGTTCAGCTCAAACTGGTGAGAATATGGAACTGTTCAGGAGACAGGGCCAAAGCTCAGAATGGCACCGGTACCAGTTGGGTGGTGAACAGCCACCTCTGGACTGTTGGAACTAAAATGGTGTCACTGTTTCTGGCGTCGTGAGTCCTTTGATCACGAGGTTGCTACACTAAAGGGTTAAACTGAGAGGTTCCCATCATCCATCTGCAGAACTGCTGCACCATTTTCCTCATTTGTCTTTCTGACTATATTAATGACCTGCTGAAGGCTACCTACCCACTCTCTCTCTCACACACACACACACACACACACACACACATACGCCCTCCTGTCAACTCATTTTGCTGACAGCCCTCACAGTGAAGAACAGTTACATTAGTGCGTGTGTGGCCTTGCACTGTTTGTGTGTGTGTGTGTGTGTGTGTTACTTGATGCTGCCTCTCTGCTATATTGAGAGACAGGTTGTTGACTAGATGTCATGTTATGTACACTTGCTGTGTGCTGTTACAGAAAATGACCTCGCAAAATAGTCTGAATGACGGCATGTAATATCACATTTCCTCTGTACAACCACACACACACACACAATACAGACCCATAATAACAGCTGCCGAGATCTCAAACTGGTGTGTGTGTGTGTGTGTGTGTGTGTGTGTGTGTGTGTGTGTGTGTGAGAGAGAGAACCTCTCTGGTTGATCTCACTGTTTTTGTTGTGTCACTTTGGCTTCAGCTCCACTCTGATTGCGCTCTTCCAGGACGGCTGTTGTAACTGCACAATGACAGGATGAGAAAATCGCGCGATGAGAAACGTCAAATGAAAGAAAAACAGCCATTGTTACACACGTAAATGTATTTATGATACTGTTGAATAGCCGTTAATGCAGCGGGGAAAAGGAAGAACTCAATAAATCATGGGTGTGACCCATTTGAGTTAGCAGCAGTTGAGGAGGAGGAGGCCTGCGCGCTGGCGCTGCACCGTCATCGATTGTGATGTCAGCCTGTGCAATTATTAAACAAAGCAGAGCAGTTTTTATTTTGGACAGACTGTGTTTTGTTGTATTTAAAGATACAAAAGTTGTTATTTTTATGTTGGAAACGGGACCACACAAATAGCAGCGATGAGGTGGGCTGACCCAGACGTAGGCATCGCCGCAGGTTCCCTCCACCTCCAGAACACACTTGGATTGTTCCACTGGGTTCCTGAGCTTCACGCTGATGAACTACGCCTATGTGATATTTGAAGAGGAAAGGCGACAGCTGGAAGTCCTAGGCTAGGTGGGGCTGTGCCCTCGCCACCCGGTGGGTGAATGACCTCAGCGGCAATACCACCAGGAGCTTCATCAGGTTGCCGTGGTGATGTTTGCAGTCTTGTGCAGCCATTTGTTAGCAACCCCTGTTGTTCATACGCACAAATGCTGGGAAATTCACAAGTTGGGTTGATTTGGTAGAACAAAAACCTGAAGTATCTCAGGCCCGTGGGACCCACAGACCTCAGTTCGGGTTTTTAAGACTCGTTCCTGCCACACTGCATTGTTTGACCACTGTAAAAAAAGAAATACAGATGTGGAGCTTAAACGAACATCAAAACTTATTATCCTATACAGGGTCTGCAGGCTGAACACCAAGGTTGCACTGATAGATAAAAGAAATAAAATAAAGACCAAATACAAACAAAACCATGCAATTTTTTATTATTCAGGAAGCTGAAGTGGAGAATGTTGTGCATCTTTGCGCTTCATACTCTGCACGTCCTGGAACACCAAAAATCTGCTAGTGCACCGTCAGCTGGAGAGCCATTTTCCAATAATGTATTGAACCGTTGTTAAGAGTGTAAAATAGCAATGGAAGCGTAACATCCCCGGTGAATAGAGCAGCTCGGAATGTGAATGAAGTACCGCAATTTCCTCAAGTTGGTTTCACCTTATCTTCCTAGGATGAATGACGTGGAACAGAGAGGAGCGTGAAAAGAAGAGGGCAAATTAGAATAGAGCATCAAATAATGAGGCAGGCCTGTTTCACTCGTGTGGAGGAATCAGCACCTCTCATAACAAAACGCACGGAACAGAGCATTGCGCGGCACAGAAGTGAGCCAGATTGAATCGCGCTGAAATGAATGAAGCTATTCTCCGTCCCTGAGTGGGTAATTGTGCGTGCCTGCAGCAGCTCGGGTGGCGCCGTGGCACCCCAAAAAAAGACAACGAAAAAAAGAGGGAAAGAGAGGACTGCGATAGTTTGGAGCCACGTTCAGAAGCCCCTGAACTTCCAGCCCATTTGGCAACAGGTAGGGGGTCGCCATGGCAACAGCGAGCTGTCAGCAGAGTGGGTATTAATGAGAACTGGTTGGAGGTGCTGAGGCTGTGTAGAAAAGAGGCTCGACTGTTGTGCATTTTGCTGAGTATAATATGGAGGTTTATGCATCTGTGTGATTTGATTCCATCCATTGATGTCTTTGTGCCTGCGCATTCTTGATTTTGTGTGTGTGTGTGTGTGTGTGTTTTCTGTGTGAGCATGTGTCAAACATTCACAGACATAGTTGCAAATCAACCAATTAAAAAGATAAGCAACAAGGCACTGAGCTGCTTGCAGTGGGAGATGTATACACACTCTCACACACTCACACATGCACACACACAGCTTGTACAGTGTGTGGGTCAGTCTTGCTCTCTGAGGATTTACATGTGTTCAATTGTTTTGTTCAATATGTGTGATTTAACGATTTCTCTACGCGTGTTTAGTGAGCGATGTCTGCTTGGTTTTAGTGTGTCCATCTCTTTTATTGAATATTAGCTGTGTGTGTGTGTGTGTGTGTGTGTGTGTGTGTGTGTGTGTAATACCATACCAGAAAAACAATCAAACACACACAGATGCATCACAACAACGCCTCTGGCACTTGGATGAATGATATTTTAGCAATAAATGTTTAACTTCATCTCATACGGGCGGCTTCGTATACTGTATGAATGAAAACAACACTTTTTCCCCCACAAGAACCTGAATTTAAGAACGTAAACAGCAACAAGCTCATCATCAGGAATAATCGAGCAAATGAAATATTCAAGTTGAGCTGCGTTGCAGGTGCGTTGTAAATGTGTATCCTCTTAAAGTCGCACTGTGAAGCCCGGCCAGCGTTTTTGTGCCGGCAGTCAAACGGCTGCAGCTCCTGGCGACGCCGGCAGTTTGAATTGCAGCGTTTTACCGAATCACCAGGAAAACACTTGCAGCAACCGCTGTCGCAACATGACAAACATCAAGTTCTATAGGGTTTGGGTCTCATTTCAGTTCATTGTGTTTTATCTGTGTAGGAGAAAAAGAAAAAGCATCATGGCCGCAAAAATGAAGCGACACTCACACTGAGCCGAAGAGTAAATAACACGAATGAGAGCTGAGCGACGATGTCTGCGTCGGCCGCTGGGGGACCAGCTGTTGTCTTCACTGTGCTTTCTTGGCAAGGGTGAAGCTAAAGAACTGTCTGTCCGTGTGTCTGTCGCGACCCACAACTTTGTATAATCTTGAGTTTCTGGGCAGATTCTCAGTTTCCAGGAGCAGGTTGAGTCTTGGGTTGTGTGTGAAACAGTTGAGTTTTGCATCTCCAGAATGTAAGGATGTCATGTTTGCTCTGCATGGCAGTGGGAACCTGGGTATTCCTCTGCCAGCTCACGTCAGCAAAAGAAACATCAATGGATGGATTATTGTAGCCCGTGTGAACATGGTCACATGATCACAAACCTTGTCAGATCTACAATATATTTTGTTAGAAGGCTCAACAAAAATTTAGCGATGCACTTTGTGCTGATGATTTATGGTTTTTTGCACAGCGGCGGCGGCGCTCGTAGGTCAGTGTGTCATGATGGACGATACGTAGAGTCCTGGTTTGTATCACTGTGTGTTTGCAACTGCTGAGGGACCCGGCTATCTTCCAGTGTGGGACAGAGGCTGCGTATAATCCACCAGGGATGTTGTTAAACAGATGTACTGACAGCACGTACACACACACACACACACACACACACACACACACACACACACACACACACACACCTGGATACCTTTGCAGGAATCTCAACGCTGGCATATGCATGTGTTCTCCTTCCAGTATTCACACTTGAGTGCTGGTTGTCACACTTACACACTAGAGAGCTAGTTTGATCAAATGTACCACACCAGGATAAACATACCAACGTGAATTCACACACACACACACACACACACACACACACACACACACACACACACACACACACACACACACACACACACACAAATATAACAGGATGTCACACAGTTGCACAGATTCTTCAAATCACTTGTGGACAGTCGCGTGTGCACATGCAATAAATCACAAAAACACTGAGAAATTAACGGAATCGTATGACGCTTCTTTCCAGTGCTCCCATGCTAACAAGCCCTGCAGTGTTGGTGTGTGTGTGTGTGTGTGTGTGTGTTTGTGTGTGTGTGTGTGTGTGTCAGAGTGAGGTTGAGTCCCTCATGTGCACAGTGCAGCTTTAGCTGGATAAATCATGCAAACCTGAGCCGTACGCTCATAAATCACCTCAGCTGTGCAGTGTATGCGCATGCATAATGTGTGCTGAAACCTGCACGTTCAGGTTTTGTCAAGTATTTACGTCAGTGTGTCTGGGTTGAGTTTTTTTTATATGCAGGTGTGTATGCAAACAAGAAGGTGTGTGTGTGTGTGTGTGTGTATATATATATATATATATATTTGTATTTGTGTGTTTTAGACAGGTTTACATCAGCAGCAGCAGCCATAGACTCAGAACAAATGTCCAGTAGGTGCTGCTGTGGAGCTTAGATTTGAGTCGGCATGGTGAAAGGGTTTGTTTATGAAAGCGTGTGTGTGTTCTGTCCTTCTGTTTCTGTACTTTTTGTGAGCATGGTGTGAATAGGGTTGCAGATAATACTGTAGGTGTGTGTTTGTGTTGTCAGATGTGTGAAGACTTCAGTGTTAATCTGCTACCACCTCTCTATCATAAGCCTTTGACTCCTTCCCTCTTTTCTTCTCGCTGTGTGTTTTGTTTGGACGTATATCTTTGTGTGCATATTCGTCCGGCGGTGTCCAGACACTTCTTTCTCTGCTGCTTAATGTTCTTGTTCTCCGCCTCACTCATGCCGTTACCACTCCGACTCTTGTTCTCTTTCTTCACTGTGTCGTCCTCGGACGTTTGTTGGCGAAAGGTCGAAGTTACTGTCACCTCACATGAACACAACATCGCGGGAGGAAATCCCTTCAAATATTGGACAAAGTATCCTCAGTTCATCTTTTAGTTCCAGTGGACGCTTGGGGCCAAATTTGAGAAATTTCCCCAAGGTGTCCCAGAGATGTAGCTTTAGTAGTCATGGGGTGCACGGATAGACTTACGGACGACCCGGAAACAAACTGTCTTTGGCCAGCAGTTCTGTTCCCCAGGGTCCAGAGCCTGGTCCTGGGCGGGGGAGATAGGATGTTGGCATCAGAGGAGCAGAGTTCGGCTGGTGTTTGGAAGTGGATCTGTGAGGTGTGACGGGGTTTAGGTGTGGATGAGGAGAAGGACTTTGAAATGGATCCACTGTTTGACACGGAGGTTTGAGTGGACCGGGCGATGGTGAGAGTGTGACTGGGTCGCACACACTCAGAGTTTGGGATAGTGAGGGAAGGGGGAGGAGACGCAAGTGAGTTACTTGTACTGGCAACAAAGGCAGGGAGGGAGGGAGGCGTGGCCAGGGCACAGTGTCAACCAAACACTTTTGCTATCTGTACCTCAATCAATAGCTTGACTTCTTGGACAGTTTTTGATCGATATGTCAGTGTTGCCTCGTTTTTCTCTACAATCGTACGTTGCCCACACACCCTACCAAGCTGTCCAGGTCGTTGCTCCGCCCTCTCTGCTGCACCTGGGAGCACCGCGTACGACCACATACCTGATTCTGGACACCTGGAAGGTGAGGAGTTTCACCAGGGGGATTATTTCCTTGGCATTTTCACATTCTCAAAACTGTACCAGAACATGAAAACAGACACCAGTTTACCAAAAGTAAATTTTCTTGTTTGGTCTTTCAGCAAGTTGGTAATTTTCCACAAGTGCAGTTTCACAAATCAGAAGTTTCCTCCTCAGGGTTTGACTTGTGGGAGTGAGTAACGAGATCTTGAGATACTTGATGGTACTGACGCAGTTCTGTCGGTGTCATTAAAGTATCAAAGTCCAGTACCCAGCCCCAGGGGTACTTCATGAAATCATAAATCTTTGTCAGAGGGGTGTCTTTCTTGTTTTTTCAGGGTTTATTTGTGTTTTGATGGTTCTGCTGTAACTATTTTGATGGATACTAACATTCGCACTTCTTCCTGGAAGGTCATTCTGCTTGTTAATCCATCTGTCAGCGGTATTTGGGGGCATTTTGATCAGTGAAACAATGTCACATTTTTGGAAATAAATCCAGACACGTATAATGTTTCTGTTGCAGATTTGCATATAATATTGGCCTTGGCGGCGGCGACATGTGCTCTCTAACTGCAATTCTTGTTATCATTGTTATTATGAAAATGACACTCGCTGACATTTCACACATGGCAGAATGTAATTTCCATAATGTAAATCTCTCCAGTCTTAAAACCACATGTAAATAATTAAAAAAAAAAAAAAGGGATCTTTGCAAATGTCTGGATTTTGTCTGGATTATACGCCTCCATCTTACAGTTACAAATTCTATGCCTGTGAAATCCAGTCTCTGGTATTCATCATTTATGTGACAGGCATTACGACGTATCATTTACTCAAACTACTCTTCTGCCTGGAGCAAGAATCAAGGCTTCATTGGCGTATAAAGTCAACATTCAGTCTTCAGAGGCAGAAACTCACTAAAATCCTGTCGTTCTATTCTTCCTCCTCTTGTCGTCTTTTATTCCCGGTGTTTCCCTCCTTCCCTCGATCGCCTCTTCTCCTCCATGCCTCATCCTCTTTGATCTTTCGGTTTTAATATGACAGAGAGCTGTGGGAGCCTGATCTCTTCCAGCTGGGAGGGACAAGGAGAGAAAGCCGGAGGAGAGGGATGGAGGGAAGATGAAAGACGACTCTCCCTTTCCTGAGGGTGTGCAGTTTCCCCCGAGAGGATCTCCACCTCAGGGTGCAACCCGCCGTCACCACTCCACACCAGCACGTAATGTGCCCTTAATCACCTGCTACCCAACTCTATTACCCCGAAAATGAAGGTGGTCAAGTTGGACAGATGGTGGCGTTTCAGAACCGTAATCCACCTGTTGAGAAGTGAAAGCAGTGAAAGCTAAAAACACATGCAGCCCCTCAGATCAAAGAATCTCAGCTTTGTAAAGCAGCTGCGCTCCACAGGTTTATCATTAGTGCAGCGGGAATAAACAAGCAGTGGAGACGCTGGCAGATGAAAGAGGGAGTGGAGAAGAAAGTCGATGTTGTAGAGGTCTATAAAAACGATCAAAGAGCAGCTAGAGAGACAACAACTGCGGGTGTCGGCTGCTATCAGTGCAGAATCTGAAGGATCTGACTGGAGCTGTGCGTTTATGTGGTCTGACAGCAGAACCCTGGACTGACAGAACCAGACTGTCCTGGAACAGCTGGATCCCAGGTTTGCTGTCGGGAACAGGAGGAATACCCCAGTCGTCACTGAAAACTTCAACCTTAACACCAGGAGTGTTTTCGTCTGTCTCTACGAACTGATCCTTGTTGCCATTAGCGAGCATCACCTGTGCTGATTCTCGTTCTGATTTCAGATGACATTTAAAATGCAGGAAGACATTCTCTGCTGTCTCCAGCTCCGAATAAAACAAACATGCCCTCACAAATTCGACTCAATTAATCTGTGAATTAGCTGAAGAGTTGAATTACAGTCCTGAACAACGGTGTTGCTATCGACATCAGCCAATCAGCAGAAGTCATTCAGACGAAGTCAGCAAGTATTTGGCGTACAAAAGTGTCTTCATGGCATGTTGGATGCGACTGTGGATCTTTTTCATCACTGATTAATCGCCCGATTCACTTCACGATTAATAAATTAATCTGTGAGATGTCAAAAAATGGAACCATCCCCATCACCGTTTCCCACAATTGTCGGTCCGAACCCTTTAAAACCCAGAGACTCCGGTGGCCGGTGGCGAATGATTTTCTCTAAATCAGCTGATGGATTCGCTGTTGCAGCTGTCAAAACCATCGGAGAGATTTCCTCTCAGGTTTCCCCTCAAAAATCTGCTGAGTACACAAAATGAAAAGTGACTCGCAAAACCACAATAAATAATTTGTAAAATATTTCACGATGAAAACAAATGTAATATTTCTGAAGTATTGCTCGTATTGTTTACTGTTTGATGTGTTTTTATGTGGCTGCACAGCTGAGTCTTTGCTGAAGGTGCAGCAGGAAGTCAGGGAAGGGTTGGCGAGCGGTTA
The DNA here is from genome assembly GCF_037954235.1 of Aulostomus chinensis. Classification (NCBI taxonomy): domain Eukaryota; kingdom Metazoa; phylum Chordata; class Actinopteri; order Syngnathiformes; family Aulostomidae; genus Aulostomus; species Aulostomus chinensis. The sequence continues at coordinate 29,357,678 of NC_141324.1, forward strand.
CACAGATGTGTGTTTGCTCCCTGACTTGCTTCTATAGACACACTCTTCTCTCCAGCAGCAGCCAGAACACTTGGCGTCGGGGGGGATAATGGCCTTCAATCTGACAACTCCTCCTCGGTGTGTGTTGCTCGTCACCATTATCCGCAGCTCCCTTCCCCTCCCTGGGCTGGAACGCTCGGCTCTATCTGGTATTTTGCTCCATGGTGGCCGCGGCTCCGTCGGGAGTTTGAGTTTAGTAAACGGTGCATCACATAACGAGCTGTGTGACCTGCCACCCAGCGCTCGGGTCGCCTGTGTGTTTAGAGCGTACACACCAGCTTCAGACCAGAGACGACCGCACACACCGGAGTGTGTCTGCAGGGAGGATTTATATAGATTTAAAAGAAACCTGATTACATTTTGATATTGGTTTGTTGTTTGTTTGCAGGAATCTGTTTTGGTACACGTTGTTGCCCCGACTCATTCCCTGGATTCATTTTTGGTCGCTCTCGCGAACTTCCTGTGGCAGCCATATTGGATTGCCTATTTGCGCTACATTTATCATCGTGAGGCGGGTTCAGTGTTGACGCTGTCTTGAGTTTACGGAACATAAAGTTGTAAAGTATCTTCTCATATTGGACGGATAATTAATGCGGGGAAATGAGGGTCAGTCGCACTGACAGCAGCATCGGACTGTAACAGCTTCAGGTGCTTCAGTTGGCGCTACCATGCTAATGGTGCCAAGCATCTCAGATCTGGTGTGATTGTCATGGTTGGCGCTAACCACCTCCACCTGCGCCGGTCCTCCATCCCTCCTCCCTCCAGCCACAGCTACTGGTTTCAACCTGTGACATTTGATCTGGTTTCTCCGGACCCTGGCTCTCTTGGAAAAACAGAGTGATCCCCAGTCCGGCTGTTTCTGACGCTGGTCTGGATCTGGTCCTGGAGGAGATTTTACACCTCTTGTTGTAGTTGGCATCAAAGTAAACAGCCTTGATAGTCTGGACTAAAGGAGACTGGTGTGAGAGGGTCCTGACCCAGCTAACATTGGCTAACATTAGCCACCAGTTCTAATGGAAGAACATTGTGAGGATGTCAATCCTTACAAATAATGATCCTGTAAATATTTACCAAGACACAATATTGAGATCGTAGTATTCTGAGACTTCTGTGGAGAAGTTGTTGAATACTTCATCTGTAATCTGCTATCTGAAACAACCTTTGTAGAGTGAGAATGAGATAGTTGGGAAGTGTTCTGGGAACAAATTAAAAACTAGCGAAACTATGGCGTGTAATATTCTCTGAACATTTCCATAACAAGACATTTCTAGCTTGGTAGGGGGTCTGAAATCCCTGCGAATAACACGCCAGTCAGGAGCTCTCAACCTTTGAGCGTTTTGGAGAAAAAAAATCCTTTCATTGAAACAGAAAAGGCAATTTCTCTGGGAGGGATGTGATCCAGTATTTCAGAAAGCTATTCCAAAGAGCATCAAGCTGAGGCTAGAGGCTGGAAACTAAATTGCTGTAGGGGTACCACCTACATTCTTTGTTTTCTGTGCGTAAAGGAATGTGGCGTTGCTTTGTGTGTGCATGCTTGATCCATTCCAGTTGGTACATGGTTCCGCCTCCATATGGCTCACATAAATACAGATGGAGAAATGTTCCTTTTATTCCTCCCCCCCCCTCCCCCCCCCATCTCCGTTCCTCTACATGTACTTGATCACGTTCCGTCTCACACACGTGTACACACGTTCCCTCTACCTGTGGCATGTTTGACATCGTCAGGAGAGCCAAGTCAAGCTGACTCGGTCTGCGTGTTGGACTCAGGCCTACATCAACGTTCAGCCCCATTCTGGTTGATTACTGTCTAAATAATGTCTCCACACCGCTGGAATACCAGACGGCCTCAGCGGGCCGGGCCAGGGTCCGGGCCCAGGGAGAGGAGGGTTACGGCTGTGAGGGATTGGAGGAGAACGTCTCATGGACACCCGACGACAGTGAATTCAAAGAGGAGGTTTTAGATGGTGCTGATGGATGCAACTTGGTCTTTTAGTTTCTACACACAGTTGCAGTGGAGCAGTAGGTGTAGCCTGACCAGGCCTTTTAATTGGATCGCAGTTGTCCCTGGATACACGATGGAGCAGGACCCGATCTGTACCTGAACTATGTCCTCCTCCAGAACAGTAGGTGGCAGTGTTCCCCCTTACAGCTGTACATTCAAGAACTATGAGAAGAAAATCCCCTTAAGCTTCCTGGTCTTTACAGGTGTGTGTTTCTCCTGAAGGTGTGGTCATTTAAGCAGCGCTGTTTGACTTCCGTGTTACACGCCGCAGCAGGGCCGACAGAACACGAGCAGCCGAAGCGTTGACCGGCCAGGATTGTTCTGATTCCAGCGGCACGATCCGGGCGTGTTCGTCAGGCGCCGCCCGGACGTACGTGTTCACGTGTGTTTTAAAAGTTGAACTGACACAATAAGTTCAACTTATTTATTCGTGTAAACCAACCGAGTGTTTGCAGCCCAACTCTGGATTTATTAAATTTATTTAAACTTATGCAGAAGCTCAAACTTTAGTGCTTTTTTTTTTTTTTTTTTGCTCCAGCAACCAAAAAGTAATGTATAAGATGTGAGAACATTCCAGAATCCCATCTGGTTGCTAGTTGGGAGTGTTCAAAGCGTTGTTTGTCATGCTTTGAACGAGCTTTCTCATGGCTCTCTGCTCCTCTGTGTAATGTGCCTTTGTCTGTCTTGCTATCTGCCTCTCCTTCAGTTTCTTTGAGCCACTTTCTCACTCTGCTCTTCCTTTTATTCTTTATTCTTTCATTTCTCGGTCCTATCACTCACTTCATCTCGCCGGCACTCTCGGGAGGAGTGTCTGAAACAATTCTCACTAATCTAACTGTTCTTTTTAACAATAGCTATTAAATTTTGAAAGTAACCGTTCCTGCTTTGCCTTTTTCCAGTGTGCAGGGGATGTGGAATCATGTTCACCTCCCCACCAAAAAAAAAAAAAAAAAAATCCAAGTGCCATTCAAACCTTATGCAATTTCATTTGGAGTGACACTGACTGAGCTCTCGGGGGACATCGGCTCCTAAAATGGGAGTTTTGAAATTGCCTACGTTCCTGATGAAGCCTCCATTGTCTGTAATTTCAAAGAAAATTGCAGAGCATATTTTGTTGAAGTAATAACCCTTTACCCAGCCCATCTTCTTTGATTGAATTGAATCACAGGAATTGCAGTTGAATTAAGGGGGGGGAGCTAAAGTGGCGCCGTAGTCATTTAGAATGTGCTGGTTGTCTCCTTTTGTTCTCACTCTTACTGCCGCTGCCTTTGGTGGTTGGAGGATGCAGGGCTGCAGACTGACTGCCGCTAACCTGTGTGTGCTCTCTGTCTCCTCACCACGGTCCTTGATATTTACTTCCAGTATTTGATGTTTGTTAGGACCGGATGCTCTGTCTGGTGCTCCCTTTGCTGCTGTAACACCTGAAATGTTCCCGTTTGTGGAGGTGCGGAATATTGAGAAACAACAAACAGATCCTGGGTCGACCGTAATTTAAAATCTGAAGAGAAATTTCTAGAATATGAAGATTACATTCTGGACTTAAGTTGGCTTATGATTTTAAAGAATGACGCAAACAACGGCGGTTCTTCGTGTGTCCAGAAAGTAGATTCATGCCCCACTCGAAGGCTGCAGGTGTTCCTCCTTAATTCATCCTGATTGGGGAAAAAAAGAAGTTTACAAGCAAGTAGAAATGGTACTACTGCATGTACTACTTCTAAAAGAACCACGACTACAGCACTTGTACTTGGCCGTGAGCGTTTCAGTCCAGTTGAGTTAAAGAGAAACCAGTTCAGCTTTCTTTTGTGGGATTTATCCACTTTTTAAACTCATTTAATTTTTCTTGCCATCGTCTGCGGCAGGCATCAAGGTCTAACACTGATGTTTACGACGCGTTTACTTTGAAACATTTCTTTATGTGTTTATATTGAAGTACAATGCAGTACCGGAATGTACACACTCTTTCAGTAGTTGTTAAAAAAAAAAGGGGAAAAAAAGAGACGACAACTAAGAGGCGTCATGGTTCCCACCAACATCACCTCTCCTGCTTTAGTGGAGCGCTGACAGCCAGGATGATAAACTCTGATAACGTCCCTCCAGCTCAATGAATCCTTGAGTTATTGACGCTGCCGTCTGGATCCTATTATCAAAGTGTCTTCAAAAGAGACTAATTGAATTAGCGCCGGGATCTGTAATTGAAAACTTGCCTTTAATGATGCATTGTGGTTGTGAGCAGAGCCGAGCGTCTGCATTCATCTGACGTCTGTCTTTCATGACTGATAGAACTCAACGTAATCAAGGACACTGCGTTTGTTTGATCCTCAGAAATGTCAGAGCGCGCGTCCAAGACCATTTGTCACCAGAACTTTGAGAGCAGCAGCCGCGGTGAAGCCGCTGACGGGTTTTCCCTGTGCGGTTTAGAAATGGGTTTAATCTGGTAGTGAAAACAACATTCAGCCAAATTAACCGTGAGTTTGCTTCCCCGGCTGGTCTGACAGACGTCCTACACCTGGACCAGCGGCGGCGACCCCGTGACGTGTTTGACATCAGAGGTGGCGTGCGGTGATGTTTGAGCATAACATCCCTCAACACAATGAAATGTGTCCGCGGGCACTCAGGCGAGCTTTCATGAACCTTGGAGCTGAAGATCTGGGGCGTGCGTGCGTGCATGGGTGTGTGTGTGTGTGTGTTTGTGTGTGTGCGTGCGTGTGTGTGTGTGTGTCCCCCCAGAAATTGCACAGATTTATTTGTTGCTGCTTCCCGGAGGAGGTCACACATCCAGTGAACCGGAGGCCATTTGTGCTCCAGTCTTTGAGGCCCGCAGCCCCTCTCTCCAACTGTGTGCCGATCGTGCCCATTGTTCTTGGTCAGGCTGGTCGGGCGCCGTGAGGGAAGCTCCCTGAGTTTTCTGTGGTGGTTCATTAGATAGAACAGCCTTTCGGTCACATGACACGGCAGCGGCGCTACCCAGTAGTTATGATGTTATGTTTTAGTTTTACAATCAAATGGTAAACCAAGAGTTTAACCACATTAACAAGTGTATGATGGTGAATCTCAATCTGCTGCCTTGAATGTAAGGCCCTCTTACTGCTGGCGCTGATTCCTCTTTAATTTTTATACGTGAAGAGAAATGCCATCTTCTAGTTTTCCGTCCCTCAGACTTCCTCAGGCCCAGATGGTGCGTAGTGGTCTTTAAGTTAAGAGGTCGGGGTTAATGCTAATTTATCGTCTCGAGTTCAGCGGTCCATCCGGCGGTGGACATATGGAGCTCGGCTGGAGACGACACAGATGCACTTTACTGTGATGGATGGAAGTGTGTGTGTGTGTGTGTGTGTGTGTGAGAGAGAGCCAGTTACACAGGCTGTTTATTGGACTTGAGCGTGAGTTAAGGTGTTCGCCTGCTCCGTCCCAGTTCACTTCAAAACACGTGCTATTGGTAGACACCAAAACATCCTTTCAGATTCCGCTCCTCCGGCTGAAGAAGCCAGACTGGTTGTCCTCCGCTGGGTCACATGTCTCTACTAAGATGTTCTGAAGGTGGTTGAAGGGATTTTTCATATTTCAGTCCAGCTTGAAGTAAACGAATGTTCTACAAATGCCTCAATGGAAGGAGCTTCACTTCAGCTGGTTGTCGATTAACAGGAAGGAGCACATCAATACCTCTGATGCCACGCACGATGACACTGTGCTACAAACGCATTTGAATGTGATTGGGATTGGAGGGATTCTGTTGCTAGCTTGTGGCTAGCAGCTAAGCTAATGTCTTGTGTCTACCCTGCAGGTTTAAGGAACCAACTAACTGATATTACATCAACTTACAAGTCTTTTTTTCCTTGTAGACAAATGCGCCCGGCAGAAGTCCTCACTGAGAGGCGTCAGGGTTCGATTCTCAGTCCTGCTGAAGTGGCTTGCGGCCTGTGTTGCTAGATGTTACCTGAGCAGGTGCACCAGGCTAACGTTTGGGAGGGTTGAATTCAAAACCTGCCAGAGTGATGAGTTCTTGTGTTTGCCATGGTTTTTGAAATCTGAGCGAAGGTTAAGTGTTTTTTTTTTCTTCTTCTCCCCACTCAAGCTTTTTTTTTTTTTTTTTTTTTTCAATACTTGGCAATAAACAAGAATAAAATAATCCTCTTTCAAGTCTTTCCTGGAGGTCGTCATTCTCTGACGGTGAACCAATAAGCAGACTAAAATCGTATCAAAATTGCATTTTTGTGACGTGGGTTTTCCTATTTTAAGTCGTTTGAAATGTTAATGCAATAAAACCATCTCAACCAAATGAGCGTAGATTTGCTGCAGCATAACGCTGTTAATCTGTTAGATTCATCCTCACATTTTAGTGGAGGAGTCTGGACCGGACTGTTTCACAATGCATCAACATCAGTTTTGTAAGTGACAGTGTGGTCAAAGTGCCAGGAAAGAAGAGCAGGGAGCACTTCATTAAAGTGCAGCATTACTCCACACGCACACACGCACACAAATACACACCAAGCCCAGACCACTTTATTTAGTCTGAGAGATAGAAAGGACAGGCCCCGATGGATTCTCCTATTAATCTTTAATGAGCCCCTGGGCCAAACTGCCTGCCTGCCTGCCTGCCTCGCCTTCCCCACATCCAGGAAACAAACAATGACTCGGCTGGAAAACACATCTGCCGCTCATCCCGGTACCTGCCGGCCTGTCTGCCTGCTGCCCATTAAACCCCCTACTCAGCACTGAATTATTAATCTGGCTGTATGTCTGCGCAGGCCCGGCTCAATCCCAACGAGGGGAATGGTTGCGACGGTTGAGAAAGTTGTGTAGCAGCGCTTCTCTGAATGTGGATGTTGATCCATCTGGCAGTCAAACTGCAGTCAGTTTTTGCGGATGTGTTTCTGGGAGGAAGTCGGCATATTTGTTGACTTCTTGAGGTACAAGTACTGTGAGCCAGCCGGGCTGCGACACGAGATGGTCCAACACTCACAGGCCCCCGTTGTGTTTTCACAGGGCAGAGCGAGTTTCTGTCCCGCGGGCGGCTCAACTGACTCCTCATTTCAGTTAAAAGCGCGTGCGCTTCCTTCAGTGATCGACCATCTTCATCCTCTCGTGATGTCAAACTGTGACTCGCCATCACTTCTGTGACCGGTGGTGTTAGGAAGTGGTTTGGACTGGGGGTAGCTGATTAGCCTGCTAGCCTCAGTTGATATCTCAGCTGTGCAGTAAATTTTGGACACAAAAATATGTGCGGTGAAATATTGGACGTGTTCGGAATGTGGAACACTGGCCAGTTATTATCATCTAACTGGGTGTGCCTCTTTTAAGTCGTCATGTAAATCCGCCCCACGGTCCTGATCAGAGGTTCAGGAGCGTTCGCTCCGACCGTACACGCAGGGATTTATGCGTCTTGACAGAGCCCAGCTCATTCCACGCAGGGCTGAACCGACGTCAGGGAAGCTAAAGAGCTGCCACCTTTCACCTCTTCCTGCTTTCATCACTCTGGTTCTCACGCGCCGACGCCCACGCTCATTTATGTTGTGCACAGTCTCCTTCTGACTGTAGAATAGAATTGTCAGCGTGCAGCCGGCTCCTCAGAAATGGTGCATAATTAAAATAAAAGGGTTTGTGGAAATGCTTGAGTGTGCTTTGAGGAATGCCAATCTCATTTACTCCTCCTCAGATACCACGGAACGGCTCCTCTCGCTCCTTGACGTTCCCCTGCCTCACTTCCTCTTCTCCTGATAAATATTGAGTAGTTTAAATGTGACAATTTGAGTTGCTCCTCTGTCTGCTTCGCGCTCTCTTTATACAACCTCTTTTTCTTCTTTACATCTGTGATAATGTGTGTGATTGTGTCTCCTTTTTATGTGGCTCGTCAGGATGGCTCAGTGGAGCGGCAGCAGTAGTTCGCGCTGTTGCCCCACAGCAAGAGGGTTTGAGTCAGTCGAGCAAAAACCTCAAGTGGAACCTCATTTCTAGACTTTGGTGCCGGCCTGGTCCTGGAGTCGGGGGCCCAGACCCTGACAGGGCTGTCAGGATTGGAAGTATTAAAAGTCCTGAGACTCTTTATCTTCTATTATAAATAACAAAAGAAGAGCAAATACTTGAAAATAAGAATCTGAAACCAGCAAATGGTTGACTTTCTTTCCTTGGAGAAAAAAAAAATCCTTGTAACTTCTAGAATGAAAATGGCTGCAGATGTATTTTCTTCTGATTGACTGATTAATCGTTGCAGCTCATTGCTCTTGTGTGCACGTGTAAATGGGCGTGTGTTTGTGTGTGTGAGTGTGTGTGTGTGTAAGCCCAAAGCCAAAGTTTATGTTTTAATTTTGTATTTGTTGGCACCGCTTGATCCGGAGCCATCGCAGACTGAAATGAAGAAACATTTGTTGCTTTCATTCCTCTCTTCGGAGTTCCTCCCTGGAAAATATTTCTCTTTAGATCAAGAGGTGTCTATCACACCTTCCTTTCTGTGAAAATATTTCTTGGAATTGATTTCGGAAAGTAATTGGATTGAATAATTTTCATCCATTCTGTCACAGTCAGACTTGTTGCTCTTGTTTTCAGTGTGACGGTCAGCTGGCAGTGGCAAAATGGCAGTCAGAAGTCCTTTTTGCAATTTTTCACACACTTGTGTGCTGCCCTGTAGCTGTACGTCCTCCAGGCACCTAAAGTGTCATGGCAACCGTGCTGCAGCCACGGTAACAGCAGGCTCATTTTCATACTGATGAGGCGTCCAGTTGCCAGGGAGGCCGAGGCTGCTGCTGCTGCTGCGGCTGCCGCTGCTGCTGCTAGTCTCTCCTCTCCAGTGTCACCCTGAAATTTTAATGACCTTCCTTCAGTGGTTCTCATTTTTCTCTTCATGCTTTCTGTGGCTTGACTGTGCGTGCGTGCGTGCGTGCATGCGTGTGTGTGTGTGTGTGTGTCCTGTCTCTGTGTCACTCTTCAAACAGACATGCACGAGTCTCCACGGTTGATACAAGGGAAGAACAAAAGCCGATGTAAAATTGAAGACTTTTTTTTTTAAAGGGCATGTATTTTTATACCTGCGGAAGACCTCCGCCCGTCTGCTCCTCCTGGCTCCGTCAGGTTAGCAACTTCTGAGCAACTGAAGAGATACTCAAGGTCTTCAAAGGTGTTTCTCATAACACATCACCAGGAAGTGGAGACGGGATCTTGGGGGGTCCAATCCTGGATGGGTCGATCTGATCGCGCGGAAATAAGAGCTGAGCGTTGTAATTGGTCGTCTTATCTCATGCCACAGGGGAGCATAATGGCCTTGACCTTCCTAGCTCCTCCCGTGGGGACCCCAAGGCATTCCAAGGCCAGATGAGCTCTAGAATTCCTCCAGTGTGTTTTGGGTCTACCCTGGGGACTTCCCCATCCTCCTCAGCTGACTCCTTTGTACATGCAGAAGCGCCGTCTCAAGTCCGAACTCCTCACCCGTCTCTGAGGCTGAGTCTAGTCGCCCCCTGGTGTCAACTTATTTTGGTTGCTTGTACGTGTCATGCCTCTCTAGAACGTGAGGATTGGAATCTAAATTGACGATTTAACTAAACCAGAGATTAGATTTGTGTCCATTCACTGCCTTCGGTTATGGTTTAGGTACAAATAACTGCATTCGCTTCAGTGTCGCGGCGATGCAGAATACAACACCTGTGATTGGTCCGCTTTGTCACGTCAGGGTTCCTCGTCCGTACGTCCCAACACATTTCCACATGCTTACTGTGCAGCTGTTACCAGCTCCAGCTCCTAAAGATCTGTTTCAGACGCCATTGTTCGAAAGACCATGAAGACATTCGATTCAGATTTGTGGCACAACTACAAATCAGCCTTTGGTCTCCCTTCTTGAGGAAGCAACTCCCTCCTTTTCTTCATACCGCGGTGATGGAATTTCTTGATGGTCTGTCTACTGCTCCTTCTGTCCTCACCTTTCACGACCATGAAAAATTGCAAACTTCAGAGCTCAGCATGCAGTCGGACATCGACCGGGTTACACAAAGACCGTGGACAAACGTAGGTACGCACAACCGATCAAGCAGCCAACAGGAGTCTGATCCCAACATCATTTCCATGAGCCGGTGACATCCGTGGTGGCGTGTCTGTCCATAGTTGTTGCTACACCAGCAACCATAAAAGTTCTGCTGCATGTATGAATTTATTCCTTTCAAGTGATTTCCTGAAATGCGATCGGGAAAATGCCCAAATACAACAAAGCACCTGCGTCCTACCGCTTATCCTCTGCTTGTGTTTGGTTGCAGGAGGAAGAAGCCAGAGAACCAGAGAACGGGCGGATCGAGCCGGTGGGCCGAGCTGACTCGTGCATGGACCACACCCCCGTGAGGTCACTAGAGTAAGTCCCTCCCACCGTGGCTCAGCTTCCCCCGTGACTTTCATTATTGCCTTTCTTGGCAGGAAGCTGAACTCTTTAATCTCCTAACACAGGAAACCCTGACAGATCAGTGCTGAATATTCTAGTTTGGAAATGTGATATCCTGGGTTTAGTAAAAGCGACGCTCATTCTCTCAACATGTAAAGGCAGACGACCAGCAGGTTTCTGTATTGTAATCCGGGTTTGTTTGTAGAAAAATCTCATTTTTCAGCGCTGCTTCCTGATTTACATAATTCTCTTTTGTGGGAGAAAAATGATCCTGGTCTCGCCAGCAGAGCTCTCCCACACACTCAGCCATTCTGCTCCTGTTATTAACAGCTATGTTTTTGTTTTGTTTTGCTCCGTTGCATGCTTCCAGTTTAATATGCAGGTATAGTATTGTTATTATTCCTATGATTTCCCAGAGACTTTGGCTTCTCCTGCCTCTTAGTCATCCAAAAGGCGCCCATTCTCCCCGAGCTAATCATATTTATTGTATCAAAGCTGTGAGTCGATTAGATTTGGCATCTTGTAAAATAAGCCTTTGAATACATGTTTTGCAGCCAAACAGGTGGAGAACACTGCCTCTGGAAAGCAAACTGTGTTTCATGCTTTTTTACAGAAAACACGGCGATAAGAAAAAAGAACCAGGGCTTTATCAAAAACATTTACATAATTTAGTTCTTTCTCTTCTGTTAACCCCTTTAGACTGAGGCAACAAATGGCTTTTTGTACCATTAGGACCTGAGGCGATGTTCATGTCATTTTTAGCATTTTAGGGGTTTATGGATTCTTTTATTTGAATATTTAATGAAGACTGGCGCAAAGGCAAGACATTTTACATAGCAGTCGATGGTTATTGGTTTTTATTTCATGCTTCTTTCCGCTACAGAGGTCGAGAAATTTTAGATTTTAGCGGAGGTTTACAATACTATGGCATTTTAAGGGCGTATTTACAGAAATTCCACGGGTTTTTCTCAGCAGTTTTAAGTCTTAATGGTTTAATACGGCTGAAACACACCTGACGAAGCGTTTATCCATCACCGAACGCGGGTTGAAAACCCAGAGGAGGATTTTCTATCGATCGGCGTCAGTGATGCACGTCTGATGCTCTGACTTTTACTTTGTGGTGCATCTCAGTTGCAAATGGCTGTGTTTGGTTTGAATAAATTGTTAGAAATTGTAAAGTTATGTATGATATTCAGACTTCAGGTGTGTGTGTCCCTCATGGTGCCCTCTGAGGAAACCTTAGCCTTCCTTCTTATCCCTTGCATGTATTTATCTGGGTTAGTCTTTGCGTGTTGTTTTAGTTATCCACCTTCTTATTTTCTGTTATTGATTTATGTGTTCATATTTGTTGCATTTTATTTCCTCCATCATCATCTCATGTTCTGTGTTTGCCCCCATGGTGTCACCCCTCCCTTCCCCTCTCCTCACCTCTCCACCTCACCCGACCCCCTGCCTCTCGTCCGTCACACCATCCCAGAGATATAGTCAAACTGGTGGAGGTGTCAAACGATGGTGGCCCCCTGGGAATCCACGTGGTGCCTTTCAGTGGCAGGGATCGCAGGTAAAGATATCCAGAGTCAAGCCACAGAGCTGCTAAGACGAGAGGGAAGAGGCAGACGTGGAGTCCACGAAGACGGACTGTGGTTATCAATTGTACGACCCGTTTCCACGTAGGGATGTCTGGAGTTGGTAAATTGTATAATACAGATCACACCCCTGAAAGGTGACACAAACGGCCGCTGATGGGTCTGAGGAGAGGGGCGAATTCAATGATTTTGATGAATAAGCGCTGAGGAAAACTCAAAGACGGCAGCAGAGAAAGAAGAGCCTGTAATGTAGCCCACTGGTAGCTTGTTAGCCTGTTTGCTAACACACTGTCCAGTCTATCTGCCATTCATGACAAAATCCTGGAAGGAAATGAATGAACCTCAGGTGTATGGCACAGAGCTGCAGGCTCCAGATGCTCACATGTGGAAACGGAGTGTCACTGTTAGGGAAATATCTTGAAAATGAATTCTGTGTTTTAAAAAGCTGTTTGTTAGACAATCAATCAGTAATGCCAACAATTCACTCATTTTTTTAGACTGTAGAGTTTCTACCTCCATGTCAGCTGAAGTGAAGGCTCGTAAATGAGGTTTAATTTGTTCTAAAAACGTCTCTCAAAGTTTCCCTTTCAGGTCTTTGTGGTCTGGGTTTTCTCAGACTCGCACACATACCAGACGTTCCTTTTAACTGCCCATATGCAACTACTTCATCACATCACTCACACATTCTCGATGCCATGAACAGTGTGTGTATATATGTGTGTATGTGTAGATGTATATATAAACACACGCACCGGCATCATGAAGCCATTTGCCAGTTTACAGTGATCAATCATGGTTGTTTAGGGTTCGCAGGTGACCATCATATTTCACCGTCACATCCGCTTTACATGATTCAAAGGATACATTGAGCAGTGCACGGAACACACACACACACACACACTCGCGAAACATTCAGAAGCGCACAAGCAGCTGGAACAAAGCTGTGAAAGAATTAAAGGAATTTCACATCTGGTTCAAATATCCTTCAGAGGCCGTTTTTGGAGGTTGTGAACGGCGATTTGAAGCCTTTCAGGGTTTCTCTGGGAGTTCTGTTGAAAAACTCACTTTAGTTGTAACATTGTTTTCGAGTCGGGCTTCGGATCGTTCTGACGCTTTGTGATGCCAAAGCCGCGCTCGCTTGGACTCGACCGCGCTCATTCGCTCGCCAGCGCAGAGCCAACACTCCACAAACTTCCTTCATTCTCGACCACCAGCTGCTGCAAAACTCACTAACGTCCACATCATATCACTCTCCTCACTGCCCACTTTAATCAACCTAAAAGCACATTTATAATGCACTTTTCCATTATTGAGGAAATGTCGGGGCAGGCGTGATTCCAAGATTAAGTCTTCATCAGAGAAATAGCCCCTTCACAGCAAATCGCATTGTGTTCTCACTCAAATTCAATCAGTGGAATTGTCTGTGAACTTTTTAAACTCCTGAACTTTTCTGCCCTCTCTGTAATCACATTCCCATTCATATTGAATTATAAGCCTCAGGCGAGGGCGAGCATTAAACTATAAAATCTACTCAATTTACCTAGGCGACATTCGCTCATGCCACCTCAGAAAAAGCCTCTATATACACACGGACACAGACTATATACCGAAGAAGACTCGATTAGGTTTGCAGCGTCTTTCTTACCCGCGGATGATTTCCTTCCTCAGACTTGGCTCTATAATCCGCCGAGCACCCTTTCAGGTGAAGTTAGCTTCTCGCTGCGGCTGTGCGGGGAGGCATAAGCCAGTTTTCCACACTGGATTACAGGACGACAACCGTTGCAGCTCAGCACGATTGAAGTGCTACAGCGCGATAGACGAGCCTCCCTCCAACCTGCCTGCTATCAGGGTTTAATGGTGCTGATTTTCATTGCCCTCTGAAAGCATTTTGTTTACTTTGTGCTTAGAAAAGGGATACAAGAGTCCTTGGGGTTAGTAAATTAACATCTGCATAAAGCATCAAGCCCGTCAAAGCTGCAGCAGAGTTTTGAATGTGCTGATTGCCTTTTGAATAGACGCCTCCGCCACACGGCCTCTAAAGCCCCCTGATGTGATGTGACTGCTTTCTCTCATAAGCCCCACTGGTGCACTGATGATGCAAATGACAGGACCTCATTGTAAACTGTCTTCAAGTGCCACCATGTGATGTGATGAGGCAGAAACTGGGTACAGTTTTTGTTCTGGGGTTTGATTAAATCTGGGGTTTTTAGTCTCAATAATGAGGCAGAGACTCGTTCTCAGGGAAGTACGTAGAATGTCTGCATCCATCAGCCGAAGTCTTTACACAACACAGGTTTCGAATCGAGTAAAACGCAACAGCCCCTCGACGCACCCCCGTCGTGAGGATCCTAACTTTCCGTTTTCATCGGATCTCTTTGAGAGGCCGTTGACCGGTCCTGGCTAATAAGAGGAGCTGCTCCTGATATTTTCTCACTTTAATTCATATCTTGGGGAGTGACACTATTTGGATACGCTTGTCAGAAAACCGGGTGTAGTTCACCGGCACCACAAACTACACCCTCACGGAAACATTACGACCCCACGGCAGGTCTCAAGTGTGGCGGTCAACGCGACCATTTTTGAATGCTTTGGCCGATTTTTGCAGTTAAAAATTGCATGTAAGGCAAATAAAATCATGCTGGGAACCTTGAAATATAAAATAAAACGACTTTAGGACCCGAGGTAAAAAGTCTAATCTTTGAACTTTAGAATCCTAGAAGATGTACGGACACAGCTTTGGTAGAGTGCTGCATGGATGGTGCACGTTTCGTCTTCGCTCACCAACACCACATTTGCGACTTTTGAAGCATGAATTCTGTGTCTTACAGACATGTACACACGTCATAAACCACGGCTGCTGTATTTACTGATGTATTTGCTGCCATGGAACAAAACGTTGAACTATCTTAAGCTTGCGTGAGCTACAAACCTGATTTGTTTCCATTCAACCACAAAGCCATTCAGAATCCCACCAGCTTTGATAGGAGGGAACCCAACATTCTTCGGCGTGAACTTACATCCTGGTCCTTTCCTCTTCCTCTCTGTGACCAGTGAATATCCAGTCCAGTAGACTCGAGTATCCGTCCGCCAGCTACGTCCTGGCTACAACAAAGCAGCTGAACCCCTAGACCATCTTCCATCTGGTTGACTTGAACTTTTGAACCTTTCAGAACTCTTGGCTTGTTGGTCAAGCGTCTGGAGCGAGGAGGCAAGGCCCAGCAGCAGGGCCTCTTCCAGGAGAACGACTGTATCGTCCGTATCAATAATGGAGACCTGCGGAACATCCGCTTTGAACAGTAAGACAGCAGCTTCCAGGAGCCGCCGCTCAGCTTCACGGGTCCCTGTGCTAATTGTTTGATTGGCTTGTCGGCCTTCAGTTGTACCTTTTGCTTCTGACCTTGACTTAACCTCCAGTCCTCGTCCAGTCCTTCTGGTATGAGCCCCTCCTCTGCCCTTCTCTCTGCCAGTAGATGTGCCCCCCCCTGCTGCCCACCGCTGAGCTACGCTAACCTTTCCCTGTTTAACTCCTGGAGGTCCCACCCTCTCTGATGCGTCCTGTCAGCCTTTATTCCTCTGGACTCTGTTCTAACAACCCTCCTCCCTCCTTCCACTGGAAGGCTCCTGACATTGCCGCTCCTGCCTGTTGCTTCGTTCCCTGTCTAATCAAGACCCCCTCCCTCCTCCGTTAACGCCCCTCCCCTTCCTCTACATCCTGAATGCTGCATGTTTGCATGTGCAGCATTTTACAAGCTTCAGACGTAATCAAGTCGTCTGATTTCCTCCAGCCACCTTCGGTATCATACTTTTGTTTTTCAGCTGCAGTTCATAGATGATGCATTTAACGTAAAGCACCACCCACACCACAAGCTCAGGAAAAATATGTGTTGTGACGACACATTGTTCTCCCGTGGGGCTTCACAGGCCCTGGAAATGGACTCATCTCAGAATCTGTTTGCCCATATAACAAAATGAAAGACATTCAGCTTCTTGTAGTTTCTTCTTCTGCGATATTATTGGTCTATGAGTCTGTGAGGAGCCTGTTTTTGAGGTATTTGCAGCCACAGTACAAGAGATGCTGATATACTTCAATGTCTTTTAAAAGCTTAAGCAGCATCTAGCGCAGTAATACGGTGTTGGCGGGGGATATCAGGTAGTAATTCATCCGGTATGGACCCATAAAACCAAACCAGGTATTGCTGGGTACTGAGAGGCATTGGTACCGTTGTAGGGTTCTTGGAACGGGTGGAAATGAGGCCTCTAGACATGTCGGTAGAAGTTGTTAACAGCTCACGTTTACAGGAGCGGATCACAACTTGTCTGCTACTCGATCCAGCCTGAAATCATAAAGATGCTGAGACCCTCCCGCCCCCCGGGAACGTTATTAGTGGCTGGGAAAAATGTGTCTGGAATTTCGCGTCGGATTTTTTTCTGTGTGGGGGCCAAGCTGTCTCGTTGAAGGGGGAGTGAGGACCAATAGAAGCTCTGTATTTTGCCAAAGGTCCGTTCAGCTGCGAGGGGCCAGCGGAAGGCCATACCAGAGTGTGATGCATAGAAGCAGGTGGTGCTAACAAGGCTCTGCTGTTAAGGATTGCTGACAGTCAACAGAAGTTTCC
This sequence comes from Aulostomus chinensis, assembly GCF_037954235.1. Taxonomy (NCBI): domain Eukaryota; kingdom Metazoa; phylum Chordata; class Actinopteri; order Syngnathiformes; family Aulostomidae; genus Aulostomus; species Aulostomus chinensis. The sequence goes on from NC_141324.1 coordinate 29,374,268, forward strand.
ATTTACACCTACTGTACATGAGCTCACACCGAAGGGGGTTTAAAAAGAGGATTTTCTGCAACCTATCCGACGGATAGAGGTCTCCTTCATCCGGCGCCAAATGAGGGGATTATATGATGGAGCTGTCAGGGAGAGTTTCTTTTTAGAGCCGCTCACGATGGCAATAAGTATTAATTAACGTGTCAGAATGTGCAGGTGGGTTTTATATTTAGGTGTGTGGCGCATAAAGAGGCTTCGCTGGGAGTGTTTGTGTGAGTGCGATGGTTAAAAATGTCTCTGAAGGAATTGAAAGCCTGAACAGTTCATCAGATATTCAACTCTCTCTTCATCTGCTTCTCATCCCAGAGCCCAGAACATGTTCCGTCAGGCCATGCGCTCCCCAGTCATCATGTTCCACGTGGTGCCGTCGTCCATGAAGGCCCACTATGAGCAGCTGTCCCAAGCTGAGAGGAACCCAGCGTACTCCTCGGGACGTTTCAGCCCCGACTCCATATCTAGCAGTACCGTCTCCGGGATGGACCACACCCCGCAGAGGATGTCCCGGCACGGTTCCCAAACGCACCCGCACGCTCACCCACACCCTCATGTACACACTCACCCAGACCAGACTGAAGGCTACCCCCCTCTGACTCACCCAGCGGTTTCTGCTGCCAAGCCCCCCACCGGTCACGCCCACTCACCTGCGAGGGGGCTCAACTCCACCCCCACAGTAGGATATACCAAGAAGGTCGGGAGGAGGCTCAACATCCAGCTGAAAAAAGGTGAGTTGAAGGACGGAACAGAAACTCTGGTCAGAGAAGTTTCACTGGAGCTCATTTTTCCTCCCTCTGGGACCCCTCAAACCCGGCGTTGAGGCTAGAAGTGACGAGTCAGAAGTACTGTGTGCAGCCCGAGGCCGTACTGATGCCACAAAGCATAAAATAATAAAAAACTGAAGTTACTTTTTTACACGCACACAAAAAAAAAAATCAGATTATGAAACATTTTCCCTTAAGTTTTACAAACATTGTTGACTTTTTACAGACGAGTTCACAGTTTTCCTTGTAATTTTGTGCACGTGAGTGCAGTTCATGGCTTCGCGAAAGTTTGTGAAGCGCACAGCAGGTTTTCTGTTCTTACAGGACACGATTAGTGTATTTTTGCAGAAAGAAGACGCATAAATAATGAAGGGTTACTGATGATATTTCACCACTTCAGGCATGCATGAGAACACTGGTTCAGTACCCGTGGGTATGAGTTGTTGTGTTTTTAAGTATCGAGTCGGTCTCCAGTTCTGCTCAAGTCTCTTCAAACAGTGATGCATGGATTTCTTTGGAAATAAGGAAAAATGGACCTTTTTTCTGAATCCACAATGTTCGTGTTGGAGAAAATGTTCACTTACAGGTAATATTGACATCAGCCAAATCACATCCAATCTATTTGCATATTCAGATGTCAGCAAAATATCCAATATCGTGCTTCCGTACACAATTTTGACGCTTGAGCTTGCTTATCTGCTTGTTTCCACTGATGCGTGCCTGATGCATGCATCACACCCACGGCTCGGAAACATTGGAAAGTGACAATTTGATGATCCGATTTTTTGTTGTCGTTCGTGTGGTTTTGTTATGTTTTGTTTTGTTTTTGACATTTCTGGCTACAGTGGTTTAATCTTGATGATTTTTGCTTGGAGATTTAAACCTCCTGGAGGTTTTTTGACATTCAGGCCCTCAACACGCTAACACGAGAGAAGAGTCCACATTACCAAAGTAAATACAGGAGGTGAAAATACAGAACAGCGGGGGACGGAGTAACACTTCACGGAGATGTCCTCGGTGTAATCTTTGACTGACAGCTGGCACAGGTGGTGCAAACCTCCTCCAACAGGATACCAGGTGTTGGTGCCAGCTCTCAGGGCCAGAGAGCTTGTTGCTAAGCAGCCGCTGGTCCCTGTGTGCTGTCAAATGCCACAGCTAAAGTCTGACAGGGCTGCACCATATGCCTGTGGAAGTTCTCTCCCAAATCTGTTCCGTCTCTCGAGACTGGAACCAAGCAGACACGCCCGGCTGCTTGATGCATATTCCACCCTCCACTTGTTTCTCACTCTCACCTCGCCACATGGTCACAACACCCAGGAACCCCGTGCACTCTGCTGCTGTCATGTGACTGGGTGATGATCTTAGTCAAAGATGTTATCTTTTCTCGTTTCACCTTTTGTTTGCAGTTGTCGGAGCAGACATTTGCAGAGATTAGCAGCGACTCCCAAGAGGCCGTTTGCCTCATCTGTTTTGTTTTGAGTACCGACTTAAGCCCACAGCTTTGAGCGCAGATTAAACACCGGCATTGTTTATATGCTCGAATCAGACACCAGTCTCCTGACAAATCCCAGCGAGTATCAAAATCAATCACAGAGCCCCATTCTGCAGAGGAAATTGCTTAGGTTCGTCTTAATCAAGCTAATGGGAGTTTTAAAGATCCTCCTCCCTGTTTAAAGCCAAAACGCTACAGGCATTTACCGGTGAGTGTAATACCACACCTCATCTGCCTGCGGGAAGCTGATTGGCTCATCAATGTTAGGGATTAGGTAGAGGATGTGAAACAGAATAGCTGTTGTGCTGTTCTTTGCTGCAGCTCAGTCAGACAGGCAGCGAGGATTAGGGCCAGTGCACAACACACTCTCGCTCTCTCTCTCTCTCTCGCTCTCTCTCCCCCACTCTCTCTCCCTCTCACACTCACACACACAGCAAGGATGCTCATTATGGTCCATGTATCATCTCCGTACACTAACGCACAGTGACATTTGGAACTGTTTCTGAGTAAAGCTTCCTAAAACACTGACATGCAGTCTCTGGAGATGAGGTCTCACAGTCCAGGAAGTGAGGAAGAAGAGGAGGAGGGATCGTTGAAAGAGATGCTCGCGCCGGAATACGAGTGACATCTTATTTCCAGTTTATAACTTTACACTGTGATATATTCTTAGTAATTTCCTAACTGGCTGCCTATAAATACATTTGCTTCCTGCACAGTCCGACTTGTTGCTTCCAAAGTTTTCTTGCTTTACACTCTAATTATTCACCGTAGCAGCCTGCAGACAGGACGAAGGGTTACTCATCATTTCCTGTGTTTAACTTGCTTCATAAGAGAAGATTGTGTGTCTGTCAGGGTGGTTGATGATATCACACACAGCCTGAAGGTTCTCAATAATACCGGATGCTCTTAAAGGGGTTGGGGACAAAACTCACGAGTAAAATTACATCTACAAAAAAAAAATTGCTGAATCACAGCATTTCCGTGAGAAGTTCAGTTTGTGAGCTTGGTCTTGATTATGTCAGAACGTTGTGCATTTTTGATTCTCCAGACTCTTATAACGGTTTAAGCTGCTGAATGTCCTTGTTAGTTCTCTTCATGTTTCGTGATTGTCCTGCTTTATGCAGTTGATGGAGAGTCGGAGCACTTGAGTCACGTGCAGTTTGGCGAGATGGCCTTAGAACTAGACCTTCGTGGAGCTGGAGCAGCCTACTCCTCAGCATTAATAGAGGACAACAAGAACAACCCCAGGGTCCTCTTCAGTACTGGAGCCAGACGGCTCCACTGAACCAAGACTTCCTGTTTCCCTGGGTAGCATTGACTTCCACTACAGTCAGTTGTGGTGTTCCACAAGGGTCTGTGCTTGGACAGGATGCAGGGTTCCCGCTGGTTCCTAGAGTTCTAACAGTAGAATGGGAGCCAGAGCCTTCAGCTATCAGGCTCCCCTCCTGTGGAACCGTCTCCCAGTTTCAGTCCAGGACCCAGACCCCCTCTCTGGGTTTAAGAGCAGACTTAAGACCTCCTTGTTGATCAGGCTTATAGTCAGGACTGCTTAGGCTGGCCCTTATATCTGCTGCTATAGGCTCAGGCTGCTGGGGAACTCCCATGATGCACTGGGCTTCTCTCTCCTTCTCCTGTCCTCATACGTGTTACTAACTCCTCTTCTCGTCCGGAGCCTTCAGGCTCCCCACATCCCAGAGCCCTGACTGACGCTACAGACCTGAGGAGGCTCAAGCTGCCGCCCGTAGCTCCACCTGCTCACGTCCCCGTCTGTCCATCAGTCTTTCCCCTTCCCTTCCCTCTTTATCTCTGTCCCTCTCTTTCCTTCTGTATAGCTGTCTTTTGACGTTCCTGCCTGTTCAAGGAAGGTTTTGTCATGAGATAACTTTTGACATGACTTGACTAGTCATAGATAGGTAACTATCTTATTCTAGTTCAAGCCGATGAAAATGGACTTTGTCTTCTTTGTGGTGAGCCATGATGTGTGTCCCCATATTTCAGGTGGCAGATTTTGATTTCATTCACTTGATCGTTGTGTTCAGCCAAACATTTCTAGTCTCGTTTTCATCGACAGCATTAATACCAGAGACGTTCAGAACCCAGGCAAAGCCAGAAGGAGTGGAACGAGTTGAGTTCTGTGTGACATCAGACCAGGAGTCAGGATTTCCTCCAGGAAATGGATTTATTAAGGCGGTCTGGTTCCTTCTGCTCTTTCTGGTTTGAGCATAAGCAACAGCGTTCTCTGTTCCAGATGTCGCTGTGTCTCGTTCCCGTTAATTAGAGCAAAGTGAGTGTGCGGTCCATCACCTGCTGATGCAACTCACCTTGTCGTCAAAGTTAACGATGGTTTAAACATTCGCTTCGCTGCTTAGTTTCTCTGACTCCATGTGTTGTAGTTCATCAGACTGTCATCAGTCCTCCTGATTTTTGTGGAGGAGCTCTTTACTTCCTGGGAGGTGGGCTGGCTCCTCTTTGCAGTCCTGTAGAAACCAGGTTATGACTCTGCCCTAGTAAAAACAGCGAGGCATTGATTGGCTAAATAACACAAGTGTTCCCTTGAGGGGGAGATTGTTTCTCTGCACGCCAAACCTGTATTTACACTTTACTCTGCAGACCTGAGCGTCTGAGCTAAATGGCTCCCTCAGCACCGTTATTGCCTAAACTTGCATCACATCCTGGAGAAGCGTTGGAGTGTGAACTTACTCACAGGAGTGTGAGCCGCAGGGAGGGAATGAAAGCACAGTCCATCTCAACACCTCCTCTCTTCACCTCTGCTCCTCCAGGACCTGAGGGACTCGGCTTCAGTATTACATCGCGGGACGTCCCCATCGGCGGCTCAGCACCCATCTACGTGAAGAACATTCTGCCTCGGGGAGCTGCCATCCAAGATGGCCGCCTCAAAGCTGGGGACAGGTTGCTGGAGGTGAGAAAATGAGTCATTTAGCATTCTTAATGGTGGGGGTGGAGTGGGGTGGGGGGGCGTATTATTGATACACCACAGTACTTCCTCTTGCAGCACATAATCAATACACTCCCTCCACCTGTAGATGTTTGTTTAGAACTGCTGGTTTTATAAGCTGCCATGACAAGTCTTGTTTGTTGAGTTTTCATCGGCGAATTTCCTTCAACATTTCCACACACATAGTGATGTCATAGTGGAATCATCTCGCACTATACAGACTAGTGCAAAATCACACAGCCCGTTGTAGCTGAACCTCATACTGAATAAATGTCATCAATCGTCGCTGTGCTTTTAAACCTGTCTAATGGACCTTGATCTCTATTAAATTTAAAGTGCAGCAACGTATTTGCATGAAGGATTAAACCGCAGCTGTAAATCTAGAATCCAAAAGCCAGCAGGATCAATAAGCAGGATTTTTGCAGACAACAACGTCTCGGGTAGAAAAGCCTGGGACCGGCAAAGTCTGAGTTGAGGGAACTGGACTTTTAAGCAAAGCTGCCATACTTCTGGGTGTCGGGACTCGTTCCTGCACCTCTCGCTCATTACTAAAGTAAATAATTATTTATGACCAAAAACAAACCGCCATGTGTTTGCTCAGGTGAACGGAGTGGACCTGAACGGCCGGACCCAGGAGGAGGTGGTGGCTTTACTGCGGGCCACACCCATGGGAGGGGGAGTGGGGCTGCTGGTGCTGCGTCAGGAGGACGCTTTCCTGCCCCGAGAGGTGGTACGTGTGCTTGGAACAGCCCCTCCGCTCTTCAACCTGTCAGCATAATACATTTCACATCATGTCACATATGCATTCACTCATGCATGGATGAATCTAGATCATGTGTGTGTGTTCACACGTGTGCGTGTGTGTGTGTTAGTGTGTGTGCGCTGTCACAAATGCCGTAAATCCCCGTGGAGTCGCTTCTCATTTCCCGGCTAACACAACGGGCGAGGCGAGCATGCAGATTGATTGTCCCGCTCTCGTGGCTGCACTCCTCTCTATTATCACGCGGCGGCTCGTCTAAGAGGAAACCTGTAGAGCTCCATCTTCTCTCTTTATCTCTCTCGCCCTCACGTTTCCTCTCCCGTTCACTCCATCTCTGTCTTCCTTTATCTGTCACCCTCCCCTCCTGCTCCTTTCTTTCTCGTTCACCAATTCCCCGCGTGCCTCTCACTTGGTTAGCTAACCCCTCTGACTCTGTATTTCCATCTCTTTCTCTCTGTCTTGCCTCCGAGCTGATTTGCTAGATTGATGGATGTGGGGATGAACAGACACATGCAGGGCAGGTTGTAAGCAGAGAATCAAAAACACTCTTGAATATCAATCAGGCAGCATCCTCACATATTATACTGTACAAACAACCGCGCTGATGTGTGAGTGCCAGTATTCAGTTTGTCAAAGATTTAAGCAAACGCTCGCTTGTCTTCTGAGGGGTCCTCCCGGTCGTGTTCTTGCATAATTCCAGATATGATCAGTTGTCTTTGCACAAAATTAGATTTGATGCACCGTACTGCTGAGGATGAATCAAATTGTATTAGGAAGTTCATAATGGCAGAGTAGAAGCAGGCAGAGGACACTGAGAGAGTTCTAAGTGCAGCGTTTGTGATCGGAGGGAGGATGAACGCTGCCGTCTGTTCATCACAGCCATGTTTACTCCGCAGCGGTGGTCATCGATCCTCGTCTGTCCCTCCCGCCTCGCTAGCCAGCTTCAACACACCCTGTCAGGCACTAACCTGCACCATCAGGCCTGAAACCTCCTGTTCTGTCTTTGGAAGGGCAAATATTCTCCATCACGGAGTCTCCAGACTCGTTGTATCTGTGTGCAAAACCACAGTGCCTTTATTTCATTCATTTCATTTATTTCACATGGCAATCGTGAGTTAAAAATGACCAACAAGCTTCATCGCCTGAATAAAGTATCTCACAGCTGCAACGTCACCTGAAGTAACGCGGGACCACCTGTGTGTGACATCACGGAAAAGAGCCAGTAGCCCTTGTACGCCAGTGCCATCAGGCCTAAAAGAGATACTTCACCCAAACAGAGCACCAGAAGGCAGAAAGAGCCGGACACTTTAGCTTGAAGCTAACAGCCACTGTTGATGAGCAGCAGCAGAACTGTCCAAAAACATGTTCACCACTTCGTAACAAGCACTTCTGCTGCTGTTTGTTTTTGGTGGTCCAGCACTAGCTTCCAGCTAAGTACACCTGGCTGCCGCTTCCTGTTTTCTGGAGTCGCATAGAAGTGATCCTGCTGTGAGAACTTTGTGAGGCACGGATTTGGGAGTATTTGAATGGCAAAATAGATGTTTTGGATGAAGTATTGCTTTAAATCCCCCCTTTCTTGACATAAAAATGGTTTCTCCCAGCATCCTCGGTGGTCCACAGGGTAAAAGCAGCCGACGGCCTCGAGGTGGTGCCAATCAAACGGCTGATTGGTGACAATTATCCCAGCGAGGGAAGCGTAGGGAGGCTACTGGCTGGCTGTCGCCGAGGGTGGGGTAGGAGGAGAGGAGGTGCCCTTCTTTCGATTCGAGGCTGGCTGGCGGTGCGTCGGTGCTGGTTAATGGTAGAGCGTATTTGATGAGGGAGGATGAATTCACCCAGAAGGCAGTTTTCAGAGCAACATTTTCTTGGCACTGAAGTCCAGATTAAAAAGGGCGTTTGCTGAAGTTTATATATTAAACTAAATGACACGTAATAAGAAATTTCTGTCAACAGCTGTTGTGTTTCCTGTCTCGGCAGCAGGAAAACAAAGAGCTCTATTTGATGCACTTGTTCCTGATCTTTCAACTCCTTGACAGGCTCGGCGACTGATGACATCACTCATCTGAGACCATCGGTCTTTCACATTTCACTCTTTCAAGCCCACTTTATTTTAACTGAAGGACTTGAATGCACCATGGAAATACCCGAACCCTTGCCAGCGTGGTGGGTTGTACCATCCGGATAAACACACCGGCATTTTTAAGAAATCAGCACTTTTTCAATAAGTGATTGACAGTTCGCTGGTGTGAATCATCTCTGTCACCCGCTTACCAGCTCACGCTGTTTTCGCTGTTGAGTGTAGCAGTGAAGGAGAGTGGGGTGGGGGTTCCTCCTCCTCCTCCACAGACTTTCATCACACCACCAAGTCTTGAGAACATCTCCCTCATGTGTCTTGGATTGGATCAGCCCCCCCACACCCACCCCAGCCAGGCAGCCAATAGGGAGCCAGTGTGCTGTGACGGTATTAGTAGACTCAAACTAACTTCTGTCTGTCTGCTGGAATCATTTTGTCCTGCATGCCCATTTGTTCACGACACCACTTGCTTTGTTCCCCCTCAACAAGATTTAATTACATGCTCTGATTTTTTGCTGTTAAACACATTTTTGCTTGATTACGTTCTTCTGTCCCCCCCCTGCATCCTCTAGAATGCTGAGCCCCAGATGCAAAGCCCCAGAGACTCGGTAAGACTCCACCCCGACACTGGCCTGCGATCACACCCTCCTCCCTGAGGCGGCTCACTTTGTTTAGCCTGAAATCTCTGTTGCATGTTTGGAATCCCAGAAAGAATAAACATGTTTTCTCCCAGCTGGATGCATGCGTTCAGGGTACATTAGTAAACTAGCTGGTCAATCACAGGCCAATCTTCCTGTCATGCATATAAATGCAACACTAATTTTAATCCACATCCTGAGGTGCTCCAATAACTCACAATTTCATGGTTGATGTGCGTGGAGCGTTCAGGCCGCGCTGCACAATAATTCGCTCCATCACTCGCCTCAGAGCTGCAGTTGTCAGAGAAGGTGGAAACACACGGGAATTTACTTTATTTGTTGGCTTTGGATGTGGTCGTCAGCCCGGCCATCTTACTGCAGACTGGCTGGAATATGTGAGGAGAATAATAAACATTGTAGTTTGTGTTTCTCTTTGTAGGAGGAAACCGCAGACAGTTAGCTGTCTCGGTGCCAGACGCGCTCAGAAACTTTGACTCGTGACGTCATCTGTGACACGCACTGCCAGACAGATGACAGATCGCACCAGAAAAATCCAGGAGCTGAATGCAAATAAACATGGGGACTCTCTGGGTTGTATCGTTCAGGGGCAGCAGATGTGGCGGACGCACAGGAAATCTGTCAGTCAGCGCTGGGAAACAAGTGCTTGATTTAAAAAAATCAGGATGTAATCAAGTTTTTTTAGTCCGTCTTTCAAGTATTAAATACTTCTATGTTGGAAGTGGACAGATGTTCTGTATGTTTATGAACTATGGTTTCCATCGATGCCATCCCAACAGTTTGATTTGAATAGCGCCATCTATCTTCGGCGCCATTTTAACTGACCAATAGCTCCGTGTCTTAGTCAACGCATGGTAATAATTGTGCGTGTCGCACAGTCGCGATCGTGTCGGACACGCCAGTGAGTCTCACCCTTATTTAAAAGGTCACTCAGGTTTCCTTGATCCTCCGTTCACTCTGCATGAGTTGTAATCTAAAAGTGGCGCGTCTCCACATCTGGCTTTACCTTCAGGTTACATCTGGCCAAGTGCACCTAATTGGCGAGCTTCTGAGTGCCACATTAGAGGCGTAATTAGCCGGTTAATTTGTCTGGTCGTACCTGCCAGCTGTGTGGATGGTCCTCATCATTGTGGAACGTCATCGTAGGACGTCGTTGATTATGCGACTGCAGCTGCCACAACTCCTGTGTGTGTGTGTGTGTGTGTGTGTGTGTGTGTGTGTGTGTGTGTGTGTGTGTGTGTGTGTGTGTGTGTGTGTGTGTGTGTGTGTGTGTGTCCGTCAGCAACAGTGAGATGTTCCCTGGGGTTTGTCCTTCTGTCTTTACTGCTTTTCCATTGACAGTTGTTAGCGCTTAGCTAAATTGCATATTAATAGCTGCCCAGTTATGATCCACCCCAGTGTCAAGACTCTGCTGCTTGAGTGATAACTTTATTCAGTCTCACTGGTTTGGCTCATTTTTAGGAGGAAGCTCAGCGTTTGGACTGCGGTGTCGTATCTGGTGCTGCAACTCTTTTATTAACTGTACAAAGAAGCTCGCCTGTGCAGGAAATCTCAAAAACTCAGAGAGATTTTGGTTGAATTTGGTGGAAGGACACAGAGCAAGTGGTGACCTGCTGAAGTGGACCTGGATCTCATTGTTGATCCTGGATCTGAAGGCTGTTGAAAGATCATGAATCCTGCAAGTACCCCTGTTAGCATTTCTTCCAGATATTTGATCTGAGGATCTTTGAGCGTCTGGATGGTTGGATGATGGATGTTTGTGTTTGCATGGACCAACTAGACAGTGTGGTGAAGTCACTTGTGGCCAAAAAACTTCTATTACTGCACAAGAAAACCCATTAAATATCACAACACTGTCTTAACGCAACCTCCGTGTTGTGTTTTCCCGAGACGATCACTTCTCCCTGCGTGTCGAAACGGAGCAGTGTGATTTTAACAAATCAGCCAAATAAGTGTCGTCACAGTCATTGCAGGTATGGACTCTCAACAGATGTGCATTTGGATAAAAATCTTCTTTGTTACCTTCTAAGTAAAGGAAATGTTTGATTTCCTCTCGTTTTGGATGTTAACGCCTCTAAAAATCAATGCGCACACTGGGCCGAGAGCCAGATAGACGAGCGATGCAGCGTAGTCATGCTCTTTGTCTCCGCTCACCTCCCTCATTTCCTGCCCTTCTAACTCCAAATCTCCTCACCCTTTCCCAGAACATCAACCGTCCATAATGGATTTGGTTCCTATCAGATGGTATTTGTGGTCAGGTGCCTCACTTTACCATGATGGTGACCAACTTTCGATGCATTTCTGCTCTGAAAGGACGTGGACGTGGACAGCAGCAGACGTAGTACTTCAGTTTGTTCTTGAGTACTCGTACTTCCCTCTCATCCACATGTGTGCAGTAGTGAGGGGAATATCAGTGAATGTTGTTTAAAAAGGAGTTTGCAAAAAGATCTTGTGTCGTCCACATCTACGATCACCGGTTTCAGAGCTGAAGGGTCCAACATGACAAACAGGCCTGACGTCTGGTCCGCCGCGATCCAGTCTGACGATAAACGTGTTGGAGCAGTTAAAACAGAAGCCTGCTGGCACAAATCCACCTCAGACGGCTCCTCTGATAACTGAAGATTATATTTTATATCTAAAATGTCCAAGGTCGACTTCAATGTGACATTTAACGTTCTGCCAAAACATTTCTCCGGCTATTATTCAAAACCCTCTCGGTAACACCTTGAGGAAATAATGCTAAGTTTCATTTCACTGACAGCAACTCTTTTATTACCTTCCTCTTCTGTCTGCACCACATGCCGCATCTTAATGTGGGTTCTATTGTGGCGCAGGTGTTTTTCACTCTTACTGCCTCTGTTTTGCAACAGTTACAGTTGAAGAAGCCCTCGTTAATATCACCATCATGCCTCTGCGGCTTGTCCTCCTGCTGGGGTTTCTGAGGTCGGCATGACTCATCCGGCGTGGACGAGCTCTGTCCGGGGTTACAGGGCAGACCAAACACAACAGCTGAAGTGGAAAAAGCGCTCACTTCTAGAAATTGGTCCGATGACCTGGAAATCATCCGCAATTTTACAGCCGTCTGGCAGAAGCTGTTATTACACCGGCTGTGTTGTGTTCCGCTATCAAGCGTGGCGGTGAAAACGTTCTCCTGTTGTGGAGACGTGAGGTTCTCGGGGTGATGCCTCGCTCCGGTGGGTGTCTGGAGCTACCTGGTGCCACCCTGGGCCGATGGGCCCACACCTGTACTCCACCCCATGAGGGAGTTGGTGTTAACAAGCAGACCAGTACACCTCATATGCAGAGACAACATGCCGTCAGGATGAACTCGTCCACAGTGCTGCAGTTGGTCTTGGTTTTACTGGCCTGGTTCTGTTAACTGGCTCAGATTCTGTTGACTTGCTTGTTGTCTCGTGGGTCGTGTCTTCCTGTCGTGTGTTTAGACTACGTGTGTGATGAGGAGTTGATGCATTGTGTTTTATTTTGAAAGTCGACCGGTGAAAGAGTTTACTTCCTGTCTGGTTCCATCGGCTCTGAGCAGCTTGATGCGCTTCTTTTGTCAACAAAGACTTTGCTGTATTCTCTGTGTGGCGCCCAGCCCTTCCTGGGCGGCACCTAATTGGTAAAGGTTCCCCCCCCCACCCCGCCCCTCCAGAGACTGTGGCCGTGTGAATGAGACAACAGAGTACAGTGCTAGGAGTGCGTCTAACCCCCCCAGCGTTAGCCTCAGGTGAGAGAACCCATGAGTAAACCCAGTCGTGAGCACTCTGCTCCGTCCCTGCTGTCCTGAAATCTGCACACTGGACCTTGAATGCAGCACCTGGAGTGTCTGAGAGTGTCTAACCTGTTGACTTTGACTGCTCCCTTTAGCACCCGAGGCAGCCTGTGACAGCAGGAAAACCCCACTGGCTGATTGAGGTAACTGCTGCATGACATCACCAGCTTGGGTCATGACGCTGCACAGGCAGCGAAGGCATCAGAAGCAGATGAGATGTTTTGCGTGGCTGCGCACGCGGACTGGGAGTCTTTGAGGCAGCCGTCGCTCGACCGACGGCCTGTAGACACCCTCTCTGTCTGTCAGCTCTGTCGCCTCCTCCTGCGTCTCCATCCTACACCTCTTGTTCACGTCTTTTTCCAACCTCTCTACATCTCTATTTATTACATGCCACCTTTCTTTCTCAAACACACACACACACACACACACACACACTGAAGACACACTTTATGAGGCAGATCCTCTTCCCAGCACCTGGCTCTTACAATGGAGCCGTGATCAAAGGCATCCGTCTTTACATGCCTGCCCTGATAGTTCCATAATGGGCCCATAACGTGAACATTCCCCGCCATTGTTTACGCCATTAGTCACACAGGCTTATGGAAAATTACTGCTGTGCTGTATTGAAAAGCCATCAGCAGCAGTAATACTGCAGCAACCCTGAGCCAAGATGCTATCTATCAGATGAGCGTGTTTCCTCTGTTCTCCTGACACAGAGCTGTTAGGAGGCGCCACGGCGACAGTGATGAAGGTCCTCCTGATTAGTCGGCATCGCGGAACATGACTCAGCACAGATGGAGGAGCAGTTTACAGAGGTTTTCAAATTTGGACAGGAATAACTGACATCAAGACATTTTTACATTTTATATATTTTTTTTTTTTGCTCCTACGATGTTGTTGTGTTGAAGACACACAAACACACACACACACACACTCATTCATGGCCATTAAATGATGATACTGTCTCCTGCAATTTAGTTGTTTAATTTTTATAAATACAAAAGAAATGACGACAAAAAACTGGTCCTCTCTCTCAGCCGGGAATCGATTATGTTTTGGGAACAAGTTGGTGACCTCCAGATGAATTAAGAGTTGAGGGAAAATTCATTTCCGCTGTTCTTCTTATCGTTGTTCACAAATAAAAATAACGTTTTTACGTGAAAGGAATTGTTGAATAACGCGTCTAACAATAAATGCAATTAGATCCCTTTTTTTTTCATGTAAAACGATTTATTTTCTAGAAAAATAAATAAGCAAAATAAATGTTAAAAGTTTTAAAATTAAATGAATTAAAATGAGGAAACTGGCCGCGTGTACCCTCAGCATTTTCTTGCAGGATATGGGATGTTTCGGATGGGAAGATATAATCATATAATGATTCATGATATTAATGATTATCCAGCAAAAGATAAATCATTTCCTTCGTCCACGGCATCTTGTGTTTGATGTTCTTCACACAAGCTCAATTCACATGTCCAGAAAATATAAAACCGACTGTGGAGGCTGGGTTGACATTGACGTGTCATGGAGGTGAAAATGATGAATTTCAGCAGTTTCCATCTCAAGTGCCCGTGACAACGGCTCACCTCCCAGATTAGTTCCCCTCTGTGCTGGAAGCGACGCCGGCCAGTGCAATCAAGTTGGTATATTTCTCTTGAAGGGAGGAAAAACCCTTCATTCTTTGGCCTTCATGGTCAATGAATACCTGTCTGGGATTGCATGGCACCGTGTAGCTTCCATAAATCACGCCGGTAAAAGATTTATGAGGAGATGGCGTCTCGTGCAATGTCAAGCCTCCGCATTTACATGTGCTGTCTGAGGAATCGTGCTCTCTCCTCGCCGACACCTCCTCCTGAATCTACATGACTATCACACAAGCCTCCTCATCCGAGCTGGAACGCGCTGGAGTGTCCGACCGTGTCTGAGTTCAGCTCGCAGGATTACACCGAGATAATGACCTGGAATTTAAAGGGAAACATTTTTTTTAGGGCATTTTCATTTCACTCAAGTACTTTTCACATTTTCCCATTTCAGTGCAAAATCTTTCTCTTTTCCCTTCTGCGTCTGCCTGGCAGACAAAGTTACCAACTCCTCAGATAATTTACATACAAAACATCATAATCTTATAAAAAAGGTTGAGGAGAAAAGTACCCGTCATTATCCAAAGTACTTTGCCTTCACTTAGTGCCTTTTACTAATCATGCATCCATTATACTTGCTCCTGTTTTACTAGATTAGTTCTGTGAATGCTTGGTGGTATTTGTACTTCGTGAGTGAAGGATCTCAGTACTTCTTCTACCTTTGGTGCAGTAAAAGCGTGGCGGTCCACACAGCAACGCGACATCCTCGACCAGTGGCCGCCTCTGGAACAGCTCCGCTTCAGACGTTCCGCTGCTGTCTCAGCAGATCTTGATGTCTGCTAACCTGAGGCGTCAAGCGGTTTGTTGGACTGACGCTTTGAAAAAAACAAACAAACACCTGGCAGGTGATTGGATGAGCCCTCTGTCTATCACAGGCCAACTTCAACCAATCAGATCAAGGAACTGATATGGAACCTCAAGCCAATTGGAAACATCGTTCTTTGCTCTTCCTCCCTCTAAAGATGGAGTCTACCTGCATCCCCTCAGGAGCCGCCATTATGGCGTCATCGCACCTTAAGCACGCCCACATCTCCTCACAGGTAGCTGATTGGTTAAGACTAGGAGCAGCTGTCTGACAAGACGGTATCTCCCGTGGGGTGAAGGTAAAGTGCCCACTGGACCGTTGAGGATTGTGGGTAGTGTAGTCCTTCTCCATGACATTGTGAATAAAACGGGTTATTCTGGGCTTGGTGTCCACGGCAGCGCATCATTCCACAGTCTCCTAGCTCGAGGTTCCTCGGATGGCTGTGACATCAGGGTGAAACCAACTCCACCTTGAACTGGACCTTAACTCGACCCTCCTTTCTTTCATCAAGTCCTTCCTGTCACGTCTCCTCTGGATGCGTCTCTACCGCCGTCCTCACACCGCGGAGCCTCCTGTTAATCAGCTCTTGACTCCTCAGCGCTGCAGCCGGCGCGTCTTGGTTGTTACGTCAGGATTTACTTAAAATGTCCTCTTTTATTGGCAGGATCATCGTTGCTCCAGACGCTTGACTTCACTTGACATCTTGTTAGCGTCGTCGTGACGTTTAAGGCTGTCAGATGTGGCTGCCCTGCCGTGGGAGCAGGAAACGAACAGAGCTGTTAGACACAAAACCATCACATGGACGCACGTCCTCTTCCGGGAATAATTACATCCATGTGTAATGAAGAATCTGGGGCCAATGTTTCTTTTCTTTAATTGACACTTTACTCGTGTCTGACAAATGTAATACGATAAAGACATAAACATTGGTTAATTACCAGGGGGCGTGTTGAGATGATGACATCACTCCTCGCCCAGCAGGTGGAGTGAGGGGATGAGAGGATGCAGCTCTGAGTCAGCAGGCTGGATTCTGCTCCTGCGTTCTTTGGCTGCTGGTGACACATACGAGTCAATCAAGGAGGGATGTTCTACCTGAGAACCGGTTCTCCAGCTTAATTAAAGTGATGTGTCAAGCTGCCACCTGGCCCAAAGTCTCTCTCTCTCTCTCTTTTCTCACACACCGACACACACACACACGGTCCATGCTAGTGGCCCCCCAACGTAGCACAAACGATGAAAACAAGCTGTGTAAAGACAATTAATCAAAAGGTTGGAGAGTGAAAGTGATGCACTGGGCGTGTCGTAGAGGAACGTTTAGATCTTGGATTTATTCCGTTTTTTTCCACGCTTGAGCAACAAAGAGTGAAGGCAACTTCACCAAGTTCAGCTTGGATACGAGCGGCCAGTATCCTGACCCAGCGCTCAGGAATTCCATGAGATGCTGGTGACTCCGGAGTTCAGTGATCTGAGGAATGGAGTTTGGGACTTCAAACAAAGTATAAACCCAGGACTCTTACTTGACCGTACGCCAAGTCCTCATCCCAAGATTGCATTCGTTTACAAACCCTAATCATTCACACATTTCCACATGCTGTCCCTGGACCACAACTGGTCTTCAGTCTGGTTTTTGTCCCTGATATGATTGAACCAAAACCACCAGGACTCTGACTGAACCCCAAACCTGAACCTAAATCCAGCCCAACCTTGATTAAACCCCAAATCAAGTCTTAAACCCTTTAAAGGGGTCTCAGACGGGAGGACCGACCGAAACGTTCCCACCAGGGTGGTTTAACGTTCAAGTTGGTCCTCACAAAGGTGTAGAATACCCAACACACCGACTCACACATACATAGTGTTTACATCGACTGCACCGATTTCACACCCTCACGGAACAAACCCAGGAATGACACACTTCACGTTTACACGTGCACGCGCACCGGTAGTCGTGCAAGGAGCGACTGGGAGCAGCTGGTGGGGTAATTGTTCGGGGATGGATGTGGGTATAAATGGATCCTGGTGGAGCTTCAACGGAGCGGCGTAGAGTTTCTGTGGGGAGAGAGAGAGAGAGAGAGGAAGCTGAAATGAGGGCGGGAGGTTGGTTTTGGACTACACACGTATCAATCGATCCTTCCGTAACATGCTCTGGTCGTTATGTGTCACGTCGTGTGTGTGTGAGCGTGTGCGTGCGTGCCGATGTATATCAGGATGACATCTGTGGCGCCGTGTTTGCGCTGACACCTATAGACACATTCAGACCTGCTTCTCTCTGTCTTTCTGTCACTTGCACGCTCTGTCACACAGATGCCTTCGCTATTCTCCTCCACGCTGTGCCAGTCGCGGCTCTGTCGATTGCACAGGTATTTGATATTCATGGTCTATCAGCATGGAGCTGCAGGGGAGACATGTCAGGAAGGGGGGGGGGGGCGGCGGCGGCGAGAAAGAGGGGCGAGGGCGTCACGGTTTACCTTCGGTGGAGCTCCGCATCGAAACCATGAAAAGCCACCGCAAACTGAAAATACACACAAGTATGTGGGCAGGTGTGTGTCCACGAATGGGTGGTGATATAGTGTGTGTGTGTGGAGGGGGGGTTAGGATGGGAGGGGCAACGGTGGTGGCAGAGAGCAGGGACGGAGTAGGGAGAAAGAGTATGAATACAAAGATTTTGCTACAGTAGGCAGCCAACAATGCTCTCCACGCTCGACTTCCCTCGACCAATTACACCCTTCACTGCCTCCCTCTCACCTCCCTCTCTCTCCCTTTCTCTGTCCACCATCTCTCTCTCTCTTTCTCTCTCTCTCTCACTGGTCCTTTTTTGTAAATTCCCCCTCAAGCGACTTTTCCAGATGCCAGATTAGTTTGGCCAAACTCGAGCTTGCCTCTGACCCACTAATCATTTCAGGCGCTGCAGTGGAGAGAAGTGTGTGTGTGTGTGTGTGTGTGTGTGCGTGTGTGTGTTTGTGTGTGTGTGGAATAAGAAGAACGTGGATTTTGATTCCATTCCATGCTACAGATTGACTTGACCTGTAAGACTGAAAGACTGAGATGCTGGGCTCTTGGGGAGTGTTGGAGCTACCAGAGAGGCTCCGCTCTGGTAGCTTCTTGCGTCAGGCTTCTTCTGACCCGGTGAATTCGCTGGTTCATGCTTCAGTGTTCCGCTGCAGCAAGACAGCAGATGTGCACGAACTCCCCACATTATTAGGTACACAAGGCAGGCAGCACCCGGGCGAACCCCTGCAGTGAGACCCTCAAGCTAAATGTCAGACTTTCCTTTTCTTCTCGGAGGAAATTGTAATATTTTGAGATGGGTTTTGACAGCGCGGTGGTTGTGAGTCAGACAGGTTCAGGCACAAAAGGCAACCGGTTTCACATCGGAACGCAAATAACGGCTGAAAATGTCTCGACGTCCCATCGTGCCACTCCCTGACTGCTGAGGACGCGTTCTGGTGGATTGTTCCTCGTGTGTGCGACTGTGCCCCAGTGAAGCACAGCCTGTTTGTGTGAGGGACGTTTTGGGGGCAGGACTTCGGTGCTGCTGAGGTGCACCAGCTGACCCCCGGAGGTGCTGTTGAGCTTCTGTCCATCCAGGGGGAAGCGTTTGGATTTTGCTGCACTCGGAGTGTGTATGTGGTTTTCTAAGATTCCGTGCACTTTATGCATAATACATCAAATACACAAAACTGAGAGGAGACGATGTGGGATATTTAGATTCATCCGGTTTGATGTGATGTGTTCTTGTTAAGGAAGAAGGGATGGAACTGGAGGACGAGGTGGGGAGAAGATGGACGGAAGGGTTAGGAACGGGGGGGTAGAGAATCGTAAGAAACAGGCAGAAAATGAGTAAAGTGATAGAAAGATCCAGGTGAAAGAGAGAGAGAGAGGTGGGGACGTGGAGCGAGCGAGGCAGCAGTGTCTCCTTTTGTGTTCCACATGGATTCATCCCTTTCAGTCGGCCTTTCATTGGCGCTCGCTCGCTCGCTCACCGTGTCACTGTCATGCCGGCGCTCGCTCATTCTTTTCACCCGTTTCTTTTCAGCTCTTTGCCTTTTCACCCTCGCTCTATCTGTCTCCGTCCTTCCTCTGGAGCCCATCACTCTTCTCCCTCCCCTCACCTTCCCTCACTTTGTGTTCTCTTTCCTGCGGGATGTTTTATTTATTTTACCTCGTCTCCTTCCTGCTCCCTGTCTTCATTCCCGTCTGTCACCTCCTTTATTTATCTCTGAAGATGTCAGATAAGCTATATTTAAAGGTAGAGCCGCAGAGTTCTACACGTTTACCATTAAAATTGATGTATTTGTATCTGTCAGAAGGTGTTTTGGGATGCTGCTGTTCACGTCTGCACTGTGGCTCGACACCCAGATCAGACCAGCAGCTGCTGCCTATTGTTTCTGCTTAACCTCCCAAAAAAATGTCCCGATGGATTTGAAACCTTCCCTGCATGTGGCAGCTACGCTGGGTTATTGGTTTCTATGGAAAATGTAGCTCCGCTCCTCTGTCCTCACCTTTGACCACCGATTTCTAATCTCCAGGTAAAACAGAATAAAAGACAGCGTTTCTCACATACCTCGGATGATAAAGGATGATGAACCGCTTTGCCTTTGTTAGCTTTGTTACCAGGACAACCAGTACACTCGCTTTAGTTGGAGGGTGCTGGCATCCACCTGCTACCGAAGTATCGCTACACGTGGGCCGGTGTCGCTACACGTGAGCCGGTATCGCTACTTGTGAGCCAGTATCGCTACACGTGGGCCAGCATCATTGCTCGTGGGCTGGTACCGCTACTCATGAGCCGGTATCATTACTCCTGGGCCAGAATCGCTACTCGTGAGCCGGTATCGCTACTCGTGAGCCGGTATCGCTACTCGTGAGCCGATATCATTACTCCTGGGCCAGTATCGCTACTCGTGGGCCAGTATCATTACTCCTGGGCCAGTATCGCTACTCGTGAGCCGGTATCGCTACTCGTGAGCCGGTATCGCTACTCGTGAGCCGATATCATTACTCCTGGGCCAGTATCGCTACTCGTGGGCCAGTATCATTACTCATGAGCCGGTGTCACTAAATGGGCCAGTGAGACGTGGCGTGAGCCGTGATTGGGGGTGTAGCAGTGACAGCGCGGGTGTAGCAGTGACAGCGCGGGTGATCACTTTTACCGCAAAACTTGGTAGTCGCTGTTGGCTCTACCAGAACTCCACTCACGCCAGCTGGACATCAAACTGCCATTTTACAACATCAAATCAAAATCATCTTCAGAAAAAGAGATGAAAACCTCTTGAAGTTTGAGCTGGTGGGCGTGTCAGGAGCGTTCATTAGCGCGTCAGCCGGCTTCATTTGAGAAAACAGGAACCTCTGATATCATAGAAGAACACAAACCGAGGTTTCTTTCGGATTCAAAACTAGAAAATGAATGAGACCCGAGCAGAAGACGATGCAACAACAGCTGATGTGGGGTGACTCTGACCGTCAGTCTGAACTTTTAAAACTTGAGAGTGAATCCGAAGGTTGACTTGTGAAGGGTGTTTCTGCTCCCTGGCAGGGACTTCATATCTTCCCTCCTGATCACAAACAGAGTTCCAGTCTTTACAGATAATTTCCTTTTGTCTGTTTTCTTATTTGTTTTCATTTTAAGAGGATTAAGTCAACGTTAGTCACTTTTTAATCAGCATTTAATTTAATTCCGGACAGACAGAATGAATTGGACTCAAGGCTGCAGAATAATTAAATTCCTGTTGTTTTTGTATGTTATCGTTCCTCAGTACTTCCCAGGAGCTGGAGATCAAGTTGAAGTTATTTTTGTATTTTAATTCCGTCTCACATTTCCAGGATGTTTATTTGTATTTCTGCACAGGCAGTGCTCTCCATGCTTGCTCTCCCCTCATCTTCCTTCCTCTCCTCCTTCCCCTATACATCCCATCATCATTCTGCCTCCTTTCCCTTCCTCCCTCCACCTCCTCCTCTCCCTCCATCCCTCCAAACCCAGAGCAATTCCATCTCTCCCCCAGCAAACAAAGGGAGCTAATGACATGCTGACACCGAGCCCGATGATTGAATTCATTAGGCGTGCACGATAATTGCCAGGCGCGAGCGTGCACGCAGCCATCTATTCAGAAGACAGCTGTCATATAACAAGCAAGAGAGAATAGCTTTTATTGTTGAGCTTGACGAGAGAGGGAGAATGAATATAGAGAACGAGAGAGAAGCACCTGTTGGAGAGAGAGAGAGAGAGGGAGCGAGAGCACTCAGCATGTCAATTAGGCCGCCATGTTCATCCAGGGGTTACCGTCGAGTTTACTGCCAGTTTGACGCTCTTGGCATCGCGATCCAGGTGCTCAGAGTCGGGAATATTTCCTCCGGTATTCTGCATAAATAATTGTGTTATGGAGTGGAGGAGTTTTTAGTAACGAGGGCCATCGTGGAGGTTGCAATAGGTTCTATTTGCCTGCCGCGGGGGGGGGGGGGGGGGGGGGGGGGGGTGTTCTGTGCTGTGGGTCCGGCAGCAGGAAAACCCAAAGCTACTCAGCCATATTTGTAGTCATTTTCAAAATATATCAAGGTTCTTTTCAGACACAAAGTTCTGTTCCTGATATTTTAAGAACTATTTGCACACATAACTTACGGTTTCATGCGCTGATTTGCATTTAACAGGATTTTTTTGTGTCTTGTTGCGATGAGATTGAAGTGTTTGGTTTTTTTTTATTCATTTATTTTCTATAACTTCCAAGAAAGTGAAGGAAATGCAAGAAGGCAGATTCCCAATATTTTAGAATTTCCTTTGTACACACGCACACACACACACGTAACACATTATAGGTTTTTTTTTGTTGCAGTTATTAATATTTCAAGATGATTTACCAGCATTTATGGCCTGATCTTTTTAGAGGCTCATATTTGATATCGTGTGTGTAGCAATCAGGAATTTTCCTTTTCATTTTTGGAATTCTTTTCTTGGTGGAGGTCTGTACAGCTGCTTTGATGAATCAATGATGGATGGCCGTTAATTCTTGGTGAAGCGTGAGTGTCTGCTGGTGTGCGGTGTTGAAGCCATCGTTCATCTAACATGTCACAGTTGCACCGAGGACATTTTCTCCTGATTGCATGAGTGTTTTAGGAGCTGTTCTTCAAAATCAGGCAAAATCAAACTTGCGATCATTTTGGTGGATATTTGGTAGAACTTGGGTGTCATTTCTCTTGTTTTTTGAGGCTGCTTGTGTCAGAGTCGGTTGAAGTGCATTAAAAAGGGATTAGTGGTGATTTTCCAAGTGGAGCGTAAACAGGAAGTACTGAAAAATACGATGTAACCAACACACGTGCACACAGATTGATCCCAGCGTGTTTGAGTCCCTCAAGCTGGCTCTCTATTGTATGTACTTGTACTTAAAAGCAGGCGAGTCGGTCCAAAACTGATCCTGCCACGCTGCTCAGGATCCACCGTAGCGTTGCTTAACGTGGTCGCGGCTCCAGGGACCTTTGATAGAGGCTGCAGACTCCATCCTCACACTCCCAGTGTGGGAGACACGCTCAGAGGCGCTGATGAAAAATGGTTTCATATCTGGATCAGGAGCTTCCCGTGTTATTGAATTACTTTGTTATATCTGTCTTCATATTCCTGCATTACTGCGGCTGCAGCGCTGATTCAGCCGTCCACTGATCCTCCAGCAGAGAAAACCAACAGCACGTCGTAACCTGATCCTGGGGAATCCGTATTTGAGCCTCATGTCTCTGTAGAGTTGGAAACCTTCGAGCTCCAGTATTGAACCGCGGACGCGGGCTTTGATTATAGAGGATCAGTCCCTGCCCGCTTGTACTAAGTGTCTGATTTAACATCTACCAGCGCCGGCCTGTTCAGCACTAATAGATGTGCTGCTGCTGCTGCTAATGAGCTCAGCCTCTCTGCTTTCTACGCTGCTGCAATTTGTGTGCCAGTACTTTTCATTAACATCAAGTGTCCAGCTGAGCGTCCTTTTGACTTTGGACCTGGCCAACCTGCCTGAAAGCTGCAGCAGACCCGTGAATGTTGTTGCTCTGTGGAATTAGAAGTGCCCTCAAATCTCTCTGTCTGTCCTGTCGATGTCGCTGTCTTGTTGTTGTGGGTTTCTTTATGGATGTTTTCCTCTCTCGTCTTACAGAAGACGGAGGAGGACGAGCTGGTCCTGACTCCAGACGGGACCAGGGAGTTCCTGACCTTCGAGATTCCTCTCAGTGACTCGGGTTCTGCCGGTTTGGGGGTCAGTGTGAAAGGCAACCGCTCCAAGGAGAACCACGCTGACCTGGGCATCTTTGTCAAGTCCATCATCAACGGAGGGGCGGCCTGCAAGGTACCGCGCCAGCCTGAGATTTACGGAGGTTTTGATGGCGAATATCAGAGTGCGGCGTTAACGTGCGTCTCCGGTCCAGTCAGAAGGCCAAAGCATGTCAGATCTTTCCTGGTGTTGGACTGCATTACATCACATGCCTGTCACGTGACTGCCAACAACACTGCTGTCACTTCCTGACTCGAGGTTGAAGAGTTGACGGTGAATGTCAGAACGTTTGACACAAAATAAAGAGCCAGCGAGGCCAGAGGTTGAGACCCCTTCCAAGAGGTGACGGGTGCTGAAGTCTGAGAGGGTGCGATCCCAGCGACGTCCGTTGGCAGTCAGAAACTGAGATGCACTGACAACCAGGATGCATCAGTAACAAGTTGTTCTTGGGTCTCTGGCTTCATAATGGAGTTGTGAAACACCACAAATCTGTAGTTTCCACACTCACAATGACGGCGGCTCTGAGTCTTCGTCTGCAGTTACAGTCAAAACAAAAGTCACAATGTAGATACTTTCAGTTGCCAGAATGATTTGTTTTCAACCCAAACTTCAGACTGGCTTAAACTTTACCTTCTTTTAGTCGGATGTACCTTTTGTGTGTGTGTGTGTGTGTGTGTGTGTGTGTGTGTGTGTGTGTGTGTGTGCAAGGCAGCCGTCCAACCTGCTCTCCCTCCGTCGCGACCTGAGACGTCTCTCTCTTCGGGTGCCTCCCTCTCACGGAGGGTATTAGACGCACCTTTGTGTGTCCCAGCAGCCATGAAGAAAAGCGTCATCTCTGATAAACTCAATGAATACAAAGTGCTTTATTGTGTGTTTGCAGCCTGCAGAGCTGCAGTCAATCTCAGTAGTGTTTCAGCGCAATTGTTTTCCGTACAAACGCGCCTGTGATGATAACATAATGGACTTAAAAGCACACTTATCAGCGAGAGATTAGATCAGGACTAGAAACAGGATCCACTCGGAGTGAGACTGTTGCGTGTGCTGATGGCGTGAAGGTTACTGCACAGGAAATGCAGCAGCTTTTCGTTTTTTTTACAGAAGTGTGAATGTTTTGTCATCCTTAAGCGTCTCTACACTTTCGGTCTCTTGACATTTAAAACTCACAAAGATGCTCCGCTAACAGGACGGGAGGCTACGGGTGAACGACCAGTTGATCGCTGTCAACGGCGAGTCTCTGCTGGGTAAAACCAACCAGGACGCCATGGAGACGCTACGGAAATCCATGTCAACAGAGGGCAACAAACGTGGGATGATCCAGCTGATTGTGGCCAGGAGAGTGAAAGCAAGGACCGAGGTAAACAAAAACAAACAGCTTGGTTGCGCCTGAAGCTGCTCGACTGTTGTTGAGTCCTGGTGCGCAAAACCAGTCAGAGGAGAACAGGAACACTGGGCGGGTCAGCAGGAGCTGACGCAACAGGCGTCATTCAAGCTCTGATTAACAACAACAATAATAATAATAATACATTTTATGCATCTTCAACATAATCTGATGATTCGTCCAGACAAACACCCATGAAAACCAAAAATCCACCAACAAACCAGCAGTCACCTGCTTCTGCTCCTGCAGTGTCAGGAACCTGCAAGTGTGAAGTAACCATGATCAAAACATAAAGTACACACACACACACACACACGCACGCACGCACACGCAGTGAGTGATGTACAGGGATGAACTGCCAGCGGAGAAAAAGGACCCGGTCTGAAGCGTCGTATTTAGAATGAGGCCAGTATGAAGTAATACCAGCACATATAAAGTATAAGTACAGGGATTCTTTTCTGTGCTACTATTTATCCTGGCTGACAACAGACCGATGACCTTTTGCAACAGCAACTGGCTTCACACTCACATTTCACAAGTTCACACATCAGGAGCGAGCGTCACCACCGCAGCACTGTGGCCCAAACTGTTCACCCCGCCCCCCCCCCCCGAGTCTGTGGAAAAACTGAAGGTGAACACCCTCAACAAGGACACGTCAGCGTGGGTTTGGAGCCTCAAAAAAGAACTCTAGCATCCCAGTTGTTGGTGTCAAATACGCGGTCTGGGTCCTGATTACAGCACCAGGAAGTCTGAGACGTATTTATGTCGTCTTGATAAATATGGACACCCCTCCTGCTCGTGTGACACATTTGAGTTAAATACTTCAGTCAAACGTCCAGGATTTTACTTGTTCAAGAACTACGACAACCGCTTTGATCTTAATGAGGTCACAGAACTCATCTGACATCGCCGCCCTGAATACACCTGTGTGGACGTGGGCTGCGGCTGCATTACAACTCTGGTATTTGGTACATGAACACCGTCCAGAGCAAACCGCTGGGGATGCCCTCATGAGCAGGATTGTTTTATGGTATAAAAGTAAGTCAAGGTGGTTCAGCAGCTCCTCCCACACACACATGCACACACACAAACATGCGCACGCACACACGCAGGCAGGCAGGCAGGCAGGCAGGCAGGCAGGCAGGCAGCTCACCTCCCTCCAGGCAGCTGCAGAAAAAAGTCTAAAAACATCGCTGCGAACCGAGCAACACAACTTTTTTTTTTTTCCTACTTCAATGTCATGTTTTTACATTCTCTGTACACCTTGGCCTGTCGCCGGCCTGAAAGCCGATGCTGAAGCCGTGCACGCCGCTGCAGTTAGTCTGTGTAGGGGCGTGCACGTGAAAGCCTGCGGCAATGCCTCTCTCCCCGCTCTCCTGTTCCAACTCGGTGTGTCAAAGTTTTGATTTCCCCTCGGCCTGTCTGGTAATTGAAAGCAGAGGCTAAGCCTGAAGCTGTGTTTTGTGTTGTGTGTGTGTGTGTGTGTGTGTGTGTGTGTGCATGTGTGTGCGTGAGTGCGTGTGTGTTCGTGAGTGCGTGCATGTGCATCTTAGTCTCTGAGCACGTAATTGTTCATATGCGTGTTTGTGTGTGCTTTTGTGCTACCTGGTTATGCATGTATGTGCTTATTTCCAAGGATCTGACTGTGTCTGATTGCAAATAAACTGTGTGTGTGTGTGTGTGTGTGTGTGTGTGTGTAAGTGTTACAGCCAGTGAGAACATGGGGGATGAATAAAATTCAAGCTCTGGGAGCCTCGTCAATCTTGACTTTACATGCAGCGCCGGCGGCCTGGCTGGAGGCTGTCCACCAGTCTCACCACTTAGAAGAAGCAGTGTCCAAACCACTCACACAGCAGAAAACAGCCGTCCAATACATTCATGAATATGGCGGAGAGCTGATTTAGAAAGTTCGGCTTGTTAATGCTCCATAACCAGCTATTAATGCTGAAATCAAAGTAGAACTAATTATTACAGGATGAAAGCTGCGTCGCGTTTCTGACATTTACTGGCATCTGGAATCAAATAATCCTTTATTTACTTTGCTGCCTGTGTCTGCTTCCCTTGACAGCCAATTTCAAATCAATCTCAAATGTTTGCCGTTGCATAAATCACAAGCGCACTCGCTCCTCCATCCCCAGTTGAAACCCAGTGAACCCCGAGCAGCTGACTTCCCTTCGCCGCCGCCCAATGGGATCGAGACCTCCCCGCTGCTCCGTTATCAGCCTGAATATTCAACGAGCTGGAGTGTGATTTGCCGATGCGCCCTCAATATGGCAAATCCCCCTCTGCCATTACCCAGGCGGTTCACCTTGCGCCCCCCCCCCACTCGGCCAGCCAATTCATTAACTGTCTCATTCAAAGTCAGTGCAGCTGCACGCCAGCAGTACACGCTCCATATGGTGAGGAGAGAAATGAGTTTGTTTCGGTGATGGATTTGATTTTTCCGTGTGGAGCTTTGATTGTTGCCGCTTTCTTATTTAAAACCGTGAAATTGTCGACCTGTAATTAATGATAAAACCTTTAAAACAGGAGACATTTTCAGAAGTTAATTAATTGATTCTCGACGTCAGCGCTGCTGTTAAAGTTTGCTGGGCGCTGTACTGGTTCCACTGGAGCTGTTAACTGGGCTCTTTCTGCACCACAGTTAAGTACTTTTGAAAAACCTGTACGTTATCAGAGGTTTGGACAAGACAGCTTTGCAGACTCCACTGAATAAAAGAATGGCTGACTGAATATCCAACAACAAGCAAGTGTAATCAACTCAAATGTTCACTGGGAGCCTGAGAAGAAGGGAGAGACTCAGAGACAAAGACACCTCCAAAAGAACTCACTTTTCATTTGTTTCATGAATATTTTAGGTTCAGATTTAAATGCAACGTTAGGCAGCAGCGCAGTGTCAGGTATGAGTTCCAGGTGTATAATTTATACCCCGTCGCCAATATATGAGGTACAAATATAGG
Source organism: Aulostomus chinensis (assembly GCF_037954235.1). Classification (NCBI taxonomy): domain Eukaryota; kingdom Metazoa; phylum Chordata; class Actinopteri; order Syngnathiformes; family Aulostomidae; genus Aulostomus; species Aulostomus chinensis. Next base: position 29,401,798 of record NC_141324.1, read on the forward strand.
TAGAATATACATCAAATCAGAACCTCTTCAAACAGTTTCAACAAAATGTAACTCTATGATACTCAAAACCCCAGTTTTTGTACCTGTTTGAATGCATGAATCAATCAGTCTTTAACTATAAGATTAAAACTGAAGACCCTTAAAATCCCCAGATTCCTTCCCGACGTTAGAATATGCAAAGTTGTATTTTGTGTCACCTCAGAGGGCTACGACGTGTCGTACTCTTACAGCACACGTGATGCACGTCTTGGAGACGATATTAACTTTGTAAATTAACCATGAATACAGGACTGTTACCTGGGCTCGTGTACATTGTGGCAGCGTGACTGCGTATTGGGAGTACTTGTACCACCCAGCTATGGTGTGGGTAGTGAGAGACCCAGGCCATTACCCCTCACACTCCTGATGTCCCCGCGCTCTTGTTCTCGTGTCAACTGGACCTGTTAGGACACATCCGCATCCACCCAGCAGCAGTTACCGCACCACCTCAACCGTTCAGTCAGCTCAAAGGGTCGTTGGCCAGGACCTTTCTGCCAAAATCGACCTGCTGCCAAGCCAGTTATCGTCATTGATTGAGGTCATTTGGCTGCAGTATTGACTCCAGTGTGATGGTGTTATCGCTCGTTATACGACGCCGCCATGATGGTAGTTTTATAGCAACAGCAGTCATCACTTTCAGCAATGAATGCAGAAAACCATAGCGAATCAATACAGCCAATGATCCAGTGGATAAACCGTGCACACAAACACACACACACTCTCACACACACACTTTCTCAGGCCAGGAATGTGTGTTTAGGGGTGACAGGGCCAGCAAATGGTCTATTTGTCCGGCTAACAAGAGTATGTCATGGTGGGTCCCGAGGGAATGTGGAGATGCTAGCCCGCTAAAGCTTCCCTGCGGGGGGGAGCACTAGCTGGCTAAAAGCCTGTGGCTTTAACAACATATTGGAAATCCATCATCATTCATCCTGCGCCGCTAGCATTAGCAGTTAGCAACACAGTCGTTTCCTCTGGCCTCAGACTACAGGAACTGAAGATGGGATTTTAATGGTTGGTGGCTTCTGGTTGAGGTGTTATTGTTGTTTTCTCCAAGACAAAAACCTTCCAGGAGCAGTTCAGCTGGTCAGAAGGTCACATGGATGTTTGCACCCATCAGTCTTTGCCTGGGCGTCTAGTTCGTATCGTTGGATAACTCGCAACACACACTGGCAGAGTTACACCACTGATTCTAGTGCTCTTTTTCCCTCGTGGACCAGGAGGCACCAGGGAGTCCGCTGGGCCCCCAGCAGGCCGTGAACTCCTCGCTTGATGACCACGAGCGGCGAATCTCCCACTCCCTCTACGGTGGCCTGGAGGGCCTCGATGACAACTTGATGCCTCGACAAGGAATGATTCCACGCACAGTCGGTAAGACAAACCTACAGCCTCCTGCCATGTGGCCTCACACCCGGTCGGTCAAATGCAAAAACATGGTGTTTGATATCCAAAACAACATAAATACACATCGTATGTCACGGTGTGTGCAGAACACACCTGAACGTGTTCGTCAGGTTTGACCAAGCGCACCTGTGGCAGAGAGGCGCTCCGTTTGCTCCTCATAGAATTCAAAAGTTAAGTTCTGTTGATTCTTCTGTCCTGAAGATGTTCCTCCTCATCTGTGACCTTGAGATCTGCCGAGTGTAGATAGAAGACATCGTGTTTGACCTGCGTACGGACGCAGCTCAGGACGGAGCCTTCCTTCTGGGGTTGATCGAAACTGCAAAGTTTATTCATTTCAGGGGATCAGAAAATAGAGAGAGAGAGTCCTGCAAGGATGTCCCCTCAAGGAGTTATGACTCCAGGAGCAGTGCCGCAGCAGGATTTTATTTCTTTCTTCAGTGTCTTTTCACACGCGTGCACCCTGACGTGGCTCTGAGTCCATCTGGAGATGACCCTCTCCCTCTGGACCGCCTCGCACAGAGTTGGAGAGCATTTCTGTTGGACCGAATGCCCGAGACTAACAAGTGTTTTTCTCTCTACGTGTGGCAGCTTTGCATCTCTACGTGCATGGAACGCTTGAAGGCTTGACGGACGCAGTGGCTCAGCTCGCTTGTATCGGTGCCAGAAAGGAGGAGTCTTGTTCTCAGAGGCCGTCAGAGCGAGACAGGATAGACACAAACACCTTCAATACAAATTAAGCCAGTTAGTCAGAGCTGGTCCTTCAACTTTTCCTCTGCTTTGGAGATTCCCTCCTACCACCTCTCTCTAATCAGCCCACCAAAACGTGAGCGCGTATCGTCTGTTCATGCATATTAGCGGAGGCTGTTAGCGTAAACAAAGAGGGCGAATCGTGAGTGACAGAGGAAGTGTTAAGAGGTGAAGTTACAGCACGCTGCCACCACGGCGGCTGCGTTCATCCATGCTTAACAAACAGTAAAGGGCTTATAATGAGGTTCCAGGGTCGAGAGGAAAGCGCCAGCCAGTTAGTTGTCAGGAAATATAGAAGCTGTCAGCTCGGCGCAGGCCAGCAAGATCGGCGTCACTGAGCCAAGCGGCTCAGATCTGACGACCGGCTCTGAAGTTCTGCTGTTGATTTTAAAACTGCGGCGTGAAGTCAGACGGCTCCTCAGACCAGCAGACGTGCTGAGAGCTCACATGGTCTCACCTGGACGTTCAGCGCACACGCTGCTGGAGCCGAGGAGTGAAGAAAGAATTTTGATGTGAGACTTGAAAGAGTCGCAATCTGCAGGTTTGAAGTAAAGAGAAGTCGGCTCACCGCTCACCCTCTGAAGATGCTTTCACCCTTTTAAACTTAAACCTGCGGCAAGAAGCAGCCATGACAGAAGAGCTGAGAGGCCTGGACGTTAGATAAGAGTGAATGTGAGCCTCACAGCTCTGATGTGCACACAGAGAGAATCCTGATGCACCTCACAGGCTCTCGTCCCCCCGCCTGATGTGCTCACCGCAGTCTGCAATGTAACGCATGAGACGTGCTCGCATCCACGTGTTTTGATGTTCATTTATGAAGAATCGCTGTAAACAAAAGGTTGATTCAAAATGGCAGCGACACTGAGTGAGGGGGTGTTGAAAGAGGGGAGGGAAGCCCCTCCTACAGGGAAGCTCTGATGCAGTGAGTCTGGAACTCATGGGACTGAGCAGCTGTTCATAAAGCGCCAGCTTCCAACATGTATGCTTCACCTCTGGCCAGCAGCAACATGGGCGACGCAAGTTGGCGTGCTCCCAGCGGTCTCTGACGTGTTTCCGTGTGGTTTTCACATCCGCCTCTGAAGCAGTGTTGACCTCCATGCTGAGGAGCCTTTGCAGCACCGACACGCCGCACAGACGAGAGGGGTTTTAGACTCTGCCCACTCAGAACCTTCCAGCTGTGTTGTCACGTCCCCTCTGCCTGTACGCTGCCCCCTGCCGTTCATGGAAGTATTGCATCCATGCGACATTCATTTCTGAGGGCGTGAACAATTACCCCTGCCACTCTGACACACGAGGCAGCCATCGTGTGCTTCCCTCACAGGAAGGGAGGGAGGTGAAGGAGTGTGTTCAGAATGAGGAGCATCAACCTGAACCAGACCAGAGGGGGTGACTCCAGAAACCCTTGGCACCTCCCAGCTCCTCCAGCATCAACAACCTCCCTGATCCTCACTCATGTGGGTCTTGAATTTTTATTTTTTTTTAAGAACTGGTCCAGTCCAGCTGGACCAGTTTCAGCTCTCCCATCGAGGGACGATGCTGGATAATTACCAGCTATCGCAGCCACGGGAGACGTTTCCCTGCCTATTAAACACTTAATCAGCCCAGTGGAGGGGTTTTTCCTGACCACCCAAGGGGGGGAGTTCAGACCCCAAATTGGCATTCAGATCTTTTGTGTCTTCTTCCACCATGTGGTTTCTGAATCAGTAGAAATTTAGTTGAGAATAAAGAAATTACACGCAGGCCAATTTTTCCTCGTGCTTGGCTCCACCTCGAGATATGAGAGCTTTTAGGGAGCGTCACAGCGGTTTTGTGTCAAACTGAGATGATGGTGGTAGATGAGGGATGAGAGCTCCAGTGGAGTGGTTGCTTAATGTGTCATTGCGGTCCAAGGTGAACGGTCACGTGGCCTGGGTTCACGTCGGTCCTCTACAGATCAGCATTTCTTCATATTTACATGAACATTTGTGTCTGGAGCGATTTTTCCTCCCACCGAAGAAGGAGACGGCTGCTCAGATCTGACCTGGTTTTGGTTTCACATTTTGTAGATCATTAATGTGATTATTTATGTCCGTCTGCAGCAGTTGAAGTGATTGATGCTATGAGGCCCACAGCTCCAATACAATACTGGTCTGTAGATGTACAGTAGAGGAGGAGAGAACCATAAAAGACATAAAAGGGAATGGAAAAGCTGTCTCTGTCAGTGCAGCTGGAGGTGTGTGTTGTGTGTGGTGGAGTTCCTGCACGTGTTTGTAATAATCAACCAAGCGAAGCGGCTGTACTTTTTTTTTTTTTTTGTAAACTGTTACAGCAGACGACCTCACGCGCTCCTCTAATTTATTACTGTCACTTGTTCTACTTCCCAGTGCATTTGTAAAAGGCAGCCTCATTACTGCTCTGAGTACTGCCTGGAAAAGCAGCAGAAGCAGTAGAAGAAGAAGACTTGCGTTTGGCAGCTCCCAGATGTGTGAGCGTGTGTGAAGCGCTGCATGCTCAGCAAACCTTCCTTGAATAAATACGATGCTGTGTGAGTGCTGGGGGGTCTTTCACACTTCCTTGGAACGAGTCCCTCGTCTTGTCGCGAGGGTGCCACCAAACATAAATCATGCATTAGGCTTTTTTAGAAGACAACATCATTTCCATTCGGCTTGTGTTCTGGCTGGGGCTCACACACTCTCGGATCACTCGCTGGCGTTCTGAAGATGCCCGAGATGAGACAACAGCTTAATTATTCCTGCAGGCCAGCAGCTCTCAAGGCCCAGCAACCCTGGCAAAAACCCCTCCCTGCTAATTATGTAAATAGATCAGGACAAGACCAAAAAACACTCTTTCACCTCGTGTTATTCTCATCTCTTGCTGTCTCCGTTTTCATCAAGAAAATGTGATTCCCCCCGCCCACCCCCGCCGCGGTGTCTCCCCTCTGCCCTGAAGTATTCAGCAGCGCAGCTCTAATAACAGCCTCTCCTGGAGACCAGCCAGTGAAATGACACGTATTGTTCCTGTGCAGCTCAGTCAGAATGATTACCGCCACTGGGAAAGATAATGTGTGTTTATTGGTGTGATTCTCAGGTGAGGCGATGGCCGGGGTGTTGCTGCTGGTGGACGGCCGCCCTCGGCTGCTGGCGCTAAAACAAAAAAGCTTTTTCCACTCTGTTTTTTTTTCTTTATCTATCAGGCTATAGAGTTAACAGATTCATTGCTTTTCTACTCGCTGGCTGCCAGTTGATTGTACTGCCGTGATTCAAACTGTGACATTGATGGGATTCTCGGTGTTGCGCACTGGGCTGCTTAGGGAAATGGGATTAAGTCTTTCTGTGAGTGTACATGTGAGGACGTGTTTGTGTATAAAAATGTGTGTGGTCTGAGGGAGAGAGGTGGTCATGCTGTGCTGCAGGACTCACGCCGACTCCCAAATTCACAGCGAGTAACAAACACACAGCGGGGGGGCGTGCACACACACACACACACACACACACACACTGAAAACCACTGCAGCAGTTATAAGAAATCAACTTGAACACTTGCAGAAGCGGCTTAACTCACCTGCTAGCAACATGCATGTACGGGTTTGTGATTAAACTTCAACTCTCCGCTCGACTGACGGATGAGCAGGTTTCCTTTTGTCTTCGGCCACATCGGCCCTTTCATTCTGAACGTAGAAGCTTTGCTCCGTTTGTGTCTCGCATCTGCACGACTCGGCCGATCCAAGACTCCGCAGACTTTGTGCCGTCTGAAAACTCCACGGTTGCGAGGCTGCAGCAGCGCCGCTCGCTGACACGCCTGTCCTCTGTAGCGTATCAGAGTTAATTCTCCATGGATAACACATTCCAGGCGTTACTGACCTTCATTTTGCCAGCGGCAGCTTCATCGTTGGGCGGTTGTTCTGGTGGGATGGCGAGAAAACTTCCCAATGTCTGGATCGACTCAATGAGAACAAACATACGTGCAACTGAACGTTAAGGAGACGGTGCACTTCCTGTGTAGCACCGCGCATCCGTGCCCAGTGTTGATGAAGGGTCGTGGAGACGTGGTTTCAGGCATGTTGGTCTGGACGGAGAGGGAATCTGAGCCGGCGCTCAAGTACTTGTGTGGGCTGTGACGGCGAGGCGCTGTGTACCTCAGGTTGTCCATCCGCCCCTGTGTTTGTCCGTCTGTCCTTTTCTCGCTGCATTTCAACACCTTGAATGTCTTCAGATTTACTGCCAATACTCACTGTGACTCTGTGACCTGGAGGACTGTTGGTGGTCAAAGGTCGCGGAAGCATCGCACCGCGCTGCTGTATTTCCAGTTAGGTGAGAAGTTGTTGTTGCAGCCTGGGAGCAGCGATTCCATGTCGCGTCTGCTGTAAAATTAAAATAAGAGATCAAAACAACGTGAAGCCAAACCAAACCACCCAGGATGTTTGACGCTTTCCAAATGATTTCCTGCTGGCTGAGAACATAAAAGGGCCACGCGTGAATCTGAGCGCGGGGTTAATACACCTGAGAACGCTGTGTTCCACAGTCTTTGTGTTTATGGTTTGCCACTGTGACTCGAAGATGAGTTTGTTATGTAGAATAGCTGCATTGGATCCACCACACTTACACACACACACACTTACACACACACACACACGGCTTTCAGTCACTTTTAATGACATAGAAGCTTTTATGGGAGGCAACAAACAGCAGTGAGTTTTTAAACGACCGTCACACACCCACATTCAAAGCAAACAGTGAACCTCTCCTTTTACATCAGGTCGTTCACCCGGGGCGGCTGGGGGTGGCGACGGCGTCATGCAGCGCACTGACACACACACCCCCCCTCCTCCCAGCAGTCCTGGCTCTGACCTCCAGGTCTTCCAATGCTTTCTTAAGACAAACAAACCTCTCCTTAGCTCAGTCCACCATTGAAGCTGCCCCCCCCCCACACACACACACACACCTCCTTACAATTTACAACTTCAAAATACAGATTAAAGACAAGTCATGCACTGCATATCAATGGACGTTGCTAAGCCTTGCTTTTCAGAGGCAGAGAAAAGGGACTATTTTATTTTTGAGCCTCACAGCACGGGAAGTTTTTATCTTCATTTGCGAGGGCACAGCTTGAATTAATCATAGTGTTGTGACACAGCAACGCCATTGTGCCTGCTGCCAAACTCCACTTGGTATAAGCTGATTAGCTCGGGGCAGTTTTTGCATTCCTTTTATACTCGGGTCTAAAAAGTTCCCCCGTATTCCTGCGTGTCATTTTGGAAGATTCCTTTGCTTTGAACGGTGGAGTCGCCTGTTGCTCCTGACGCGTTCGTAACGGAAGGCGATCTGAGTAATTGACCAAAGATTAAAAGTTCATGCTGATACTGTTTTTCCACCAATAACTGGAGGAAATTAGCGTATCCTTCTTTAGACGTCACTCGATCAATTTCCGACCGCTATCCAGCAGCGGCGTGACTCACGCTGACTCGTTACATGGATGCGTATCGCATCATTAGACGGCGATGCTGAGGCAGAGCCATCAGAGAATGGAAGTGACTCATCGCTGACATACGCATTTATTGCATATTGAGCAGCTGGGGGTTGATATGTGAGTGTTCTTCTGTGGTACGTGCATGCCTGCGCTGAGGGGAACGTGGAGAAGAGTCTGATTCATGTCAGAATCGAATCCAAGCAGGGTTGAATTCAGGACAGCCAGACGAGGTTGTCGATGTTTGAAGAGATTCTTCAGTTGCAGCTCGCATGGGGCCACATCTGAATCTTGTGTGGAGGGAAGAAGGCGTGGCACCGCTGCTGGAGGATGAGAGGTGTTGGAGCCTTCCTCCTCCTCCCGCCTGGGTTGTCTACCACCTCCCTCACTCTTCAACAGAGGAGGAGTTCTCCGACGGCGCTCGATCCGACCTACAATGTTGTCCTTTCATCCCTTAACAGCCGCTCCTATGTGGTCGCCATGTGACACCAAATACTCGAACGATTGTTCCTCGCTTGAACTCGGACAACTCCGGCAACAGTTGTTACACAGTAAGAGCCGGCAGCTCCGAGGGTTCTCAGCCACCTTGATAAAGACGCCAGGGAGGCTGACATCACGGCTCTCCCGTGGTTCAGCCCCGCTGTGATAACCTTGATGACATCAGCTCGCTCGATATTCTCAGAAAGACTCAAATGTGTTCGCCAGCTTTGCATGTTTTTAAATGATGTCTTCTGTTTATATTTTAGATTCTCTCTTACTTTCTACCCTACTTATTTTCCTCTGCTTCACGCGTCGAGTGCTGGTAAAGCTGAAGAACCACATGAGTCTGAACTTCCTGTGAGAGTCAAATCTTAAGGAAAAGCTCATGGAAATCGTCGACTCTCAACCAGTAAAACAACTGCGCGCACGTCTAACAGCAGCCTCACATCTCCTCCAGGAAACTACCAGCTCTCTCCGACGGTCAACATGCCGCAGGACGACACCGTCATCATCGAGGATGACCGGCCGCCGCTGCTACCGCCTCATCTCTCCGATCAGTCATCATCCAGCTCCCATGACGATGTGGGCTTCAACGCTGACGTGACGCCACCGTGGGCCAAAGAGCTTCCCAGTCAACACGAGAGGTGGGTCCAGTTTTAGGTTCCAGACTCTTGACATTAATTCCGTTCAAAGGCGGCCATCGTTTCGCTCCCACGAGCAAACACTTGGCGACAGCAAGGACGAAAAGCGGAGCGCAGCCAGACGCTTGGTGGGCGGCCGTCTGCCTCGAGCCGCTACATCAGAGCTTATTTAGTAAAGAGTTCCCATCTCCCATTTTGTGGTTTTAGGTTTTTGAAAAGGAGAAACTACCACCTCCAGCGGCGAGGGTTCAGAATTCAGTCAATTATTGTTTTATTTTTTGAACGTGTGGCTGTTTTGAGTCGACCTTCTCATGTGAGTCCTCCAAACGAGCCTCACGGACGGAAACGCCACTGGAGTGTTTTTGTCTCTTCTGTCAGTTCTCTGCTCTTTTTACCTTCCACTCTTTCCTCTGTCTGATTCTTTCTCTCTCATCTCTATCCAAGCTCTTCCTTTTCCTTACTTTCGCTCCACCTCTCTTTCAGCCCTCCATCATTCACTCACATTTTTATGTTTCTTTTCCCTTTGGACTCAGGCTGGGAAGCGCTTTGTATTTAACTCCTCAATCACGTCCGTCTTTACTCCCTTCCTTTCTACTCAGTCCATCTATTTTTAAATGACCGTGCTTCACATTTTTATACCCTGTATGTATATAATACATTTTTAAATACTGTTGCTAGGCGGACCTCGTTTAGATGAACATTGTAAGTCAATACGTCCAACATGGATTAGCGCGCCACTTTGGCTCCCGGTCAGTGGACTCTCAAGCTCGGGTTGATCCCTGACCTTTGCGTTGGCGCCCCCACACGGTTGACATTTGTGGGTTTAAGTGAACGGCTGTTGGATGAATTGCTGTGACATTTGACAGAGACGTTCACGGCTCCTTAATGGCAAATAGAAATAACTTTGTTGATGAACTGTTTATCGAGCGAGCTCATCTGGTCTCAGTATCGATTCTCCAGTGACTGTGCTGCATGACTAAAGACCTCAGATTTACTGTTTCTGTCGGCAAATGCTAGCATGCTAAGGATCTCTGTGCCTCTCCTCTAATCCAGCTCCCAGAGTCCAGAAGCACAAGCGGACGGAGCTTTCCAGAGGGAAGGTTTCGGAAGGCAGAGCATGTCAGAGAAACGCACCAAGCAGTTCGGGGATGCGGCCCAGCTTGAGATCATCAAGACCCGCAAGTCCAAGAGCATGGATCTAGGTATCGTGTTCGAAAACCTCCATCTGCCTTCCAGCCAGGGGGTCACTCGTTTGATTCCAGGAAGATAAAACTTGTCCAACAGCAGGAAGTGAGGAAGTCCTCGCTAACGTCCACATTCTCTCCGTCATGTGAACTTGGCGCGAGGGCACAAAAATTCCAAGCAGACTGATAAAAATCCCCCTCTTCCTGTTGCGTGAGCGACGAAGTTATTGAGAAAATGAAGCATAAGCTCACTACTCACTTAGTTTGTTTTCCAGACTTTCTGGCACTAAAGGTACATTATTGATTCATTTTCATTTCCACTCCGTATTTATCTGCTATTCCTTTCCACACATTTCTGAATATTTCAAGGGAACATAATCTCTCTGTCTAGTTTCAGACTTCTAGACAGATTTCTGTAGTCACCTCATCGCCTCAAACCATCAAAACCCTGTTTGATGTAACCTTGAGCGTACATCCCTGCTCACTCTCTCCTGATTCCAACATGTTTCTTCCATTTAAACGTATTCCACCCCTCGCCTCTTTGTATGAAAACAGGCTCTGCATCTCTTGCCAAAGTCAAGAACTTCACTGCGCTGATTCACCTTGAAATGCCTTCGAGCAGTCACTGATTGCTTTGGCTGCAACAGTCTCTCCGCTCGCACTCTCTATAATCATATCTAATCTTCCCCACCAGATTGCCGCTCTATGCTGTGTTGATATCACAACAAGTCTGATTGCTATCCTCAAACCCCCTCTCTTCATTCGCCATCACCCACTCACCTCCTCGTCTCGCATGGCGTCCGGTCCTAATTGAGATGAAGCCGTTTGTGATGTTTGCAGCCGTACCTGGATGTTGCATGTGGAATGTGTCATGAGCACTAACTGAACCCCAAATCTTTGTATTCCCCCCTCCCCCTCCCCCCCCCCTTTTTTATCCTTCCGCTTCCTTTAACAGTAGCCGACGAGATTAACCTCACCCCTCATCTTGAGAGCGACGCAGGTAAGCACCGGCGCAATGAAACTCTGCCACCATCACGTTTGATTCTCGAGGTTCTGGGATCGAAGCTCCACCCTGAAGGTGTTGGTGTTTCATGATGTTGGGCCAACAACTTTCGTCAGATCGGCCCATTAACCCTTCCCTTGTCCCCATGTTTGGAGTGAATCTTCAAACAAGAGCAGATTCTTTCAGGGGAACTTTTCTTTTCCAACATGGATCCTGTTCTCCTTGCATTTTAGTCTGTGGTGATGGAAACATTGTTCAAATCGCGGCAGTAAGAAGCAAAGGCCGGATCTCCCTGCAGCCTCTGAGCGGCTGTAATCTACTCCAGTGGGGCAACTGCCGACCCTCATATTAGACCCACCAAAACTGAGTTTTGTCTTACTGACAGGCTCACGCTGTGGTCGTAATTGTCCCACAACACAATGAAAAGGAGACGAGTTCATTCATCTGTACCGAGGGCTTGATTACATCATGTTTGTTGATGTCTGAGCCTGCCAGCGGGAAACAAACGCACTTTTAGTGGACGGAATTTGACGACAGCCAGTTGTCCCAGTCGCTTAGATGATGGTGTGCTGCGGGCGGCTCCGCCCTCGCTCCATACAGCAGTGATTTCAAACATTTCCATCACTCACTGAGATGGGAAAAAAAGAAAGTAAGGTCCAGGTCTAAAAAGTCACCCTGGTTCTTCACTTCGATATCAGCGATGTCTGTCTGGCACAAGCAGGAGGAGTGAAGGTCTGCGGTACGACGAAGGCCTACAGGCCTAACACGACAGATTCCGCTGAAACTTAAATATGACATTGACGGAAAATATTTCACATTAAAAGCCCACCAGGACAAGTAGAGTGGTATGTCCTGTTAGGCTTTTACATTGAAACGGCCATGCCGGAGCAGCGACGGCATTGCTGATGTCTTGCTGACCCACCTCTTGACCTGATATCTTACAGACTCTTGCCCTGCGCTGCATCTCACATCTTCCTCTTCTTGTCATGTTTTCCTGATTCACTTCTTCCCTCTAATAGATGTGACCCTTCTTCTTCTTCTTTTTTTTAAAAACTTTGATTGCGTCACCGTGGAGATGGAAGGCTTCGTGCTCACAACTCCAAATGAACTCTGCTCTGTCTTTGTGGCTTTGCAGAACAAATCAATTCGCAGCTGATTTGGGACATGACACAAACTCTATAGGAGCAGCCATGACGCCTGATTAGACCCGACATACTGACCTGCAAATGTAAACTCAGCAGCTGCAGCCGGCGCTCTGAGAGGTTCCCTAGCGCTCTACTCTTTTATGCATTTGTGTGGTGTTTCCTGGTGCGCGGTGTTTTGTTCCTTGACAAGACAAATTTGTTAGCGTGCAGACTGACGTCTTGCTGCTCTCGCCACAGTTTGAGGTCACTGCTGAACATGGTCACAAAAGCAGTCGGGTGACTGCTGATTTGATTTTCTCCCTTTTGCTTCAGATGCAGAGGTGGCGCTAATTGTTTTGTGTGTGTGTGTGTGTGTGTGTGTGTCAGGAGCGTGCTGGCGAGGGGGGAGAGCGGAGAAATCACTCTGTCCTTGGTTAAGGCAGCGAGTTGACAGCGAGTCATCTGTCATTGTCAAGTCATGTGTAGTTTCTCTGCTGCCTCAGAAGGCCTGCCTCTGAAATCAGCCACTTGGACTAAAGGACGCTGCGTACTGAAGGCGTGTTAAGAGACGGACGAGTGTCGCGGCGGTTTACGCTGACTGATGGGGTTTAATGTGAACCGACTCTTAGAAACAGCGGGGAAGGGAAGCAGTCCTGTAGAACAGAAACTTAAAAGTTGGTTCAGATTTTTAATACTGGGGTCAAAACCCTTGAACAGTGTGAGGGCGACGATGAGAAGAGTTGGGCTCCAACTTTCTGTCATATCATGATAGTCTGTTGGGAAGAGGTGGTGTGATGCATATTTGATCTGCTGCATCTGCCAAGTGGCTGCAGCATATTGGAAATTGCATAATCGTTGCGTAAGAGCCTGGGAAGAAGTGAGAAACAGAGTTTAGCATCATCTCATCGCAAAATCCGTCAGTTCCTCACACCGGAAGGACAAAATCACCTGTTTGACCGCGTTTGAGGCGAGGAGAATCACAAAGACGGAGGCGAGCGGTGAGCTCTGGCGTCAGGGCTCGGTGAACACCAGGCCACGGTTCCCGCAGCCTTTAGCCTCTTGGCTCGCGTGTCGGGTTTGAGGCTCGCGGGGGAGGAATGGCGCTTAGGCAACAAAGGTCACATGACGGTTCGAGAACTACTTCCTGAGAAATGAACGACAGAGTTGATGTTTAAGAAAGGAACTGTAAAAGTTTGGCTCTTTGGATCACTTGGGGATTATAAAACACAAGTTTTATAATAAAAAAAAAAAAACGAGGGAAAACACACACACACACACACACACACACACACACACACACACACACACACACACACACACACACCCCTCCATAAAACTCAACAATCCCCAGTAAAGCGTTCACTGAAGAACTGCTTTCCACTGATGGATAACATCTCTATCCATATAAAACTGCTAAATGAATGGCGTCCGCCCTGAAGGGTCCATTTGATCTTTACTGACCCTCAGCCTGAGCACCGAAGTCTTTGCGTCCACTGGTGGTTCAGATCAGGAAAGTGCACTTCCACCTGTGGATCCCGTTCCTACGAGGTTTCTCCTACATTTAAAAACATGCTGATGATGTTGATTCGTGGGGACCTGTCGTGTCCCGTCTGATGAGAGCCGCCGACCTTCTTTTCCGTCCCAGAATGACGTCATCGAAAACTTCCTGTAATTATGATAATTAAAGCCCTCATAAACAGTGCGGTGGTGATGCGAGCGTGCTCGTCCGGGGGCGACGGTGGCAATTAAGTTGCCTTCACTGCCAATCCAGCGTGTTCGTTAATTTAGCATCATTGTTCGGGTGATCTGCCTCTAATCTGAACTTCTCAAATGATTCATTCAGGGATGCAGTTTTAAATGCGTATGATTTAAACTCCTTCTTTTGTAGGTCCCAGCCGTGTCGAGGCTCGTCTCGTGGCATTTATACGGCGGGAGAATGGATTGTTGCACACAAATCAGGTCTTATTACTTTGTTATTCATCGTCAGTAATTCATCATAATTAGCATTCTGTATTTTCCACTATCTGGAGAAAGATCTGGCCTGGCGTTTGGAAGACAGAGCCTCGGATTAATACTCGGCTCAATATCTCACATTGATTTAGTGATAGCAAGAAAAACGTTCAGCTGGTTTATTTTTCAAGACGACATAAATGCGTCGATGTTCCGTCTTTGTTTCCACGTCTCGGACCGTCGGGGGAATTCTTCTCTCGCTGGGGTTAGATAGAACTTGAGGAAGACATTTGAAGAGTAGCCTCTTTTGATTTTGTTGCTGGTAAATGAAAAATGTTTCTCTGCGTGAACATTTATCCTCGTGAAAAGACAAGTTCCTTTTTAAAGTACAGAGCGGTAAGGCATTTACCGCTTTCTTCTCAAATCCTGTTAACTTGTTTAAGAGGAAATATACATTTTCAATCCAGACTCAGGGAATTTGTATCGATTTGAATCCATTGAAAGGTTTTCCAGGACACTGTGACCTCCCACATTTCAGCTGCTGTTTGTGTCCCGACTTCAACTCAAAACTATTTCGCTGAATCACATTTTCCAGGAATTAATAACAAGAAACAGGAATAAATTGTTCGTCACAACATTTTCTGTTTCGGATTTTCAGTTAAATGCCTGAAATAAAGTCTGATATAATCCAGGAGAAACAGGAAGCTAGCGGTGGTGGTTGCTAATTCTTAGCATAACGTTAGCTGTGTGTCGCTAACCACTGCGTTGACCCTTGAAAAATCACACAAGTGGCGTTCGTTGAAGAAGTCGATCACACAAAGCGAAATGTGCAAGTCCCTTTGTTAGCCAACCAGCTGATTTTCTGTCTATAAATATTTCAACCCTGCTAGTTTCCTTTGGCAGCCATTTTGGATTATTCATTTTGGTTGAATCAATGGTGCGAGGATGGTCGTGATTCTCCCGGCTGATCCTCGGGTCTGATTTGTTGTAAATTTCTTGCTAAATAATTCTTTGAACTGCTTCAAAACCTGCTTTCTCAGGAAAAAGTGATCTCATGGAGGCATTTGTTGTGTTTTTGACAGACGACATCACCCTCAGTCAGATATGGGATAGTGTCATGGCTGGGAATATGTCAGTTTATCAGTTATACAATTAAGATTTTAAAAAATGTAAAAGGTTTGTAACTACAGGACAGCCCAGAAGAGCCAGACCTCCTCTAAAGTGAACTCAGCCGACTACTGGAGGTTCAATGGTGCAAGTTTGGTGGAAGTGGGCTTCCTAGTGTCAGTGTAATCCTGTGGGAAGCCAGAGGGTTACCACCTCTGAGGGGTAAATACAACAACAAACCGCTGACTAAAATGCATTTTGTGTTAAAATATACACACTATAAAAAAAATAAATAAAATGAGGGCTGTTTACTTGGCAAGATGTGGGGGAAAAAGAAGGATTCAATCTGACTGCTCTGAAGTCAGCAGGAAAGTCAGTTGACCAGAGCAACAGAGCTCATCACATTCACCATTCATCCAGTCTTATCAGTAAAATGTCTGTTTTTAATAAGAGCCGGTTGTTCTGATTATTTTTCATGTGAATATCTGTGAAAAATGAGGGTATTCCAGCTTGAAATCTCATCGTCGTTCCCTCCCTCCGAATGTTTTGCTCTAATAGATTCCAGCCTGTGTTTTCGAAGTGTCTGTGGTTTATTTTGACTCTGTGGGCTTCTGGTGTCCGTTTAACCAACTTGAAAATAATCAGTGCTCTCCACTAAGCATAAATGATCCATGGTCCATTTAGCAAAGCCAAAACACCCCCGTCCTGCTGGAGCTGAGGACTTTGACAGCTCTGAGAGATGAGACGTAGTCGCCGGCGTCTCCTGAGCTCAGAGAGGTTTCTTGGCTGGAGCTGCTGACACATGTTGGACGAGGACACATTAGTGATGGAGGACGACGTGGACTGTTTGGTCAGGTCAGACAGCCGTGTCCAAACGATCACGGGGAAACATTTATGACTAATTCTAAAGCCCGGGGGGGGGTTGATTTAGCCATGTGGGCTTCACCTGCTCAGTCCATTAGAGAAATAGTTCAAATTGTTTGAAACAAGAGTGACCGACTGCTGCATGTCGTTGGACACAATGAGAGCAAAAGTCACATGATAATACACAAGGTTAAAGTCGCTACATGGCGTTTTGGAGTTTTAGAATGGCCAGAAGAATTAGTAATTAGTAACAGTAGCCATTCCAAGCTAGACGTGCTTAGCCGTCGTCGTCTGTGGACCTCAGAAATCCTCCGTTTCCTCATTCAGATCTCGATAAAAAAATCACACCATCAACTTAAGATGGGTTTTCATCCAAACGATCGGCACGTGGCAGGTTCGCTGATCCTTGCACCTCGAGATAAAACCTGCGCAGCTCCTCTGAGCCGCCGCTGGGTGGAGTCGGAACGTTAACTTGGTAGAATAACTTGAATCCGGTGATGAACGGCGGCGTCCAAACACACCGGCACAGACTATTGGGGAGTAACTGAGCGCTTGCCAGGTTGGAACCAAAGCTGTCAGACTGCTAACAAGCTCAGGTGTCAGGCCTGACTGTTGCTGTGTGTCTCCAACAGCTTAAACAGATGAGCTTGTTTTTGTTTTCTTGAAGGTTCTCATGTTCTTTGTTCCGTCTCCAGAACTAAACATCACCACGTCAGATACGTGTCTTTATTCTGTGTCTCGGTGCTCCCAGATTATTGCAATGGCCCCGGGAGGTAATCTGCACAATTCAGTTTGCATAAATCAAATAGTTTTGAAAAATATATTCCCTTCTGTCGAGAAACATGTTCTTTGACAACAGACGCATCCAGACAGAGAACGATGACCTCGCGTCTGTTGTTCTCTCTTTCTGTTTCTGATGTTTAATCCTCTCTCACCCTTCCTCTCTAAACTTGCTTATCTTCGTCTCTCTCACCTCCTATCCTCCCTCCCGACACCTCCCGCTGCAGCCGCCCTACGGTGACACCACCCAGGAGATTAGGACTCCTCCGGTTACCTTCAGACGTCCACGCCTTATCTCCTGTCATTCGTTATGCACTGTACACTGTCTCAGGCGGTGAAAGGTGCCATATGGGAACCGAAATGATGCCTGCGCCGCTGTAATAATAGTCTCAGTTTAATTAAACCATCCTGTTTGTCCCATCTCCCATTTTGCTGATGGTTATTTTCATTTGGAGATGCGCACACACACACACACACACACTCACACCAGTGCACCCATCCATCAGCTTCCTCCTCGGCCATAAAACTCTATCTAGGTGTGAAGATGGCGCAGCTGCGTCAGACCCTTCACTCCTGGTCCAAAAACCTGCTCCCGTCTGGCTTTTGTCTGCAGTGAGAACCAGTTCATCGGCGTTCAGTCGAGAGGGGCGAACGACCCTGCAGTGGAAATGCGTATGTAGTGATGCGTTGCGACCTGCCTCAGGTCCACATGTGGCGAGCGGCGGGATCTGCTCCGTTCACACTCGTCACCCCTGCCAGTGGCTTCTGAGACTTTTAGCGCCTGGACTGTTGGAGCAGTGGTGCTCTGTAGCGGCGTCCACCCGGTGCTGAGCGTGGAACTTTGAGAGCAAAGTACACAAAAGTAGTAACCGCCTCTACTAGCGGGTTTTCTGATCTCAGCTTGTTCTTGAGCTGGTTTCAGTTTGGACCGTCCACAGAAACCTCATGTCAGACCAAGGTTGAGCTCCATTTGTACTGAATTCTTGCCTCTGGCTCGTTGTTGTTGTTTTCACGAGTGTATCAGAGGTCCCTGAACGCCGCGTCTGTCCTTGTTCTGATAACGGAGCGGGCCGTCTTGTTGTTGCTCACTGGAGATCTGCAGCCATTTTACCGAGCGGAATTAAAAACGAGGATAAACACGCTGCAGGGTTCACCGCCTGTGGTAATGGCATTTGCTGTGGCGCAGCCCAAAATCTACCAGCAGTAACAGAACATGAGTAGAAACACGACTGTAGTACTCAATCATGTGGAATTGGCAGGATGAGGCTTGTTGTGACATGTATTGATAAAAATGAAACATAAGTCCTCAGATAATTTTCTTCCTCTTGCGCCGCATCATCCTTCATTATGTTTTATCAGCCGTTATTAAACCCAAGGTCAGTGATTCCAGACACATTTGGTTATCTGCTGCACCACCAGAGGTGAAGGGAGAAGTTACGAGGAGGAAGGAAATGAGTGTGCGGGCTCTCATAATGAGGCTGCGTGTTTGGTCACAGCAGTGCAGTTTCCAGAGCTCAGGTTGGAGTCCTCGTGGCTCCAAATGTCAGCGAATGAGCCCCCTCAAGATCTGAAGTCTTACTCCAGCAAACCGAAGCGCCCCGGTCAGACAGCTGACTGTTATTAACTAGTTGGTGACCTCGTGTAATGTTAGTAGCCCTCCCTCCACGTCTGGCTGCTGCAGAGAGAATCCACCCTTCATGCCAAAATAAAAGGGCAGGGGAAGATGTTTTCTAACCGACTGAGACATTGTGGAGAATCCAGCAGTTTTTTCCAGAGTCCACTTGCTGTCATGGTGACCGATGAGACTCCTGAAGCATCAACTCTACTTTTTATATGAAGTATCAGAGTAAGAATACATGTTGACCAGCTATAATGGTATTGATGGCTGGTCTTTGCTACGGCTGCCATATGAGCATCACTGCTTCAGTGTCTTCAAGGTGAGCCTGGCTTGTGATGCTGATCAGCGCCGTCATGGTCTTCTCAAAGATTAAAGAGGGGTCCCAGGAACTGATGAATGTGGTTCTGAGTCTCATGTGGATCCTGGTTTCCTGGTTTGTGTCTTTAGTCCTAGAGCTCATGAAGACCTCTTCGCTTGCCCGAGACTGTTGTAGGACCCAAAGGTTTTCGTTAGCAAGGTGCTGACTGGCGCTGGCGACTGTTGTACTGCAGTACATGTACCTTTGTATCCTTCCACCAGGTTCCTCCACGAAGGATGTGGGACCGTCTTTGGGCTTAAAGAAGTCCAGCTCTCTCGAGAGCCTCCAAACCGCTGTTGCCGAGGCAACACTCAACGGGGACCTTCCCTTCCACCGGCCCCGGCCTCGTATTATCAGGGGGCGGGGCTGCAACGAGAGCTTCCGGGCAGCCATCGACAAATCCTACGACCGACCGGCTGCTACGGAGGAGGACGACGAGGGCATGGAGACATGTAAGACGTCCTGCATTTATCCCCGTCTAATAAAACTGTCCTGTTTCCAAGGAACCACAGGTTTGATCACCGTGACCATCCGCAACTGGGAACCACGTCTTCATTCTTCAGAGAAAAACTTCAACTTTCATCACTCTGAAATGTGGAAGCAACCTCCGCTGGCGTACTGACGCCACTAACACGGCGGTGGTGGCGGCAGTCCTGAACTAAACGAGCTCCGTAGCGACTAAACTCCTGATGCGGCTTGGCTCTCATGCATGAGCGTGACGGTGTTGTGGCTGATGTCAGTGATGGGCAGCTGCTTTCATGCTTGTGTTTTCATGCTGTCAGCACGAGGCACCTGAAGGAGGACCAGGACCTGATGATGCGTTAGGGTCAGACTCCGTGGCAGGAAACGTCATCAGATGACACGAAACCTAGCACGTATGAGCCGGATGTCAAGTACAAACGATCACTTATTTCTGTCAGGTTAATTATGAATTGTTCGGTACTGTGATTGGACAGGTTTGGGCTTGAAAACCAAAGTCGCCTTCTGAAACTAGGTGTTTATGTCTCATAGTCAAAGGAGGAGGGGCGTAGCTGCAGCTGATGCGGCTCCCACTGAACCCCCAGACATCACGTGACGCAGCATTTCTAGTGTTCACGTTGCTCTGCCGCTCAAAATAAAGCATTGAATCGCTTCCGGATCATTTTCTCCCTCTACGTTCTCTGCAGTGGAGGAGGACACCGAGGAGAGCTCCAGATCGGGGAGGGAGTCTGTGTCCACGGTAGCCGATCAGACGCCGCTGTCCGGCACCGAGAAACCGCTGGTCAACGGCACCAACCGCACCAAAGAGGAGAAGAAGAAAGACAAAGGAGTGAAGGAGAAGAAGAAGCAGCAGGAGGGAGGGAAGGAGAAGGAGAAAGACAAGGACAAGGGAAAAGCAAAGAAGGGCATGCTGAAAGGACTCGGGGACATGTTCAGGTAGGACATCTGGCGTACGGCTTCCTCGTCTCACCACACCTCCTCTGTGTCTTTCATTTGACCTTCACCTCCATGACTTTACACCTCCACGCTCAACTTTCTGTCTAAAATGTCTTTAATCGCCAACATCTCCTGATGACATCGCCACAGGTGCCATTTAAAAATGAAGGTGCGTCTGTCTGTCAAAACACCACGAGGTGTGTCAGTGACAGCTGGGGTGGTGTTTTGGCCCTCCAGGCCTCCGTAGAGCTGGAGCAAGCAGGTCTGGGTCTCAGAGGCTGGAATCGCTTGAGCTCCCTATCGATTTCTCACATCAGTTAATAATCTGCTCCTTTGTGGAGAATAAGAACGTGATTAATACCTCAAACTGGGGAAGCTAAGGGATGATGTGTGGCCATGACAGCAGTCTTCCTTCGTTTCTGAGGCACCAACATTGGCAGCTTATTGCTAGTTTTACACACACACACACACACACACACAGGTTGTTGCAGTCACACAAGTTTGGGAGGATTCACACAGCCGATGTGAATCCAGCTCTCCCTCCCAATGACCGCTGCGCTCTGATTGGCTCAATATTGGCCGCATCAGATCCGCTCCATTAAAACTCTGACTGCCTGTCTGATGGGTGCCGAGTGTTTCCTGGCAGAGGCCTGAGCAGATGTGTGTTCTCTCCTAGAACACACACCCAGTGTGAGGAAACAACCCACCAGAACGTGACTGGAGGTGCTTCAAGAGTGCGATTCACGCCAGTTATCGCATCTTATAGTTTGTCATAAATGAGAAAAATAAAGATGATCATCTGAATTTGTTATTCCCATTTCGCTCTTTGTTGGCCCTGTTAAGCCTTTATTTTTAACAAGAGTTCTGGGGCGGCTCACCGGACGTTCACCTCAGAAGAGCCAGGTCTCGGCTGCTAGGTTGTTCTGTTACACTGTTTCCTGCCCCTGGCGTCCACAGTGATGTCAAAGGTTCTGTGCACTTCTGTAGGTTGTTAAGGTGCACGAGAAAAGAAAAACAGGGTTAAAACTGTCACGTGTTTTATCTTCCATGATGCGTGCATGATGCATGATAAGAATGTGCCACCGATTCAAAAACGGCTCGCGCTTCCACGGGACAGAACCGGTTTTTGACCGTACCCTGATGTTGATGATGACTTAAGATCACCAGCCCTGCAAGCTGCTGTTCGAATTTTTGTTCTTAAATTAAATTATTGTTCTGTTTTTGTTTTTTTGTTTTTAGTCAATTAACTGTGATTACAGTTGTGCTGTCAGAAGTCGGCTGTTCTGGGATCACACGGCCGTGAAAACCCTGTAAAAGTCGCAGGGGTTTGTGACTCAGGCTAAAAAGATGGAAGCATTTTGATACGTGACCTCGCACATCTCCTGGAGATCTGTGGTAGGGTTTTCAATGGCCTGTAGACGGAACCAAGACGGACATCCGTCCCACCCACCCTGTTTGATTGACAGGTAACGCGAGGAGCACCAGTATCGTGAACACCGCGGCACTGGGCGCCTCGCAACAAACACATTCCTAAAAGGTTTTTCAATAAAAGTCAGAAATTGGATGGTTGTTTTTTTTGTAGGTGTCAACATGTCATGATGAAACAGCATGCAAATGTGTGAGTTGGCCCAAAGCACGCAGGCTGGATGTGCTGGGAACAGAATTACCTTTTTCTTTTTTTTCCTCTTTTTTGAGAAGTGTATGAAAGTAGTGTGTGAGCGAGTGGCTCTGGAGCACGTCGAGAGCCCCTGACGAGTGTCATGTGTTTGAGCGACTGTGTGTGAACGAGTGAGTGAAGAGTCTCGGTGCACCAGAGTCGCCGAGATTGAACTTTGATGTGTGTTTGCGGGGAGGGGGAGGGTGAGGGGGAGGGTGAGGGGGAGGGTGCGTGTGTGTGTGCGTGTGTGTGTGTGTGAGTGAGAGAGAGAGAGATCAACAGAGCTGCCACAGCCTGACCCTCTCATGTCTCCAAGGCCTCACACTTGGTCCCAATCAAAGCCTCATTACCATCAACCCCTGCCAACGGAGCAGCCTGCCAACTCTCCATCCACCTCTCTCTCTCTCTCTCTCTCTCTCTCTCTCTCTCCCCCCCCCCCCTGCCCCTCTCTCTCTCGCTCTCTCTCTCTGATCATCACTTGGACTCAGAAGCAACACCCAGTCTGTTAGCTTGGCATGGGAGAAGTCGGCTGTTGCCCAGAAATTGGAGGAGTTTTGGAGTGTCGTTGGTGTGTGTTCCCGTCAAGAGCAAGTGAACAAGCCTGAACTTAGAAAAGGCTCACACTGACAAACCTCATCACGGTCACGTCGCACACGAGGCGCTGTGACGCCGCTCTCCCCATCTGCCCGCCGCCACTCTCAGCAACACACACTTGGTTTTTTTTGGGGTTTTTTTTTTGAGTTAGAAGTTTCCTCAGTGGACGGAGGGACGCTCATTCCCTCGACCTCTCTGACCTGCTAACAATGATGCTAACAAGCGCTCTGATGATCGCCGTAGCATCATAACCTATCGCTTCTGTTGCACACCGTCAGCAAATTAAGACCCTTGGATGCTGGTACGCTCATTAAACTCCAGTGAATTAAACAACATGTTGGATGGATGAATTTTATCTCGCCAGGAGGAGCTGCGTGAGCGGCATGTTAGCAGGTTAGCAGCTGTGCAGAAGCGTGAGCTGTTGGTGCAACTCAGCACCAAACACACCCAAGTGTCATCCTCTCAAAGAAAGAAAAGCCAGTGCGTGTGCGTCTGATTTTAACAGGAGGTTGTCAGTGACCTTTCATGAGAAGTTTTCATCAAACATTCAAGTAAAACATACCCAAAAAAAAAGTCAGTTTTTGCACATTGCCCCTCAGGAGGTGGTTCGTCGGGATAAACTCTTCTCTCTCTCTCACACACGCACACGCACACACACGCACGCTTCATATCGACTGTGTGGAGGCTTACGTTGGGGATCTGCTCGGATATTAGTGTTCAACTCGCTCATCAAGAGTTCTTATTACTTTATTTCCTTCACACTATCTGAGTTTCACACCCCCCTGAGTGGTGCTGCTGCTGGGTGGGACGCTAACAAACCGTTGCTCCGCCTGGCTGCCCTCCATCAAGCGTAATGTGAAAATTACACATAAAAAGTTATTGATGACAGCGTGGCCGATTAGCTGGAGCTCTGGAAACGGTTCCTGTTTGTTCCTGTTGGTCCTGGAACATAAAGGCCTGCGTCAACCATCAGTCCTGGAACGAAAGAGTAATCGTGTCCCCAGCACTGAAGATCTGTGATGGGGGTGTCTGAGGACAGAGGGTCTCACACCACTTTAGAGACCGTGAGGCCCCTCGGGGCAAACTCTGACTTGTGATTTTGGGTTTAATAAATACAAGTTGATCGTTAAGACCGCAAGAACCAGAGTTGAATCTGTTCATCAAAGTTCACGTGGTTGAACAAAGGCTGAGGACAAATCAGGGGAAGATGCTGGATTCATTTCTGTGTCTTTGCCAAGACTGCAAATGATGTGACGAACTTTTTCTCCTGGTAATGATTTCACAGTGTGATTGTTCATTTATCAAACGTGGGATGGAAGCGGGAGCAGATTTCTGGATTATTAGCAGACATTTTCAAGCCTGCCATTGCCCGGTGATTAGAGCGCTGGAGCGGCGTTCATTTATCCTCACTTCTGTACTTTGTGACAAGTGAACGTCTCAGTTTAATTGACATTTCTGTGGTGCCGCATTTCCAATATGCCACCAAAAACTAGCGGCAACGCGGCAGGACGTAGTGCCGCCTTAGTGGCGTTGGAATGATTAGCGGTGACATGCGTGGGGTCTGCTCAACAGACCCAGACGTATCCCTGACATTTGAAAGTTGTTGTTTCTAACCTCAGAAACCCGTCACAGTGGTATTATCGATGGCCTCGGGCTCACCAGACGAGGCGAGTCTAACCGTGCCTGGAATATAAGATAATTAAATGCCCTGCCGTCTCCTCTCCAAAGTTTTTCCATGCAGTCATAAATCTTGGTGTGTGTGTGTGTGTGTCTGTGTGTGTGTGAGATGGGGAGAGTTGGGCTGTTTTTAAGAGGCTGTTAATGAAAGTTAGTGGTGTGGAGAGAGAAAGCACCAACAACGGCTCACTGGTATCGATCACAGCGGCTCCTCGCAGCATTAATGGCCAGCTGTCACTCTCGTCAGCCTCTCAGACGACTCTAGTTAAATTCATCAGGTAATGGACCCTGGTCCCCAGGTCCACGCTCCCCCGCAGCATCTCCTCCGCCAGCTTTTCTGACGCCGGTGTCCTCCACTCTTTGTCTACTGTCTTTTGTGCTTGTGAAGACTTTTCAGGAATTCGAGGAGTTGCGGTGGCTGTGTTTAACAAGTATAAAAATTTCTGCCCACCATCAGGTGTGATGGTGTGTTTGTCAGCAGGATATCTAAAACAAAAAAAAACGTGTTTCGATGGGATTCTGCAGGAAGACGGGTACAACTACAACTTGAATGACTTTTGGAAGCATCGGGATAGTCAAGACTGCTGCAGGTCATGTTGCCGTCTTTCTGGACTGGTTTGGATCGATTCTGTATCCAGGTAGTGAGTGTTGTGATGGGATGCGTGCACACATGTAAACATTTTTATGGTCGTCATTTAACAACACGTCTCGGCGTGGACGCGGATGTAAACGCTGACGGACTCACAGAACCAAGAGGTGCTTCTTCACTCTTCTCCTCTTCAGTTCTTTAACACTCGCGCTTCTTTGGATGATGTGAATTTTTGCCTCTCTTCTTCTTGTGCCACCTCACTCCCTCTTTACTTACACACGCACACACACACACACGCACGCGCACTCACGGCACTTGAGGACATCTTTCAGTGTAGTTTAGTTTTGTGTCTTAATGTTTGATTCATTTAGTTTCCTGTGCACTTGTTCATTTTTCTCTTTCTGGTTGACTGGTCGTCTGTGGCTTTCATTAAAACACACACACACACACACCTTCCCTGGGCACTATCTCTTTAGAAGTCGTAGATATTCTCTGTGGACTAATTTCCCTGTGAATAATCACAGAGGTTCATTGTAGAAGTGAGCGTAGCGCCAAAGTCGTTCCTCCGACGCGCTGCTGCTTTATACCGGCCCAATCAGGCTGAAATGTCCCTGCAGTGACTCCTATTCCTCTCAGTCAATATCATTACCGTGATGGCCGACGCCTCCTTCATTCACCGCTCTGCCTCTTAAGACACTGAATTGGCTTTGAGCGTCATCCAAGTGGTTCATTCGAGAGTTTGACTCAAGCACAAGTCCAGCCTGCGGGGTTTTAGTGGGGTTAACATTTTCAGTCGTTAAAAACATCAGAAGGTTGAAGTGATGGTTTCAGACCTGAAGGATCTCCCTGATCCTGCTCTGTCACCTGACGCACACCAGCGCATCTCTCTCTGGGAAAAAAAAACTGATCGAGGAACTGCAAAAAGAGAAAAGCCCGACCTGCTGATGGTTGCTATGTTTGTGTTCCAGGTTTGGGAAGCATCGCAAGGATGAGCGGCCCGGGGAAAAAGTGGACCGTAAAGGTTCAAGCAAGTGGAGAGCAGAGGAGACGCAGGCTTCAGAGGAGGAGACGATGAAGATGAGGATGGAGCAGGAGAGGTGAGCCGCTTTCCGACGGCGTCGTGCTAAAGCCTCTTTGTCCCTGGTTCCGCGTGATTCCCTCGCAGCTGCGGATTCTAATTTCAAAAGGAAAACATTGTCACAACCTTGCAGCTCTAGTGAGAGAAACCTGCATCAAAGCAAAGCAAATACACAATTCCTATTCTCCCGGGATCACTCGCAGGGCTTCTTATGCTAAAATGTGTTTTATCCACCTTGATCACAGCGAGACGAGTGCGAAGCCAAATGAAAAGCGTCTGTGTTGAGCATTTCATCTGCCCTCAATATGCTCATTGAAGCTGAAATGAGTTTTGGTCGCAGCTTGAAGGTTCTGTGCCGCTCACAGCTCTGATAAACACCTGGGGATCCTGTGTCATTTAAAAACGAGCAGGCTGATCTCAGGTCTGTTAGCTGAGGGAGCGACAGGCCAAGAAAGAACCTGCTACATTTTGATCCGGACCATCGGGACTCACGTGCCTGAGTCTGCCTCCTTGAGGGAGTTTCTTCACATTTCTGCTTTGGCTTTTGTCAACACTGCGAGAGTGACCGTATATTTCACTTTCCACCCATTGCCACAACCTGCAGCTGCAGCTGAAGCCCAGATCAGCTGATCCCGCCGCCTCTCTGACGTCACTAACCAAACACTTGACGGGTTACTCTTCCTGTTATTGCTGAAACGTGTCTTGGTGCGTTGCTCCGCCTCATGAGCTCTCGTGTTCACCTTAGCGACGGTGGATGATGAGTGGATGAAATGTTAGCTTCTCAGCCACAGACGTTTTAATGGCACTTTCCATAGAAATATCACATTAATGACTCTCATCTCAGGAAATATTAGGCGGATCTCGATGGTCCTGGAGTTTTTGCTGTGTGGTTAAAAGCCTGTGGACAGGCAAGCCCTTCAACCACTTAGTGGCTGTTGAACATGCAATTACAGAACCGCTGGCCCGTCTCTGCTGCTGGAACAGCCTCCCTTCTCTTCTGAGGGTGTTGTTCGACTTCTTCCCAACCTGGCTGCGGGGAATTTGCTCCCAGCACTTCCACTGAAGCATCAGCAACTGGTGTTCCAGTTCATCCCAGTGGTGCTTGATGGTTTTGTGACTTATTTTAATGTTAAAGACAAATAAAGACACAGGGTTGCGTAAAACGTCACCGTGCAGCGCGGCATAAATACCAGACTGAACAACGTCTCTGAGGAACCGTGGCGCCCGCGAGGGTAAAATAATGACCCGTAATTGTGCAGTAAAAACTGATTAGATGGGTAGGAACCTCATCATTTCCTTGTCTTTTCTTGTTATCAGGTGAACGTCGGGGAAAAAAAAAATAGCCCCGAGACAGCAAGCCTCTTCCTCCCTGCGACTCTGTCTCTCACCTAAATGAAATGTCAGGTGGGCCTCGCACCAGTTTTTGGGGGCAATGGTTTATAAATGCCAAGGCCATTACAGCCCTGCCCGCAAATTAATTCCCACCTCTCCACGTAGCGGCGGCGGTCATTACTGCTGCACTCGCTCATTATGAAAATTTAGTTTGTGATTTTTTTTTCTTTACGCCTGCAGAGCAAGAAGTCCAATAATATGATTGTAGCTGAGTCTTTCTTTATGAATTGGCAGAAGGTTGCTGCAGATGCAGAAGATGGCGAGGATTTCTAAAACCTTTGGTCTTCAAACTTAACAGTGGATTCTCTCTTATTTGTGGTCTGTAAATATTAAAGTCTCTTGAGTTGATTATGGCGGCGGAGCTTTGAAACGTATTAATAAGGGCGGCTTTGTTTCATTTCAGACATGCGGGCACACCTTCATGTGTGGAGCCGCTCAGGCTCCAGAAGGCAGAGCCTCCTGTGGGTTTTGCTGACTTTTATGTGCCGCATTACATTTTCTCTTTTCAGTTGTAACCTGGAGGTTGGGAAGCTTTTTTGATCTTCTAATTTTGCAGAAGTTTCAAAAGGTCTGTAATATCATTTTCTTCTTCTGCTTCATAGGAAATACAGGATTTATTATTGAGTACGTTATCGAATACCATTCGAATTACAATGATATAAGGCCGCAATTCCTTACAAGTGAAGGAAGAAGTGGTCATATTTCCATCTAAATGATATTATTTCTGAATAGTTTCATCCTCTGGGCGAGGCCCAGGCCGTGTGCAGGACAGTGAATATCTGTGCAATTATTCGACAGCTCATAAGCGACACTTATGTTTGCCAGGGAGGTGATTTGTAGACCACGTGAAAATAATATCTTGTTGAGGAAAGGAAAATTCAAATCCAGAATATTGAACATGCAGACAGGCTTTTGATTTAGTTGATAACATCTTTCACCCTGCCAGGAAGTCCAGCACAGCAGGTGATTACTGCTGGGTTCTCCGCCGATCCAAGACCCGGTCACAGAGGTCCCCTTTTCCACAGAGACTCTGCTGTGCTGCAGACACAACAGTGTTTTTTATTTTGGAGGATGTTCCACCGTTCCCTCTGTCCCTGCTCCAGAGACACTGACGAGGTGCCGCTAGCTCCGCTGCTGGCTGGGAGGTGGAACGATCTGTTCCCAGTCCTTCGCCTGGAAGTCTGTCCTACAGTCACAGAGGCGTAGTATTACCACGTAGCAAAGACGTTCAAAAGTACCGTTTGTGTTTGGTATCGTGATCCACGCAGAACAGCTCTCCTGAGCATGTGGGCTTTGCAGTTCCGTTCATGTTGCAGGGTGTGACGACAGCAGCAGGTTCATGGTTAAACAGCACAGGGCCTTCTTCCTGGGAGCAGCCTGGCTCAGGGGGCAGAGTCGCCGTCCCGGTAATCAAAGGGTTACTACTTCAATCCCCCTTTTTCCAAAGAAAGTACCTCAGCATGCCTCCACGCCAGCTACTCAACCCGACTGCTCCCAACTTCCAAAGCAGCCTGAGGCAACATCAGCTGCTCAGTGCCACAGCATCAGAGAAGCAGGAACGCAGTCCGTTCTCATGTTCTGCTCCCGTTTTGACTTCAGCTTGCGACACATCGGGCCGATGAGAAGAGCGGACTCCCTGGCACTGATATCCTGTGTGAAGACAACGGCACCTCAAAACAAACAAATGCATCACTGGATTTAGACCAAGACCAGCCGGCACAGACCTGCTGAGGTCGCTTCTGCTGTCGTGGGTGTACCAGGTGCAGCAGCGGCAACCGTCTGGTATCGCTAGCTGGCTTTTTTACTGTTGCCTGTTCATCGGTTTTGCAGACTGAAGCAGAAGTCATCCGGTCACAAGTTCAATTGACTGAGTCGAGGAACAGTCCAAGTGCCTCAGAACGGGTCCAAGCTTTGTGGCGCCGTATCATAAAACACCGCTGGATGTCCACGTTATCAGACCAGAATGACTTTCAGCGGCCATCTTATCCCACTGGACCTTCTCCCGCCATGTATTTCCTGCCTTTCACTGGGCTCTATCAGTTGTGTCAGCCTTCGCGCTAAGATGAAGCTTTATTACACGGCGGGCACAATAGCACATAATGGACCATTGTTCTGGCTCGATGTGGTAGAAAGGTCACTCGTCAAACACATTTCTGGAGCTATAATGTCCCATCCTGCCATTTCTATACCCCTTTATCTACCGACTCCCCTTCTTGTTCAGCCGCCCCCTCTCTGGTTCCCTGTCTGATCGTTTACCCTTCACGCCGACTATTTCCATCTCTCATCAAGGCTACTGCTTTTCCTCCCCGGCAGAACTTTTTTTTTTAGCAACATTTCCTTTTGAAGTGCTCGTCATGTCGATGGAGGCATGTGGCGGAGGGGGAATCCACTCGGTGCAGCATCAAGTCCTCGATAGATGGATTTATTATAATTTACTCAAGAAAACTGTTTGGGAGCATAAAGGCCCACCGGGCTGTGTGGACCGGGTCCACGCACCACCCAACACGAGTGACCAGAATGACTCCATCCAAGGAAGTCTTGCCAACTTGCTTGGTGTCTCTCTCATTCAGCAGTTGGGCATCATCGCATCTTTTTCGTTTTTCGTTTTCTTTTTCTCAGCACGACAAAAACAAGAGCTCCACATGTTGGGTGACTAAGGGCGCGGCGGTTCACTTCAGCCCCCAGCCGGAGCGGCGTGTTGATCAGGTTGTTCTTGCTTAGAAAGTCAAAACCCTGACATGAAGGGAACTGCAGGACAGGAGCGAGTCTGTGGCTGCAGACCAGTTGTTTCAATCCAAAATTGTTGGCCTCAATTAGTTGGAGATTAGATTATGTTCGAATCAAGCCCCACTTGTTACCCTATCAGTGGGATTTCTCTCAGTTGTTTCTGACCGTCAGGATTAACCTGGTAATAATCTCAGTTATTAGACTCTCAAGATTTATTCAGCAAAAATTAAAGTCCCAGACAGTCAGTGTGGCTTTTTTCTGCCGATGATGGTTTTTACTCTGATCTCTGACAATTTGTCAACCAAACAATTGAATCAGAAGAAAGTTAATTTGGTCAAAATGATCACGCTAAGTTGCAGCTGTGTATGTTCTTCCTCACTCAGCACTGTCGGTTGGAGGCTCCGTCCTTCCTCCCTCCTCAAGTGGCCCCATTGACCTGTCCAGAGGCTCTTCAGGGAAGGGCTCTGGATTGGCTGCTCTGGTCTTATCTTATCAGCTTGTGTATACAATCATTAGTGGCTCCCACTTCTGCTGGTTCTGCTTTCTCTGATGGAAAACACAGCTTTTCCTCTGGGTTTAAAGTTAGATCCTTCAAGGGCCCCGCTTCCTTCTGCACTATTAGATAATTGCTGATTCCACATAAAGTGCACGCACAGCATCCACAGGTTTTTCATTGACGTGGATTAAGTTGTTGGGCGAAGAGCCCATTTTTACTGAGGATTGTTCCTCTGACTTATTTTTCCATCCATATGTGCCTTTTTGAAAAATTCCACGTTGTGTAGCATGCGATGGGGAGCCCTCTTTATTAGATTTATTGTTTCATTATGCACAGCATGGGAATGTTCTGGAGGAGGATTCTGGCCCACTGGGTGTTCAGTCAAGTCGAACCCCCCCCTCCACACACACACACACACACTCACACACGCACACACACACACACCAATGTGACTGCCCCATTGACTTTCCCACCGCCATTAAAAATGGGCCTGGAGAAAAGAGAGCGCGATGATAATTGGTAGTTGTAAAGCTCTGATAATTGGCAAGGCTATAATTATGGGTGTGCACGATAGGTAGTCCCCACCACCACCACCCCCACTGCCCCCCCCCCCCCCCTTTACAAAACTGCGTTGCCAGTTCACATGATAACGGCCCTAAACAGAACAAGTGTGAGTTCTGTGTGAGACAGAGAGAAGTCAAAGGTGTGTGTGTGTGTTTGAGAGACAGGCAGAGAAAGGGATGGGAGTTGTACATTAGTAGCTCTCTTAACGCTGAGCGCTGTGGGGGCGAGAGCCTATTATACATTGTGGTGTTTGGTGGGAAAAAACCCAGCATAAATAATGGACTTCACATCTTCTCTCTGCTCTGTAATGGAAAGTTCAAAAGGCACAATAAACAAATCACTAGCAGATGTTGTCGTGGCTCATCTGCTCATTGTTCATGTGACGCCTGAGACGTGGAGCGTCTCCGGCTAGCGGATCCTGTTACGGGGTGTGAGTTAAACCCCCAAACATGACGGCGTTTAGTCGTTGACACACAGACTGACACTGACTTCTGCTGCTGTTTTTGACGAGTTCGTTCAGATGTGATCAGCATCATCACGGTGAGGAAGATGGGAAAAGATACAAGTGTTTATTTGGTGCCTTGCTAGCTTAGAGGTACTTACAGATGTAGCTTAACTCAATTACACACACGCACACACACTGATGGTGAAGGTTCCCTCACCAGGAGGAGGTAGAGGTTGAAGTACAGCTGATTTAAACTTGCTCAAAGGGTCTTTGGTGTAGCAGAAGCCTCAGTAGAACGTACATGAAGCCAAATGTGTCCTCAGCTGGGAGCCGCCGACAGACCCCATCCAGACAGGAGAGAATGTTTGTCCTCTTGTGTGACAGAGATGTTACAACGGCACAGATGTTTGTTCCCTCAGAGGCTGCATCATTAATGGATTTACAAACCCACTTTGCTGTCGAAGCTTCAGTGAAAGGTATTGAGTGAAAGGAAGCGCCCCCCCCCCCCCCACCACCACCACCACCTCTACCTCTGAATCCACTGACACATTTTCCTCCCTGAAAGGCATAAAAGTGAGTTCTGCCTGTGTTGACATGCTGACAAGCACAATCACTGAGAGACACAACTCCTGTTTCCTCAGACACTGCAGGATATGTTGGACAGTGTTTACTCAACGTCTAAATACATTTCCCACAATCCAACATGAACTAAGAAGATTTTAATACCAGGATGTCCATCATCATTTTCACCATCAGGATCCAGGCCAAGACCCGGGAGCTGAGGGAGCGCCAGGCCAGGGAACGGGACTACGCTGAGATTCTGGACATCAGTCGCTCCCCAGAGAGGGCGTCTGAGGACGAGCACCCGTACGCCGGCATCAACCCCCTGAATAGCTCTGTGGACAGCGGGCACAGCCGGCCCCACAGCCCCCGCGACGATTACCCGCACATCCATCCGCACCACCAGCACCAGCACTCCGACTCCCTCTACACCCAAGTCAGCAAGGCTCGCAGTGAGCGGCCCCCATCTGCAGACAGGTAGGAAGCAGGACCGCCCGATGTCTGGAGGTATAAAGCAGCTCCTCTGCTGCCGCTGTGGTTTTATGGTGTTGTCGTTTATGTTGTCGAGCGACTTAAAACCGATGAATTCCAGTGGAGTTGCATTCCTCCTCAGATGCCATTTCACACCGGTGACGGGCTGCCATTCATGGTTCAGCAACCTTTTTACCTCTGATTCAAAAGCAGGACCCGGTCATGGTATTTGAGTAAAAGGTCTGCCTGGATTCTGCCTCGCATTCCCAGCTCTCTTAGGTCTGAGGCACAGAAACAGTATGCTGGCTATCACACCTGGAGGAGAAAATAATCACAGCAACAGAAGGCAGGCGGTAAATGTCAGCTTGCCAACTGCTAGACACAATGCACCATTCTCAGGGGAAAGTTGGATTACTCCGGGGAGGGAGCGAGTGAATGGAAACCTTTGAATATCAGTCTCTCTTTGTGTCGCCCTTGACCTTTCTACCTCTCTTCAGTCTCTCTTGTTGCTTTCACCTTTTTGCCTTTTCACTTAGCTACATTTCCGTGAAGCGTTCTGCTGAGCAGCAGCCAACTCGCACCTTCTGTGTGCATGATTGGCAGCCGTTGTAATTTTAAAATAATCCTCAGTGGCTTGGCAAGGAGATCCTGAGCACCGAGTGTCTGCTTTGTGTTCAGATACTGTACAGGAGGAATTATGAGACTGTAACCCAAAGCCAACTCAGTGACCCCAAGTAAACAGCTCAACGTCAGCGGTTAAATGCCTGAAATAAGGTGAGAGGCTTAACATATTTTAATGTTTCGCCCTGTTGCGTAAAGTTATCAGCGAATAGAAAACGAGAATTTTGAAGCATTTCATGCGCCCTTAAAGCGTCGGGCGAAATTAGACGACAGAGGTTTCCTCAGACATTTGAGCCAAAAACAGAAGAATTCTGATCTCAGTTGCTGTGACGTTGAAGCCTCGCGTCGTGATGTCATTTTCTCGTAGCCTAACGTTAGCTTTGTACTGGTCGCCATTGCATTTAAGCATCAAAAATCCTAAAAGTGATGACTACAAAAACACAAACTACACCACTGGCGAGTATTTATACACATCCAAAACTCAAGTTGGTGGCGTTCATGGTGCTGCGTTGTGTTCTTTGAACAGTGGCGGTGGATGTTGAGCAAATGGTTTTGCAGTTGGAGCTAAAAAAAATTGAGCAACAGCGACTAGATTAGCTATAAAAGAGCTGAAGCCAGAGGAGGAGATGGGGTGGACTGTGAGCGTGTGGACAGGCGTAGGATGAACGTTTGGAGGCAGACCGCTCAGCTGCTGTGGTCTGCATCGACGAGGCCTTTCGTTACGCGTGCGAGCAGATGCATGTCGGTCTACACCACACACTCCACGCTCCAGGTGACACTACAGCATCCAGGTGACACGTGGGGGACTTCAGTGACGATTATCTTGTAAAGTCAAACATGCAAGTCTCGTGTCCCTTTTATTTAGCCTCATTTCAACAATAAGTCAATAGACAATCTCAATGGCTTGCGATTCGAGGGAACCTGTGCTAACTTCCATGCTGAACTATATAAACATGGCGTCTCTGCGGTGCTCTATCGCCTCCTGAATGGTGTCAGACTCACAGCTGGCCGCCGGCGGTGGCTCTCTGCACCGCCATGTCTGTGCTGAGTCGCTCCTTATTTCTCCTCCAATCAATGAATGGAGAGATTTGCAGGCCAAGATGGATTTAGGACATGTGAAGCTGATGGAGGACAGCCTGCAGTGCAACAGCGGCAGAGCTGAATGAAAGACTTAGTCTTAGTCTTAGTCTTAGTCTTAGTGGGTTGTGCACATCCCCAGATGGCCCCGGCAGCCTGTGTGTACCTCAAGAGTGCTGCAGCTCATATTGATTCATAATTCATTGTGCTGCTGTTGTCGTTGCACTTTTTTCTTGTTCCAAGTCCCTGCTGTGGTACTTTGTGATGCTATGCAGATGCAAAACAGAAGATAATGCTCCAGCATGGAAGATACCGGCTCCTATCTAATTAGGTGAGGGAATTTTAATCATAAGCTTATTAAAGTTTATAGCTTTAGCATTCATTAACTATATTTATTTAGCCAACAAGGTATTTCATCTATGAGGTGAAGTACAACCACGGCATCAGCAAACAAATGAATTAGTGCTGAAATAAAAGGTCTGGTGATTATTTCTGTATGACTGACAAAGTCTGTTAATTGTTTCATTAGTAAACTCATTCAGCAAGAAACATGATGAGTGTTGGTGGATTTAAACTTTCAAAATGTGGGATTCCATTTTGTTTTGTGGCATTTACGTAAAAGATGTGGAGGTTTTGGACCTTTGGTTGGACAGAAGCAGACATTAGTCGGCAGTAAAGTGTGTAAAATACCTAACTAACAACTGAACACTCTCACGGTGGATGTAAAAGAATGACATTTTCAATTCAATAATGTTCTACTCAGACGTCTTCCCAGGCTTCGTTCCTAGTGGCTTTGACTGGATGAGGGGTCCAGCATGCCAGAGGCACACAACCCTTAAAGATAATGTGTTCTTTCCCAGAACTCCAGTCGTAAGAAAAATATACGTCCAGAACCAGGAAGTGTGTTTCCTGTCTGCCCCCTAGTGAACAGGAAGTGAATTAGACTGCCATGCCAAACGTGGGAGCGCGGGACGCCGCGGTGGGAGTGTTTGTTATTGTGGGGCTCGGATGGCAGCGGGGGCTCGTATCAGGGCCGAAGGGTTGTAGAGATCTGATCAAAGCAATAACACAAGAAACTGAGAGTCAAGGAGAATTCTTTTTTTCTTCTCTTGCACAAACACAGCTTTTTAAAACACGCATGATAAGTTCAGACATGACCAGCGTGAGGTGTGGTTTGAGTCTGCCGGACGGGCTCTCCTTGTTTCACTCCTCAAATTATTAAGTATTGAAAATTATAAAGTATTGTAGTTTGCAGTAGAGGAGCAGATGGATCTTTTATCAGCATCAGCTCAACTACGCTTGATAGGCTTCTGAATGTCATTGCGGTTGTTGTTGCACGGGTCGTTCGTTGCAGCGTTGTGATTGTCACGCCGTCAGATTGAATGCGGTCCTTGAAAGACGTCTGTTTGTACTTCCTCTTAGTTTCTCTTCAGAACTCTTTATCCGGCCATGCTAATCATAAGCGGCCGTGATGACGCTACCAAAGCTACACTCGATCTGGAAACCGCAAAGGCACAAACACACAGCAACATTTTCAAAACCAGCACAACGGAGCTGAACAGCAAAATGGCTTCACAGTGAAATCTTCAGATCAGCTCCCACTGCAGTGCTGGGCTTGTGTTTGACGCAGCTGAGTCCTTCGTCGACGCAAGGAGACGAGCAAAAGTACAAATATCTGCAGCTTTGTTACTCTGTACATACTAGTATTACTGCACTCCTGCATAAACTAACATGAGATGGTCATTAATCAACATGGCCACCAGGATGCTCCGGACGCTTGTTATTCAAAGGCCTGCTTGCTCAGAGGAAATTCAGATCTTAACCCCGACGCCGCTGTCACTTCCTTCTACTCGTCGCTGAACAACAGGACCGACATGTGCAATGTCTAAATGAGAATACCAGAATCCCATGGCCCCCACGAGTCTCAGCTCCTCGTGGGCCCGTAACACGTACAATTGCCTTTCTTAGCACCTCGGTGCACTGGCAGCCCGAGGGGGAAAAAGAAGCACGCAGCTGCATAAATATCCAGTGGAATTTGTCTTTAATTGCCTGCTTTTCCTTCAAAAGTAGCGCTGTCAAACAATTTCAATTTAACTGCAGAGGTTTAAAAACAAAAACAACCGAGGAGGCCGGCTGGAGATTCGGAAGCCTTTGGGAGCCGTCTGGAGTTTCCTCTGCCGTACGGGGCACCACCATGAGAACTGCAGGCCCTCAGCCGGCTGCTGAGAGCCTGAAACAACATTTAGCTTCTGCCTTGAGGTTCAGGCATGTTGCTCAGATGGTTCCTGCGCTGAGGCTTCATAGCTGCATATTTAACCAGACAGTAAATTTGAATTTGGACATGTTTAGGTTGTACTGCATAATGTAGCCGTGTTACACAAGTTGTGTAGGTGGTTCGGTGCATCAGAACAGTCTCTTTTTTTGAGTTTTGACTCTCAGCCAAATTGCATAACATCACTGCTGGGACAGTCTTTCTCTCTTATACACCTGCCAAACAAAATATTATCCGAAGCCTGGTGTTTGTATCTCCCCAAATGTTTTCCCACCATCACAACCAAAAAGATACTTCACGCTGCTGTGCTGGAGTGGCATCTTGTGACGTTTCATTTTTGTCCCGGTACCCTCGAGTTGTAAATTAGCCTTGGACCCAACAGAATAAAAACACTGGATAAATAAAAACAACGCTGAAGTGAATTTCCCACTTATTGACTCCACGGCCGTGTGTGAACTGGTATGTTTAGGGTTAGGGACATTCATGGCAAATAATCAAATCCTCTTTGGAGAACGTGCCTGGGATTCTTGGTTCAGGAAGCCGACTGATGAGCTCCATCCTGCCAGCTCATTAATTAGCAGGAAAATCCAGAAGCAGCTTACAAGGTTGCAGATTTCACTTAAAACATATTGTGGAAGCATGTGATTGAATAGTTTTATTAACCCCCAACAATTGCCGTATCCCACTCCGCGCCTGTTGTCTGAGGGAGAGTGTGCAGCCAGCCAAGAGAATCAGCCACCATTGTTTTATTCCCCTCCCAACTCGTAGGCAGCAGTGAATGCTGGGAAGGCTCGGAGGGATTCGGTGTGATTTGATTCTCTGTGTTTCCCGAGGAGGCAGCGCTCTTATTGAATCGGCTCCATTACATTTCATCTCCACCGGGGGAATACGGGGCCTCGCAGGGAGAGAACGTGTTCTTGTTGTATCACAAGAACACCAGGAACAGCAACACAGGCAAACAGACAGCAGTCGCCTTGTAGCTTTCCACAGGCTGATAAGGTGGTGTGTGTGTGTGTGTGTGTGTGTGTGTGTGTGTTCACACTTGACTTCATGTATGCTGGGTGCCATCACTGTTCAATATTGTGTATGTGTGCTGTGTTATCCTGCCTGTGTGTAGATGTTTTTTGTTCATGTGCACATGCGTATTAACTGTAAATGTACAGGAGTGATAGTGACAAGTTGTGTTTGTGTGTGTGTGTGTGTGTGTGTGTGTGTGTGTGTGTGCGTGCGTGTGTGTGAGCCACAGATAGACAAAGGTGGCAGGTATATGCAGCTGTGAATACAAAGTTCTCTGCCTTATTCTGAGACTCTGACAGGATTTCTGTCGACGGTGGTCGGAGCTTGCGCTGATTTACAGCGGCGAAGCCCTGGAGCAATACGGGCTGCTGCCTTCCTCCCACTTTCCTGTGAATTGTGTGCGTCTCCTGTTGCTCTACTGCACAAAGCAGATTCATTATATTTTTCTACAGACCCTGAAACCAAGGTGTACACTTTGGACGTCACTAACCCTGCACAAGGTTCCTTGTTACAACGTGTGTAGGCTCGTATTCACAGACACGTGTATGAAAGAATTTCTGGGGGAGGGGCCGTGAGTTTTGGGGCTGATTTTGTTGTTCCACGTTGCTAATTCAGTGGTCTGCCTCTTCCATCATCCAAATTGGTAAATGTTTACTTGGATAGGCGATGATGATGATGATAGCGACCCGCCAACCTTAATTAACTCCATGTTGTTTTCAGTTATATTTTTATGTTCGGACATAAAAATTCTGCTCAATCGTACAAACCACGGTTGTTTTTGCGTTGCTGTAATATTGACTTTCCGTGTTTTTGGCACATCTGAACGTGGCCCCGCCCAGAAGGAGCAGTTTCCATAATCAGCATGACATCTCAAGTATGCTAAAGTTGCACTCGCCACTGGTCTCCCAGCTTTATTTAAGATTAACTGACGATTTGTCATGAATGAGGGGCAGACAGTCCCTTCAGCAAAGGTTCCCTGTTAAATCCATTTTCCCACTGCGTGCACAGCACCAGACATGAGGGGGGGAACTTACATCCTGTGACAGAGGACAGCATGGACACCGAAACAGAATTTCAAGGTGAATACCGTAATTTCCGGACTATAAGCCGCTACTTTTTTCTCTGAACCCCGCGGCCTAAACAATGATGCAGATAATCATTAGATTTTTATGGGCTAATGGCCTCCAGGGGGCGCTCTAGCAGGAAGCGCAAGAGAGAGACAGAAAGGTGAGATTATGCGCCGAGGAAGGCGCAAGTTTTGAACCGTCATTAAGTGCATCGTGCACACACCCACGTCATGGAAACCACAGGAAGAAATCACATGGTGCAGCTTTTAAGTTGGAGGCAGTCGACCTGAAGAAGAGGGAACCAGAGCTGCTGCACGTGAGCTTGGCATCAATGAATCAACGGTGTGACGCTGGAGACGGCAGCGTGAAGAAATGACTCGATGCAAAGGGACGACAAAAGCTTTCAGAGGTAACAAAAGCAGATGGCCCCAACGTGAAAACGTTCTTGAAGACGTGCGAACGCACAGAGAGCAGACGGCCGAGGTGTTTTGCCCAAATTTTAAAAAGTCTTTCCGTGTCAATATCTCATGTTGCAACGTGGACTTCTGCGGCTTGTAGACGGCCTGTATTTGTACAGTTAGTTTTCTTTTTCAATTCTGTTGGTGCAGCTCATATTCAGGTGCGCTCGACAGTCCGAGCACCACCGTAAATGTTCGTCCACCTGACCCTCATCAGCTGGGCGGATGCACGTCTCCGTTGCTGTTTCCCGTCTGTACTCCTCACCCCCACGTCTTATTGTGAGCACTTCACCAACTCTGTCCCCGACTTCCCTTCAGTACAGGTACCGCCGGCTCAGAGCCACAGAGTCCCAGACAGCTTGATATTTCAGCATTTCTTCAGCACTTATCAATTAATGTAAGTAAGCTTATTCATTGGGCCCGTGCTGTTAATCCTACAGTCTTGATGCCTGGGGGGCTCTGAGACCCCTGACAGAAGCCTTAGTCAAGCATCAGACATGTATTACTCTAATACCTACCTCGACTCCAAAACCCACACGTATGTGTGCGGGATTTAAAACTGGAAAGACTCGGCAAGCTTAAATGTGATTTTGTTGAATTTCCAAACACAGGTGCCACTGTTGTACTTTGCATGATGGGACCAACTTTCTCCCATGTAATCCTCTGTAATCCACTTACCAGCAGACATAATTTGTGTTTATGTCTCTCTGGTTCCCATGTCTCTCTAATCCTGCCCATCTGACCTTGGAGTGTTTCTCAATCTGTTCCTCCCCTCCGTTTTAGCGTCAGCAGCCATCTACGCCACTGAACGGTTTAACAGATTATTACGTCATGTTTACTCTTGTGCAGTCGTCGATTTCCACTCAGAAATGTCATCGCAGCCAAGCGTGTTTCCTACAGAACCAGACCAGCGACGCTGTAACGTGTCGCTGTGGAAAGTCTTCCTTAAACCACTAAATCAGGATTCAAACACTCTGCAGTTAAACAGAGCTGCGATTGCTTTCATATTCCGTGTGAAGTCTGATGAATTTGATTTCAAAGCCAAGTACATAAGGTGAAACATTCAGCTGGAAACTAAGTGGAAAAGTGGCTCACTTGTTTTCTGCTGTCAGCTCCTTCCTGCCAGACTAACCTGGAGTTAGAAAAACTCACAGCTGTGACTTTTCCCCTCCTAGCATCCATTCAAGACCTGAGAAAAATCAAGCTGCATCACATCTTTCTGCACCTCAGCTGCTCCAATGTTGGGCTTGTCATGTGCGAAGAGACCCACAGACAAGATGTTGGCTGGTTTGCTGCGCTGCTCGGTCTGAATGTGCGATCTCGCCGAGTAGAACAGGACGTGTCACTGTAGCTCGGGGAACATCTCCGCTCCAGGCTCATCACGACAGCCTGAAATATTCACTCTCCTCGTATAGACGGAGTTTTGAAGAGCTGCCATCGCACGTCGGCCTGGAGGAGAGGGCCTCTGCAGCTGAAGCTGCCCCACCTGCCACCTGCAGGTTTATAGGAGAACTCAGACAGTCGTGTTTGGGTATTGAGGGCATGTTGTGGTCCCAGCGAACAATCAGTTTCTGTCATTTGCTGCAGACCTACCGCGTGTCTTCCCCCGTCGTCGCATCTGTCAGGTGTGTAACGTTTGTTGAGGAATGGCGTGCGCAGCGTGAAGGCTAGCAAGCGTCTTACCGGGAGGCAAATTTCTCCTGATTTCCAAAGCAGGGAGTGTTGAGCACTCGTCTGATACATTTGAGTGCCTAAAACCAGCCAATAGGGGGCGCCTCATTGCGCCGTGCTCCTGTCTTCTGTTTTATTCAATGAGCTGATCGGGAGCAAAAGTTGAAGCGTTTGACTGCTGCTCACACCTGCTGGTCGCCCAGCCAGAGAACCATTTAAAACAATTTAAGGCGGCTGACACCGTCCTTTAATCAACTTGTCATATACAAACGATTACATATCGTGTATGAGCAGAGAGCGTGACATAGGTTGGATTAAATTTAGGGTCTGTGCGATGCCATCTGCTCCTATATGGTGGAATCACTTATACTGTATATGAAGAGAGACAAGCCCGTCCGCGTCTAATCCCTGGATCAAGGCCAAGAGCTACAGAGGAGAGATATATGTTCCACCCTGGGGAATCCTTTATGGATGTGGGAGAGAACGGCTCAGTGGGTTTTCAGAGGCCGTTGTACTTTCAGATCGAGCAGGCGGGTGATGTCTTATTCTCCACTGTGCCATACATCTAGAAACTGAGCATCGTCATCCTTTTTCTTAAATACAGATGTCGCCATCAGTTAATTTTTTTTCCTTTGTCCACCTCGTTAGGTTGGTCTCGGAGGGACACCTGGTGACAGAGCGGCCGAGTGGTGACACCGAGCCAAAGTCATCATTGAGCAGGAGTTGTTTTAATTAGCTCTGAAATCAAGATGTGCTCGGCTCCATGAGGATCCGCAGAGGATCTATGAATTAGACTGGTGATTGTAGTTGTAATATTAAATACTGCGCGAGTGTAGGTGGTTGGAAATATCGTTTGACCTTTTGAAGTCAATTAATTATGTTCATTCCCCGGTCCGGAAAATGGCTGCATATTTTAGAGGCTGTGAGAAGTACGGAAGTTGTGTGTGTGTGTGTGTGTGTGTGTGTGTGTGTGTGTGTGTTTGCATTTTTTTAAAAAGACGATATAAAGACTTACCTAGATAATAAAAACATGAGTGTTTATCCACTTTCAAAAGTAAACCTTGTATTTAGTCAGCCAGTCAAGACAATTACATTCAGGCTTGTTTGGGTTTTTTCCCCCCGTGAACGCAGCCTTGATTGAAAAGGTTGATTTTAAATACGCTTCTCAAATCTATATCACAAGTTGTCGTCAACCCCTTGAGATGAGTAAAATATTGTTTTCCTGCACTTTCAATTAAGATCTCAGTTAATAAACCAGATGTCTGCGCATGAGGCCCTCCAAAAGATTGCTCTCAGCTATTCTCCTACGTCAGATTGTTGTGGAAAAAATACATCCACCCTCCATGAGGAATGTTCCTGTTTGCCAGCAGCCAAAGAAAAATAACGGAACCCCCACGTGATTTCTTCATATTAATAAAGACAGGCGTCACGGCTCATCGTTACCTAACGGGCATTTAAACCGGAGACGACAAATATTTTAATAACAGACGACCTGCTGGGGTCCTGCTGAACGGTACCACCGTGCGAGTCCTAATCAGAGGCGGAATGGAGCGTTTGATCTGAGCCGGACGCTCACGCCGTAATCCAAGATCAGACTGTTTTCAAAATGAGAGCCGGCGTCATGACGATAATCTGCTTTCATCATAACACCGTCAAGTGAGGGTTGTCGGACCAAGCCCTGCCAGTCGTTTGGACACCTTTCTGCTGTCCGTCCCCGTTTAAATTCCTCCTCTCAACAGCACCACCCCCCCCCCCCCTCCAAAAAAAACAAAAAACAGGAAGTAAGAAAACAACACTTTTTTTCCCTCCTGAATCTGTTTAAAACCATGCGAAACGTGAAGTAATCGCCAGCAAGTTCATCCCAATTGAACAAATTCCTGCTTCCATCAACGTATTTGATGTGTTTGAAGTTTGAAAGGACTGACGGGAAACTGAAGAAGCTGGAAACAAAAAAGGGACGTTTTAGGAAACAGTGGAACGATGGAGCCCACTTTTCTCAAATAATTTGACGTCGCGAGTTTTAACTCAGCTTTCCCCTCGGCCCATGCCATCCTAGGTAAACCCAAACTTTTCTTTGTCTCCAGACACTTCGATATTTTTCGTGGTAGCTGGTTGTAGACGGTCAGGACGACCTCGTCCTTTGACAGCCATGCGTGTCGTCGCCTACGCCGCCACCCACCGGCTAAAAATGGCATTGCAGATTCTACTTTATCCACTCAAACCAGTGGATGGAAACATTCCTGGTTCCTTTTCCAGAGATTTCCAAAGCTCACTGAGTATTAGCTTGAGTGTTGAATGGAAACACGACGACTCATACTGTTTGTTTTCTGTTTTGGGGCCTTAACGAAATCAGAATCCTTCTTATCAAGAACATGGCCGACAGGCAGCGCACACAGGGGGAAGCCCCACGGGACACTGGAAGGTATTAGAATGAACAACAGAAAGCAAGTAGTGATTAGTGTGTAAACTGCAGTACACACACACACAAATAAACACACACTCACAGACATACACAGGCAGAGATAAGAGGATTGAAATAAGAATGAATTGGAAGTGTGTTTGAATGTTAAGTTACTGTGTGTGTGTGTGTGTGTGTGTGTGTGTTTGTCAGGGAAAGCCTGAGGGCCATCTCCTCCCTGTATTGACCATGTCTGATAGTGCGATGATGTCATTCCGTCTTATTTGGAGCCAGACTGACTGTCCATCTGTAAATCCGCCGTGTGGTCTTTTCATCAAATGTCACACACAGGAAACGCCGCTAATTACAATGCGAAGCTCGTGCATGTGGTGAAGCCAGCAGAGCGGACGCTTGTGCTAAAGAATGGTTTATTTATTTTACATTTTCCTCATTGTGCTGCTCGTCCTGCAGTTACCAGTACTTCATGTTTCATGTTGTGGTACTTAAGTTCCTAGCTTTCCATGTTAATCTGCTACGACGCTGCTGTTAAATCATGTCTGCCGTTGGCGTGTTTAAGGGTTCTAAAGCTGCTGTTCAACACACTCTCACGCCTGCCAGCATGGGGAGGACGAAGGTATCCCACCAAAGATAATTGTTAAGTACCCAGCTCCTCATGTGTGATTATTAGTGTAATAAATGTGAGGGGACCTGCCTGGAAAACAGGTTTTGGTTCAGCGAGCAAGAATTTTTATTTTTTTTCCTCTCAACCCAGTTTCTCAGGGGCAGAGCAAGGATGCAAAGTGTAACCTGTAGGCCTACTTTTAAAATCCTCCTGGAACAAAAGAGCGAGAAGCAGGGCAGCCATAAATGTCACAAATGTCTCTGCGGAATCCACTTAAAGTATTTAATATTCATCAGATCAAAGAATTTGCCTACATTCTTAATAGCACTCTAAAAAGCTTAACTCTGGCAGTATGTTGCACATTAGAGTCGGGGGCTGGCGTGGCGTACGCTGCTTTATCCGTGGATTCGGTCTGCCACAGTGGGATGGCGAGGGGGGGGGGGGCAGCCGGGGCCGTGAGTGGGGAACTCTCAGGCCATTTGGGTTTAGGCAGAAGAGCAGCATGTGGGCTGAGAGCTCAGTCTGACCCTAAAAGGCTGTTGACCCATATTTGGTGTCATGGTCGGCACTTAAAATCACTCAGCCGCCCATCCCACTGGAATCCTGCATGTGTGTGTTGGCCTTGTATGTATTATGTATGTATATTGTGCTCTCGTGTCTTGAAACGGGGCAATTTAGTGTTTTTATGCTGTTCATTGTGGGTTCATGTCCAAGCCTCTGTTGTGAGAGGACAGTGTGTGTGTGTGTGTGTGTGTGTGTGTGTGTGTGTGTGTGTCTATATATATATATATATATATATATATATGTATGTGTGTGTGTGTGTCTATATATATATATATATATATATATATATATATATAGACACACACACACACACACACACACACACACACACACACACACATACACTTACAGCTTGGGGTTGGTTTGTTGGTTGGATGAAAAAAGCAATTTGAAGTTGTGGCCTTTGGGCTCGGAA
The DNA here is from genome assembly GCF_037954235.1 of Aulostomus chinensis. NCBI lineage: Eukaryota > Metazoa > Chordata > Actinopteri > Syngnathiformes > Aulostomidae > Aulostomus > Aulostomus chinensis. The sequence goes on from NC_141324.1 coordinate 29,446,388, forward strand.
ATTTTTATGGTCATCTTTTAGTACTTGGTGACATCTTTATTAGTTTTTCTTCTCTGAGATGATTCTAGATCTTATGATGGAGGCCTCTGGAGACGTGAATGGACAGCTTGTAACCAAAGTTCCCTGTTGAAAGTTGTGGTTACACAGGATGCAACCACTTGGCCATCAGCGCTGTGAAGAATTAGGGCTTTTTCACACTTGTCTCCTTTGATCCAAACCGTTCAAGTTATAGGTTTGTTTGGATAAGATGTAAAACCTCATCTAGATCCATCAAGCTGTGTTTTGAAAAAAAAAATGGAGGGGGACTCATTTATATGTTAGCTTAGGTTTTTTTTCAGGTGAACGTACTGTATTGCATCACCACGCCCATGCTTATATAGGAATGTAGCACAGAGCACAAGCTAGAGAGTTACGTTAGCTTAGCAACTAGCAACTTGCTACCAACAGAATTGCCTGACTTCCAGTCAGAATTTTTCAGAATAAGGCTCTCAAAGGCAGTTTTGACAAAACCGTTCCAGTAAGAAAGAGTCGTCGTTTTCATTTTGAAGGCTACACCACCGCAGCAGAAGGGATTTTTTTGGGGGCAACTGATCCAGGTTCTTCCCAAACTATCACTTTTACCGTTGACATGAGAGGGTGCCCAATTTTGGCCCGCATGTAAATTTTCACAATCCTATTCTAAAACTTGAAAGAGCACTGGTAAAAGTACTGGTTACCATGAGGTTTATCAGTAGTGTGGTTTTGAATCATTACCATCACTACTGGCTCGTTTTGTCTTTGTGTGGTTTAACTGAGGTAAAATACTTTAAATAAATGTTAAAGCCATCACAGCAACTCAAGGGTTTTGTATCACTGTTATCCATGTAAATCTGACTTTTGTCCCCCCCTCCAAATTGTCAAGTAGATGAATGACCTGTATGACTGTTTCTTTAAATTATTTTATAAATGCTGATTCGCTGAACTGTTGCTAAAAATACATAATCAGGAGATTAATCAGTTGCGTGGGAAAAATCCCTAATTTCGCATCTAAATTTGTGTTTATGAACTTTAAATATCAATCTTATGTCTGACATTCCATCCATCTGCATTAATTCATCCCACACTGACACGTACCCAGAAATATTTGAAATGAGGGATTATGTATAATCCATCAAGCTTTTCTGTTTAGGGTTTTTTTTTTTAATGACGGCAGCGACTCTGATGAATGGGCTCACATCCTTATACACCTGAACAAATGTACACACCGAGTGGAGAACTCCAGTCTGGTTGTGATAAAAGAGCAAGAGAAGGAGGGATAGAGTGTGTTTGATGAAGACAGGTAGGCCAAACCACAGAGTAGGTCACTTTGTGTCTCTAAAGGTGTGTGTATTACCTCGATATTGAGACACTGAGGGGGAACGTGCCTACGGGTGTGTTACTGCTCATAAGAAACCTGCCTCTCTCCGGAATGCCCCCGTTTTCTTTTGGAGGTTTACATCATTGCGTGATGACCCACAGACATAGAGCGTCTGCTGGTTTTTATTAGCACAACCTGTTCCCCGTTAAACCTGCCTCCCCCGCTGCTGAAGCAATGAATGGCTCTTGTCATTCGCTGAACTGAAAAATACACCGACCGAACCTGCCGCTGTCTCCATTGTGGCAGATATACGGACAAAATCAACTTTCAAGTGGCTCAGGGATGGATTTCACATCTTCCTTTTTATGTGTTCTGACAGTGGAGTAGCCCATTTTTACTACATGATTGCAGTACTACACACAGCAGCTACGTAGGGAGACATAGACCATTGTTGGGAGAATGTGGGGACCTTGCGTTGGTAAGCAACACTCTGTATTCACCGTATTTTCCATGACAACGAGGGACCGACTGCCTTTGTTTGTTATGTAATGAACTTCAGATGTAAAAGCTGATCCATTGATGCTACAGCAAGGATAAACATACTCTGATCGGACTTGGTTCATGTTCAGATGGCAAATAGTGACCAGGCTTTGATACAGGGCTGGGGGGGGGGGGGGTTGGCCCCCAATATGTGGGCACAATATTGTGCTAATAACAATAATAACAGTCAAATCATTTAGAATTATATTGTATTACAGTTGATGTTTTTTTTCCTCATTTGTGTTATAAAATTAATTAGAAATATGTGGGACCATTAATAATCTTTTTTTTTCTAATTGGTTCAGGCAGCAGATTGACACTTAAAGTTGGGCTTGAATTTGGGGGGGGGGGGGGGCAACAGAGATGGCAGTACACCGATAAAAATCATGCTAACAACAGTTTGGGCTTCCCCTCCTCTAATTGAAACAATATGAGTATTTAAGGCTCATTGTCACAGTAATTTTAAGAAGCATTTGGCTTAAGCAGCAGTGGTATGAGCACATAACAAAACACTGAGAGTACCAGCTAACATTACACTGGCCAACATTACACAAGCTAACGTTACACTTGCTAACGTAATACACAGACATGGACGCTGGTAGAACTGATAACCTGCTGAGGAATTTTACAACAGCAAGATCACCCAACCAATACCAACAAAAGAAAAGTAACAACACATCCATGCTGTTGAATTAGCTTTTCAATCAGCTTTAACAAAAAAATAAGTAAAAAAAACAAAGTTGTTGTCTCTGCAGCTGCTGTCAGTTGTTCTGCTGAGTCATCGACCCTGCGGCCTCCTGCTCTCTGGTGTAGCTTCTGCTATTTTTAAATGCAGCTGAATTCACTGTATCAGTGATTTGATTTGCACATTTTTCCATTTCTTTTGTCAGACAACAAAGTATGAAAAGTGTTTTTATTGTGGCTCATTAACTGACAGCTGGGCAGGAGCGTTCATTCCCAACTTGACGCACTACGGTGATAAAATTTTACATTCAGAGTGACCTCCGACAAAGTCGGTATGAACTCAGGTGAACGACAGCAGCAGTTGTGTGTTTCAGCTGTACAACCAAGTCGTTGACTGGAAGGGCCAAGGATACAAGTAGTATTTTCTTCAAACGTGTTGTATACAGGAGGGATTCTTACAGGAATAAAACTTGATGGAACAAACATTGGATCCACTTCAAAATTACAGTGTTGTCTTCATGTACAGCTATTATGTGGTGTGTATTCTGTCATCCAAACTAATCGACACAGTGACATCTGCACCACAGGGCAGCGTTCGTCTGCTCCTTCGTACAAAACCCAAATATTATCAGGTTTCACCTCCTTCTCGCTCTACAGAGCTCCAGACACTCTGATGCGAGCTGTTTTTCTTCGGGTTTGGTTCGCCGTGGGGGTTGTGCACGCTCTCCAAGTGTCCTCTAGTTTTGCTCTGAATTGGATCCGAACGTGCCAAAAGAGAACGTGTTGAGGAAGACTTGAAACCCAATGACAGATATCAAGTGAGGTAATAAATCCAATGAATCACATTTTTCATCGACTTCTGGTTTACCACACTTCCCACTGCAACCAGTTTAGTTGCCCCCTGCTGGCCATGAGAAAGAATGCACGAATAAATGCTTTGGCTTCAGGACCAAAAGCGGTTTCCACTTTTTACAGTTCATGTTAGAAATAAAGAGCAACAAAGGGCCCCCCCCCCCCCCCACACACACACACACACACACACACAATGCCTACAAAGCTGTTGAGTCATTAGGGATGCAGCAAAGGAATTTTGTGAGTTACATCGTGTTGCAACATCCTTTCTGAAATGTTCACGCTCCCGTTCCTCCTCTCAGCTGCCCTCCTCACCCTCCTCATTAAGTATTCCACCACGTACTCCCTAACAGCTCTTGACATTCAGTATTAATACGCTGAAGCACTCCACTACCACTAAACATTGTCTTTCTTGGCTCTCTTTTAACTGTTTTGATGTGATACCTGCAGCAGTGGGGGGGGTGAAAAGGTGAGAGATGCTCCAACTTTACCGTGACGGCTGGTATGTAAGCTGGCGTTTGCTACCATGGCGCCGAGGCAAGAGATCCATCACTTTCAACTCACAGATTATTAGATCTGATTCTGTTGAAGGACGGGGGGAAATGAGAAAACACACAACTCACACTCAAGACAAACCATGAAGCACAGAGTCTGCTTTTGAAACCAAGATATTTACAAATCCCGCACCCCCTTTCTTTTTTTTTGGAAGACGGGAACCTCGACTGATTTAGCTGTGATTGCGGTCCACGTCTGTCTGCTGTTGCTCATTACCCGAAAACACACTCGTCTCTTCGATCTCCTCCACATCTTTTCCATCACGCCTGCAGCTCTTACATCTCCTCTTTCAACAAGACGTGTTCTTACATCACATAAAAATTATATTAGGGCCCTCATCTTTAAACGGCCGATGACATTTATTGATGGGTTTGCATTCTCGCCACGGTTTTTGGACAGAAGCCTATTAAAGCAATTGAATCCTCTGTGTTTTTTTTAGTCTTTGAAGTGTTGTGAGAATCTCTGTGACGTCCAGGCTCTGGCGAATCATTAGTGATAGAAAAACTCTCCATATGAAAGCGGTGCTTTTATGGGAGCAGCAGGCCCAGCGTGAAGCATCTGTTAGGCAGCTCGTCTCCGCTGCGTTTGAGAGAAGAGAGATATCGAGTGAGATTTTGATGTGGCAGGCGAACTGTGTGGTATTGTTGGTGCTCCCGGCTCCCCGGGGGTATTAAACATAGCTCTGGTGATTAGAACCCTCTTTTGTGTGATATAGGTTCACAGCCATTAGTGCTCCTCGTTGTGTTGCTTCCTCTCATGATTTTGCTCTGGATGTGAACTTCCACAAAGGCGCTTGGCCTGCTTTCATTTTGCGCTGCCTCGACGTGACGCTGGCCCCGAGGCTCGTCTCTCATGTGACGCGCAGCAATCGCAGCCGAGCAAAGCAGCAGGGCAGCGACCGACTGTCCTTTACTGGGAATCAGCCGCCGTGTGAATGCTGCATTGTTGTGGTTGACCTCGGGGGAGGTGGACTTCTGTGCTTTGATTATTGCTCGTGGCGCCTCAGCCAGAACTGTTTAACACTGTGAGCCATAAAGTCACATTTGTACGTTTCACATTCATTCAATAATGAGGACTCGAGGCTGCGGCCCTGCCGGGTCTTAGAATTCTGTATGATCACAAGCAGACGGCTCCAAGTACGTCACGTCGGCAGCTGTGTTGATTTGGAAATGTTGTTGGACCGAACGCGTCGGCCATTTGTGATGTGAAGGCAAAGCTGACTGTTCTGGTGCAGCTGCTGGGCACCTGTGGACCGGGCCGGCACCTGTGGACCGGGCCGGCTGACGGCTGTTGTCAGAGCTTTTGTTGCAATGCTCAGAGGACGTTGTTGTGTCTTGAAGAGGAAGAATGATTTCAAGTTGAATGAGAAGTTCAAGAGTGGGTTGTTGATGCCAGCGTTTCTCTCACGACCGAAGGATCAGACGGATGCGGTTGCCACAGTTACCAACCTGACTCCGATGATGGGATATGCTGCTGAAGCCCTGTCAGACGCCATCTGACGTTTGAAATCCATCCACACATCAGACAGCTGGTCAGGAGCAGCTGATCAGTGGACCGCGATTGTTCCTCACACCCCTGTGTATCCTCCACAGCAGACGACCATGCTGGAATCGCCGTTCTTCCACGACGTCAGGCGTTATCCGTGTGTGTCGGGGTGGAGCTTCTGTTATACCGCCATGACCACACGAAGATCCCCGAGACATGAATTGTGTCATCAGAGGTTGTCTGCCAACATCACGTGTTGGGCGTTTCATTCCGACCGTGAAGCCTGTGTCCACAAACGAGGGCACCGACTCCACGTTATTGATTAGCCGCTGAATACATCAACACTTTTCAATGAGAACCAAATATCTAAAATAAAATCACCTTTTTCTCCTGAGAAGGAAGAACAATAAGAACCTTTTTGTCATAAACCATGGCTGTGTTGGGTTGTGTGTGAGTTCCAGGAAAAGGAGCTCAGGCCCCCCCAGGCTCATCTCCGCTCCAGCACACTCCCGCTGTGCTGAGGCCGAACACGGAGGGCACAGAATGGAGGGAGTCCCTCTAAAGCTGTCAGCAGCGCTCAGCCTGCAGGAGCTGCAGCCTGCTTCAACACCGCAGCTTCTATTTAGTGTGAGGAGCTGGAAATCGTTTAGAGGGGAAGGGAAGGGAAGCTGGGGAGAGAGAGGGAGGGAGGGAGGGAGGGAGGAGGGCAGGATTGGGAGCTGGGGATGTGAGGAGGTCACGGAAGAGGCTGTCGGGATTTGACAGAGGGGTTTCCTAAACGCACTGAGCTCATGACATGATCTCACTGGCTTGGTTTACGTAAACACAAATATTCCACTATTATTCTGAATTAGTTCACGTGAACGGTGGAGTCGCTCCTTTATTTGGGAGGAGTCAGCGCTCCTCGGACAGGCGCCGCCTACCCAGAATCCTTTTTTTCTGCAGTCATGTGAACAGTTGGAATGTTGTCGCAGTTTAGAACGACGGCAGGCTTGCGGGTCCCTGGAGGAGACCTGCAGCGTGCAGGGCAGATGTGCTTCTTATTGTAGCAGTAATGGAAGCGCCCACCCCCCACATGGGCATTTTTAGAATTTGGGAGCCTTGCATGCAGTGAAAGACAACTCGTTGCAGATGACTTAAACTTGACGGTTTATTTTTCTCCTCTTTAGTTTTGAATGGAAATGGGCCCCTGTTGTTTGCACCCCCCCCATCCACTCTCCTCTTTTTAATAAGTGTAGCTGCATTTGGGATTAAGAGACCCCCCCTGTTTCAACGACTCCAATGTA